>NC_065919.1:56233137-57433137 GCF_024586455.1 Bactrocera neohumeralis
GTTTATCGGTAAGGATTTTTAGAGGAGTTGTCCTAAGTTTAGTGGTCTAGGAGATATGTACATTAAACCTATTAGAGGGCGAGGCAACGACCACTTTTTCATCATTTTCAAAATACAGGTGCCTATAACTTAATTTAGTTTTTAGTTATGGCACTTTATACGATTTCCTTTTAAGGCGTTTTGTGGGCGTGGCCGTGTTCCCTTTACGCCCAGCTTCGAACTCCGCTTTACTTTTTTGCCAAGGGACATGCATACCTAGTGTCATCAAGATAACTTAATTTTTATTCAAGTTACAGCTTGGACAGACGGACGGACCGACAGACAGTTAGGATTTCAACATGGATTTCAACTCGCCTCATCATCCTGATCATTTAAATATATATTTACATATAATTAAATGGTTTACAAAGAGCAGCATGTGCGGGTGTTACTGGGGCAATCAGGTCATGTCCGACTGATGCGCTCAACGTGATCCTGCATCAACTACCAATGGACATTTTTATTCAAAAAACAGCAGCTATTGCGGCGACAAGAATAAAAGAATTGGGAGGTTGGAACCAGCAGAACTATGGACATAGTGTAATTCTAAACAAGCTCACCATTAATAAATCAGACTACATTCTCCCAAAGCTGGACTTCAATAGACACTTCCAGGTAAGGATACCATCTAGACGAGAATGGAGAAGAGGCTCAATAGAAGAGGAGGATACCATCTCAGTCTTACCGACGGGTCCAAAATGGACTGCGGAGTAGGCACGGGGGTATTCTCCACTGATCTTGGCATATCTCTCTCTATACGTCTACCGAACTCGGCTAGCATCTTCCAAGCAGAAGTACTAGGCATAGAAAAAGCCTACGAAGCTCTATTGGAAAACCACAAGAATATAAATAAAGCAACTATATTTACGGACAGCCGGGCGGCGCTCCTGGCCTTGTCTTCGCCCATGACAAACTCCAGCACAGTACACAACTGCAAGAGAGCACTAAGCGCAATAAAAGACAAGCTCCAACTAAACTTTATCTGGGTTCCCGGCCACAGGAACATTTTCGGTAACGAAAAAGCAGACGAGTTGGCAAAGGCAGGAGCTTTCCTCAACGAATCCGAGGCGGAGATAATACCAAGTCCGCTAGGATCAATCAAAGGAGAGATCAATAGACAATTTCAACAAATTGCAAATAACAGGTGGAAAAACATCGCAAAATGCGTCATAACTAAACAATTATGGCCAACATATGACAGGAAAAGAACCAACGACTTACTAAATAGGTCAAGGAAAAGTATTTACAGAGTAACAACTACCACAACAGGGCACTGGCCATTTGGGGAACACGCATCCAAAATGGGTATGCCCTACAACGACATCTGCAGGGAACAAGGAAACAATCTTCCACTTTCTCTGCGAATGCCCAGCTCTAGCACAGATCCTACACAAAACACTTGGAATCCATCTAGCACCAAACCTTGAATGGATTTCCACTAAAAGCATATCGGACATAAGTAGTTTCATCGAAACCTCAAAATGGTTTGAAAGAGAATGTGAAACGTAATAGCAGATACAGGAGGTTCTACGAACAGTACATCAAAATGGGACATCAAGTGTTAATTGAGCCCGATAGGGCTGCACTCCTACCTACCTACTACCTGCATATAACCCTATATCCACCTCCCCTAATTATAGGTGATTCGTACAACCGTTAGGTGAATAAAATTATTATACTCTGTAGCAACATGTTGCAAGGGTATACAAAAATCAAAACCCATGAAATAACGGACACCGCAATATATGTACATATGCATTTTTAAAGATTTTTAATTTATAAATTCTTAAACCTATTTCACATCACCTTTATATGTTTAAGGTCTAACATTTCTAGTCACACTTATTAAACTATAAATGCACTTTGGGTGAACTGGGTTAATATCACAAGTCCAGGAGTATGTAGGCATATTTATTCTATAACTTTCTTATCTCTAAGTTCGGCAATTCGTTCAGCACTGTAACCCAAGAGCTGTGATAACACTTCATCTGTATGTTGCCCCATAAGGGGGGGAGCTGTGCGTGCATCATTTTTAGACTCACTGAAGACGACAGGTGGTCCGACCACTTTTACGCTGCCGTCGCTGGGATGTGGCAAAGTTTTTACCAAACCAATCGCCTGAATATGCTCGTCCTCGAATACTTCGCGTATATTGTTCACGGGACCCACCGGAAACGAGGCACCTTCGAATTGTTGCATCCAACTCTTCGACGCCTTCTTTGCCAAGATATCCGCAAGCAACGCTATCAATTCTGTACGATTGCAAACACGATCCTTATTTGTTTTGAATTTGGCATTCGTCGCCATCTCGGTAATTTCGAGTAACTGACATAATTCGCGGAACTGATCATCACTGCCAGTACCTATGGTTAGATAACCATCAGCGGTTTTGAAGCTCTGATATGGTACGATACTCGAATGTGCAGTGCCCCAGCGATGTGCCTCCATGCCGGCATTCAAAAAATTACTAGCCACATTGATTAGGAGCGACACACCGGTGGACAGCAGATTGACGTCGATTTTTTGACCATGCCCCGTACGTTCGCGCTGCAGTAAAGCAGCCAAAATGGCGCCATGGGCATACAAACCGGTCGCTGCATCGGTAACTGCCACGCCCACCTTGCATGGCGGACCATCGCGTTCACCGGTTATATGCAGTAGGCCGCCAATCGATGAGGCAATCACATCGTAACCCGGACGTTTTGCGTACGGACCCACCGAACCATAACCGGTCATTGAACAATAGATGAGCTGCGGTGCGACTTTGCGCATTTGCTCATAATCCAAACCGTACTCAGCCAACTTGCCCGGCACATAGTTCTCCACCAGCACATCACATTTACGCGCCAGCTCATAAATGATATCCTTGCCACGCTTCAAATCGATTGCGGCACTCTTCTTATTACGATTAATCGCCAGGAAATAAGCGGAATCTTTGCTGTGCTCCAAAAATGGCGGTCCCCATTTGCGCGCCTCATCGCCACCATAAAATGGGCGTTCAATCTTGATGACTTCGGCGCCCATATCAGCCAACACCATGGTGCAGTAGGGGCCCGAGATGATGCGCGTCATATCGAGAATGCGTAGGCCCTTAAGCGGGTGTTCGGCAGTTACCGTCGGCGCGCCGCTCTCGCTACTCGTTGCAAAATGTTGACATCCTATGACGTGTTTGTTGACTTGCTGTCGCAAAACTGCACGCACAGCGTAAGGCAGGCGGATAGCGATCGGAAACATTTTCCAATTCGTTGGAACTTTATTATTGTTTATTTTCTATTTGTTTTTGTAAAAATTTCTATTTTGGTATCTATTTATTGCGATCAAGCGCAAATTTATGCAATTTTGTATATTCGTGTGCTGAAATCGTGTATTTGTTTATAGTTTTTTGTCTTCTTTAGTTTTCTTTTCAATTTGCTTTCTCACGTTTTCGTCTCGGCTAACGAGAAATGTATCGCACAACCGCTTCTACTCAGGTTCTTCGCATAACTAAATACACACCGCCACTCGTCAGCCCACAAATGTCAGCGGGAGAGCCTTTATGACTTTCCTCAGTGTATTCACTTCGTGGTACGAATGTTGTGATAAAATGTTGTTGTTTGCTCACCGCTTATAACTTCCTATCAGTTTGTTCGCGGCGCTTAACATTCTCTCTGCTCAGAATTTGTATTTGTTTTGATTATGAATTGCGTTTTTATCATATCTCTTGCCATGCACTCTTCACTAAGCTTTATGCATAAATACTCGAGGTCTTAATGAAATGTGACAAGAAATTTCCACTACAAAGTTCTAAATAAGTAAAAAAGGCTGTTGCGTTTTACATATCGTCACCTGAAATGCAAAATAACGTATCATCAAAAAATTCGAAATTGAGTGTCTTATTGATTACGTTTCACTACTTCAAATTACATACATAATATTACAAATGTTCAACATTTTCAGGTTCTGCGATCAGATATAAACCAGTTTTAACCAATATTAAAATTTCGTTTCACTCATGTTCCATTTTATTTCATGTTTCATTCATGCCACTATAAATTTCCGAAAATGTTGTTACGTTATTTTGCATTTCAGGTGACGATATGTATGTATGTATATAAGAACGTATGGTCAGGGCTGTCTAAATCTGAGGTGTTAAATTCTGTGATCGAAGGTAAACTTTCTATTGAAGGTGATGTTGCCTTCTAAAGCCAATATACATCATACAAGTGTCAAAATATCATCTCACGCAATCCTTCAGCCGTTAAAAAGTCATGGAAATTGAAGACACTCCCATATAAAATGGCAGTAGAAGTTAGAAGGAAAAACTCGGCTAAATCTTGTGTGTTAGATATACGAACTTTCTCAACAAAACTATGTACATACATATGTGGTAATAAACATACTTAGGTATGATATGTATGCCTTGATATTCAGTTTGTAATAGGGGTGACAACTGCTTCAACTTTCTAAGTAGAAATTGTAGTAGATAATATGCTTTAAATAAGTTAGAGATTACTTGCTTATCATATCTGATAAAAATAAAACAAATTTATAGGTTTCATATGGTCTCATAAAGTTATAAGTAACAAGTAAGGAAGGGCTAAGTTCGGGTGTCACCGAACATTTTATACTCTCGCACGATAAAGTGATAATCGAGATTTCATTATACGTCATTTACATATTTTTCAAATACCGTATTTGTGTAAAGTTTTATTCCGCTATCATCATTGGTTCCTAATGTATATACTCGTATTATACAGAGAAGGCATCAGATGGGATTCAAAATAGCGTTATATTGGAAGAAGGCGTGGTTGTGAACCGATTTCACCATTTTTCGTACATGTCATCAGGGTGTTAAGAAAATATTATATACCGAATTTCATTGAAATCGGTCCAGTAGTTCCTGAGATATGGTTTTTGGTCCATAAGTGGGCGAGGCCACGCCCATTTTCAATTTTTAAAAGCCTGGGTGCAGCTTTCTTCTGCAATTACTTCCGTAAAATTTAGTGTTTCTGACGTTTTTTGTTAGTCATTAACGCACTTTTAGTGATTTTCAACATAACCTTTGTATGGAAGGTGGGCGTGGTTATTATCCGATTTTTTCCATTTTTGAACTGTATATGGAAATGCCTGAAGGAAACGACTCTGTAGAGTTTGGTTGACATAGCTATAGTAGTTTCCGAGATATGTACAAAAAACCTATTAGGGGGCGGGGCCACGGACGGACAGACAGACATCCGGATTTCAACTCTACTCGTCACCCTGATCACTTTGGTATATATAACCCTATATCTCACTCTTTTAGTTTTAGGACTTACAAACAACCGTTATGTGAACAAAACTATAATACTCTCCTTAGCAACTTTGTTGCGAGAGTATAAAAAACGAACCGAAAACGTACATATGTAGCTCACTCATTTCTGTATGTAACCCAACAACATTTTTTTAAACAATTTTGTTATTTTACGATGCGTCATGAGAAATTAAATAAAAATTTACTTGAAACATGAAAATGATTATATTAAATATAGTAGTCCTTACACAGTTTAATATCACGGTAGAAAAGTTTTAAATCGATCCTCAAAGTAGCTAGTAGCTTCGAAGTTTCCATCCAGCTGTTACAAACTTTTTGTTCATAGTATAAAATGTGGTAATTCATCCTGAAAACAAACCATCTTGCAAACCCGTTGTCACATGGTTAAATCGGTCGAATTAGGCTGCGAAAAGAAGTTTGTTTACTGCATTCGCCGCATAAGACTTCTTGCGGCTTTTATATTTTACAAATGATTAAAGGTATAATGCGCAGAGAATACTAAATGAAAATAGCCGAAATTTTAGCAATTTTCTCTTACTTTGGAAGGCTATGCACTTTTCAGGTCCCACTTGAGCACATCTTCTCAGCACTCAAGCATCTCTTCCTGTAATGATGGATGGTGAGAGTGTGCTCAGTAAAGACTTAAATGTTGACAGATTCAAAGGGTAGTCTGACCCATATGCACGGTTAAGGACGCTCTCAGGTCGCCGAATAAAATAATATTTAGAGTATTATTATTGATTATCAAATAGAATTTTGTGTAAGTGGTTGATATATTCAAACTTTTGTATTCATGGCATACTTAGATAAGTCTGGTTACTGCTGTATTGATAAAGGGTGATCCATTTCTAGGTCCTCTAAACACATAAACTTCAAATTTAATGGGGAATGTTTGTTATCATTCGAAAGAACATTTTTTGGCATTTATTTTTTGAAGATTATAACTTTCAAGTGTTGGCCACGACTACGTCTCAGATGGTCCGTTCGTTGAGCGCCGTCTTGTTGAAACCAAATGTCGCCGAGATCACGAGCCATTGACTGTTACGTTCCTACCGGCATCAATTTTGAAGAAGTATGAACCAATGATTCCGCCGGCCCACAAATCACACCAAACCGTTGTTTTTTCTGGAGAACGGTCGGCTTTTGAATCTCTTCAGGTCTCAAATGTGGCAAATTTGCATATATTACCCATTCAGCCAGAAATAGGCCTCACCGCTGTACAAAATTTGGCTCGAAAACGTTGGATGTTCCTGTAACCTTTCAAGAACCCATAGGGTGAAGCGATGTAGCTAGGGAAGGTCAAGCGGCTTCAGTTCTTGGAGAAGCCGTATTTGTACGCTTTCAATTTAAGATCTGGACGTAAAGACAAGTCATTCCATACTTTAGTTCCAGTTCCGCCGAATCACAACTGTGTATGGTATATTTTCTTCACTACTTGCGGGACGTGGTCTATTCGGTTGAATATTATTCAATAATGAGTGCTGGTTCTGAAGATGGGTGACGGTGTTGTGAATAGTACGCTCAGTAGGCCGATTATGTTGATAATAAGTTTTGTGAAGCGAGCGAAACACATTGTTTACTAAATGTGAATTTTGGTAATAAAGTTGAAGGATTTGTAAACATTGTTGTCCTACCATGAAGAAATGCCAAACAATACTGAACAGAAATAACATGACTGCTTTACAAGACTCACACGGAAAAAAGTATCTCTACTTGGATCACCCGTTACAACGGTTGAGAGAAGAAAAGAGAGACAAATATGCCGAAATCAGTTAACAATTCATTAATTTCATTTTTAATCGTTTTTTAGTTATTTTGAATATTAATTATGGGAAATTTTATACTCCATGAAACAAATATTATTCGTAGGAAGGCGAATAAAATATTATTTACAAAATGAGCAAATTTGATACACGAAGGAAAGGTCAAAGAAACACTTATTGCACCGCAAAAGTATTTAATGAATTATGACACAATTTCATCACACAAACCTATGCACATTTATATGCATAAATTAAAGTATTTATATCATGCACATATTGTTTACCATTAATTGTAATCATTTGTGTTTCGTGTTTTGTTTTTGTTTTCATTTTTGCGGTTAAACAATTAAACTGGTTCAAGATTTTGCACATCAAACCCGTATTAGTAACAACACGAAAATGGCGAGAAAACACATTCGGCGAAAAGATGAGTGTAAAGCATAAATTGCAGCCATGTAAGATAGCGCACGTAAAGGGAAGCTTAAAAACCCAAAAATAATACATATTACTAAAAAGTTAATAGCTGCGCATGATGACCTTTACCTAGTTAACATTGAATGCACACGAAATAGAGAAACGACCCAGACACATGCTCATAATGCTCGTAAAAGTCTGTAATATGAAATATGGAAGTGGTATCTGTCCTCAAATACTTTTTGAAATACGTAATAACAGAGCAAAATAGTTACAGTTACCAAATTTTTACATTATTTTATAATTATAGTTAACAGTGCGTATATTTATTAGCAACAGTTTCTCTCGCGGTTATTTTGACTTATTTTGGTATCTTCTAATGAAGAGGTTAAATTTAATATATTGAGTTGATGAAGTTAATGTCAACCAGAGGATCGATATTAATTATATCGGGAATATGAGGTTTAGACCAAAATATGAACCAATTCCAAGGCGTTAATTTTGACATTGCTTAGGTATACCCGAGAAAACATTTTGAAGCAATTTTATATATAACAAGAAAAAACGTTAACTTCGGCTGAACCGAAGCTAATATACCCTTCACAGGTGCATTTCTTTTAGTAGCTATGTGTTCAGTTTGTGTGGAAGCTATATGCTATAGTAATCCGATCTGAACAATTTTTTTTCGGAGATTATGTTATTACCTTAAGCAGTAATCCCTGTCAAATTTCGTGAATATATCTTGTCAAATGCAAAAGTTTTCCATACCAGCACTAGATTCCGATCGTTCAGTTTATATGGCAGCTATAGGCTATAGTAAGCCGATCTGAACAATTTCTTCGCATATTACATTATTATCTTAGAAAATAACCAGTGCCAACTTTTGTGAAGATACATTGTCAAATGTGAAAGTTTTCCATACAAGAACTTGATTCCGATCGTTCAGTTTGTATGGCAGCTATATGTTATAGCTTCTTTAAGAGAAAATGACGTTAGCAAAATTTCAAAACGATATCTTAAAAACTGAGGGACTAGTTTGTATATATACAGACAGACGGACAGACAGACAGACGGACAAGGCTAAATCGACTCAGCTCAACATACTGATCATTTATATATATACTTTATAGGGTCTCCGACGCTTCCTTCTGCGTGTTACAAACTTCGTGATAAACATAATATACATTGTTCAGGGTATAACAATAATCGTTGACGTTGAAAATCATCATAGGTAGTATATGGGTTTGTGGGTAGTACTGATTTGATTTTAATCTATTTTTGCTAATACCGCATACTATTAACAAGCCGCATACTAAAAACTTGTTCCCTGGTTTTCATAAAGTACCTCTCATACAAGCACCAAACATATGGAGTAAAGTCAGCCGGATATTCGAAAATTCTCATTAATTAATTATATGGGGGCTAGGCGACGTCGAGAAGCTGCAATCACAACAGACAGCCGAATGATTTTCTACTCGGCTTGCACTCCTGCTCTCTGAGAGCACTCGTCAACAACTCGGTATAAGGGAACTGTGGGACGGCATTTCAAACTCCTTACGTACAGCTGCAACCGAAACCATTGGTTTCGGAAAGTGCAAAAGAACAGCTGGTACGACGAGGAATGCCGTGTCGCAATCGGAGAGAAAACAGGCTGCCTACCTCGCAACGCTACGATCGACCACTACACGTGCGGGATGGGATAGATACCGAGAGTTGAAGAGGGAAGCGAGACGCATTTATAGACAGAAGAAGAAAGAGGCTGAAATGCGTGAGTACGAAGAGCTTGATAAGCTGGCCGACAGGGGTAATGCTCGAAAATTCTACGAAAAAATGCGGCGGCTTACGGAAGGTTTCAAGGCCGGAGCGTATTCCTGTAGAACCCCCAAAGGTGATCTAGTCACTGATGCCCAGAGCATTCTTAAATTATGGAGGGAACACTACTCCAGCCTGCTGAATGGCAGTGAACGCACAACAACAGGAGAAGGAGAACCCGATTCCCCAATCGATAACGATGGAGCAGACGTTCCATTACCCGACCATGAAGAAGTTCGAATAGCAATTGCCCGCCTGAAGAACAACAAAGCGGCAGGGGCCGACGGATTGCCGGCCGAGCTATTCAAACACGGCGGCGAAGAACTGATAAGGTGCATGCATCAGCTTCTTTATAAAATATGGTCGGACGAAAGCATGCCCAACGATTGGAATTTAAGTGTGCTATGCCCAATCCATAAAAAAGGAGACCCCACAATCTGCGCCAACTACCGTGGGATTAGCCTCCTCAACATCGCATATAAGGTTCTATCGAGCGTATTGTGTGAAAGATTAAAGCCCACCGTCAACAAACTGATTGGACCTTATCAGTGTGGCTTCAGACCTGGAAAATCAACGACCGACCAGATATTCACCATGCGCCAAATCTTGGAAAAGACCCGTGAAAGGAGAATCGACACACACCACCTCTTCGTCGATTTCAAAGCTGCTTTCGACAGCACGAAAAGGAGCTGCCTTTATGCCGCGATGTATCCCCGCAAAACTAATACGGCTGTGTAAACTTTGAACAACACGAAAAGCTCCGTCAGGATCGGGAAGGACCTCTCCGAGCCGTTCGATACCAAACGAGGTTTCAGACAAGGCGATTCCCTATCGTGCGACTTTTTCAACCTGCTTTTGGAGAAAATAGTTCGAGCTGCAGAACTAAATAGAGAAGGTACCATCTTCTATAAGAGTGTACAGCTGTTGGCGTATGCCGATGACATTGATATCATCGGCCTCAACACCCGCGCCGTTAGTTCTGCTTTCTCCAGGCTGGACAAGGAAGCACAGAAAATGGATCTGGCAGTGAACGAGGGCAAGACGAAAATCTCCTGTCATCAAAAAAACAGTCGTCGCATTCGCGACTTGGCTCTCACGTCACTGTTGACAGTCATAACTTTGAAGTCGTAGATAATTTCGTCTATCTTGGAACCAGCGTAAACACCACCAACATGTCAGCCTTCCAACGCAGGATTGCTCTTGCCAACATGCTACTTCGGACTGAGTAGGCAATTGAGAAGCAAAAGTCCTCTCTCGACAAACAAAAACCAAACTCTATAAGTCACTCATAATTCCCGTCCTGCTGTATGGTGCAGAGTCTTGGACGATGTCAACAACGGATGAGTCGACGTTGTGAGTTTTCGAGAGAAAAGTTCTGCGAAAGATTTATGGTCCTTTGCGCGTTAGCCACGGCGAATACCGCATTCGATGGAACGATGAGCTGTACGACATCGACATAGTTCAGCGAATTAAAAGACAGCGGCTACGCTGGCTAGGTCATGTTGTCCGGATGGACGAAAACACTCCAGCTCTGAAAATATTCGACGCAGTACCCGCCGGGGGAAGCAGAGGAAGAGGAAGACCTCCACTCCGTTGGAAGGACCAAGTGGAGAAGGATGGCTTCGCTTGGAATATCCAATTGGCGCATTTTTGACTGGCGCGCTGTTGTTACAATCGCAGACAATTAAGAAGAAGAAGAAGGTCAAGTTGTATCCATTTTATACAAAAAAATACACTGTTAAGAGTAAACGACGCTCTCTCATTCCCATTGAGATAACTCATATATTGGCCGACATATGCAGAAAGTCACCGAGAAATTCGAAAATCTGTATATCAGGTATATTGACCTGATTCAAACCATTTTTGACACACAGACATACTATTGTACGGAAAGAATTATCCCTGAATTTCAATAATATATCTCACACATTGACTGATATTTTCGGTCTAAAGTCAACCGTTGGTACTGAGTTCCAAATATTCGGTATCTAGTCACTTAAACCGTTTTAGTTGGATTTGGACAATTTTTGGTTTGTAGTTTACAAAGGCATCATTCATGCAAAGTTTTATCCTGTTATACTAATTGCTTCTTGATTTGTACACTGGAAAGTGAAAGAATCAAAAGGAATTTAAAATTACGTTATATGGACGTAAGCGTGGTTGTAGTCCGATTTCGCCAAATTTTGAACTGTAATATAGGAATGTCACGTACCAAATTCATCCATTTTTACAGTGCCGATAGGGATGCTACCAGATACCAGATCATCCTGCTTACTGACTGGCGTGTTGTCGTCGTCGTACTTGCTCTCTCTTCGTAAACCGCTTCCTCGACCTCTCTTTCATCGTTCGACAAAAATATCTCTTTCCTTTCAAACTATATTAATGTTATAGAATTCCTCGTCATAAGAATTCTTCAGAAAGAAAAGTATCTATAGCATATTCACTTCGACAGAATTTCCATGTTAACACTTGTACTTTTTCGCGGAAAGCTTTGAACGAAATCAATGTCTTTAAGACAATCCATTATGACATATCAGAGATGAACTTTGATCAATCTTGTGGATTACAAAGTTAGTTACTCGGTTGGATGTGTATTTTGAAAACAATGTGAGCAGCGGTCAAAGCCTTAAATTTATGGTATAATTATCATAAACAGTTATGTCTCGCAATTAGAAACAATGACAAAGACGTTTTTATTTTTTAATTAAAGTTACTATTTTAATAATATATGTATATACACCAGCCTGAACGCCAGTGCGTAAATCCATATAAGAAGAACAATTAAATGGCAGTAAAAAAGCGGAAAGCTTCCTGGAACACAGCCGTAACCACATTAACTGCTTTAAGGTCACACTTGGGGAATTTCCACAGACTGCTTTTTTTTAGCGATCATCTACAAGTAGTCTCGTTTAGTTCACTCAAATGGAAAACCCATTTTAAGTTGATCTTTTGGACGACCTCAACAATGAAATTAAGTGCCGAAAGTGCTGACCACAGCCGGACAGCTGGCCGCGCTTGCGCATTTTGTATTTTTTAAGTTGTGACTCATTGCATTACAGTTGCTACAGTTACATTAATGCAAGCACCTTGAGCAAAACTTCTTTAATTGTTTCGTTGTGCTTTATGAACTCGTTTGCTTTCCCCAAAGTAAATTTCCATAAGGCTGCTGTCACTAAGGTCAGATCTTTTAACAGTTTATTTGTTTAATTATTTGATAATGAAATTTAAAAAAATATTTTATTTATATCATATATGTATGTATGTATATGCGCTTGTGAGATCAGTTACTTTAGCTTAGTCGCTTGCAGAAATACATATTTTTACGAAGTAAGTCTGTCAGTCAGACAGTTATATATTTAAAAACAGTCAGAAGCGATAGCTTCTGTATATATAATCAATCTTAGAAATGTATATATCTTATGGTTTAAAGTAAGTGGTGGACACTCTGAAAAGTCCTTCTACAGCTACATCGCTAATAATTAGGAGCCCTGTGTTGCTGATCTGAACAAGTATCGCAAACATAAATCCACGACCCGTCGCCAGTAATAATATGTTTCATGATATCCTGGTAGTCGGAAAGCATTGTTTCATAGACATTAACGCGACGCTGTTTTTCGAAAAAATTAGTGATTTTGAAACCAATCGAGCTTTCACTTTTCTTAGGCTCAAATGATCTTTCAAAACGGTTTTACTGATCCTTTCGATATTCCAACAATGACAGTAAGATCTCTGATTTTTAATCATCGATTCTCAAGCACTAATAGCTTTATTATATTGACGTGTTGATCATCAGTTGATTTTGATGACCGCCCTGGACGTGGTTCGTGCTCAACGCGTTCTCGACCCTCATTGAATAATTTGTATTATTCAAAAACACTTGCTCGCGACAAACAATTATCACCGAAGGTCTTTTCCATCATTATTAACGTTTTGGGATCAAAAATTTGATTGCTCACTTAAAATGTAATAAAACTTCTTTGTTGAATAACACCGGTCAACAAAAAAAAATATTTTTTTTGGGGTTTCTGTTCTCATGCTTGAATTCTGATTCTAGACATTGAAAAACACTTAAATATTAATCTTTAGTTCTTTAAGTTTGCTTTGGGCTGATCTGCATCGATAAGTATATTTGGGGTTTAATACGAGAGAACTCATATTCGCATAAAAGAAATACAAAAAATATTCACTTTTAGACAGTAATTTCTTGTTATTTTACATTTATATATTGTTGTTTATCAACGTCTTGAAAAAAAACGACTCTTGTATCTAAAAAAAAAGTTTTCTAATTATAATCTATAGTGAAATTGTAGAAAAAATATAAAAATCATCGAAAAATTGCTCTAATTTCTACGAAAGCAAACTTTAACCTGAAAAAAAAAAAACTTTTTCCTTATTTTTGTCATAGGAGAAACTAAAATTTAACATTTAGATGTCAGACCCAAAAATCGTGTTGACCGGTGTAATTTCACTAATCGTAAAAATCGTCGAATGCACTTTATGTACTTCAGAGCGTATCCTAAAAAGTAATGATTATTTTAATGTGACGTTTGGCTCTCACCTCGTCAGGGAGAGTGTATGGTTCAGTACATGAGATATATTACTAAAATGAGAAATCTACTGTTTTTTACTAGCCTCTAAGTATAGAGAGCTTATTGATAAACGCCTTTTACACAATATAGGCTAAATTCACCCATAAATTCCACAACTAAATAAGTAGAATAGCCAATAAAAGTGACAACTTTGTTAGACTTCTCGAAATATGTATTAAAAAGTAATTAAATTTTTAGAATTTGTGAAAACCAACCATCCGGTTCCGCGTATATGTATAATTCACCCTTCAATATTTCATAGTTATAGCTTTTCTTTGTAAAAACACTTATGAATATAAACATAATTCTAAAATTAAAACGCATTGCAAACAATTTTATATTTTTATTCAAACGCCGAAGCTTTAAGCCGTCCGGCTATAAATGAAATTGGAAGGGATAAACATGTGTTTGCACTTCACACCGTAACGCTGATGGGCCGTTCAGAGAATTTGCATCAGATTTTGCCAAGTCATTTATTTGATACGTGAAAATTTGCATCACGTCCCAAACGCACACATTTAATTGCTTTTCTGACGAGAATTCTAAAACATCGCGAATACACATTACATACAAATATTTAACTTCTTTATTTGTTAATATGAGCGCATGATTCATAAGAAATACGCACAGCTATATTCAAATTGATGTGGCAAAGTCCAAAATGCTTTAATCATAAGAGAATCTAACGAATTGTCTTAAGTAAATTACATTTGGCGCAATAACAAAGGGTATTCCGGCTAAGAAAGAGGATTGGCGGGGGATGTACTCGTACATTAAGAATCTGTTCGTATCATTTAATCTATATTTAATGCATGGAAACCAAAAAACATGTGTCGAATGCAAGTAAATATAAAATAAATAAGGAGGAGTTAAGTTCGAACCACAACAATGCCTACACAATATTATTTTACCTTACAATACAAAAATTAAGCATCAACGATATATCGATATAAGCCAACTGCTATCTAAATAGGCTAGAGATCGGAGTATACCTTCTGAAGGCCCACTGACACTATTATAAGTAAAGCTTCCCTTCTTGAAGCTGATCAGATGAAGTGGAAAGTTTTTTCTGCTATTTTCTACTAATTTTTAAAATTTACAGAAAGGCTCCAGTACTTCTCCTAACCCCAATCCTATATCTAATTTAATGATTTTCGAACTTCTGGTTAACATTATACCGTATATCGGTAAATAATGAATGAATATATTATCAGGAACTTGCTGTTGACTTGTCTTGAAAAAGGGTGAAATCAGTTGATGAATTATCCTAGTCTCATATACTATCTAAAACAGTTACATATCTTTATTCGGAGTGTGCCGAAAATATCGGTCAATGTGTGTGTTAACTTAAAATAATTGAATGGAAATATTTCTTCAAGCCGGTATGTCTGAATTTGGTATCCCCGCAAAACTAATACGGCTGTATGAACTGACGTTGAGCAAAGCTCCGTCAGGATCGGGGCAACGTAGAATAACTGTTGCCAACAGGTGCTACTTCGGACTGAGTAGGCAACTGAGAAGTCACTCACCATCCCCTTTCTGTTATATGGTGCAGAGGCACGATGACAACATCTGTTGAGTCGACGAGTTTTCTGTGGAAGATTTGTGGTCCTTTGCGCATTGACAACGGCGAATACCGCAATCGCTGGAATGATGAGCTGTACGAAATATACGATAACATAGTTCAGTGAATTAAGAGACAGCGGTCATATCGTCCGAATGGATGAAAACGCTCCAGCTCTGTTAGTATTTGACGCAGTAGCCGTCAGGGGGAAACAGAGGGAGAGGAAGACCTCCACTCCTTTACATAGACTAGATGGAGAAGGACCTGGCTACACTTGGAATCTCCAATTGGTTCCAAATAGCGAAAAGAAAGAACGACTGGTGCACTGTTTTAAACTCGGCTATAACCGCATAAACGGTTCCTACGCCAATAAAGAATGTGCAAAGTAAAAGAAATATAGCAAATCTTCCATATCCTTGAAACATTTATGCCTAAAAAAATTAAAGAAATCCAGTTTGAAACGAAGTAAATGTTATGAGCTTTTCTTATATAATTTCCCAGTCGACAATATGCTACCATCATGTGACGACCTCATCAACATTGATACCTTTCTTACATCATTTTTAGATCCTGATGAAATGGTTCCCCTCTTTTCGCTATAATTTTTGAAATTATCCCAAAATGTTTCCAGATAATAGCGAGATAGTCTAATTAGATACACAAGATTGCTCACAGAATCTGAACATTTTTTTCCATTTTTCACAATTTCTCATAACTTTCGACTATCAACACAAAACTTTTCTACGATTATCCTTCCAGAAAATTCATAATTTAGATAAAATCTGTAACTATCATTAATTACTCTCTCAAAAGCTCTAGTTTTCAACTTTCCATAGTAAGCTTCGAAAATTTTCTACAAATGCAATTGAATTAAAATCTTTCTCTCCGTCCAACGCTTCGAAAAATTACTTTATCATTCCTAAATTGATCACATATTACAAATATTACTGAGTTCATTTTGTGAAAATAACTTTGGTGTAGATGTTTCACCTTTTTTTCATTGAGTAAAACAGGACATTTTGTAGACTGTAATTTAAAACATCTCTACTTTTGATTTCTAGTGAAACCTTAAAACCTTTAGCAGTTTAAAAATTAAGTACGTGGACGCATTCCGAATGTTGACGCCCGAAGACGTCAAGGTAAGGTACAATAAGGTACGTCGATGATATTGATATCATACTTCTGGATAAGGAAGCGAAGCAAATAGGTGTGGTAGTGAACGAGGGCAAGACGAAATATTTCCTGTCATCAAACGAACAGTCGTCGCACTCGCGACTTGGCTACCACGTCGTTGTTGAAAGTCATAACTTTGTCTATCTTGGAATCAGTATTAACACCAATAATAATATCAGCCTCCAATTCCAACACAGAATAAATATTGCCAACTGGTACTTCGGGCTGAGTAGGCAATTGAGAAGTAAAGTTCTCTCTTGACTAAAAAGAGAGCCCGAGCACATCAGCAAAGACGTGCATCATATAAATTCTTGCCAAATGGTCGCACGGTCAATAAATAATATTACCTGCAAGTTATGCGCAATTTGCGTGAAGCAATCCGCCAGAAACGCCCGGATTTTTGGAAGAACAAAAATTGGCTTTTGCACCATGATAGCGCAACTGCTCACGCATCGTTGCTTGTGCACCTAAAATTTGGCCAAAAATAACACATTGATGGTGCCACAACCACCGTATTATCCAGACCTGACCCTCCTGTGACTTTTTGTGTCCCCAAAACTAAGGATACCCCTGAAAGGACGAAACTCAACAAGATCACACGAAATGACTTTTGCTTTGAGTATTGCTTTGAGTATTGGAAAAAACGCTGGAAGAATGTAATATACATATGTACATATCGAGTGGTAATTACTTTGAAGGGGACAAAAAATATATTTATGAATAAATAAACACTTTCTTAAGAAATACAAAATTCGTTAAACTTTTTGAACAAACCTCGTATTTCGATTTGCGTAAAATTCGGCAGTAAAAATTATTAACAAACAAATATAAATTTCTACAGCAATAAAATGATGACGATAAGTGATTTCTGTAGTTAGGTTGATTTTAATAAAAAATATTTCCCGGTAATGCTAATGACGCAAAGTGACTTTACGCCTTACTATATGTTACAGGTTAATAAGATGTTACTATTGTAGTCGATGGCAATTTTTAATTACAATCAAGATTTAATTGAAAAAGTATATCTCAAAGTGCAATTAACACGATTTTCTTAGAACAGTTTCAACAGAATAAGCGTTAAGCAAATAAACACATCGGATGACGGACTTTAGTCGCATTGTGAATAGCGAAAGGTCAATAAAGTGCAATCTCAAGATTTTTTCAATTTGTTTTAAAAGCATATCTGGTGTGATTTCTTTTTTGCATATTTAGATAGTCTTTATCAAACAAATTTCATGTTAAATTATAATATTTAATTGTTTTCTCGAAAAATTCAAAATTTTTACTGTGGACTGTTGAAATATGTTCACCCCTGTTTAGGTAAGCTCTTTAACATTTCTGAATAGTGCCGAAGTGGTTCAGAAACATTCCCGATTTAGATATAATCAAAAGCAATACCGAATAAATAAAAACACTTTCATAAAATAATCTTGAACATACCTACTAGTCATAGACTAAATAAAAGTTATAAAAATGATAATAAGTAATAATTCAACTAATATAAGCTTTCTAAAGCTTTTTCAGTTCCATACTCTTATTGCAGTATTTTTTTATTTTAGTAGTTTTAGTAAAGAAGAAGCGGTAAGGCAAACGTACACGCAGCTTCATTAAGTATTAATTCAGAAATTCTCGAGATTTGTCAAGCGAAAAAAAAACTTTTGAAGTATGTATTACTGTACAAGGTGCGTTCCAAAGTCAACAGGATCACATTTTGAATCTAGCGCCCCCTGGTGGCGCCATCTATATGTCGACTGGTGCGTTAGAATCTGCTATCTTTATTTATCGATTCTCAATGGACAATTTCATGACATTTCATCGATTGGAAGTGAAGTTATTGCGTTTTAATTGTCAGTATGTTTGTGTTATCGGTGCAAAATGAGCTTCGAACAAAGAGCCAACATTAAATTTTGTTTTAAAATTGATGAAACTTTAACTGAAACGTTTCAATTGATGAAACAAGTTTATGGCGATGATTACCAATCCCGCAGCAGAGTGCACGTTTTCAAAGTGGTCGTGGGAACATAACGTGAACGATCAACGTGTGGGCCGATCAAAATCCGCGATTACCGGAAATTCCATCGAAATTGTGCGTGAATTC
Source organism: Bactrocera neohumeralis (assembly GCF_024586455.1). Lineage (NCBI taxonomy): Eukaryota > Metazoa > Arthropoda > Insecta > Diptera > Tephritidae > Bactrocera > Bactrocera neohumeralis. Next base: position 56,251,880 of record NC_065919.1, read on the forward strand.
ATCAAAAATGAGCCGAAATCATCATTGAAATTCATGGAAATGGAATTGAACATCTCCAAAACATCGATTTATCGTATTTTGACCGAACTTTTTGGCTTACGAAAGGTATGTGAACGGTTTGTTTCGCACAAATTGACTGATGACCAAAAATTGCTCAGAATCCAACATTCGATTCGACGCTTGTGACCGATTATTTGAACAAAAATCACATTTTAACCATTAACCACTCCCCGTATTCACCTGATATGGCACCGTGCGACTTCTTCCTTTTCGGAAAAATGCATTTGCCCATGAAAGGAAAGCATTATGCAGACGTAGAGGCCATTCAAAAGGTTTGCATCGGCATACTGGCGTCTATACCGGCCAACGAGCTTAAACACTCGTTCGACATGCTTTTGGACCGTGCAAAAGCTATATTGAAGCAGGAGACTATTCTGAATAAAATAAATTGATTTTGCCGAAAACACAATTTCTTCTGTTTTTTTTTTTAAGTCCTGTTTACTTTGGAATGCACCAAACAAAAAACATCAGTTTTTTTTCAATGGAAAGACGGATAATGGAAAAATTTTATCCCCAACTACCGAAGACCAAATTGGTTTTCTGAGCTTCCTCAAAACAACTCATTGAAAACTGCAAGCAAAGTTTTTTCTTAGTTATCAGGTAAAGATTCAGCTCAAGGTATTTTTAGTACTATTGTGAATATAACGGGTGCTCCAAATAGGGGTACTTTTTTCAATAGCCTTTTTTTGATAGATCACACATAAGTCGTGTCAAGCTGTCATGTTATTTTTGTTCAGTATTGTTTGGCATTTCATCGTGGTAATACTTAATCCTGAACAACAACAAAAACTCACATTTTGTAAAGAATGTGTTTCGCGCGCTTCGCTCAACTTATGGTCAATATAATTGGCCTACTGAGGGTACTATTCGCAACACCATCTCACATCTTGAGACTCAGCATTCATTATTGGTTAATATTGGAGAGAATAGAAAACGCCCAACACGCAATGAATAAATTATAGTAGTTTTAGCTGAGAGTGTATACGAAGAGCGAGGAGAGTCGATTCCGCACCGTTCGCAGCAGCTCGGACTGACGTATAAAACGACTTGACGCATTTTATGTCGAGAACTTAAACTGGTAGCGTATAAAATATAGCTTGTGCAAGAACTGAAGCCGCTCGACCTTCCCAAGCGACATCACTTCGTTCTATCGGTTCTTCAAAAGTTCTAAGAAGACCCGAAGTTTGCGTGCTAAATTTTGTTCAGCGATGAAGCCATTTCTAGTTAGGTATGTATGTAAATAAGGAAAATTGCCGCATTAGGGACGAAGAACAACCTGAAGTGTTTCAAGAACTGCCATTTCATGCAGAAAAAAAAACTGTTTGGTGTGGTTTGTGGGAAGGTGGAATCTTCGGTTCATATTTCTTCAAAAATGATGCCGATGAGAACGTAACCGTCAATGCGACCGTTATCGCGCCATGATAAGCGACTGTTTGATGCCTGAAATTGAGGCTTGTGATCTCAGCGACATTTGGTTTCAACAAGACGACGCCGCTTCCCACAAATCGCATCATTCAATAGGTTTATTGAGAGAACACTTCGGTGAGCAGATAATTTCACGTTTTGGGCCGTTCGATTGGCCATCAAGGTCGTGTGTCATCACACCGTTAGATTTTTCCTGTGGGAATATGCAAAAGTCTAATGTCTATGCGGACAATACCGCTTCGATTCAGGTCTTGGAGCAAAACATCACGCGTATCATTTGCCAGCTACCAGTTGAAATGCTCGAAGAAATCATCGAAAACTAGACCCAACGTATAGACCATCTGCGACGTAGCCGAGGCCAATATTTGAAAGAGATAGTCTTGAAAAAATAAGTGCAAAATAATGTTCTTTCGAATAGTAGTCAACATTCCCCATTAACTTTGAAGTGTCTGTGTTTTTCGTTAAAAAAGTAGGAAACCTTGAGATGGATCACCCTTTATATAGCCAAAACTTCGAAGATGTGGCAAATTTTGTAATTTTTTTGTTAATTTTAAAATGAAATATATATGTAATTGCGGTACTCACAACTTGTTTAAAAAAATTGTTGTTGGATTTCATACAAAAATGAGTTTTACACATTTACAATTCTCAATGCTATGTTTTCGAATCGTTATAACTTATAACTTTATGAGACTTGTGAAAACCCTAAATAATTTTTATCAAAAAGTATGAAGTTGATTCAGTGGGGAAAGACTCTTCTCAGCAAACCAAATATTATAAAAGTAAAGTCTATTCAAATACAGAGTGCGTAAAATTTAGAGAATAAGAAAATCCATTTATCTGATTAATCTAGTCTTCGGGGAATATTATCCGCAGAATAAATGAACTTTTGTGTGTTCGTGATGATTCAAATCCCACAAATGAACCCATTATGCTTTAGAAATTAAAATTTTTAGTACCGTAAATTGAAATGTCTAAACAAGAATCATTTCGGTTTGTTGAAAGAGCAGTATATGCAAAGACGTGATGAAAACCTTTAATTTACCTACCTAGACTATGCTACCACTCAAGTGCTTCACACACTGTAAGGCACATATGAAAACAACTTATTAATGGCAGATTAAATAGCTGATCGTGCAATTCCATTAAGAAAAAATAGGCAATCAACTATCAGCCGAGGTCTAGATTAATAAGTTACTGAGTGTCAGCACACAGAAGGCAATAAAATAAACCCTTTAACTGCGACCCTTAGGTAAATAGACGAGTACAATTTCGTAGCTAAGAAAACCCTGAAGACAAACATTTACATACTTAGGTCAGAGTGGCAATCCATAAAAAGCCTTCTGAGTCCCCCACAAGTTTAAAATTGATAAAAATGTATAATATAAGCTATGCTACATTTATCGATAAGCATAAACGCTCAAACTTTAATTGTATATGTTCGACGCAATATGTGAGAGGAAATAGTTTTATTTATAAATATATCTGCAAAACAAAAACATTCGCAACAAATGAACAACAATGCAAAGTGCATTGATTCCAATTATCATAAACAGAGTTTAGCGAAGCAAATGTCCGATTCGATGAAAGCAGGCCGCCCAGAAGCGCGCGTCCGGAATAGCGTGAGAGATAAGAAATGACTTATCAGCTGGTAGCAAAGCAATAGCTGAGACAATAGCTCACCAAAGAGCAGCAACGCATTGCGAAAACTGCGACAACAATAGCGGAATTAGAGAGCGCGCTGTGAAATATTGCAAAAACCACTCGAGAGCGGATTAAGGGAGAAGACGCAATATGAAGGCAACTTATTAAAGCTAATTGTCAGTTCGAGTGTATCTCAAGCGCCACTTGGCAGACAATACGATTTATAATTTGCCGGAGAACACTTTGCAAACGCTGAAAGCACTCATAATACGAGTGTTATGGGGTCCGTAAATGCGCGTTTTACACTCAAAATCGTTTACAAAGCAGCGCAGCTCACTCACTTGGCGCTCACGAGCGCGCAGGTTTGGTGGCGCGAAACAAGTTGTTGTAGCGTGCTTTGCGCGAAAAGCGTATGCTGTAAGTTGTAAGCTGTAACCCTTTGAGCTTAGCGCCGCTGCTTGAGGCTCGCGCTGTTTGTATGAGTGCATGTACGCGCGGCTGCTGGCAGTTGCTGAGAGAGTTGCGCTTAAATGATATTGCCAAGTTGTTGCAGAAATTATTTTCTCAGCGTATTTCGAGCGTTAATGGTGTGGCATTTTGCGCAGCGCGTGCAATTTAAATCGAATATAAAGCGTTACCCAGCCGTGACCGTGCGTGTCAGCGTGCGCGCGTGTGTGTGTGTATTAATATTTGAATCAATTGCAATCTATAAGCGAATAGTTCGATTATTTGTCATTTGCGGCAAAAGTGATTTGAAAAGAATTGCAAGAAATGGCTGATATTGTGTGCTAACAACAAAGCAGCGAAACAAAAGACTTAAGCGACGAACGCGTTGGCCTTACGCATAGTTGGCGAAGGTGCTGCGCATGCGCAACATAAACAAATTCTATGAAAGTGGAAAATGATGTTGTTATTGGCTTGAAAACAACTAAAATGTATAAAATTCTGCAATAAACAAAATATATAAATATTTGCTCATAAAAAGTGCATTGGCATGGAAAATGTCTGCAAAAATAATAATTATACATATATAATCTGTTGGTCGAAAACATACATACATACATACATATGTGCATTGCAAAATAACACACAAAACAAGTTTCCATAAACGCTAGTGTTTGTGTGCGAAACTCATGTGTCAATTTGGGTCGAGAATATGTGTTTCGGACAGCTTTAAAGCTGAAGAAAAAATACGAAAAAATTTGATTTTGGCGAATTTGTGCAAATGTAACGAATGAGGAATATATTAAAGAGAAAAATAAGTTGGGAGTGCAAAAATTATTAAAAAAAAAAGTAAAATCAAAATTATTTTAATTAATAAAAGCGCTGAAAATAATTAATAATATTATATTATAAAATAATAATTTGTTAACAATATTCATAAAATAATGCAAAAATAAATTGAAAACAAACGTAAAAAATATTATTATTTGAAACAATAAAGCGATACGAAAATTTTACAACAACAAAATCAAGAAAAATTAATGCCAGTAGAGCATAAAAATAATTAAACAACAAATACTACACATTTGTTGAGAAATTCCAAGCAGTTTGCTTCAGCGACTGCAGGAACTCGTTAAATTGTGGCAAGTGTATTTCCACAAGGCCTCCGACGAGCTGGCCGGAGCCGCACAGCTGTCATCGCAGCTGCCACTCCCCGTGCAGCACAGCAACTAACACACAGCTTAAGCTGAAGCAATGCGCGCAAGCTGAAAAAAATGTTAAGGAACATTGTGCTACATGCCACCAATTTGTCGATTGTGCAACAGTGCTGAACACAAGCAAATAAAAAGCAAAGGAAAATGCTGCAAATTTTAATGTAAACAACGTTAACCGCAAATATACAACAACACGGCTAACTGAAATTGCAGCGAAGAATCATTTATCCGCAAATCTGCAAGCATCTTACTAGCCTGCATGCATGCAAGTGCATGTGTGTGTGTGAGTTTGCATGTGAATGTGCTTGTGGCATATTGCACAATTCTTCGCCGTTGTCTGGTGAGCAATTAAGCGCGCTTACAGCGATTGGCAGCCAGCCCGGGCGGCGTACGAGCGCACCACGCCATGCCACTGCCAAGCCGCTGGCCAAGTCAAGCACCTGAACGCTCGCGCCACACAGCTGCATAGCATCCACATATGCTGTGTTGTTGTTGTAATCATATATACAAGTGTGTTGGTGTAACTAAGCCAGTGCTTTTGTGTGTGTGTCCATCACTGCAGCGCATGTATGCCCGCAATGCGCCGCAGCTACGCAACAGCAGCACACACATACTCATACAAACATACTAAACGCGCATATAAAGGCATATGTGTATAAAAAGTAGCCATGAGTGCGCCTGTCTACTGGTTTTGTAACTGCAACCGCTCGCAATGAACTGAAAACCAAAAATAAAAATAAAAACAAAAATACAAATACAAATAAAAACAAAAATTAAAATAAAAACAAAAATACAAATAAAAAGGAAAAAAAGTGCAAAAACAAAAACAAAGCGAAAGAAACTTTGCCAAAAGTTTAAGAAACGAAAATCACATAAAAATATTTAGCGAAAAGCTAGCAACAACAAACAGTGCTTCATAGTTGCAGCAGAAGGAAAACGCAAAGTCAATAAAGTAGCAGCCAAACCCACACGCAGTGCACATCGTATATGTGTGTGTGTCGTGTGACCTATATTCATAGATATAAATAAACTTTAAGTTGTTGTATTGTATTGTTGGTGTTGTTTTTGTTTTTGTTTTCTTGTGTAACGTGTTAACATAAAATCGCCAAAATTGCTGTGCTACTTTGTTCCAGGATTATGGGGTACATCATGCGGCGCTTTCTGCGGTCGGCCATGATCGTCTTCAGTTGGTTCGTTGTACCCTACAGTCGCTTCACCAACATCAAAGTGAACCGCAAAAAGTTGCCGCCCATACGGAGTCATCTGCTGGAAATACCCGCTGTCGATTTGGCCAAACTGATTCGCAATGGAAAGGTGAGTGAGCTATTTTTGCGCTTTTCTTTTAGTTTTTAGTTTGCTATTCTTGTGAAAATTACGACAAACAACACTGGTTACTCAACGCGCTTAAATTTTAAAAATATTGAAATATATTAGTATCATAGTTAAGAGAGAACCAACTTTTTCTAGGGTCTTTGAAAAATCAGTTTATTTTTGGTGACAGTAGTGACTGACTTATTTTAATATAACATTTATCATCTAGTCGCGAATTTGAAACTTCTTTATTTGACACTCAGAAGCGAAAACATGCAATCATATTCAAAATAGTTTAATAGTTTGTATGGCAACTATATGGTATAGTGAACCGATTTTGAAAATTTCTTCAGATATTTTAGCTTTTCTGTTGAGAATAATATATTCAAAATGTCGTGAAGATATCTCATCAAATAAAAAAGTTTTCCATACAAAGACTTAATTTTGACCGGTCAGTTTGTATGACAGCTATATGTTATAGTGATCCGATCTGGACAATTTCTTCCGAGAATATACCGTTACTTTGGATAATAATGGATGCAAAAATTTCGTAAGGATATCTCGTCAAATAAAGTAGTTTTCCAACCAAGCACCGGATTTTGTTCGAGCAGTTTGAAGGCAGCTATATGTTATTGTGGTCCGATATCCACGCTTCCTATAAATGAGTAGCTTCTTAGGAAGGAAAGGACGTGTGCAAAATTTCAGATCCATATCCCAAAAAGTAAGGAACTAATTTGCGTAAAGATGGGCAACAAACAGAGAGATGAAACAAAGAAGAGAGTAGGTTTAATAAACCGCATTAAAAGCTTCTTCGTCCGCTTAAGCCAGTCTAGTTGCCACAAAACTGAGCCGGTAACGTTGAAAACAATTTGAATTCTGAACAAAAGAGATATTATTGCATATCTAAACTTTCGATATACCATATCAACGTCTAGATGCCCTTAATATCAATAGATAAATATTTAATACTTTCAACGTCTACTAACCGATTGTTTTGCCTGGCCAAGAGTTGAAAACTTCAATTCAGTAAAATTATGACTATACATACAGCCGTTGACAGCTAATTAGAAACGTTCCCTTTTTTGTTGGTGGCTGATGAGTATAATGATAAAAAATTTTAATATACCGTTATTTATATTCCTAAAAGTCTTGCATTGTTCGTGTTACTCTATTTACTACTACATTCACTCTGTTTTGTAGTTGTGAAGTTAAAGTTCTTTTAATTTTTTCCCAAATAGTAAATGCGTTACGATGTAGAAGGTATATTAAGTGCGACAGCTAATTAGAAACAGTTGTTTAAAGAATTAAAATTCCTCAAGGTGTTAACTTTTATTAATAATGTTATTGATTTCTGGTTTTCTGGATTTCTGTTTCAAAGTTGTGGTTAAAAATATATTAAAATGTATTATTCAAGTTTTTTAATGAGTAAACGCTCCCCGCCCTACGTAGTTACATTTTTGGCCTTCGTCAGTCTAGAAAGACGTACAAACAAATTTCGAATCAGGTCAAATGCTCAAAAGAAATTGTTTTCAATGCCTTTAAGCATATAAAGAATTTTAAAACTATTTCCAACGTTGCACGCGAAGAAAAACCCGAAAAACTTCAACAGAAATATACCGCAGAATTACTACCATCTCCCGAGGAGACCCAAAAAAAGAGTTCCACTGACATTCTACATAAAATTCAAGACGAATATAATGTCCAAATATCCAAGAAAACAATTGCCCGACGTTTAGTCGAATTTGGGTTTCACGGCAGAACAGCACGCATGACGTGTAGACTTTTCCAACGCTTATTGATCTTGGACAACAAATAAATGGAAGTATGTTGTTTGGAGCGATGTAACGAAATAAATCGCATAGATCCTGATGGTCGAAGGCATGTTTGCCGACCAATCTACAAGAATTTGATCGACGCTATGTTTCACGCGTAGTGAGGCATGGTGGAGGATCAATCATGGTGTGGGAATTTTTTTCCTGAGGTGGTGTAGGTCCGCTCCATATGATTGATGGAATTTTAAATAAGAAGAAATACGTCGACATCCTAAAAACTGCCATTCTGCCATGGCCTAAGGACAATTTGCCTGTTATATGGAGATTCCAACAAAATAACAATCCAAAGCACACGGCAAAGTCAACACAAAAGTTTTTTGTTGAAAATTCCATGAATGTTTTGGAGTGGCCTGAAGAGAGCACATCTGGGTTGATGTCAAAAAAGCTGTAGGCATCAAAAATATCACAAATATGGACGTTCTTTTTGATGAAATTAGGACGACATGGCAAGCAACACTAGTGGTGTGCTGTCAGAGTCTTATAACGTCAATTCGCCGTGGATGTGAAGCAGTATTAAAGTAAAAGGGTTAAGCAACAAAATACTAACTGAAAGTAAGGAATATTTTTTAATAGCAGTATTTTTTGCTGATAAAAAAAATTTCGCTTCTAATTAGCTGTCGCACTCAAATCGTTGATTCTACACATTTTTATTAAAATCTTCAAAAAAAAAAAAGGATTTTTAATTAAAATTTTTACTATTAGAGTATAAGTTTAATGTAAACTTCAATAAAATGAGAAAATGAAAAACGGTAAAAATAAGTGATTTATTCGAAAATAATTTAATTTACTTCAAAATAACTCCCGTTTCTAATTAGCTGTCAACGGCTGTATATCGGAGGAATAGAAAATACTTTTGTGATAAAATAGAGAAAAACGACTGAACAAAAAGTATCTGTTTAGATCGTTTTTTGAGGCAAAATTATAATTAGGCTTTATTTTTTAATCGTATAAGTCAATGAATCGATGAATATCGGTTCATTATTTCAGCCTTCATATGAGTGAAATTCAAAGCCATTGCTGTTTAACTGATGCAACAAAAATTTCCTAAATATCTAATCTCAAAGAAGGTGACTGACAACCCAGATTTCTAGATTATACTCCCATTAACTTAATTTTTTGGGGTATATTTAAAAAGCAATCCTTCGCCCATTGATGGGCTCAAGACAAAAATTGGCGCTTAACTAAAGCGCCTAAGATTTTCAAAGAAGTAACAGAAAACACAGCAAGAGGAGATAACTTTGCTTATGTAGGTCCAACTTCACTGAAATTGCATTGCCCAAATTGTTTGTATAGATTTTGTAACTGGTCGAGTTTTCGTCAAATTTATTCAACCTGTCACAGGGACATAAAATATAGAGGAGTCTCTTACGCTACAATTTGACCACGTTTTCTTTTCATTCTTCGACTATTTGTTTGTAATTATTCTATGGAAGCTTTAAAAATATTTATTAAGTTGATAAGCAGATTACAGATAAATCAAAATATTTGTCTTTGAAAGCAGGAACAGCAAACTTATTGCGCTGTTATTTTGCCATCTTCCAGAAATTAAGGCAATTGTTTATACAAATTTCCATTTAGGAAGCTCAGTGGGCATAAAGTGACAATCTAATTGCTCTATGAATAAATCATTATTTAAGATAATCTCCTTATAAGCACGTTTTTACGAAACACATTCAATTTAGTAAGCTTCAACTAATACTCGGTTATATATTCTTAGCTTTATATATAAAAATGACGTGTCACGTTATTTGTCCGCGATGAAATCCTAAACTACTGAACCGATTTTAGTAAAATTTAGCACACTGTGTCCAGTTTGAAGCAACTTAGAAGATAGGATTGTAAAAACCATTCATAAATAAAAAATACATTGAAAGCTCTATTAAGTGGACATCTTCATTATCCATGCAGACTAGCCGGTCCCACAATTTGTTGATCTTTATTAAGTACAATCTATTCAACGGACAACTCTATTAACTGGACAGAAAGGCTGGTAACCAGACATTTTGAAAGCAGCCTTAAATTCGTTATTTTTTCCAATGAAATTTTTTTGCATGAACGTATATAAAATTAAATCTCAAGTACAATCCCTGTTGAATATACTCTTATACCGACAAAAACGTCATTTCGGAACCCTTATGCGTAAATAAAATCACTGTATTGAATAATTTATTATATGAATAATTCACAAAATTTGGTATATTTTATTTTCAAATCAAAAATGTGATAAGATCACATAGCATACGCGTGGCCCTGATCCATAGTTATTTATATATTTTATTTCCCGAACTTTTTTTTCGAGAATATATTTTTTTTACATGAACATGATAAAATTTCATATTCTCACTTTCACCCTTATTCGTTAAAGTATTTTCAATAGTTTAATCGAATAATAAATTAAAAAGTTAAAATGTCCATGAATATATTTTATTTCCCATTTTCGAAATTTTGTTTATTTAAATTCGTCATATTTTCATACATATGTATGTGTATGATTAAGCATTTATTTGTGAATTCCCAGACGGCCGACAGACCGGTTTAGTAAATGAATTTGGCATAAATTAATTAACTAAAATTTCATGTTGTTATTTTCACAAGATCTGTAATACAAGCTGTGTAGAGTGTAAAAAGGTGGCGCGCCTATGGGCCCTTTTTTAAATAAAAAGTATGAAAACGCAAGACTGACTTGTTAATTTTGGCTTTAAATATTTACTGAATTTATATTTTATTTAAAATACTTTTTATTTGTGTTGCCAGATCACGTTAATGATAATGCCAGCCATATATGTATGTATATGTATATGTACTTCACAGTCGCAAGATCCTCTGACTCTGTGTAAAACGCAAAAGATCAAGAGCTCCCCTAAACTTTCAGCAAGCTTCTTGTTTTCCTAGTTATAACCACTATTCACTGTCTAAAAACCTTGCCAGGAGTTAATTGGTGAGGTGGTTTGGTAAAAACGAGATAGACACTTCTCAGAACTTCCTCTTTGAACATCCTGTTTTTGCTGCTAAGGTTCCAAGGCGTTGAATCTCAAACGTTTAGCAATCCAGAAAAATTAATTGAGACCAAAATCAAGCATCTAAGTAGTTTAAATAGTAAGTAGTGTATCAATGTGGTTTATTGATATAGGAATATTTAGATCCACTTTTAGGAATTTTTGAGTTCTAGGAACCACAAGTGAGTCGTGCAGAGCTGTACAAGTGTGATCTCCAAATCAGGAATCATTAAAATCAGAAATAATTAAAGATGTATGCAGACCAAGAATAACGAATAAGTCACCAAAAACCGTCCACAAGACGCATACTAAACCGGTACAAACCCTTATATACATATATACAAGTATGTCTGGTCAAAGAGAGTCAAGTCGGCAGCGTTCTACCAAATTTGGCAATATTTTCTGCTACAACAGCAACAAATCAGGAAAAGCTTCTAGCACTTTTGCATGTACAAGTATATCTCGTACTATTATTACGACTTAGCCATGAAACCTACCTTCAGCATTTACTAACAAGTTTCAGAATGGAAGCATATACATACATATGCTAGCTATAAACACACAGAAATATGTTTTAGTTTCTCTAAGCGTGTCTAAATTAGCATTACTGCCAATAAGAACGCTTAAATAATAATTATGAAATAATATTCGAGTATTGGCTAGAATTATTACTTCGTATTTACGTTCGTTCTACCACAATTTGTAATAATTAACTGCTAATTACTGCAAAAACAATACTAAAATTCTAGTGAAACATTTAAAGCCGAATGACTTTGGCATCAAAGCAGACTCGTGTAAAGCGGAAAAATACTACAAAACAAATAATAAATACGAATAATGAGCACTTTTCCTCTCACTCTGAGGCGGCAGTTAGAACAGAACATGAACTTATTACTTTAGTAATTCAAATGATCGGCAATTAAAATGATTTGTTATGATTACTGCGGCAAACATTAAGACAAAACTGCGTTTAGCACGAAGGAATATTTTAAATATCCGTATTGATTGGCATAGGAGAAATGAGGTTGGTTGAGATCTAATACAAGTAAAACAAGTATATTACACGGTATGGACTGCTTATCTGACTAAATTTGAGATCTAGCTAGAATATATGAACCAATATAACTCAATATTGTTGCAAAACCGTATTACGATTCGAAATATTCAAATTTAATTTTGAAAAGATATCTCTCATTAATCGTTTTGTAGGTATATTGGGTTTACGGAAGCCCATAGTTATACTCTTGCAATATGTTGCTGTAATGTACTATATAGTAGTTTTATTCATTTCTTTCAAACGTTACTTGTTGTTATTCTTATCAGTGCAGTGGTTAAAAGCTTGACTCGTTGCTTCCTGATTTGTGTTGGACATTGATGAGTCTTATTAAATTGAATTTAAATATTGTGTACAAATTTATGATAATTATTGATAACACTTATAAGATACAAAAAAAATAAAACAGCACACAAACATAGTTAGTGTAGCTTTTTTAAAAAATACAAATTTTGTTAAGTTTTTTTCTAATGGTTAGTTTGCTCAGAACGTTGTCTTTGCTTAAGTTTCTTACTATTACAAGATGTCACTTAATGTATGTATAAGTATCAAAGGGTAAATTAAAATATTGACGAAACGTGAGGGAAAAAACATTAAAAAAAATGGATTAAATTTCAGTTTTTTCGACATATTGGCTATAAGGACACTAAAAACATTGATTTTGGGGTTTACAGTCATCTAAGAACTTAAAGACGGACTTATTCTGAGAAGCTTTGCCAAAGAAAGTTTACCAAAAAAGTCAACATTAAAAAAGTTAGAGACCGAGAAAAATGTGCCTTTCTCTTACAATGGGCCACTTTGATGAAAAACTTCAACAAAAATTTTTGTATGAAACCATGATTGTAACTCAAAAAAGTAATGATGCAGTTCGATTCGTAGGACCCGAAATAGGAGGAAACCGTCGAATTTGGTCTTGTCTTTTTTTTGACTATCACAGTGTAATCAAAGCAGAGGAATATTAAAAAATCGTATGCAAGCTTGAAGAAGGCTTCTTAATGGAATGGATATTACGAATTTTGATAGAGTTCCAGAATTTATTATTAATTCTTTTTTCGGTCAAGGAACGCATATGTAGAGAACGCCTACTAGTAACAACGTTTGGATTCGTAAATGGATTAAGTACAGATCAATTGTTCTTATTATTAAGATGGAAACCGTTTCGGAAGGACCATCAGATTAAAATTATCGACCTTTATAAATGGCTTGAAGATCCAGTGCATGGTAGACGGTGTTATACTAGTTTTAACGTGGCATTGGGATTAGTTGTATTTTGTAATGGTGATATTTGAAAACATGGAACACGAATTCCAAATTCCTTCTAAAAGTATAATAAAACACATACATACGTAATTACGTCAACAATATTTTTTAATGTTTTTTTCCAGTAGTTAAGTTCGGTGCCTATTTGTACACATTTCTTTAAAGTTTTTTTATTATAGTAAGTATAAAGTAATTAATAACAAAAAAAGGAGAGCCATGAGAGATAAGGACAAAAAATTATGGTTGTCCCTTTTACGAAATGTCCAATATATAACTTTTTGCATAAGAAAAAAATGAGAAATAAAGCCATAATGGCCTTATATTTCATGGCTCTATCGCACCCCTCCATAAAAAAATCATTTATTTATCAGATAAATATTTGAAGGGTTTCATGAACTTCTGCACGACAGAATGGACATACTAGTTTACTGGTTTGATCAATTTTGTGAGTATGCATTGTAAGACAGCATTCACTGCAAATTTTCAAGTGCTTACAAGGAAAAAATAAGATATTTGGCTGCTTTATGAAACAAACCACACACATATTATTATTAATTGTATTCTGGTTGGTTTCAATATGGTTTAACGACTCGTCTTCAATGTCCTCTTCCAAATATGATAATTCTTCAAAAAGATCTTCATCAGGCTCCATTTGTACAATTAAATTATTTTTTGATAACACCAGTTGGTCAAGGAATTTAGAAGGAGTTATAGTACCTTGTAAGAGATCATTCTTGAACTCATATCTGCTTTCAAAACATAAGACTTTTTAATACGCTTTTTTCCCACACTACCATTGGTATTCATCAATAGTTCAAATTTTCTTACTTTTTCAAATTCTTGCATCTGTAAAAATGCTACAAATTTGAAAAAAGTAGTCTTCTTTGGAATGATTTTTCCTATGATCCGTGCGGATTTTGTTTTTACATTATTTAAAAATTTTAGTTCTTTGTACAGAGCCTCTTGATTATCGTGATTGTGCGCTTTATAATTTTTTGCTTTAATGCACTCGCTGCAAAATAACATTATTCGTGATGGACAATCCTTTACATAACAAACATAAAAATGTTTTTCTAATTTAGTGCACTTTTTAATATATAATTGTTTCTCAAAAAAAATATAAAGAAGCTTGCTGTTATTCCTCTTCCCTGCAATTATTTCGTATGTCACACTCATGTTCACTATTGAAATTCACAAACTTAACTAATCAATATAATGATAAGGTCTTGTAAACTTGCACATTTAACAACAAATTTGAAACAATACCATTCATTTCGTAAAGGCCAAAAAATAACGGAACTTTTCGAAAGCATATTCTATGTACAATACAATACATTTTTTTTAAAAAGCAACAAAAAGAACATTATGAAATTCAATGAGAAACAACGTGAAGAGCAACAAATAACGGCAAAAATTATTAAGCTCACTTAAAATGCAAAATTATGAAAATGAAATAAGTCCCACTTAAAACGAAATATATATAAATTTAGGGGTATGAAATAACTCCCACTTTACAAAACGAATTTATTCCCACTCAAAACGAAATAAGTCCCACTTAAAATAAAAACGCGTAACGAAATAAGTCCCAGACGAAATAAGTCATTTTAAAAACGAAATAACTCCCACTTTCGAAATAGCAATTTTTGGTGGGACTTATTTCGTTTTTAAAAGTGGGACTTATTTCGTGGGAGTTATTTCATAGACCCGATTCCACCAGCCCAAAAACCACACCAAACCGTTGTTTTTTCTGTCTGAAATGGCAGTCTTGAATATTTTTGAGTTGCTCTTCGCTCCAAATGCGGCAATTTTGCTTGTTTACGTACCCATTGAACCAGAAATGGGTATTATCGCTGAACAAAATTTAGCTCGAAAACGTCGGATATTCTTGGAACTTTTCAAGAGTCCGTACAGTGAAGCGATGTCGATTGGGAAGGTCGACCGGCTTCAGTTTTTGTATTTTGTCAAGTCGTCCAGACGGTCTTTCGTGTACACTCTCAGCTAGTGCTGCTGTAATTTCTTCACTGCGTGCTGGACGTGGTCTATTCGGTCGCATATTATCCAATAATGAATGCTGGATCTCAAGGTGGGTGATGGTGCTGCGAATAGTACGCTCAGAAGTTCTGATTATAACATTATTCAAATGACCTCCACGACTTTTTTTGCAGGAACGAGTTCGATGAACTCAATTTTTAAGTAGTTTTGCTACTAAATCAAGTCGTCTATTATGAACATCGCGCTCAATATTGATTTCTAAAGCTTGAAGAGAGTCTGGTTTATTGCTAAAGACTCCAAAAAAACTCACGAGAACTAGTCTGGTATTGTTAAATCACAACTTCTTGAAGGCCATTCAATGTCGCAATTTCCTGAATTAATCGTATCTCTTAACTCTATGTGGTAAGCAGCCGTGACTTGTTGAGACGATGTTGTTAAGATCAACTTCTTCCAATTGCGGCCATATAAAGTTGGTTATCATCGATCTATTCCGCTCTCCATTGACAGTAACGGTGTCACCAGTATCATTTCGAAAGAAGTACGAACTGATGATCGCACCAGACCAAAAACCACACCAAACTTTCAATTTAGGTGTATGTATTGTATTGTTTGTCATGATTAATTAGTGGACTTTCTTCGCCCCAGAATTGACAGTTTTGTTTACTTACCGCACCAGTCAGATGAAAAAGAACCTCATCGGAGAAGATGATTTAAAAACAAGAAAAAACGTTAACTTCGGCTGCACCGAAGCTAATATACCCTTCATAGGTCTCCAATGCAAGCGTTTGACTCCGATCGTTTAGTTTGTATGGAAGCTATATACTATATGCAAAATTTCAAAACGATATCTTAAAAATTGAGGGACTAGTTCGTATATATACACACGGACAGACAGACCGACGGACATGGCTAAATCGACTCAGCTCAACTTACTGATCATTTAAACATATACTTTATAGGGTCTCTCACGCTTCCTTCTGGCTGCCACAAATTTCGTGGCAAACTTCATATACCCTACATATTTATTTATTTTCATATATTCAACAATGCGACGAATAGCACGCAAAGGTGAATGATTATCACGACCATAAAATGGCAAAAGCGTACGAAAAGTTGCAATTGGAGAACGATTATTTTGAGAATAAAATTGAAGAGTTTCAAAACATTACATAAAACTTTCCATAATGAAACTGTAAACATTACTGAATATAATGAAACAAAAAATTACAGATCATGGCATACTAAAAATTGGCGAAACGACAATTAGAAATCATATCATCCTTATTGAAAACCCTGGTACCAAGTTTTATATTTCGAAATCCAGGTTGGAAATTAAATTATATTATATTAGATATTAGAAGACTCCATTTTCGAACTTTGCAAAGAGAACGGAATGGAAATGTTTCGAACATATTCTTTGCCACTCTAAGTTCGGCCGGAATTCGGCCGTCACCAACCCACCAAGGGCGCTAAACTCAGCTACAAACCTCGAATTTGACACACAGCTTTTCATTGTGGTATACTATGTGGTTGAATTATTTTGAATTTTGATCTTGCTCTGAACGTTTAATAAGTTTTCTCGACTAAACTTAATGAGACGTAAGCATTTCATAGATTTTAGGTATTACAAACAGCACGAAATTGTTTAATTTGTATGCAAATACTAAACAAGCCGCCACGAAAAGGCTACGGAAAATGATCCGCGAAAATCAGATACATATATTCCTATTCGTATCATTCCAAAAACATACAAAAAATTGTTGTGAAACTTTGCTAAAACAAACTTATAAAATGTGGAGTCTATGCTCTTGTATTTCTATCTTCTACCAATATATGTAAATAATAATAAAATACAACAAAAATAAACGATATTTTCTTGTGATTGCATCAATATGAAAATCGTGAGAAACGTTTACGTAACTGAAACGTGCCACACGCCACAAACGTCACATAGTTGCAAATGTTATGACTTCATTTATAAACATTAGGGTGCGCATTATACTATATAATATTATATAAAATAAAATAAATTGTTGCAGAATGATTTTTGAGAGCATACTTGTATAGACTGAAATAAACAACTTTCACTGAGAAAATTATGTTATAATTTCTTTAGTAATTATCGGGATGAAAAAAGATTCGGATTTTGCCAGATCGGCATCTTTGCACATTGACCTCTTGTCCAAAAAAATATATAAACACAAAAACAAAGTTATAGAGTTGAATTTGATACAAGAGTGAAATCGGTTTTAAATCTATAGCTTCTGAAGCAAACTTGTTCAGAATTATCCACCGAACATTTGAGTTTCTGTTAATATCAGTGTTATTGAAGCACCCTAATAAATATATTTTTCTTCAGTGGATTACAAGATAAGACAATCACATGAACTATCATAATGAGACATGAGAAAAGTGACAGGAATCAATGATTTTTCGTTTATAGTTCGGTTGATATTTCAGTTTTCAAATTTTAGTTAGATCGCTTGAAGTTCAACAGTAGAACCTAACCTAATCTAAACTACTTTGCTGAAAATTTTGATAATCTTATTCATAGATGATTTATGTATTTATTTCACGATACTTAAAGTGTTACGAGAAATATACGAAATCAAGGCTCGTAACCGTGATGAACTATTATAACATTATATATTAATATTTTTTCACTAGATGTATCTATACTGACTCAATCACTTATTTACATATGCATAAATTACACATAAAACTGTAAATATTGGTGTTATTTTATCGTATGATAAAAATAATCTGATTATATCTCTAAATCCAGCGCTTGCAATATGCCATTGGTCGACATTAAGCCGGGCTTTACAATTATTGGCACTTATGTGCAATTATTGTCGCTTTAAATATGCAAATATGATTAAATTCAATGATATCAACCATAAATAACGCTTTACTAGATGTGAGTGATACATTTCCATTAAATGCATAATATTGTGATTTTGGAATTATAGTAACACTACTATATTTCGTTCACTTAGCTGAGCTTATTATTAGGGTGAGGTGTATGATACGGTTGACGCGACGAAATGACTTCCGAATGTTTGTCAGTCCTTCCGTGTCGGACATTTAATATGTTTATTACCAATATCTCGTTAACTACTAAAGCTATGACACTTGATATAATGGGTGAGAGCATTTAGTTTGAAAAAAAATCGGCTGATAACCACGTTAATAGAGGGAAGAATAAAGCAGGTGGGCCTAGTAAATTAGTACCGTTTATGAAGTTCTCCGTCACTCTGTTTGTCCTTATAGCCCATATAACTTCTCTATAACTTCTCATATGTCCTCTTAACCGGACACCCACTGTCGCAGTGTTTTTTTCCGGCTAAGTGAGCTGTTCGCTTATGGGGAATTGGCAAAAATGTGTCTTAAAATGTATTCTTAGAGTCAGATGCTGTAATTTTGAACTATATTTCTATTTGAACGAATAAATGCAAGCCAAAGTCAGTTGGGAGTGATTGAATGAAAATTATATCATTAGTTTTCCAAGCACGGTGGCTGTGCGCCATTGTTCTGAAAGAAAACTTTCTCAAAACACGACAAATTATCAAGAATTTAAAAGAGCGGGAACTATAAGTTGTACACAATTTCCTTTAAACATTTTAAGATTAAGGCGATTGCATAATAAAAAAAATATTTCAAAATTATTACAAATTATAATTACATTTTATTTTTGAATTTTTAATTAGACAAAAACAAATGAGTCAAATAAATGAACACATTTTAAATAATTATTATCGTACAATAATATTTATATACATATATATAGGTGGAAGTAATATATATTTGTATATATGTATACCTAATACTTAAAGCAAAAAAGACTATTTCCAAGTAAATACACATACGGATAACGATAACCTCAAATGACAGTGCCGTAACACAATGTACAATGTAGTACAAACGGTGATTATAAACTCAAATATATACTCTACACTGTATACGGTCAAACATACATATTATACTTATATAATAGAATGATGATGAATATTACCTAATTTGTGCCCTCATTCGAATAGATGAAAGTATTTTGTGTGAAGAGGCTCTGTGAGTTTACCAGAAATATTTCGATATTTATGGAGATTTATGGAAAAATTAAGACAGTTGCTTAAATACTTATATATAGCTGTCTTACCTACTATACATGTTTGAATAGTTTTCGAAATTGATCGACATGACACTACCGAGTGAAGAGCAGTGTCAACCGACCTGCCTTTGCTGTAGACATGTCCACCGCTAGACATCATATTCCTTGCTACCTGAACAAGCTAGAGTTGATTGTGAACTGCCGACAGAAGACTGATGTTCTATTAATGCTATTCTACAAGTAGCATGCTTATTATTAATATCCAGTAAATAGACGTAAAACTTTTATTAAATATTGATTCGCCTAGAAAACCGAGAGATTCAATTTTTGGTGCCTAACGGTTTATGAATCAGCATAAATTTCCTCCCGCATTATTTTTCATTCGAGCTTCTTATAGATGCTTTTATTAAAATGTTCTCTGAACACTACAGATCTACTAAGGCTACTAATTTCAATACGAGATAATTTACCAATCGACCGGCCCAAAACATGAAATTATCTGCTCACCGAAGTGTTTTCCCAATAAATCCATTGATTGATGCGATGTGTGGGAAGTGGCGCCGTCTTGTTGAAACCAAATGTCGCCGAGGTCACGAACTTCAATTTCAGGCATCAAATAGTGAAATGCGACAACTTTGCTTGTTTATCCATTGAGCCAGAAATGGACCCCATCGCTAAACAAAATTTGGCTCGAAAACGTCGGATCTTCTTGAAACTTTTCAAGAGCGCATAGAGCGAAGCGATTCCCTTGAGAAGGTCGGGCGGCTTCACTTCTTGCACAAGTTGTATTTGTACGTTTTCATGTCGTTCCATACGTCATTCAGTCCGAGTTGCTGCGAACGGCGCCGAATGGACTCTGCACGGTCTGCGCGTATACTCTCAACTACGGCTGCTATATTTTCTTCACTGCGTGCTGGACGTGGTCTACATGGTCGTATATTATCCAATAATGAATGTTGTTCAGGCGTAAGTAAGTCTTTTCATCAGGAAATGCCAAACAATACTGAACAAAAATAACATGACAGCTTGACACGACTCACTAGTGATCTGTCAAATAAGACGCTTCAAAAAAGTACCTCTACTTGGATCCCCCTTTATAAGTATTAAACATATGTATTTACTTTGACAGCTGATTTGACAGCTATCTGCTGAGTAAATGCGATAGCTCTAAAAAACACACCCTATACAAATATATAGTCAAATGTAACTGTTGCAATTTTTGAAATTTGTGGATAATTTTGCAATCCTTTTATGATTGTGTCGCAAAAACTGGCGTTTCCATTATCTTAGCCAAGTAATAAGCCGACAGGCAACAAATAACAATGCAATTGCATATGCTGTTATACATATATAGGTATATACTTTGTATATGTCTGTTTGCTTGTTGCTAAATAATTGGGTTGCTCTTCACGCTCAATGGTTTCGATTGTTTATGCGCGCGTGCGTCGTGCATTTGCTCATTCATTCAACGATGTATGAAATAAATTGACAGTCGGTAGATAAATGTGTGTATTGTAATAGCTACAGGTATTGTAAAAGACGTGCTCATAAATATTATTTCTTTAGATATATGTACTGAACTTATATGCATGAACTACCTATGCAAGCAATATACCCGAAACACCATATCCATATAGCATAAAAGTAATATAAAAATACGATAATAAAAATAATGCTCTTGTAGGGAAAGGTGTTGTATCTGACATGAAGTCTTCACGAAATTTGACATGGATAATTGCCACGTCATAGGTACAATATCCGAAGAAATAGTTCAGGTCGGACTACTATAGCATAAAGTTGTCATGTAGACTGACCGATTAAAATCAAATTCTGTGAAGGGTATTAAAGCTTCGGTGCAACCGAAGTAAACGCCTTTTATCGTTTTCTTTTAACTCTAAGAAACAAAATTTACCTTGATTGACCGCCGTCGCTTGGTCAGAAACAATGTAAGTGAGCGACAAACAAATATGTTATACTTAAGTACATATGTATATGCACACATAAGTATATACTTTAGTATATTTACTATACACAATCCAAGATTATAATGGCTAAAACGAAAAAATATTTTGCAGATTCGTCATTCTAGGTAAATATGGATCTATACATGTATATATGTATTTATACATAAATACACACATACTATATGTATACATAAATAAAGGCTTGCACTGGTCGAGCCCAACTTGCTATCAAATAGTCAAATAAAAATAAAAGCATGCCAGTTAAATTGAAAGCCAGTCTTGTTGCCAGACATTTTGACGCTGTTTACTTCACAGCTTTTAGATACATACAGGGTGGGCACAAATCGTGCTACAAAAATAAACCTTAATAATAAAATTTTGTTTTAACAATGTTTACTTTATTTTTTTTTTATTGTATAGCAAATTTTATTTTTTTGGACCTCCATAGAAAAGACTACTTGGCTTCACAAAGGAGTTCACGTGCGATCCTTGATCAGCCACCTAACCTAAATGACCTCCATGCTCAGCCACGCATATACGACACCTAATTAGAAAATTATTCATTGCGGCCTGTAGGGTTGAAGTCGGGATTGCTTCAATTATCGATTTAATGAACTGCTTCAATTCAGTCAGATTTTTTGCGTTTTGCTTTACACACCTCTTGCTTAATATAACCCCATGGGAAAAAGTGTGCTGCAGTCAGGTCAGGTGATCTTGATGTCAGCGAAATGTGGAGTTTCTTGATATAAAGTTGTTTTCAAATTTCCGTTGGAGCGCGCCAATAACCCGTGTGGCTATGTGTGCAGTTGCACAGTGGGTGAAGTTCCGTCGCGTGGATTACTTCTTGATTTGATTCACTCTATATACGACAATTTTGCTTGTTTTCATTTGCATTTCGATCAAAATGGCACTCATCAGACATAAACAGGCAATTTATCAAGTTATTCCAGGCGAATAGACAAATCTAGAGGGTTTAACCGGCTTGATATTTGAACTTTGTATGGGAACAGCTTTAGGTCATCATGAATTCTCCGTTGTAATGAACGTCTGTTAACTCCAAGTTGCGCCGATAAGTTGTGAGTCGAACTCTTGCCTGAATTGACGATGCAACAGCCGTGATTGTTTCTTGAACACAAACGTATGGCTCTCGATGATACAATCTTTTACGATACTTGCAGATTTGGTAAAGATGCTTACCAACCTCATAATGTTCCACCTACGTGGGAGAGTGCCGCCAAATCCCGTCTGAATTCCCTTTGGACGGAAATGACTGACGGCAACCGTTCCAAAAACGTTCCAAACCCTCTTTTCGGTATGCCAAGTATGCAGTTCTAAAAAAAGTTAAATAATAACCTGCCAAATAAAAGCACAGTAAGTCGTTTACTCACACAGGAAAAATGTAATTACGGTTTGTTTTTGTAGCCACCCTGTATATGTATATATATATATAAAGGTATGCATTTGCATTGTGTGTATGTATATTGCCAATTGTTACGTTAGTGCCGTTGATGGACGACCTCCATTCGTATCAATATCGCACGCGAAAAACAACAACAACGGACAACAATTAGACAAACATGTGCACACATGAACTTATGCACCAAGGCATTTATACAAATATGAAGCGCCGCCGCCGCCGCCTCTATTGTCGCTGCTGTCAGCCGCTCATCCATTTGGATTAGCCTCTAAGCTTGGCGTTTGAATTCACGCATTTGTCTACGATTACATTTGCTCTCGCAACGGAGCTTGCAATTTCGATTGCGGTCGCTGCCCTACATAAGCGTTTGAGGTCGTTTCTTGCCAGCGCTGAAGGTAGTGAGCGTGTGATGCGTCTGTCATTGGCATTCTCATTAATTACGATTACACATTTTGACATATGACATTTAAATACAGTTATACATACACTTTGTGTCATTGCTATAAAGACATTTTATTTCTGTAAAATGCTGAAAAAATGTGTTCCCATTCCAAAAAATTATGTTATTTTGAAACTCTATGGTAACTCTAATAATTCTATAAAAACAAATTTTTTTCTAAGCGTTCTTTTCCTGCCATTATAGGTAGCGGAATGCACTGAAAACGGTATTCCATTGCTATAAAGGCACTCTCAATATCACTTAAGCCAACATTTTTTGCAATCTTCGAAACAGTTGTTAAAGTCAATTTCCGGAATAGTCTTCATTCGATTCAAAACTGCTTCCACGAAGCGGTTGTTTAAGTAAGCTGAATAGTCAAACAGGTGAATACGGTGGTTGGGGCACGATATTGCTTGAAAATTTGGCAAAAAAATCACTAAGAATCAATGCAGTATGGGACGCATAACACTTAAATGGTATTCCTTGCTGAAAGTTTGGTCGGTCGGAAGGAGTTCGGAGTGCACAACACCTCGATAATCGAAGACAGCTGTATTTTTAAATTGCTTTGAAGTGGGTTTTTCGGCTTTGGCTCACCTTTGCCAAGATATTCGGCTGATTGATCGTCTGTTACCGAGTCAGAAGCACAGTTTCAAGACTTATCGCCAGTAGTAATATGTTGCATGACATCCTGATAGTCGGAAAGCATTGTTATACAAAAATTAAGTGATTTTGGAACCCATTGTGCTTTCAGTTTCATTAGGCTCTAATGATCTTTCAAAATGATTTTCACTTATCCGTCAGATAATCCAACGATGCCAGTAAGATCACTGACTCTTAATTGTCGAATCTCAGGCACCAATTCCTCTATTTTATTGACATATTGATCATCAGTTGCAGTTGATGCAGTAAAAAACACTTACTCGCGACAAACAATTATCACCGAAGGCCTTTTTCAACATTCGCAACGTTTCGGCAACAGAAATTTTATTGCTTACAAAAAATTTAATGGAACTTCTTTATCGAATAATTTCAACCGAATGCACTTTATGTGCTTCAGAAAGACTAGCGTATACTAAACACTAATGATTATTTAAATGTGACATTTGGGACAGATGAAAAGAAAAATACACTGTTAGTGCAACAGGAAGTTCGGTTTGTTCGGGATAGATATACATATATATACATATGTGGATTGATCTTGAAACTCTCGGAAGAAACTTGCCAAACATCTGTGAATTTTTATGCAGAAGCAATAGTTGACAGATATAGATGACATTATACTCTTGATACAAACTAAAATTTATTTCCAATATTCGTAATGAAGATATATGCTATATTAATATGATTCTAAGTGCAAGTCTGATCAATTCAAATAAATTAAAATAAAAAAAAAATTTAAAAAATTATTATTAAAAAAATAAATTTAAAAAAAATCAAATTTCTTTACTGGACAAATACCAAAAATAAGAATTCTTCTCGACCAAGCACATAAAAACTATTCAAGAGCCAATTACAAACAAATATAATACATATAATAAATACATACAAATATACATTATATAAATGTCGTAAATATAAAAATATATTTACTTATACTTATATATTTTAAATATTGCTAAATTTTTAGACCGAAACCGTCAGCAAGCTTCCAAAAATTAGTCAAGCAGAAAATGAAAATTTTCCCTTAACGGGAAACAAAGCGCATTAAATAAATAAGTTTATAAAAGAACAAATATTGGATGGTGACCCACAAAGATCACGCAATCTTACATGAAATCTCTTTTTCCTAATGATTTCACAGTGAATTGGAGCCTCTTTGTTCTGGAAAAAGGTTCAAAAACCTTATGTACTACATATGACGACTTCAATGTTCGTGAGAAGATAATAATTCTTTTATACTTGTATATTCCATATTAAGTATATTTACTGTTCCCCCGAAAACAACGACAAAGGAATTGTCCACAAACTTAGGGGGAAAAACTACTAAACAGAATATGCTAAAAACTATAGATGAATGAGAATGAGTGAAAGTAGTGATTATATGGGATTCATACCGGACTAACGTCTTCATAGGAAAATATAGGTTGACTATCAACTGAAATTAGGATCAAAAGGAACGCATGTTGGGTATTAACGGGTGATCCAAGTAGAGGTATTTTTCCAATTGGTTTTGTTTTTTTTTTGATAGATCACACATGAGTCGTGTCAAGCTGGCATTAAGGAGAACACACCATTGTTAAGCATACCGGTAGCGGTGAAGGAGAGTATCGCCGTCAAGGATTTAACCAATCAGGCGGGACGCGTTTTCAAAACACCACAAATTGCCAAATCCGATGCGCCAGTGGTGGAGCAGATCAAACGTTGTGGTGGCATAATAATGCTGGTATGGAATACATCCGAGCTGTGTCTGCTGTGGGAGACCTACAACAAAGTGACATGGCAAACAAAGAACTCTTATGATTTGCAGCGCACACCTGGTGGCTCTTCGGGCGGTGAGGCTGCTTTGTTGGCGAGCGGTGCTTGGGAATGAGAATGAGTGAAAGTAGTGATTATATGGGATTCATACCGGACTAACGTCTTCATAGCAGATTATAGGTTGACTATCAACTGAAATTAGGATCAAAAGGAACGCATGTTGGGTATTAACGGGTGATCCAAGTAGAGGTACTTTTTTCAATAGCCTTTTTTTTGATAGATCACACATGAGTCGTTTCAAGCTGTCATCTTATTTTTGTTCAGTTTTGTTTGGCATTTCATCATGGAAAGACTAACGCCTGAACAACGTTTACAAATCTTTCAACTTTATTACGAAAATTCACGCGCTTCGCTCAACGTATGTTTCCAATAATCGGGCTACTGAGAGTACTATTCGCAAAGAGATAATCTTCAAATCATAAAATTCAAAGAATGTTCGGTTTCATTTAAAGTCGTGCTAAGTACGAATTCTTTGCAAATTTTAAAACGCTGCTACAAAGGAAAAAAATGCCTAAATAAATTAAAAGTCAACTTGTTTGTATTGATTGTAATTACTCTATTTATGTTCTCCCCGCAAATCGCACCACGAAGGTATGCATTGTGAATCCCCTTAAAGGCAATGTAATTTTTACTAGCGAAATTTCTTTGTCACGTAAAAAAATTCTACAAAACTTAATCAACGTGCAAAAAGGCGCATCAAAAGTACCGTTACGTGCGGTGCACTAGCGTGTGCGCTTCCACGAAAGCGTCGTTAGTGGATTATTAATGTCAACTTTTATGATAATTCGCAATGAAATGGAGAGTTAAACATATCTATTAAAACTAACAATAGATATTTAAATGCAAAGTTTGCTCTCACGCCACCACCAGAAATATCAACCCAATCGGCGCTTGTAATTAAGTGACGTTTAGAAACTATTCGTATGTAGTCCATTCACAGACATACTCGTGGCTTTGGGGGTGAAGGTGCAGCGTCAAGCGGCGGCAGCGGGTGCACTTTGAGACAATGTGCTTCATTTCACTGTCATTTACTGGATATTATGCAAATTTATGCCAGTCAACCGCAAATGCGGTGCGACAGAATGTGAATTCCATTCAATTAAAGGCAGATTTAGATTGTGTGAATAAATTCTCATATGCACATTAGGGTGACAGTTGTTTATTTAATTTTTTTTTTCATTTAACATTTTCCTGCATTTTTTGACCAGCAAAATAGTTATTTATCGACAGATTTGGATTGTTCTGTATTTTTTTTTACATGAAAACCAGTTCAAAACTTACTTTCAAAGAGTTAGTAATATATTTGTAGGTTAGTTTTGCTTTCAAATATTTTCAAAACAACAACTATCAGTGAATATTTTGTTCAAACAGGCATCGCTTTTGTCAACTGGCAAGTTTTCAACAATTCAGGGCTCATACTCGCTTGTAAAATAGATATATAATTGGGAATGGGGTCAATACTTCCCTCAGCCCCCATATATCTAATATAAAGGTTTTCGAATACCCGGGTGTCTTTGTGCTGGATATAACGTCCAATATTTGAGTTATCTCAATGAAAATTACAAAGCGTGTTTACTTATAACAGTGTATCTTTGTGCCTAAAACAGATAAATTTAAGCTAAAATATGACCTACCCCCATATAACTCCATATGATTGGTGATGTATGTGATGCCTTCATCAAACCCCGGGAATCAAAAGTTATATTTTTTTATTCAAAGCAGTTTCCTTGTGCTTCGATACAGCGTTTAGCCCGGTCAATTAGCATTTCAAATGAGTGTTCAAGGTTATTTTTCGAAATGCTCTTGAGAACATCGGTCGTCGCCTTTTGGATAGCTGAAATGTCCTGAAACCAGTGTTCCTTTCATGGGCAAATGAAGTTTTCCAAATAGGTAAAAATCACAGGGTGCCAGATCAGGTGAGTAGGGTAAGTGATTAATGGTTAATATGGAGTTTTTTGTCAAAAAATCAGTGACAAGCGTTGAACGATGACACGGCGCATTATCGTGCAACAGGCGCCAGGACCCTGCCTCACGGTATTGTGGTCGAGTACGACGAATGCGTGACAAAAGACGCTTCATAACACCAAGGTAAAACACAACATTAATCGTTTGGCCAGGTGGGACGAACTCTCGGTGTACAATACCCTCGGAATCGTAAAAACAAATCAGCATTGTCTTTATTTTTGACTTCTGAAGACGACCGACTTCTGATCGTCACAGAGGTCTTCACGACCTTATTGGAATCGCTTAAACCACTCATTCACATTACTACGGGATAGGCACTGATCACCATAAACTTTTTTCATCATTTGAAATGTATCAGTAAACGTTTTCCCAAGTTTAAAACAAAATTTAATATTTGCTCTTTGTTCAAAATGCATTTTACGACCGATGACCAAAAGCTGCTGTCACTTTTTGATCGATAACATCTACTGTAGTTATACAAATGTCTTAAAATTTTTACGAAATGTCAACAAGAAATCAAACTTTTTATTTCATATACCCACCAATAGGTGGCGCCACCAGACACAGTTATATTTAAAAAGTTCTGTTTCTTTTGCGACAGACCTTGTATATTGATTTTCGTTTTTCTAACAAATCTTATGACGAATTTGTCGGTCAGTGTATGAGTTATGTATAGTATACAGTATGTATATACGAAATTGCTTGGATACCGATACTCTGATTGAAGCTTTACACCTTAAGGAATTCCTTGGCTTTGATACCTGCAAGTTGCAAAAGTGTAAAATGGCTCGTTGCACCCGAATCCGAATTTAGCACTTCCTGATGTGTTTCAATTTTAATTTAATGCAACATAATTTACTAATTGTCAATTAGCGCTTAATTAACAATAAATTAGTGTAAAATTGTTTATGCAGTTCTGGCAAATTGTACTAATCAAATTATAAGCGTTTTGTTCTATTAGAAATCTATCGGCAGCAAATGTGAGGAAAATTAAATAAATGGGTCTAAAAAATATGCGAAGAGAGAAATTATTTAAAAAATAAGCAGTAAGTAAAAAACAGTTTCAAAAATATAAAATATAAGAAAAATTAAAACAAATTTACGAAACGATGTTTTCGATTTAACTTGCCACCTACACAAGAGAGGTCGTTCTCAATGAATTCACAGACATCATCTCACCTTTTTGCGAGAAAAGCATATTAATACTTAAGCAAAGAGAGTCACTACTAATTTTGTACGATAAATTGAGTGTGTGGGAAGATCATACTGGATAACTCAATTTATAAGCTAGTTGGCTATATAAATTGTTACGTTTAAATAAAAAAAGAAATATTTGGCATTCTTAGCCGAATTACGCATAAAAGTAAGTGCTTTTTAAGGAATTAAAGTTGGTTACAAATAATATACTCTTTAGAGCAGTTATAACAGCAATTAATGAACTCCAAAATGTGAAAATAACAAAACAGAAAGCAGAATTTACAGAAAAAATGCGATCTCTAGAGCTTTATAGGGCGATCGAAGCAAGAATATTTGCTACTTATTGACACACCTTCAAAACCAAATGCATCGTCTTTAGAGCTTTTGATTTTTGTTCTGACATATTTTATGAACTTAAAAATTATTTAAGAAGAAAAATCAAACTTATGTACAAATAGGGCGCGCCCTAATGTGAAATCTTGGTGAACGAAAGTCTCAGCGACACATTACTCATTCATTGCGACGATCTGATCATATATGTATGTCTCGTTAGCTTGCGAATATCTCATACTTTCTTTCAATTGAAGAAATGCTTGCTTTTTACTGCCGATGTTTTTTTATTGTTTTGCATTCGCGACCGCAGATGTTGCCTTAAATTTAACTCGTTTATTAGCTTAACGACACAATACCCGTACAGCTATCCATTTGTATGCTAAAAATAAAGGCAATAAATTATATACTCATTTATTTCTCTTCCGCAGATCAAAAGCGAAGAGGTGGTCGAGGCGTACATCGAGCGGTGTAAGCAGGTGAATCCGTTGATTAATGCGATTGTGCAAGATCGCTTCGAAGAGGCGCTTGAGGAGGCACGTGAAACAGATCGCCTTATCGCGTCCGGCATCAACACCATCGAGGAGATGGAGGAGAACACACCATTGTTAGGCATACCGGTAACGGTGAAGGAGAGTATCGCCGTGAAAGGCTTAACCAATCAGGCGGGACGCGTTTTCAAAACACCACAAATTGCCAAATCCGATGCGCCTGTGGTGGAGCAGATCAAACGTTGTGGTGGCATAATAATGCTGGTATCGAATACACCAGAGCTGTGCCTGCTGTGGGAGACCTACAACAATGTGACAGGGCAAACAAAGAACCCTTACGATTTGAAGCGCACACCTGGTGGCTCTTCGGGCGGTGAGGCTGCTTTGTTGGCGAGCGGTGCTTCGTTGTTGGGACTGACCTCCGATATTGGTGGCTCATCACGTCTGCCCGCCATGTTCAGCGGCATTTGGGGACACAAACCAACACCATATTCAGTTTCATTTAAGGGCCACCATCCGACCAGCGATTACCCGAAATGGGGTGACTTCTTCACAATTGCGCCGATGACACGTTACGCTAAAGATCTACCATTATTGCTCAAATGCATGTTGGATCCTACCGGACCTAAGCTGACACTCGAACGTGAACTTAGTCCACAGAGCATACGTTTCTTTTTCATGGATAACGATGGTCCATCGGGCATGATGCGTCCGTTGAGTCGCGATCTGCATGCCGCCATCAATCGTGTGGCCACCGATTTTAATGCGAAACGTGTAAATATCAGAAAAATGAAACTCTCACTAGACATCTCACTATCCGCCATGCTGACCATGAAGAACATCGAAACCATCTATTACAAAACAGAAGAAGGCGAACGTCCGAAAACCGTGTGCACCGAAACTGTAAAATACTTCTTCGGCTGTTCGGATAGCATATTGCCATCGGTGATATTCGGACATTTGCAAAACTTCATGAAAATCATACCGAATTCACGCCACAAGCACTTGGCCACCATCATTGAGGCGCTCAAGACTGAATTCAAAGAGCTGCTCGGCAACGATGGCGTCTTTCTCTATCCAACATTTCCGAATACGGCGCATCAGCATTATCAAATCTACCACAAGCTGTTGGAGCCCATGTATATGGCGATATTCAATACGCTGGGCTTGCCCGTCACCAACTGTATGATCGGTTTGGATCGACGTAATCTGCCAATGGGCATACAGGTGGTGGCGAATCCGGGGCAGGATCATCTCTGCTTAGCAGTGGCGCGCGAAATGGAGCGACGCTACGGTGGTTGGGTGCGTCCGCCCTCAGAGGAGTCAGCGAAGCGTGTATAAAGCAGCAGTGAGGAGCAAAATGCGACAAAGGGAGTGAGAGTGAGAGCGAGAGAGTTCATATATGTAGTTAGGCGTAAGGTGCAAAGGGTGTGTCCGTCAATGCTGTGTCGGCAGTCTAAACTATTTTATTAAGTTCGAAGCGGTGCAAATATAAATTGGATTGTACTGCTATATATGTACATATATAAGAAGGAATGTAGCGATTGTGCCTCTATACACCATGGTGCCTCACTTGTGCAACGCCTGCTGTGAGTTTAGTGAAGCTCTTGGACGTCAACTTTCAAAGCTTTGCAAAGCGACTGATGTTACGTTATAACAAAAAAATATTTTCATAATTTTATATACTATTATATATAGATTTAGTTCAATTTGTAAATCGGGCGCATCACATTTTTGTAACTGTAATTTAATTTGCATTTGCATCACGAGTATTTATAGAAGAAAAAAATTTTGTTTCATAATTCGAAGACTTTTGTAAATTTGAAAAATGTATTTAATGAGATTTTTTCCTTGTTTAGGTTTTTTTTGTTAATTTTTGCGAGCATTATTATTGGTTTATTAATTATTTGATATGAAATTGCTATAGGCGTGAACTGCTGTACATACTGTGTGTGTACTAGGTCTTCAATAAAGAATCCATTATTTTTCAAATAATAATAATCTGCATCTCGCGTTGTATAAACGCGATTAGGTTATGCAATAGGACGGTAGAAGGATAATATTTCATATTAAAAAAAAAATCTCAGACAGTTTTGTGATTGCTTGACTAAGTATTGTTAGAACGCTTGTAAAAGATGTCCATCAACAAAGAGAAAATATGGAAACATTTATACTTTTCTTCAATAAATGCGAAATCGCAAGCCAAGTGGCTGAAAATGAGCGTAGTGTTTGTGGGTCTAATACGGCAGGAGACTGCTAATTTTGGTGATAAAGATACACAGAGTGCGCTCTGGAAAGCCAATTGTTGAAATTAGCGATAAAATAATAGAATTCGTCGAGTCCAAACGCAATGTAAGTACTGCTTCGATCTCTCGGAGCTAAATATGGCACAAAAAATCTTTTCGCACCATTTAAGTAAGGCAGGATTTAAAAAAAGCGCGATGTATTGGTACCACACGAGTTAACCCGAAACAGCTCATGGATCGAGTTTTCATCTTCGAATCGCAAAAATATCGCACCGTTTTGGAAGCAGATGGTAACAGGTGTTGAAAAGTGGCTCACCTACGACAAAAGTGAAGTAAAAACGGTCGTGGTCGAATTGCGGTAATCCGAGCCAGGATTAAATTGAATTGTTTAATATGTGTTTGGTGAAATTGACAGGGAACAGCTACTATGAGCTCCTTACTTACGGCCAAACTCTTAATTCGGCGCTGTATTGTCAACAATTGGACCGACTGAAGTAAGCAATCGCCCATTAGTGACCAGCTTTAACCATTAGAAGAGAAATTGTGTTACTTTAGGACAATGCGTGGCCTCACACGTCATTATTGACGCGCCAGCAGCTCCGGGCAGCTTAGTTGTGATGTTTGTATGTATCCATTTTATAGTTTAAATCTGACATCAAGTAATTACTACCTGTTCCTGTCTAGGACGAATGATTTGGCTATTGGAAAATTCGTCTCAAGAAAAAAAATAATTGTTCAAGCTTCTTGTCGATGGCACGAGCTATTTGGGTGCAAAACTGCAAAAGTCATGTGCAAAACGGTAGATCAGAAGTACAAAAAATTCCTATTATCACTCGATAGAAGAGACTGTAGAAACATGATGGGGAATACTAACTGATCACTGTCTGGTGGCGACGCACACCCGTAGGATGGGGCTGACAGTTCAAGAAGACTGCAAGAAATGTCTAGAGCAAAGCAGCAGGGAAACAGTCGAGCATCTCTTGTATACTTCTCCAGCATTGGCAAGGCTACACTAAGCATCTGGGGTCCCCACGGTATGATACACTGGATATCGATAGATAGTGAGGCCGCAGTGTCTGTTAAAATTCGACTGATGGATGACTACGAGGAGTAGTAGAAGTAGGAGTAGACCTAGCAACTGAACTCCATCTGCTATCGCAAATGACCAAAACTGCTCTATGCCTGGCTTATTGGCCTACCAGATTAAGCTAACCTAACCTAACCTTTTTGCCACTAGTGACGAGCGTTTCAATTAACGTGGCAATATGAAATTTCTGTCAACATGCCAACAAATTATCGAACAAAACAATGCGTTTTTCACCTAAATCGGTTAGTTCTAACTTTGCTAAATAAATCTTTCAAATTATTGCAAAAATAATGGATTTCTTATTGCTAGACCTAATATTTACAGACACTTAAACGAAACTCAACACTAATTTTAAAAGCAAAAAAATATTAAAAATATTGTTACTTAGACCTTAAAAATGTCACTTACATATATGCACACATGCTAGGTTATATGCGAATAACTGTCAAACTGTCATACATCACGCACACTAACATATTTTATCATGTTTTTATTATATTCAATGTTCATTTAAAATAATATACAAATGTATCTTAATTAATTAAGCCAACAACAATCCAAAAAGATTATCACATTATAATTATTGTAAAAATATATACATAAATAATTGTTATACAAGTACTTGAAAAAAAAAAACATTATTATAGATTGTATAAATACATACATACTACATACATATGTATGCATGTATATAATTATAAGCAAGCATGTGAGCTGAGTAATTGCATAACTAAATAACGACCAACGGATTTCGAATAAACAATCAGCGAAAATTTCGAACATACTAGACCGCACAATCTTTTCAATCTAATTACCCAGAAGCGGTCGGCCACACAAATTAAATTGCTGCGCTATATTAAATTTATAAATTTTGTATTTACTTTGTTTCAAATTGTTTGTGTTTTTTGCAGTTTCCTTTATTTCAGTGCTAGTGCTAAGAATGTTGTGTGTAATTGCTGTAAATTTCGCAATGCTTCACAGCGAAAAGCAACAAAAAGAAGTTGACCTCCATGAACGAAAATGCGCGTGAAAACGTTCAAATCAACTGCCTCGCACACATACATATATCTAAATACACATAAATGCACACACAGGAATACATACCCATGCATACATACATACATACAATAATTGAAAGCCGAAATTCGAGCAAACTTTATACATATGTTCCTATTGTCAATGTTCATACACACACATACAATACATATGTACATACTTGCATAATTGCCTCTAATGTGTATAACTACGTGTTTATGTCGAGAAAAGTGCCCGGTTATGTTTAACTGACGAATTTACGAGCCTTGCAAAATTACCGTTGAAATTCAAATTTATAGCTTGGTATTATACCAATGGCTGTAGCTTACGGTAATTTTGGTAAGTCTAAGCAAGCAAAAATTGTGTTTTTATTATTTTGAACTTTTGAAATTCAAAAAATATTTTTTATACTCTTGAAACTAAAAGACTCTTATAGTTTTTTCTATACTTTTCGAGGGACAACTAAAACGTCTGTTCATAGTAAAATCTGTCGAAAACACAGTTTTCGCTGAAAACTACCTGAAAACTTACATTCCACTCATTATAATCGGCGCCTGCTCTAGTTTAATTGATGTTTTTGGAAGACATATTTTGCCGGCTCTAAATTTGCACTTGATATTTATTTACATTCCATATACAAAAACAGCTATCGCTTGATATTCTCATATTAGGGGGATTCTCTTGCTCTTGTAAAATCTTGCACGGTGCAGAAACTGCAGAATTTTCCTCTTGGTGCAACGGCACAACAACAAAAACACGTCAGACCAAACCCCACGTTTATTTTCGTGCCGTCATATATCACTAGATTCTGCAATGGGTGCTCTCTTGGCCTTGCATATTTCGGTATAGGATTTTTGCATTTGTGTCATCGTGCAATCTTGCAAGAGCAAGAGAATGCCGCTATTGATAGTTGTCGGTGAAAACTCATCGAAAACACACATTGTCGGTCCGAACGACTTAGATTCCACAACATACAAATGTGTTTTCAAAATGTTTTCAATGTCGGTCCGAACATAGTATAACGGTTGAACGTATCACCTAAAACTAAACGAGGGTTATGTAAATATAAATGATCAGGATGATGAGAAAAGTTGAAATCCGGTTGAATGTCTATCTGTCCATCCGTCTGTCCGTCCGGACAAGCTGTAACTTGAGTAAAATTGAGATATCTTAATGAAACTTGGCAAGTGCGTTCCTTGGTACAAAAAATAGGTAGATGGGCGTAATCGGACCACTGTCACGCCCACAAATCGCCATTAACTGTAAACACAAAAAGTGCAGACACGGTACTGTTAAATACCGCTAAAAGCGCGATAACTCAATAACTAAATACGCCAGAGACATTAAATCTTACCACCGAGATGGTATGAGAGAGTTTAATGGGACACGATGTGAAAATTTGACGATGGTGAAGACCACAACTCTACTTCTCATATAGCACAATTTTAAATTTCACTCGATTCGTTCAGTTTCCAGTACATAAATCAAGAAGCAATTAATATAACGGGATAAAACTTTGCTCGAACTATTTTCTCCAGAAGCAGGTTGCAAAATAGTTCGAGCTGCAGAACTAAATAGAGAAGGTACCATCTTCTATAAGAGTGTACAGCTGCTGGCGTATGCCGATGATATTGATATCATCGGCCTCAACACCCGCGCCGTTAGTTCTGCTTTCTCCAGGCTGGACAAGGAAGCACAGAAAATGGGTCTGGCAGTGAACGAGGGCAAAACGAAATATCTCCTGTCATCAAACAAACAGTCGTCGCACTCGCAACTTGGCTCTCACGTCACTGTTGACAGTCATAACTTTGAAGTTGTAGATAATTTCGTCTATCTTGGAACCAGCATTAACACCACCAACAACTTTGCACGAATAATGTGTTTAGTGTGCGCATCCTTATACCAAAAATTGTTTAAATCCAATAAAAAGCCCCTAGGTACCGAATATTTAGACCTCGGTACTTGTAGCTGACATTTGATCGAAAATGTCGGTCAATGTGTGATATGTACAAGAACTGAAATTATTGGATAATCCTTCTCTTATAATGGTATGTCTGTATGCCAAAACTGGGTTGAATCGGACCAATACTTCCCTTAGCCCCCATATACCTAATATAAAAATTTTCGAACTTCGGGGTGACTTTGTACCGCATATATCGGTCAATATGTGAGTTATCCCAATGAAAATAAGAGAGCGTGTTTTACTCATAACAATGTATCTTTGTGCCTAAAAAGATTAAATTTAAAATTGTGTTATATGGGAAGTAGGCGTGGCTGTAGTCCGATTTCACACTGTAACATAAAAACGTCAGAGGAATGCCACATACGAAATTTAGTTGAAATCGGTCGGATGGGTCTGTGTTTTCATCTGAAAGTGGGCGGTGCCATGCCCACGATACAATTTTGGACCCGGCTCTCGGATGAACAGACAGACACTCTATCTCGATTAGTTTTGGGTGATACATAAAATCGTTAGGTGAACAAAGCAACATATCGTCACCAAAAATGCAAAACAAAAAAAAAATGAAAAAATTCGAAATTGAGTTTTTTATTGATTACGATTCACTACTTCAAATCACTTACATATAAGTATGTATGTACATATGTACAACATTTTAAGGTTCTGCTATCAGATATAACCCAGTTTTAACCAACATTTCAATTTTGTTTCACTCGTGTTCCATTTTATATTGTGTTTCTTTCTTTCCCCTATAAATTACCGTAAATCTTGTTAAGTTATTTTGCATTTTAGGTGACAATATATTCTTTGTAGCAACGTGTTGAAAGCGCATAAAAGTTATAAAGTATATAAAGAGGAAATAACTTTTTGAAGATCAATTTTAGGAAATTCTTCAGTTCAAAACGTTCGCAAAAGGAAAAAAATAAATTATAGATATTTTCTTTAAAGGTAAAAGAATTACTTGAATCGAAATAGCAAAAGAGTCATCCGTCTGGTTATTGAACCAGTAATGAAATTTTCGAAAGCGCTGACAAACGGATCTGAACGGGATGGATCGCCAACATGATCATGATCGCACGATTTTTACACACATGATCTTAAAAGGACTGCAGAGCGGTTGTTAGCCTAATGACAGGTCCACTGACATCACATGCGAACTGGATGGACTTAATTAACGACGATACGTGCAGAAAGTGTAGAGAAGAAGGCATGAGAGAAACACAGGAACACCTCTTATGTTTCTGTTCAGCCTTTTCTAGAACTCGTCTTAGATATCTAGCCTAGCCATTTTGGTTTTACGTTGTCGAACAAGTTTTTTAGCTAATGTTTCGTATCGTTTAATTTACGTAGGTCGCCTTTTATATTTCGGGACTAGAGAACAAAAACAAATTTTAATCGTCGAAAATGTCTTTCAAATTATTCTCCATTAAGATTTATGTATACACTTCTGCATGCGTTTGAACGAATAGTCGAAGTACTTTTGCTACTTTATTGAGTTATCTCCAAAACATGCGTTCTAAATGCATTAACGGCCTCTTTAGGTGTTGAAAAACGTTGACTCCTTAGTTTCTTTTATTCAAGTCAGGATTTGACGGTCTTTACTCATCAAAACGATTTTTTAAGTGCTCAAGAATGCACTTGTTTCAAGCGAAATATGAAAGCTCGCATTGTCGTGGTGAGGACATACATATCAGTCTCGGTGGTTGGTTTTCCTGATTTTTTGAAAGACAGCTGACTAACAAATGGTTGCATGCAACTCAGAATTTATTGTTCTGTGTTGTTCTAAACCTCCTTATAGGTCAAACAGCATCAATAATTTCCGGAGCAATAACTGATGTTGAACGACTTTCAACAAATTCGTCTGGAGTGATATACAACCTCGCTTGGATTCGCCATACCGTCAATAAACACAGATCCTTGATGATGCTTCACCTCCCAAAATTGAATCACGTTCATCGATGCACTGCTGCTGAGATAATCCACGTCGAAATTTGTAAAAAATGATCGCAATCTAATTCCATTTTTTGGCCGAGATGAATATTTTAAGTTACTATTAACAACACAAATAGCGCTCGCATGTCAAAACCTTCTGAGTATGTGTAACAGCAAAAATGTCGAACTTTACGATACAGTTGTAAATGACCAGATTGCAACACTAGGGTCGCCAAATCCCGAAATATAAAAAGCAACCTGCGTATAGTTATAGCTAGAAATATCATTCTGGGAAGCGTCTGTTCTCATGAAGTAAGTAGTTTTGCTAGTTTTAAGTTTAAGTAAACTGGTACTGGTACCTCCCTTATCCCAACTGCGTTGTTGGGCGTTCTTACTGTGTTTGGGCTGGACTTGTGAAAGGAGGCCACAAAAGATCAAAGGTCACAAGGCATACCTCCTTTCATATGCATACCTAAGTGAACGGAACAAAATTTGCACCAACTTGTGCTATCTAAATCTAACCTTCATAAGACACGTGTATACATTTTGCAACTGTCGGATAATCGGTTGGCACTTCAACTTATGCACGTTTTGGTATATTGAAAATATATGACCTAATGAAATACTATTTTTTGTTGAAAAATTTCAACAGACAAAAAAATGTTTTCATGGTTGTAATCCGATCTCTGCACAAGCCAAATCAACCGTTCGTAGCTGCTTCTTTGTAGCACCGAAGACTATAAAGGTAATGTGTATCAAAAAGAGGAGGTTGCGAACGGAAATATCAAAAGTCCACAAAATTGTTTTAGTTGGCGATAAAATGAAGTTGCCTGAGATGGTTAAGGGATTACATGGGTTTACGGATTTCAAAATATCGATTATTCTTTATTGTCTTATTAAATTCTACAATACCTCTAGAATATTGTCCTATACTTTCAATTCATGATCCGAGTAATAGTTTGAAAGCCACAGCTTGGAAAACTTGCGCGCTCGAATCTAGCTAGGCTAAGTGCGCCGTCTTTAAACGCGTTTTTCTCGAAATTGTGTTTTTAAAGCCGGTTAACAAAATTTCTCGCGAACTACTCAACCAATCTTCATGAAACTTTACACAGGTCTTCGAGATACAATTCTTAAGTATTTGGACAAAGGACTTTTCGATTACAACTATTAAAAAACAATGTCGCGAAGTTTTCAATATTTAATTTTTAATATGAAAAAAAAAATGGTTGAACAAAGTTTTTTTACCCGAGGAAACCTATGTAACCCCTTAACAATCTACAGGCAATAAAACATTGTGTTGACTAAATTGATCATGAATATTTTGTTAATAGTCAATGTTTGTATCCGTACATTAAAATGGAAAAAATTAAATATTTCATTATATTATTATATTGTTTATTATTCTAATAAACATCGATATTTTATTTTTATCCATGAAAAAATTTTGTCGAAAAAATATATTTTTACGCTATGAATTTTTCGTACAACCGATTATAATATCAATTCTATGGATTATACATCCGAAATTGTGTTGACCAAATTTATAATAAATATTTCGATATGCCTAAAGCACTGTCATATTTGTAATAATAAAAATGGAAAAATTTAATACATGTTTGGAAAAATATGATTGACAATAAACAGATATCATCAATTTTGTCGAAAAAATATATTTACACTATGAAATTTTATATAAATAAATAACAAGCCACAAAAATTCATACATATGAGGTATTATGTTATTTATACTCCCAATCTGCAGGTATGATCTTTAGTTTGTTCATTTAATCGACATCAGGTCAAAGTAAACAAAATGGATTTCCATGATAATTTATAAATACCTAATAATAGAGTCGTTTTTTGTTTCCGATACGAACTCCCTTGAAAGACAGAGTCATATTCAATGAGTTTGAAGCTACATCTGACTGTACGATCTTTGGGCCTCACAAGAAAAAAATTTCCAGCAGTCGCTAAAACAATTTGGTGGGTTAAGCAGCAGAATCCTTTATTATTCAGGATGCGGTACAGAGAACAACGCCTCAACATTTACTTAACAAATAACACTCGCCCAAGTCAACATGATAAGGAAATTCCGTATTATAGCCCTTTACCAAAAGTAGGTAGCTAGCTGAAGGATGGAGTCATGTGTAGAAGTCCAGAAAATAAGGAAAGTTCTCTGAGTGCCACTCACGTGGGAATAGCCAGAAACAATTGTTTAACGTATGGCTTAAGCAGCTCACAACTTCCGGTCTTACATCAAGTTTTCTCTGGGTAGCCAAAAAACATCCATTTGAACACGAGCTAAAGTGAGAAGGCTAAACATCCCTCCCCAGGGTTGTGCGCTGGGTTTGGGACCCGCCATTACGCAAAACTAATACGGCTGTGTAAACTGAGGTTGAGCAATACCAAAAGCTAAGTATATCGATATCATCGGCCTTAACAACCGCGCCGTTAATTCTGCTTTCCTCAGACCGGACAAGGAAGCGAAGCAAAAGGGTCTGGTAGTGAACGAGCATAAGACGTAATATCTCCTGTCATCAAACAAACAGTCGTCGCACTCGCGACTTGGCTCCCACGTCACAGTTGACAGTTGACTTCGAAGTCGCAGATAATTTCGTCTATTTTGGAACCAGTATTAACAGTAACAGCACTGCCAGCCTCGAAATACAACGCAGAATAATTCTTGCCAAATGGGTGCTACTTCGGTCTGAGTAGGCAAGTGAGTAGTAAATTCCGCTCTCGACGAACAAAGACCTAACTCTACAAGTGGTGCAGAAGCATGGACGATGACAACATCTGTCCGCGTTACGAGTTTTCAAGAGAAAAATAAGGTCCTTTGGCATTGGCAAGGCGAATACCGAAGTCAATGGAAGAATGAGCTTTACGAAACATACGACTACATTGACGTAGTTCAGCGAATTAAGAGACAGCGGCTACGCTGACTAGGTGGAGGGAGAGGAAGAGTTGGAGAAGGACCTGGCCAAACTTAGAATCTCCAAACAACGAAAAGTAAGAACGAGTGGCGCGCTGTTGTAAACTTGGCTGTAATCGCGTAGGCGGTGTCTATGCCAAAAAATAAGAAGAAGAAGGTAGCAGGCCGTCCCTCCAAACAGCTCAAATTGTCTAAGGCAGCGCTGTAATTTCTGAACATATTATTCAGATCGAGCCACTTTGGAATAAGATATAGCTGACATACAAACTGACTGATCACAATGAAAATAAAGATCTTTAGAAATGAATCTGTAAAGGGTATTATAGCTTTAGTGCATCCGAAGTCAACGTCAACGGCTATCTCTCCTAACTTTCTCGCTTCTTTGCTGCACGGAGCCTAACTCTTCCTCCTCTCAATCCACAGCGACCATATTCAGGAAGGAGTAGAGACTTGATCCTAATATTGCAGTCGATGGCGTTCAAATTCCGCCTCTCCATAACCTAAGCCTTTAGGCATAACACTAGGCAGTTTGTGATTCTTCTCACTCTTCATACGACCGCGATTATTGCCAAAGTACAATCCGCCACAAAGTCCTCAAGTCGCTAGTCGGCAGCACATGGGGAAAAGACTGAGAAACTTTGTTGGCACAATACCCGGCCTTTAACTACGCAGCACCAATATGGTCGGCTGGACGCAATGAAACGCAGACGGGGAAGCTTTAAACATGCCAGAACACTGCACTCCGGACTATAACGTGATGCCTCTTGATGTCTCCGATCGAACATCTACACATAATGAACTCCTCTTCAAGCAGTTTATACTGGGGTGATTTCGTAAAACCAATTCCTGTATTCGCCTGCTTGAAGCGGAACCGCCTCTTATGAACAACAATACGTCGCCGACAAAAGACATTACGCTTAAGCACCTTCACCGACTCCCTCAGTGAATAGCATACTTGGTGTCAAACCACCACTCATTGCGGACGTCGAGCTCGAGTTGTCGCGAGAATCGAAAGTGACCCTTTCGCAGCTTCGTTCTGGACACTGTAACATGTTAAACTCCTACTTATCCATAATCGACCCCGACATATCAAATATATTTCTAGCATGTAACGAATCCCCGCATGACTCTACCATCTTTTTGCATGCCCAGCTAACCCGACACATCTGACACCTCTTTTCCTATGGTCTGACACCGTCGAAACAACACCTTTGATGGGACTACCTTTGGATGACCTCGATGACAACTTATCTTAACCTTACCACCCTAACGGTGACTAACCGTTACAACAACAACCACAACAGCAAAAATCGTATTTTTTCAAGCATGGCATATGAAATTTTTTATTTAATTTTTAAAGACATGACCTTTCATTTAGCACCTTGACAGCGACATCGAAATACTATGTGAACACATTAAAACATTTCTACGAGTAATTTATATGCAGAGGTTCAATTTGGCTTACCTAGAATTCGAAGAATTCATCTAGATACGTAACTATATAGGTATGTACATATGTTTATACATACATACATAAGTAGCTATGAAAAATGTTTTTCTTTCAACCACGTTTTGAAACTTTTACTTCAAATTTCTACATTATTATTGTATATACAAATACATACATATATACAGGTATGTACATAAATATATTTCATTTAAACAATAGTCATATGTATATACATACTACATTGTTGGTATGTACATATGTATGCAGTAATTTCTTCATATGAAATTCCAAACAGCAAGCATTTTATTTACACAATATCTTACGATCAAAAAACCAGTAAGCTGATTTCCAAATTCTTAATAGGTATGTGGAGAGCAGAATGAGTACCTGCTTTTAGTAGACTCAAAGTATACAAAACTTTCAAAAAATCTTCAAATTCGCTGAGCGTTTAGCAGTAAGTAAATAGAAACCGCCTACCTAAGCGTAAAAATTTCTTAAACGCTGAGCGTTAAATACCAAATCTCCAGTGATGGAATCATAGTCAGCTCTGTGCTGCTCTATCTGCTCAAACTGCTCACACTGGATGTGGAATTTCTTACAGTCACGACCATGTGTTCTCTGCAGCCTTCACCCACAAGCGCGCTCAAGCGGGTTTTCGGTGTAGAAGAGCGTTCGACGTGATTCGGCCACTGGAAAGGGCAGCATTTAGTGCGCACAATCTCTATTCGGTTGTACTGCTTGCTTTTTGCCACACAAACATTTCAGCTCAACAGCGTAAGTGACCAGCGGTTAGCAGTTGCCAACCAGCAAAACTATCTTTCACTTCATTTTCGGCAATCAAACGAGGCTAACG
This sequence comes from Bactrocera neohumeralis, assembly GCF_024586455.1. NCBI lineage: Eukaryota > Metazoa > Arthropoda > Insecta > Diptera > Tephritidae > Bactrocera > Bactrocera neohumeralis. Next base: position 56,294,993 of record NC_065919.1, read on the forward strand.
CATTTTTATAAGTCACTACTTTTAGAGCGTGGCATTTATAACTATACTTGTCTGAATTCTTGCTCTCATATACATACTTACTTACAAATGTATAAGCATAATTAAAAATAAATATTTGCTTCAAATAACAAGTGTAATTAAATTAATTATTATTCTGCGCATTTGAGGTGGTAAATCAATTACAATATTTACACACCGTGATCTCGCAGATATATTAAATATAAAAAGTGTGTCTAATACCGTGTTGAGTCAACCGAAAATAATTCATGGTGACTTTAACCCCGTAGGACGCATACACGTGTTTAAGAGATTTGTCTTATGTAGCTTAAACTGTAGACTAATTGCTATAATACCTTTGATTTTAATTGACATAAATACATATGCGCCTGAATAAGCTTAATTCAATTGCAATTGAACAATCAACATTCTTTGAATATAATTGATTAATTCTATTTTGCTAGAGCGTAGCATATCTTGGCCACGTGGTAAAATATGCTTTTGCTACTCACATTGCTTCGATAAAAGCTCGGACGGACAACAATCTTTAAGCATGAGCTCCAAAATGTTTTAGAAATGTAGAGCGCATACATACATATGTATCTACAAATATTATGTACTTACATACATACATATTTATTTGTGAGTTTAATATTTATTTAATTGTTAAAAAGCTAGTTGTGGATTAAAGATTATAATTTATACGCTTAATTGTATTTGTTAATTGATAATTCGCTTAATAGCCTTTTAGGAATGTATGTATGTATTATTTATTTTTTATTCTTGATTGTGGTTTTAAAATTACAATGAAAGCGTATAAATCTATACTCATGTACTTATATACATATGTGCATATACATATCTATGAACACAGGTGACATTAAAGCAGCACCTGTGTAACAACATGATCATGAAAACCAAGCAAGCCCTTTTGCAGCATTGTCCATATTTTCAGCCAAGCTTCATACTTATTAGTAAATGCAAGACTTCAATAAATCCACATGCACAGTTCGATATTTATTATATTCTTTTAGCTTAAGCAATCAATAGAATTGAATATCGCCTGCTTTTTAGATGCTCTATATACAGATTATTTTGTACATATGGTTGTACATAGCCGGAACCTCTCATTATGAAAAGTTGAGCCTTCAAATACTTTTCTAATGAGAAAAACAACCACATTAATATATGTATGTATGAAATTAAATGAATAAAATAAAGTAATTACCCAGTACAAGTAAGCTGAAACAGGGTAATAAGTTATTTGCTTATTACATTTACGCAAATCATTAATTAAAGTATTTAAAAATGTTTTAATTCACCCAGAAATAATACTATTTCATAAAAAAAATATATATAATCTTCTTAATAATTACTTTGAAGCCTTAATAAGATGTCTTACACACCCAAACTTCCATGTCTTGAATATTAAATTCGCTTGCATCAGTACTTATGGTGGAATAATCATTATCGGTAATTAAGTTATAGCAAAAATACAATAGTCATTAGCTTTCGCACTCACCCAGTGGGAAACCACTCAGGAATACGGTGTATATTGCAATACTCCTTAATATGCTATGTTGCTTGCATGGACAGCTTTCCTCTTTTCAATTTCTCGCCACTTTGAACTTGACATATTTTTACAATAACTCTTTAAAACACTCCTCCAGTCGTTCACAAATTCACTTAACACACACATTTTAAATAAAAACTGCAATAAATCTTCACTTTTTCAATTTTTACACAAAGAACACTTTTTCTTACAAATTTGCATGACAAATTGAAATTAATTTTCTTCCCGTTTGTCAATTTCTTCCTTTTTATCATAAAAAGGGCGCAATTTCTATTCCACCTGACGTCCTATATGTAGTGCAATAACCCTGTACGAAATATTAATCTAAGTACTGAGAGCTTTCGATAAATATCTTCAATAAAAAAAGGCAGACTTGTGGTACTTCTTACAAAACTTAAGACATCTAGATATATAATTTTGTCAATATATTGTATTATCTGTGGTCATTTTTTGTGTTTAAATAGTTGACTTTACTTTTAATATATATTTTATTCGAAATCAAAACAAGTAATATCGATTGTTATCGATATATTAAATTTTATAAAAAATAAATAATTGAACAACAAATCTAACACTTACTATTCGAAGCTTTCATACATAGAATTATTTTTATTTTATTTTAACTAATCTAATCAATACTATGCCGAATTACGCAATTGGTTAGTAATACCGTATACCGTAAAATATATATCGTTTAAGGTATGGCGTCTAAATGTCAATTATAACAATGTGGCAACGTCTCACATCTGGTTAAACAGCTGACCAAGTGTAAAATATTTGTTGCACGCTTTCTCCTAAACATAATTAAACGTTTTAAACAAAGTGTTTATTAAATAAATATTTGTATTAAATGTGAGAACGTCTAGCTGCTGCCGCCAAAATGTCTATAGAATATGCTAATCTCTGTTCAGTGGTGGTGAAGCAGGTATTCGGCGAAACAGTGCAAATTGTTGCAGATTGTTTATTCTGTGCAGTCTCACGCACATTGCCGGCTATCTTAAAAACAACAAAACTATCACGTAAAGAGGTAAAATAAATTGTCGCTATTGCATGAAAAATAGAGGTTTATTTTTCTTGAGTTATAATAAGCAAAAAATGTGTATATTTATTATTTAGGTGTCCCTTGCATTGGCGGTGCTTATTAAATATCAACTGGTTGTGTTTATACCTTGCGAATCAAACCCATTCTTGGCGGAGTACTCATTGAAGCGTGAAGAGATTTTCAACATATTACGTTATCCAGGGTGTGTATGACACATTGTTATTTATTTTCTTTATTCAACTTGATTATTTGCTTTCCCTAACAGTTATGTGCAATTGATTCATACAAAGTATGGTGCAGTTGGTGCTGCCATTGCAGAGGAGCTACTGCATGGCGGTCCTCAAACCGCTACTAATGTGCTGCTCAAATGTATTGCCAGCTCAGAAGTCAAGGAAAAAGTCGACACCTATCGTGACAATTTCTTGACTATGGTAAGCGATAATTATTTAATACGTTTACCACAGCTGATAACTGGCGAAGAGGAAACTATACCGAAATTTCAAATTGATGCTTATCAATACTTTGTGCCACCAGATATAAATCTACATTTCATCGCACAAGTACAAGCTGGCAAAGAAAATGTGGAAAAAGCTGCAGATGCAGGCATTTTTTGGCATTTAAATTTCAGTCGTTTCCATCAGGATTTTCGGGATGCGGTAATGATCGGTGCTATAGAGAAGAAACTTGGTGCTAGCACTGGAGAATGCTTTAAGTTTATACTGAAACAAATGTATGAGCGTACAGATCCCTGGCAAAAGGTTTGTATGATATATTATTATTTATAAAAGTGTATTTAATTTTTTATGTTACAGGAATGCTCGAACCCATTCACACTAGCCGAAATCAAGCAATTGATTGAAAAGAAATCCAACAACCTGGATTTGATTAAACATTTGGATCAATACGTCACGCTTATAGGTGTGTAGTGCTTATTAAGTTTTTGTTATTATTTACAACATTTAATTGCATTATATTTCAGCTGATGATCCCTTATGTTTCATACGCAAGGTCGGCGATATGGGCGGTGGCCAATATGTCGTAGATTTAAATCGCGCTTTCGAGGAATTAACGTTGGCTTGGTTTGGGCATGTCATAACCGAACGTTATGGCTCCAAGGCGTCCCGTATATTTCGCATTATTTACATGAAGAAATTCATCGAGCAAGAAGAGTTGCAAAAGGAGGCGATGATACCAGCGCGTGAGGCGAAATTATTGTCGTACTATCTATTTCAAGATCAATTTATACAAATAAAAACGATTAGAAAAGCGGGCGGTGGTGGTACGGGACCTGCTAAAGCCTTCTTCTTGTTCCACTTCAAGCCCAGACAGGTAATTATACGCTGAACATAATACTATACATGTATATTAATTTTGCCACGAAACGTATGACTCCGAGAAAGAAACGTCGGAGACCCTATTAAATAAATATATATATGATCAGCAGGACGAGCTGCGTCGATTTAGACATGTCTGTCCGTTTGTATATCGATTTGAAATTTCACACACGTCCTATTCAACTCAAAAAGTTGCTCTTTTGTGGGAAATGCGAATATCTGACCGCTATATCATATAGCTGCCATACAAACAAAACGATCAAAATCAGATCTTTGTATAGAAAACTTTTTTATTTGACAAGATATCTGCCCGAAATTGTATATGTATTATTTTCTAAGGCAATGCTACAATATTTGAATACATTTTTCAGATCCCGCCACTATATCATAGCTGCCATACAAACTGAACTATCATAATTAAGTTCCTGCATGAAAACTTCTTTATTTGTGTTTAAAGTTTTTCGCTATTAAGTCTCCTTTAACTCTCTATTTTTCCAGAGCGTGCGCATGGTCTTAAATGTTTGCTATAAAGCTTTATATAACACAATTGAGCGCTCCAATTTCGAAAAGTCCGAGCATAAACGCTTAATTGAGAAATCACAAAAGTTGGACAGCATTGTTGCAACAATGAAGGAGCGTGGTGAATCAGCCGAATATATTGACGAGGTATGTACTGTTATATAATAAGTATTAATTTATATGCTTACTAAACTTTTTATATACTTTCCTTACGCAGATACTCGAAACTTTGACGCCGCCCGAGAGAGAGATACTGGAAAAGGTGAAATCTCGTCTCAAGACTCTCTCGAAAGCTGAAATAACCTTAGATAGTAGCATATTTCTATTACAAATGTATCTGTTTCACACGAAAGTGCCAACGACACTTTCAAATAAAGACAAGAAATTAATGTAAAAATACGCGATTTTTGTTTAAATTTATTTTTATGTATAAAAAATGTAATTGCCATTTTATTTTTAACAAAATTTGGACTTAAAGTTTAAAATGATAACTTAAAGCACTGCAACAGCTGCAGAAATCTGACTATATACAAATGAAGGAAAAAAAGTTGTAAAAGTACAGAAACTCGTGTATAAATATATATATGTATGTGTGTGTTCGTATAAACATACAGACATAAATATTGTAAATGCACTGGTCATATGAAAACTTGTAATGTTGTGTAATAGTACTTATATGCTAAACTACAAATATTATTGCTAATTTTAAACTAAAACTAAATTAAATTAAACTTTTTACGATGCAATGAATCGCAAATGAACGAGTTACTGTAGTTAGATCGCTGAAATTGGTGACGAAAGTGATGTGTTGTGTATGATAGAACTTTAACATTTTAATAAATTTATTTTTTTACGTTTCGAGCGTCACGTGCAGTTACTTAAGGGGCACACCGATGGTGAATTGAAAAAAATAATCTATTTTGTTTATAATTCGATCGGTTATACTTTTGAAAATTACATACAAATCACTATAAATATTTCTGTATGTTTTCTCTTTAGCTACCCATACAATAACCTAATTTGATCTGACCAAAATCTTTGGTAAATTTACATTTTTTAACAAAGTCCAATAAGCTTTTCATTTGTTGGAACCGTCAGCCTTTCGCATGAACGATCAAAATCCAGGATCATTCATTTGAAATTTCACGAAATTTGTCAGGATATAGTTTCCAATGCAACGGTTTAATCTCCAAAGAAATTGTTCAAATCGGACCGCTATAGATCAGTCCGGAATGACCGTCGGTGATCATGTGTAACTCAAAAATTTTTTAATATTTTTCTGAAAAAAATTTACTGTGTATTCTTTAAATTTGTTTCAAATTTCAAAACAGCTGTTTTTAGGCTGTCACACTAGGGTGCCCCTTAAAACTTCAACTGCAGCGAACTTCTATTACTTTTGTATGTATGTATGCTGCCTTTGTGACATAATTATGTTATGGTTTATGGCATTATGAACGAAATGTTTTTTGTTTTTGTAAGAAATGCATGTATATAGCGGTGCACCGTTATTTATAAATATTAATGGGAATTTTGTGTGACTACATGGCAGCACCGTTAAAATGCTCATACATATAATCCCAAAATTGTTGTCGCTCTGACTCCGGATTACTGCGCATGTTCAGATTAACGGAAATATCTAAATAATTAATATCTTCCATCACAGTCTGTGGATTTATGGGCGTCCAGTTGGTGGTCAGCATTGTGTCCTCCACATTTTGCGGCGTTGGATTGCTGAGTTGTGATTATATAGCATAGAAACAAGTGTTAAATATATATCAAACACACCTTACGGGTGATCCAAGTAGAGGTACATTTTTCAATAGTCTTTTTCTGACAGATTTGAAAGATATAAACTTCAAAAAATAAATGCCAAAGAATCTTCTTTCGAATGATAATAACATTTCCCACTAAATTTGAAGTTTCTGTGCGTTTTCTTTAAAAAAGTGGGGAACCTCTAATTGGATCACCCTTCATTTGCATATTTCCACTGGCACTTACCCATATTTGGCGAAATTGGTCCACATGCGCACCATGCGGTTCTTCACGAGCACCTCGGTTGAGCGCGGATCTAGGCTCAAGTTGAAGAAACCGAATTTGAATAAGTAACCCATTTCGTCGCCATGGCACACGCCGGGACGCGTCAGACCCAGCATGCGTTTGTACAGTCCCAGCGCGCCGTCGTACGAGAAACGGTACATATAAACAGGCGCGCTGCCGTATTTGGCGTGATTGCGCGCAGTCTTGCGTATGCCCTGCAGGAACATCAGATCCGTGAGGAGCTGTAAAAAGCATGCAAATAATATTGAGTTCAATGGACTCGTGATTAAAGGAAAAGTCGTGTTACGCACAGCAATCATTTCGTCCACGGACTCAATGCCCACTTGCTTGTTGCCCAAATAGAATTGACGTATGTCGCGTGTGACGCGCTCACGGTCGTCCGTGACATTCAGGTCACGTGGCACCATGCGCGCGAAATCATTCTCGATAATCTCCAGCAGTTTTGGATTCTTACGTAGTCCTTTCGAAAAAAAAGAAAACAGTGGAAGCATTGAGCACATTTCACTCGCATTTTTGTTGTTTTTACTCACTTCGTATGAAAAGCATGGCTTCGTGTGTATTGTAGCCCGTCATGTACGGCACATTGCTATGGAATCTGTGTTGTTGGTACATTTCGCTGGGATGCTGTGTCATGAAGGGCTCTTCATAGTATACTTCTCTACCACCTTCGGCATTCCAATAACCTTCCACCACGGGCACGAACGGCAAGCCGATATTGTTGCGCGAGTCCTCAACGGTAAGTGTTGTGGGCGCAGCCTCCACCAGTTTCATAGCGGGCACGCGTCGCAGAAATTCCAAAATCTCATCCGTATCATTGGCACCCACATAGCCTAGATTGGCAGCCAAGCGAAAAGCGCGTTCCGACGAGCTGTCGGCCATCGACCAAGGATTCAACGCTGAACCGCTTTGTGAGATGGCACGTTGGAACAGACCTGCGGCGAGTGGCGAGAGTAGTAGCATTTGCACGGACGAAGCGCCAGCAGATTCACCGAAAACTGTGACTTGTTTTGGATCACCGCCGAAAGCGGCGATATTGTCGCGCACCCACTTCAAGGCAAGCACTTGATCCTGTGACAAATATTTTTTAATAATTTTTTTCAAAAATATACCTTCTTTGCTTACCTTCAAACCCTGATTGCCCGGCGCATCGGGACCTGCAGTCAAAAAGCCTAGTGGACCCAAGCGATAGTTAAGTGTGACTAAGACAATATCCTCCGCAACCAAATAGTCGGGGCCATATAGGAAAGTGTTGCCAGAGCCGAAGGAGTAACCGCCGCCATGTAGCCACACCATAACAGGCAGCTGTAGTTCACTGCAGTGGAAAGTGGATGGCGTTAAAAACAGAGTTAATTTAGAAGAGTTTGAGTAATTATATATCTCATGTAAGTAATATATAAAAGATTCTTCAATGAAATCATCGAATTTCCACTAAAATCATATTTGGCCCACTCACTCATCCTCTCTGGGTAGTCGTGTGGTGAAAACATTGAGAAATAGACAATCCTCGTTGCCTTTGAATGTGTCCAGTATCATATTCTTGTGCGGACAGCTGTTGCCCTCACGTGACGCATCGCGCACACCTAACCAGGGCTTTTCAGGCGCTGCCGCACGGAACCTGAAATGCAAATGTATGAAATTTTTAATGTCAAGAGATTTTTGGTATGCTCAAGTGGTGACTTTACCTCCTTGCACCAATGGGTGCCTCGCCATAGCGTATACCCTTGAAGCTGTAGTAGCCACCGCGTTCACCGGATCTATACTTCTGAAAGCGTCCACGAATTTTGCCCAATGAAGTTTCGATTACAACATTTGTGTCCTTCTGAAATAGTTGTAAAAAGAGACTCTGTCTTAGTAAAGCTTAGAATGAATTCATGCTTGACCTGAAAATTCTGATCTCAGTGTTTTCTGCATAAAGTACAAATCTTGATGATAAATATAGTCTTTGAGCTTTTGTGACAATTGATTCAACATCAACTGATGATCAACACGTCAATAAAATAAAGGAATTTAGTGCTTAATAATCGATGATTAACAGTCAGAAATCTTACTGTCATCGTCTAATATCGAAAGAATCAGTGCAACCCCAAAAAAAGATTTGGGCCTAATAAAGGTGAAAGCACGATTGGTTCCAAATTTACTCATTTTTGTTGAAAACTGCGTCGCGTTAAGGCCTGTGAAACAATTCTTACCGACTACCAAGATGTCATGAAACGTATAAATTCCTGGCGATGAGTCTTGGTTTTATGCTTACGACCCAGAAACAGACCATCAATCGACCAATTAACGTGGCAAAGGTAAACCGAAGTCGAAAAACCACCAAAGCAGGTCAAAAATCCAGGTTATGTTGAAAGCTTTATTCGATTAACGAGGTGTGGTGTTCTCCTAATTCTTTCCGACCTGCATTCTGTCAACAAGAAATGCTATTTCAGCTTTATGCTATCGTTTGCGCTAAACTGTTCGTAAAACTTGCGTTATGGGCCGGTGGCACTCTACGCACCGTCTTATCGTAGAGACCTTTCTGCTAAATTTTCAACCAATATCGAATGGAACCAGTTTTCGCCTGATTTAGCTCCGTGACTTCTGTCTATTCATCGAACTTTTCGTGCCGTCGTAAATCTTTTTGAGTCAATTGAAGACTCAAAGGTGAATCATTATTCAGCTTCACTGCTCTTGATTCCAGCTTAGATATAGTTTTGATTTAACAACTCTTTCGATATTTTTGGAAAAACGTTGCGATAATTGGAAGCAAGATTGAAGGATAATTTGAGAGAAAATATTCATATGATTTTTTGTAACGAATAAATTATCTCATCCAAATGTTTAAAATGATGAAATAAAGTCTTACTATTTTTTTTGCTCTGGGGCTAGTAAGCTTTTGGTTTGAATTTCAAATAAAACTCATCAATGAAACAATACTTCGTTTAAAAACTGAGTAAAATCTGGAGTTTTAGTTCGTAACTCAATTTTTTCTCTTTTTGATATCACCATATTTACATAACAAAATAAAATTTGGCGCGCCCTGCAATTTTGTGAAAGTTAGTAGGTCAATTATAATAGTGCTGCTCATTCTTCGACGAAGTTCTACCCACCATTAAACCAGCAGGTGTTTTCGGCTTAAAATTCTTGCTACCTTGACGGACTTAAATATGGAAATATGAGAATTTAATGTATAACGTGAAGGCCAACCACAAATTTTCAGCAGCAAGAACTTTTAGGCAAGCTGCTTGATTACAGTCTTGTGAAAAATTTTTCAATTTTGAAAGAGAATTCTTTCCTGTATTTTCGGCAACATTTTTATTTTATTTTCTCACCATTTTAAATAGAGATTTTAGAATCAAACTATGATTAGAAATTGCTACTGAAATCTTTTACTCCGGTGCCATAGAATTTCAATGATTTCAATATGATTTCAGAAGAGATGAACATTAACCGTGATGAATTTTTGAACAAAGGATGGCCGATTTTTTGTGACATTATCTTATCACTTCGGCCTCGATATGACTTAACCCTGGCGGTTCTCTCTTCGACTTTTTAACAGAACGTTTTTATTGAAAAATTCACGAGAAGATGCAGAATGTTTCATGAATACGTTAGGTGCCACCATTATAGTTAAGTTGTTGTGAGTCCATGAGAAAAAAATGTTTTTAATTTTAAGAAAATGGCTCCAACTAACTATTTAGATCTTCTAAAGGTGGAAAAATAAAAAGTACAAGTTATTTCAATTCTTTACGGCAGCTAATTTGTGCCGTCAGAAGTTCAGTTAAATCTAAATCAGCTGCAAAATTTTTCAACGCGACTGTGTTGATGTTAAAATTCTTGACTTAATCGGCACAAGGCAACGAACTGCCGAAAATATGTGGTAAGCAACAGCTGCTGATGTAGTGCTCGTGGTTAGAGCGACATTTTAAACTTGCAACTTGAACAGCATTTTTGGCTAACGGTGTCAATGCGCCTAAAACTCATTCTCATGTGCACTTGTGCCTAAGCATTGGTTTATACCCTTGTTTGTTCTTGCGAGCCATAGATTGCAATTAAATTTGACGAACGACATAGCCGAGTGGGTTGGCATGTGAGTACAGATTGAACGTTTCTTCTAAAAAACGGCATAAATAATACGTTAACTTCGCTTCCACCGATGTTATACCACCCCTCACGAATACAAAAGGTTACTTGATTTTGAACGGTCAGTTTGTATGGCAGCTATATGCTATAGTAGTTCGATCTGAACAATTTCTTCGGATATTGTACCTTTGTTTTGAAGAATCTAACATATCGTGAAGATATTTTCATGAAATAAAAAAGTTTTCCAAAGAAGAACTTAATTGTGATCACGCAGTTTTTGTGGCGGTTATATGCTAAGTGGTCCAATAACGTAAGTTTCGACAATCATAGGTTAGATGGCTGATCAAAGATAGCACGTGGTATATGTAGTCCTTTGTGCAGCCATAGAAAAGAAGAACTTCCGTTTTCGAACTTATAAATTAGCAAAACGCTTACTAGCCAATACAAATTAGCATAGGCCGCTTCCACTTCCGCCAGTTTGGTGAGATGTGTGAAGATAAGCGCTCCCAAATGTTTAAGTCTTGACCTTTAAAACGTGGGACAGTCTAGAAGGAAGTGTTGCGTTGTTCCCACCTCATCTTCTTCCATACAGTTTCTGCAGATGGCGTCTGATAAGATTCTCAATCTAACAGCATGGACGCCAATATGGCAATGGCCTGTTAAAGTCCCACAACATAGCGATTCCGCTATGGCCTGACACCCACACCAGTCTTATCACAAATCCACCCGAATATATTAATAGCGAGGTTAGGCACTCCCTACCAACCCTAAACGACACTGTTAATGAGTTCAAGGCTAGTAACACCGCTCTGTTATCTGAGTGAATGGTCATTGCTCTGAAAGAGGCTGCACTCCGGAGCATTAAATCTACTGCTACCTTAATGGCTACAACCTCGACTTGGAAGACACTGCAATAGTCAGAATGTCTGAAGCTGGAGTTGATAGAGAGCTGTTGACAGCAAAACCCTGCACCAACCTTTTCTCCAAGCTTTGACGCATCCGTGGAAAAGCTCACTGTCCCGGTCCTCCAACGGCTTTTTTCCACCCACAACTCCCTCGTCGGTATATGTGGGCAGAGAAGGAGCCGCTGGAGTTCGGTTTTGAAATTAGTGCACCACATATGCTGATGAGCGCAGCCCGTTGAGCGCCCGTTGAGTTTCTTTGCAAGTGTGATCTTTTCTAGAGTCCTCGAGAGGGTTTGGTTGTTTCTCACTAGCTTACTGGCTTAGTCTCCGTTACATTCATGTTTAAGAATTTCTTAACTTAAAGATTTATGTAAAAAAGTTCACATCAGCCTTACTCTATTTTTACAGTTGACAAGTCCATTGCGCAGTTAGATCTATGCGATACTATTGTTAAAAACTGGGTTGATGGAATCTGCAAAGGTTACTATTGAAAAATCTTGCAAATTACTCTGCCACAGCTAATGAAGGGTTTTTGTATGAGAACTAGTTAAGGTTTGTCGCAGGTTTTTGATTTCAGTTGGCGGATAGTAAAGAAAAATTCAAAAAATATCCGTTATATAGTAACTATCATTTATTCAGTCCTACCGAGAATGGAATATTGTTCAAAGATTTCCTAAAATTTCATTTGATGAGCAAGTTTTCAAAATCTGAAAAAATTCGTATTCTTCAAGGCGTTTCTTTAATTCTAAAAAAATATCAATCAACATCACAATCGACAGCCGAAAGCGTTACAAGGTTGCATCATAGATTTTAGCCGCCCACTAGAACCAAACCCATTACTGCTAACATGTTTGCACGCACTGCGAACAACAAGTGCAGACACAAGAGTTATGAATTGCCTCCAATTATGTTGAAGTTGCTCCTCAATTTCAATTTCTTATGTCGAAAATGTCAATTTTAACTACCGTCACACCTCTCTGTCGGTTTGCGTGCTTTCAGAATGGCCAAGTGTGTCAAGCAGCAGCTGCCAATCAACCAGCTACGCTTAAAAATATTCTCAAACTATTGGAGTGACTTGGCAATTGCCTAAAGCACTTGTAAATATACACACTAGAGCGGATCGATTCTTTTTCTATTAAATCGCGTCTGCTGGAAATATTCTACCGATTATTCTGAATAACTTTGCGTGTGGGAATATAGGTCTAAAACTGGTATCAAGCCAGCGAGTTTTAAGGCGAAGTTTAAAATATCTGAATAAACGCTTGTATGGGCGATATGTTATACAGTTTTTCAATCTGACCGATACCAACAAATGATCATTAGAATATGAAAATGCGCCTACGTATTAAATTTCATTTGGATATCTCAAAAACAGATGCACAAATTTTTATAATACCTAAAATTTCTATGTTTTTTTGGCTCGCTGTAAATCGACCCGCCCTAATACATACATAGTATAGGTATATATTATAGAAATTCAGCTATAATTTAGCAGCAAATTTACTTGGTTGCGAATTTTTCACAACTCATTCGTTGTGTGCCTACTTTTTGTCGTCATTATTCTGTGGCGAAGGTCACTGTTGCCGTTGGAATGCCTTAATGGCTCCAACGGGTTCGTTTTTGTCGCTAGCATGCGGTTGCGGTTGATTTGTAATGCTTATTGCGAATGGGCATTTTCACACAAATGCGGAATATGCTTCTTGACGATTTCCTCAGACCCCTTTTTCTTCATTTTCATTTTGATTCTGTAATATTGTATTTACTTACGCGTAGCGAGCGCACCACCTCTTGAACGACGCGCATCGCACGTGACGGAAACAGTTGCACCAGCGAGTTGGGATGCGATGTTAATGTCTTCCATGCGGTTGACTCCTGCAAAGTCGAAATATTTGTGATTACAATACTGCAAGATCAGGTATTACAAGCATGCATTTCGATATTATAATAATTAAATGACTTATGTATGAGATAGTGACATATTTATAAATTTTATGCCATTGGAAGATGATGCTAAAGAGTATAATAGTTTTGTTCACTTAACGTTTGTTTGTATCACCGAAAACTAAGCGAGATAGATATAAGGTTTTATATATATAAATGATCACGACATAAACGGATCATTGCCACGCCCATAAAACGCTATTAATCAATAAATTGGAGCATACTCTTGTAGAACCCCCAGCGGTGATCTAGTGACTGATGCCCAGAGCATAGTGAAATCATGTAGACAACACTTCTCCAGTTTGCTGAATGGCAGTGAAAGCAGATGGTGCACTCGATTCCCCAAGCGATGACGATGGAACAGATGTTCCATTGCCGACCATGAAGAGATTTGAAGAGCAAGTACCCGTCTGAACAACAACAAAACGGCGGGTCGGCCGATGAATTGCCTGCCGAGCTATTCAAATACGGCGGCGAAGAACTGATAAGGAGCATGCATCAGCTTCTTTGTAAAATATGGTCGGACGAAAGCATGTGCAACGATTGGAATTTAAGTGTGCTCTGCCCAATCTATGTAAAGGGAGACCCCTCAACCTGCGCCAGCTGCCGTGGGATAAGCCTCCTCAATATTGCATATAAGGTTCTATCGAGCGTACTGTGAGAAAGAATAAAGTCCACCTTCAACAAACTGATTAGTCCTTATTAGTGTGGATTCAGGCCTGGAATATCAACAACTGAGCAGATATTCACCATGAGCCAAACCTTGGAAAAGACCTGTGAAAAGAGGATCGACACACACCTCTTCGTCGATTTTTAAGCTGCTTTTGACAGCACGAAAAGGAGTTGCCTTTATGTCGCTATGTCTGAATTTGGTATTCCCGCAAAACTAATACTGCTGTGTAAACTGACAGTACCAAAAGCTCCGTCAAAATCGGGAAGAACCTCTCCAAGTAGTTCGATACAAACAAGGCTCTCTATCATGCGACTTCTTCAATCTACTACCGGAGAAAATGCTTCGAGCTGCAGAGCTAAATAGGAAACGTACAATCTTCTATAAGAGTGTACAGCTGCCGGCGTACGCCTATGATATTGTTATAATTGGTCTCAACAACCATGCTGTTAGTTCTGTTTTCTCCAGATTGGATAAGGAAGCGAAGGGTATAGGTCTGGTTGTTAACAAGGACAAGATTCGCGACTTGGCTCCCACGTTACTGTTGACAGTAATAACTTCGATGTCAACAACACCTCGAAGTTCAAGGCAGGATAACTATTGCCAACAGGTGCTACTTCTGACTGAGTAGGCAATTGAGAAGTAAAGTTCATGCTCGAGGAACAAAGGCCAAATTCTATAAGTCCCTCATCATCCAATATTGCCTGTACGAGCTTAACGACAACGATCTCTAGCTATGGCGTATGCATCACAGTATCCGCGGAAAGAAGAAACCTCCATTCCGTAGGAAAGACCAGGTGGAGAAGGACGGATACAGTTGGAATCTCTGCTTGTTGGCGCTTTAAACTCGGCTATAATCGCGTAAGCGGTGTCTACGTCAATACAGAAGAAGAAAACATATCTTCCAAACCAATAAGTCTATATCCCCCAAATTTACACAAAACAATTTTTTAACCTTTTTTACGATAGTACGAAAATAGGCGAAATTGGATGATAACTCTGCCCAATGAAGTGAAGCCCTTTCGCTCCATTTTACAATATTGCCGACATCTGCACGTATTTAGAGAGTATAAAATCTTCGATTACGCCCGAACTTAGGCCTTCTTTTATTTTTTTTAGTTAACACGAGTTCTTAGAATCACCGTCGCCCGTTGAGAGCTTTTTGAAAAAAGTGATGTCAGCGATTGGGCCAGGGGGCCTATTCTGTAACTCGATTCGAAAAACAATTTACTCGAATTCGGATTTTTTATATTCTGTAACTCGATTTTCGGATTTTCAAGCCAATTTTCGAATAAAATATTCGTTAGCTTTTGAGTTGTAGAAAGCAAAAACGAAAATTGTACGTATTTGTTCTGGCACAGGGTGGCACAACTTTCGCATAATGATAAAGTAGATCCGAATTTCGAATAGAATACATTTTCGAATCGAGTTACAGAATAGGCCCCCAGTAGTTGCAATTTGGTATCAAAATATCATCATATAGGGTTTTATATACTTGTATAGGTAGGTAGGAGTGCAGCCCTATCGGGCTCAATTAGCCTTGATGTGCCATTTTGATATACTTGTATACTCAGAATGTTTTTAATAAAGAATGAAAACGGGAAATTCAGTTCTTTAAGAGGGACATAGACTGGCCTAACCCCTTATGTTATGTCCGTTTTTGAGATATCTAGACCACATGCGCTTGATCATATTCACAACCATACGAAATCGGACTTGTCACTTTTTTTGTTTTTTAATAAACTTTTTTCGAGGATCCGATTTTAACCCTTATAGCATTTGTCATGTGAGACTAACTGGAAAATGTTGTATACTATTGAAGGAAGGAAAATACTCGTAGTTTTACTTTTTTAGTAACTTACATACATGTTATTATTAATAACAATTTTTGAATTTGCTCACATTCGAAATTCGAAGTCAAATCTTTGGATTTTTGGTAGCAAACTGCGAAAACCGGAAAATTCATTTTTTTTTACTTATGACTCAATCTGGCCAATATATTAGTTTCAGGCATAATCTCCACTGGTAACTGGTAGTTGACTTTATGCTGCATTGCATGCATGTAATTAGATAATTGTCTCTTTCGAAACTAAAAGCTTACTGCAACGGTAATTATCGAATTCATGGTTTATAGCGGTTTTTGCAAACTTAACCTTGACATTAACTAATTCAAATTAAAGCTACTAGATTACATATCAAAAAACAATTATGCGATTCGCATTCAATAAAATTTTATAATTGTCATATAAAAGTGCGGACATGGCGTATGAGTAACCAGCAATTGCAATTAGAGTAAATGGTTTGCTATGAATTGTATGTTATGTATGTATGGATATGCATACATACATATGTAACGGTATCTATGTGCTGTTTATAAAAAATGCCAACCAGTCAGCTGCTGCAACTCGTACTTGTACATACATACATACATAGTACATACACTAATATGTCGCAAAGCCTGTATGATAACCTCAATAGTGTTTTGTTGCGTCTGATTGAGTTAATTGCTTGCCGGCTGGTTTACAACTGTTAATGACTCGCTGTATAATAAGCTTACGCTTAAAGATCAGCAAATAAAATTTTGTCTCGTTTGAGCCGCTTTGTACTCCAATTAAAATCTCACAAATATTGCTAAAATCTTTTACCGTTGATCTCAAACGCTTCGTTCACTGCGCTTTGCCATTACAACTTCATTTCATAAATGGCGAAAATACTGGTTTTATATATGCACATACATACATATGTATGTTTTTCCATATGTATATGTACATACATGCCTTCATGCATACATAAATATGAAATACTAATATCTATACAAACTTTCATACATACATACGACTATATATAAAATAATAATAAGTATATTTGTGCATTTCTATGAAAAAACGAAACGTTTATTCACAAATACATGCAACCATCCTCTAATTTTCTCACATTGCATGTCACACAATTCTTCTTCGCTTGCATGTCGCACTTCTTTTTATCGCCTTTACGCCGTTTACCTCTTTACCAAATTAAAAATTTTCAAGTTCAACTTCAGCTGTTAAGCGTTGTTGGACATCAGGTTTGGTCATTTACATTGTTTAAGTATCATGAATATGCAATGCATATATATGTATGCATAAGTATGTACGTGTTCAAAGAGCCCTGCAACTTCCGTGTAAATGTTTTGATCAATTTGCATTTACATAATTTTTCGCTAAAGCTTCGGAAACGTGGGCAATTTTTATCAAAATATATAGAGTCTTTCCGCATATTTGATAAATTGTCTAGTTTTTCAAATATTATATTAAACGGTTCAATATAACTGAACTCAATTTGTCTTTGAACTTTAGTTGTAGAAATTTGCATTTAGCATACATTTTTTCCATAAATCTTTGACCTGGAAGTGGGCACACATTAATATTATCTAAATAGATGCATGTTTTGTTCATTTTGTGAATTTAGTTAGTTTATTCAAATATTATATTATTGGTGTCGCATTAAAAGCGAATTTAACCATCGCAGCTGTTGAAAAGTCTTCATTTTAATTTTTTCAATTAGCCTTCTAATATTGGCTAAGTCGATCTTACAGCCAAAATTGCATAAAATAGGAAAATTATTTAGATATCCATTTCCTCTTATATATGTATGTAAGTACATACATAAGTAGATTAAGTTCTTAAAAACCCTTGAATATCTGATGATAATTTAGAAAATGTTTAAGTAACTCTAAAATATTGACGATCAATATGGTACGTACTTGTTTATTTATTTATTAGTATAGATATAAAAAAATAAGTTGAAATTCGATTAGAAAAACGAAAAGAATTTTTCGACTACCCAATATAAAGAAAACAGTTTGGGCATGTTTTCAGAACAACATCTGCAGCCGTTACTAGACCGAGACTTCGCTATCAATTTTTAGCTGAAATATGTATTATTAGACCATTTCCAGCATACTCTTAACTGCAAGAATGCACTAAGCTCACCAGAAGACAAACTCCACCTAGACTTGATCTGGGTTCCCGGCCATAGGGACATTTTCGGCAACGAAAAATCAGAGGAGTTGGCAAAGGCAGAAGCTTTCCTTAACGAATTCGAGGCAGAGTGATATACCAAGCCCGCTAGGATCAATCAGAGAGAATGTACAATTCAACAATTAGCAAATAATAGATGGAAAACTATAACAAAATGCAATATAACTAAACAGATATGGCCAACATATGACAAGAAAAGAACTAACGACTTATTAAATAGGTCCAGGAACAGTATCTACAGGCTAACTGCTACTATAACAGTGCATTGGTCATTTGGAGAACATGCATCCAAAATGGGTATGCGCTACAACAACATCCGCCGAGGCTGCAAACTAGTAGGGAATAAGGAAACAATCTTCCACTTTCTCTGTGAATGCCCAGCCCAATCGCAGATCGGACACAGAACACTCGGAATCCATCAAGCACCAAACCTTGAATGGATGTCTACAAAAAGCATATCGGACATTAGTAGCTTCATTGAAACCACAAAATGGTTTGAAAGAGAAGGTGAAACGTGAAAGCAATAGCATAAATGTCTACGACTAGTGCACCAAAATAGCACAGCTAGTGCTAATTGAGCCCGAAATACAACAGGGCTGCACTCCTACCTACTTAGACCATATAGGGGTTTAAAAAGCAGCCAGTTGATCACTGTCGGTACATATGTATAGGTACTTCGTAACCTTGAAAAGACCAATATAGTAAATTCTTATGTTTTGTAGTTAGATCTAACTTTTCAAAAAGCAAGGAATACATAAATCACATATGCCAAATGAGCAGAAAATAGAAAACAGTGAAGGCTATTGACATTTAAAACAGTCTGTTACGAAGCAAAATCCAAAAACAATTAATCAATGAACTGATTTTTGGGATGAGCATAAAATAAAGTTGATCGAAATAGCTGACGCTTGGACAGATCCTTTATGCATGGGTACCGCGCATGATTAAAATCGAAACAATGCACCGTGTCACAAATCGGAAAAAATAATGGAAAAATTGCACAAATAGCATTACCATATTTTCCAGTTTGGGACTACAGTGACCTTTCCTTGTTTTTAAATCTGAATACTCGCACGATAGAAACCTTTGAGACGCAGTCCTATTTTCAATGAAAAAAAAATCCTACAACAAAAATGGCAAGCTTTAAGCCCCTAAGAATGAACCGTGTTAAAAATTCTTCGAATCGAAATAGGGCACCTCAATTGTAAACTTTGGCCATTTTTGTTTCATTCTTCAAATGTCTCATTGGCGACATCGCTAAGACACGACACAGTTTCCTATACTTCCTCAACGATTCAACAGGTTGTCAGTTACTTCCTAGATTAGTTTGTATAATCTTTTTATCTTCGTATAAAGTTTGATTTTAATGTCAACTAAATTGTTTGTTTGCCAGTTTTTTGTTTACGACGTTAAGAGTTTCTTTGGAAACTTTAACCATGAAAAAAATTACCAAAATGTTTGCTTGACATTTTGTGTATCTAATAGAATCACGGTGATGGCACTACTTTAAGCAAACACAAGTATTTGAGCAACACAAAGCATCCAGTGAAGGTCGTAAAGTCATCGAAAACTTGCCTCTTTCGACTCGTCCATCCATCTCTGTTACTGACAATAACATCGTTAAAGTTGAAGTAACAGTGCTATAAAACCGTCGTGTTGGCCCGATAGAGATAGCAGATGATCTCAACATTCCTTATGTATCGCCTCAACACATTTTGGTTAATGTTTTGGGTATGAAGCGTATTAATGCTGGACTCGTACCAAAAGACTTGTATGCATCGCCTCACTCTAGTATGATTGAGACTGACTTTTAGGTCAAACACGAAGCAATAGTCATTGGTCAGCCACTGTTTTCGTCAGATTTGGCTCTCTGTGACTTTTTTCTATTTTCGAAACTGAAAATTCCATTTCCATTGAGTGAATTGAAGACATTAAAACCCATTTCCTAGAGGCCCTGAATGCCATCCTACATGAGGCTTACCATAAGTGCATTGAAAAGTGGATTAAACGTTGGGATACACGGTGAACATGTTGTTTTTTACCAGTTCAAGTATGGATACGATAACACGAAATAAGTAATATTACATCTGTATCTCTGGAAAGTAGAAATGTTACTTTAATTCCATATGGTTTTCTGCGTGATTGAAAAGCAAAGCCATCATTAGGCCCTTGATTGTGCCCGACGGTAACTCAATTTAGCCTTATCTAGCAACACAGTATTTTTTTTAATATAGACTATTTTTCACCCCAACTGTCCAATGTCTCTTAAGTTGGAGTATTGAGAACAGTCGAGTATAGAGGCTGAGGGCGAGGTATTTAAAGAGATAAACCACTTTTCATTTTTTTAAGGGTAGGTAGCCTGTGATGAATACTATTAAGCGCTCTTTTGCCGAGTAGAAAATATTTGAACTATCTGGCTGAGTCCTGAGGCATTCGTATAGGCCTCACTGTTTAAAACAAGCTTTGAAGAAATTGAATTTTCTGGAACAGCTTAGGGAAATTATGTTCCTAGCTGCCCCCGACTGGCCCAACTCGTCTGCCTTTTCGTTCCCTCTTATGCACATATATATCCCTTAGAAAAAGCCTGCTTCGGTTCCTATTTCACCTTTTGATCCATCATTGTTGGATATTTGGTAGACAACACGCAAACACATTTGCCTTTTATTTATTTAATAATTTTTCAAAAATATTAGATACCATATGTTTGTTCAAAAAAATTTCAAAAATCACTTGTCTCAGGTGTCATCAGCATAAAAAGTAATCACTGCAGTTAATTTGTCAATTAAAATGTGCATTCAACAACTATTAACTGAAGAAACACCCCAATATGTAAGCCTTAAAATTGCATAATGCGTAATTTAATTCTTCAAAGTAACTGTATTTAGTAAAGTGAAAACCGACCTAAAACTTTAGCCATTTGTGCATCATAAACAGATGCATTAGTTACTGCATAATTCTCTAATATTAAAAAAAAAAAAAAAAAAATATGAAAGCCATTTGACGCGCACTGCCACTTCCGCATTGTCTGAAAAAAAGGTTTGATACAAACGCCAAGCGCAGCTCACAGACATGCTGAAACATGAACAATGAAGCGCAGCGCCACCAAAAGCGCAAATCAACTTTATTACCGCCAAAGCTAATGTACAACAATAAAAATAACAATAACTAATAATAATAATAAATGAATGCCAGTTGCTTGCTGTTGTTGCACCACGCGTGCGTGGCAAAGAAAACATACTGACACATACATTTCCACATACAATTTTGCATACTTTCCGGGTTAGACATAAAAATGCGCATCTGTTGCATATGCCCTGTAGGAAATTCAATATATTTACATATATGTATAGAGAGTGTGGATCATAACTGAGGTAATTTCGCCGAGATCGTACTAGTTCTCATGCACAAAGCTGCAGCACACTGTGGGCAAAATATAGTAAGACTTTTTCATTTAAATTACGCTCGATTGTTATTGAAGTGTGGGTTCGATTACCTAATTAGGTCTGTTTCGATACTAAAAGAGATACAAAATATAAAAAATGGAGAAGAAAAATAAACTTTGTAATGTTCCTGATAGAAATTTTGTATACTAAATATCGTTTGAACCAGTTAGGAGGCTAGTTAAGGGATATAAAAACTCGCTTAGAAGTTTTCAGTGTCAGAGATAAATTTTGGATCCAAAACTAAGTCTGCCAAGTAAGCTTCTGTCTTTTTGCTTTAGCGTCTTATCATGCTAACCGCCATTTTGTTAATTTTGAAAATAAAAAAATCCTTCGATCAGGCCCGAGTTTATCTATTTATAAAACTAATTTTTTTGTCCGATTGATTTTAGATGAATCTCCAAGGACTTAAGCTTGTCACCGCAAGTACCTTTTTTTGGAACAGGGTCAACACAAACAACTATAACTTTGGAAATTAAGTTTTTTTTTGAAATTTTCGTGACTTCACGTCAACACATTTTATAATAATGCCATATTACTACTTTTGTAAAATAACATGATTTAATAGCAAAAAAAAATATTGAAAACTCTCATTTTTTCGTGCCTCTGACTACCCCTAAGCCAGTGGCGTAGCTAGGGGGGGCGAAGGGGGCCGTCGCCCCGGGCGCAACTTCTTGGGGGCGGCAAAATGGTATTTAAAAACTCCAATTCGGGCAAAAATTCCTGCAAATTGTGTCAAAAGTGTACTAGATATAGGGCAAAAATGAGTTTTTTCTATGGCTTTTAATAAGATGTCTTGTAAATTTACTATCAATTTCCTCAAAAACCGTATTGTGAGAATTTTGGAACTTCAGAATTTGCGTGGCGTTCCTAAATTTTATATACTTAATATCGGAGGTATTTTGTAAAAATTCACTTTTGTTCGAACCACCTCATGAAACTTGTAGGTAGGTAGATAAAGGGGGGCGGCAGAACATCCTTGGCCCCGGCGCCCGAAGTTGTAGCTACGCCACTGCCCTAACCCCTTAAGAGAAACTTGTGATAAATCCATTTCGGATAATATTACCATTAGTGACCACTTAAAAAAATGATGAAATGATGATATTTCTGTGATGTACAGTACCTTTTCAGTAACATAATTGGTGACAGACAATGAAATTTGAACAGAACTGGTCCATTTAAACTGCGCGCTTAAATCGACAAACTTTTTTTCCCTACATTGATACACACATTTTTATGTTCACGTAAACGTTGATCTCTATATGTCATACTTGTATAGTGTGTGTTTAACAGCTGTTTGTTTAGGGCGAGAAATGTTTTTTTGGCGAGTTTTACCATCACGGCTATGAAATCGTTGAAAATGTTTCAGTTTAGTGAGTCTATTTTATCAAGAACACAGGTATGTATTTGAGTGGTCGAATCATTCAGTGAAACTTGACTCTTGCAAGCCGCCGATCCATCACTGTTAATGACGATAACATTTAAAATGTTAAAGAGCTTAAAAATCGTCGTGTTGGCGTCAGAAAGACATCAGATTTTGGTTAATATTTTGGATATAAAACGTGTCAAAGCTAGACTCGTGCCAAAGCTCAAAATCGTTTGCAAAACGGCGTCGATGATTGACAAAGCAGCTGAGACCCTATATTTATCGAATGCATATTTACTGGCGACGAGTTGTGGGTTTATGAATAAGATGACGAAACTGTCGAAGAACCTACCGAAAGGCGCGTCATCCGAGGCTTATTATAAGTGCATAGAAAATTGGACTAAACATTAACATGCTTGTATTGGCTCAAAAGAGGCCTATTCTGAAGACGATAATTAATATTTGTATTAAGAAAGGTGAAATTGTTGTTTTTTTTATCAAACCGGTTTGAATTTAAACATAGTAAATCACATATTTAAGTCCATAGTGGCTTTCATGGGAAAACCTCTCAATATAGTAATAAAGTTAAGTGCACTAAACTTGAACCGGTTAGCAATTAATGCTCTTAGCCCTGCAGGGTCATACAGACGCACGCGTATTTACCTCCAAAGTGTTGGTTGCCGCGCGTGCTGCCACAATGGCTGCTGGCATCAGTTTCGCTTTGAGCCTTGTGATTCGTCGCGACGATTGTGCCCGATCGACAGCAGCATTTATTGTTGTTGTTATATATGCCGGTATTTTTCTAGTGCGCACAGCTGCTCTTGTTACAATTGTTGTTGTTGTTGCGGCGTTCATTGCACCCGCCGTACTAATTCTAGGTTGCTCATACGCCGGCGCGACGCTGCGCTCTACCGACACTGGCTGAACTGTTGTTGTTGTTGCATCTGTTATATCGTTACTTCCTCGTTGCGCGGTCGTTGGCACTGTTATGTCGCTTTCGGTTGGTTTTGAACTCATTGTTGTTGTTGTTGTTGTTGTGCCAATTAGCATCAACTGTTCTGTGATTTGCGTCAAATTGGCTTCATGCGCCGCCAGCTTTCGCTCCAATCGCCGGCTGGCATTCTGCGAGGCAATGGCGAACACAATGAGACCACTCGCCGCCACAATGATAACGGTCACAACAACAAAGTCAGCAATGCAACGGTATTTCATATTGACTGTGACGATTGCAGAGCGTGCCGAGTTGAATGGTTGGTTAGATAAACGACGCTGGCGCACGAGTGTCGCACGAGTCAATTCGCCGATTGAACACTTTGTCAGTTCAGCCAGTTTTGTGTTGAATTGCGCTCGACTGGGCACTCGGTCAGCCGGTTAGTTTGGTGGCACACAAAGTCTGATTGCAGAGAGCGTAAAATGCATGTGTGTGTTTGTGTGTGTTGGTACACTTTATGTAACACTTTAGTTACCGAATACAATGACCAGTTGCTGTTTATTTAGGAACTTTTTTGCTTGCGCTCAACTTTTTAACCCTTTTATTGTAAGTCACTGCACTTTTTCCGTTGCATAAACGGTTTTCTACGCTTTTCACTTCCGCTCACAATTTTCCAACAATTTCACATACGGTAAATTCACTTTTCACTCTCGATTTCGCTGCGCATGCGCGTTTGGCCACACTCCAACTCCGTTACTCGCCTGCAACTGCGGAGTTAACTCTCTTACATAGTTGCCAAAAGCTGATTGCTTGCGCCTATTAGCAATATCACCACCACTACCATCGGCCAAACGGCAGATGCAGTTTTGTTTTCGCAAATGAAATGCTGCCATTTGTTGTTGTTTGTTGGTGTTGCACTTGTTTGCAGTTTACTCTTTGAATGCATACAATTCATTATGTAAAACATGCAACTGTATGAAATAATCTCATCGTCTTGAGCGACATTTCAGATACGAGGGTGAGTTTGAAAGTTTGCGAACTCGGAGAGTATTTATTATATATGTATGTATATTATATTATTTTTAAAACTTTTTATTAGGTCCAACTTAGTAAATACCAAGACTTATTTGCCATAAGTGACTTTTCATATATGAGGGTGCGTTTGAAAGTTTGTGAATTTGGATAGGAGACTTATTATTGAGATTTTTTATTACGTTTAATCATGTAAATACCAAGACTTATACACCCTAATTGAAATATAAGATACGAGGGTACATTTGAAAGTTTGCGAACTAGGAGAGTAGACTAATTTTTAAAGTTATTTGTTAGACCCGACTAAGTAGATTTATTTGCCTTAAGCAATATTTTAGATGCGAGGGTGCGTTTAAAAGTTCGGGAACTTGGATAGTATACTTATTTTTGAATTAATTTATTAAGCCCACTAAGTAAATAGATTTATTTGTCTAAAGCCAAATTTCAAATACGAGGGTGCGTTTAAAAGTTCGGGAACTTGGATAGTATAATTATTTTTTAATTCATTTATTAGATCCAACTAATTAAATACCAAGACTAATTTGCCTCAGCGGCATTTCTTATATGTACATATGTATGTATGTACATACAGACGTATGTACATGTATATACATATGTATGTACATATGTACATGCGAGGGTGAATTTGAAAGCTTGTGAATTTGGACGGAAGACTTATAATTGAGATTTTTTATTGCGTTCAATCAAGTAAATACCAAGATTTATTCGCTTTAATTGACATTTAAGATACGAGGGTGGGTTTAAAAGTTCGGAAACTTGGCGCGTAGACTAATTATTAAGAATAACCGAGTTAATACCAACATTTATTTGCCATGGTAAACATTCCAGGAACGCTGGTGCGTGTAAACTGGGAGAGTTGACTTTTTATTGATGAATTAGTTTTTTGAATGCTTAAGAATTTAAAATACTTAGATGGATGGTAACTTCGAAGAATGGAGAAATACCTTGCTTACTTATGAGTCAGTCTTTCGAAAAAAATACCTTTCTTCCAATACTCAAAAAAAAATCTTTTATTAAAGCTACAAAATTTTTGTGAACATTATGTAGTCCATGTACCTTGACAGTGCCCATCATCAATGCTGTTGCTTCACCTTTGTTTTAAATGATTATAATTTACTTCCGCCGACGAATTAGGCACTCCATACTAATATTATTAGGCTATGAAAAAATGATAGACGTTGTCCTTAAACTTGAAAATGCTCCCTAGTATATAGAGTTACATATATGTGTATGTGTAACTCTGGTTGGTTTGAGATAGCTGCTCATTTTCGTAGAGCAGAGTTTTAGAGGCTGCGTGACTTCATTATCTCTTTACTGTTGTTGCTGGTAATCTCGCATGTTATTGCACTTGCAGTAACTTGGTTGAGGGCATACATGAATTATATTGCTTTATGGCTACAGTGCCACGTAAGTAAAAATAAAGTAAATTTTTGTAATGCAAAAAGCTCGAAATGTCACTAGGGCAACCACGCTGTTTTTTTATTTTTTATAATCTGGCAACGTTTGCACAGAGAGAATTTTTCTCACCTAACTAACGGTTATTTAATCGATATATACATTATTAAATAATCTTTAAAGTTGTAACTATTAAGAACTTCGAGTTGCCAATTGCTTAAATGACAAACTAACTATTAATAATGAGCGTGCTAGAGCGCGGTTTTGACACTATGTAAAAATGCATCTCAAAGTTGTAAATAGTCTTCAGCCTCTCCAAATGGGTTGGCCCGATTCCTAGATTTCAGCACAAAAAATTCATCAAACTATTTGGCTGTCTCAGGATCGAAAAGTTCGTAACCAGATCGATCATGTTGTGATAGATGGGCGTCACGTCTCCAGTGTTCCTGATGTGCGTACGCTCCGAGAACCTAACATCGACTCGGACCGCTATCTTGTTGTAACGAAGATCCCCCGCCTCTGTACAGCAAAGCACGCCCGTAAACAAACACACAGAAAGTTCGACGTCGAGAAGCTCGACTTGCACTCCTACTCTCTGAGAGCACTCATCAGCAACTTGGTATAAGACAACTGTGGAACGGCATTTCAAGCTCCTTACTTATAGCTGCAAGCGAAACCATTGGTTTTCGGAAAGGTCGATAGAACACCTGGTACGATGAGGACTGTTGTGTTGCAGTGGGGGGAAAGCAGAAAACCTACCTCGCAATATTGCGATCGACCATATCACGAGCAGGTTCGGATAGATACCGAGAGTTGAAGAGGGAAATTCTACGAAAAAATGCGGCGACTCACGTAAGGTTTCAAGTGGCTAATGTTCAGCGCATACTGAAGTTATGGAGGGAACACTACTCCAGTCTGCCTTGTACCCAACGGAAAACGTATTGCTAGTTCTTTCTAGCTACTTTGTTTGATAAAAAACACCCACAAGTCGAACTAAGGTTACTTAATACGGGAAAATATCTTTTATGAATATTTTTACCCTGATTTTGAACGGTCAGTTCGTATAGTAGCTATATGCTATGTAAATGTAACACCAGAACATCATTTTCG
This sequence comes from Bactrocera neohumeralis, assembly GCF_024586455.1. NCBI lineage: Eukaryota > Metazoa > Arthropoda > Insecta > Diptera > Tephritidae > Bactrocera > Bactrocera neohumeralis. The sequence goes on from NC_065919.1 coordinate 56,322,408, forward strand.
AAGATTGTAGAATCTTCTATGGTCCAAGATGTTCATTCATGCCCAGTGTCGTGAAGATGGTTTGCGAAATGAAAAAGCTTTCCGTCCAATAACTTGATTTTAATCTTCTCTGCTTGTCTTCTAGTTGTTACCCACTTCGTGGTAAATTTAATATACCTTGTACAGGGTATAGCAATTAGAAAAGTGATTTGGTTGACGTGGGTTCAATAAAAATTCAAATTCATTATTACTTTAACAATAAAAATAACCCGTCATTATATATGAATTGTTAATAACGGATACACCTCATAAATTTTATGCTGCTTACAATCAATAAATTCAAAGTAATAACGGTTCTTTGCAACCTTTAACGTTACAATGAGTTTGACATAGTTAGAATCTAATAATAAACACTAAACACGTTTGTATTATAATTAATGTGACAGTGTAATAACAGTTAATGGGGTATATATAACCTCAAAGCTAATAGAAATATCAAATAAAAGTCTAACAATTACTATTATTATGGTTTCTAATTTGATTGTTTTTGTAAAATGCGAGTTACTTGTATACTGGAATAACTGGATCAACTAGTAAATTTCATAATCCAACAAAAACAACGAATAACTGATTCTGAGAAGTGTTTGAGTGCTCTTTAATCGTAATAAAACCGAATTTCCATCAATTGCGTGAAAAGACAAAAAAGTCGGCTGGAAAGGTTATGACATCAGTCTTTTGGGATGCACGTGGTATAATACATAGTCAACGACTGATTACTGAGCCAATTATAATTTATTTCACTACGTTTTTGGTTGCAGTTCTTTTCTACTATTCCAAATACTTAGCAATTGTATTATTTTTGAGGAAGAATCTGTTTGAATTGTATGCATATATTCAAATGATTCTAACAAACATGAATTTTGAACAAATGCTTATGATTTGAAATATAATTTTTTTATTTATGAGTTGTATTAAATTTTAACATAAATAGAAATAAAAGATATCCTATGTCCTTACACTGGTTCTAAGCTACCTACCGAACAATATCCAGCCAAATCGGTTCAGCCGTTCTTGAGTTATAAATGGTGTAACTAACACAACATTCTTTTATATATATAGATATGCGGAAAACGCCCTTTATTGATATCATGCCATTCATTCGATTCAAAATGATTGTAATCGATATAACGTCAATTTAGTGCCGCACTTTTTTCGGAGTATGTTTGACAGAGAAATGCATTAGTTCGTGACGTCATGAACGAAAAGAGGGGAGCCTTTTTATTAACAATTACTATTACAGTTTGTCGATTTTCTGAGGTTGTATTTCCTCAATTGCCATTTATGACACAGCGTGCCACTATTTTGAACTCTATTAATGGATTAACTGTTTATTTTAACTCTGAATAAATTCTTACGAGTGTTAGGTAAAAAATCAATCACAAATCTTTCAATTTTTTTTTATTGCTACTAAAAATCTATTCTTTTATATACAAAGACTTCAATATTGGTTTAGATAGACAAATTCATGTTAAAATTAAATGAAAAAGCGTTTCTGCGTGTTTTCTTTTCTGAATAGCTTGCCAATTTTATGTAAACTTCTGGGGTTCTGTAACAAAACCTCTCATTATTTTTGATTTTAGTATTTATTACGATCGAAGATATTTGTTAGCACAGAAGAACGAAAGAAAACATTGCGAATTTGTTTACTTAAAAGTACTTCGATTGTTTTAAAATCTCACCTAAGCTCTAACGATTTGGAATTTAAAAAGTACTTGTCGTTGTGTGAAGACTAGGCTACTGTACTTGCCTCAATCTCATGAAGCGAATTTCTATCCGCCCAGGTGAGTCGCAGCTGTGGTAAGTGTGGTATATTTCTGAAGCGGGTGGTTAGTGGTGATGAGTGGTGGGTCACTTACGACAACGTCAAGTGAAAATGGTCGTGGTCAAATCGCGATGAGTCGCCGCAAACGGTAGCTAAGGCATGATTGACAGTCAAGAAGGTTTTGCTATGTGTTTGTTGGGATCTGTAGAAAATTATCCCATGTGGCCATAATTTGAATTTTGTCTTGTTCTATCAACGATGGAACCATCGGAAGGGGACAATCGCTCAGAATCGACCACATTTAACCAATGAGAGAAGATAGTATATCGACAGTAACTCGCAAAAAGCTCGGAAGGAAGCTCTTATTCATCTACCTCATAGCCTGGACTTGGAACCAAGTGATTACTACACGATCCTGTCAATGGCAAATGTTTTTTGTTGACTCGACTGACCCAGTTTTTTGCCAATAGAGACGAGGGACCCTATGAGTGTGACATTAAAAATCAAATGAAATTATTAACGGTGATTCAGTTTTATCAAAAACATAAGCAAATGAGTGATACAATGCCTTCAAAGACATATCTCGTTCTGAACCACTTTCGGCTTCTTCAATTGATTAAAAAAGTGAAGGATATGGTGCTTAAAAATCGCCAGGCAAGTGTTATAGAGTTGGCAGCACAGCTCGACATCTCTCGCGAGTCTGTTCGAATGCTTTTTGATGGACGTTTTGGGCATGAAACGAGTTCTTTCTTGACTCGTCCCAATAAAACTGAAATAAAATAAAATATTAAGTTCAACCCTGATCGGTTGCCATGAGCCATTGCCTTAGCAACAACTAACCTATTTGTAGTATGCTACTTGAAAAGCAACGGTCAAATTAAGATAAGAATATCTAAATTTAACGCTTGAATGCAACTTCAAGTAAAAGACTGCTCAAATACATATCTACAAGTCTGACACATGGCTCTACTCAACACATTGCAATGTCTCGACATGTTTTTTTCTAATTTAAGATACAGTTTTCATTATAATAGGTAAATAAATATATTTTCTTTAGTTTATTCAGAATCACTAATATTAAATATTCATTTATTTTATGCATCTAAGCATACGTATGCACTTTTCAGGTAAATTTTCGCGCCACGCTGTACTCAACTTGTCATAAGCACGCACTCGCATGAAAACTGCCAACACACATATGTTCATATATGTATGTATGTATAGTATATGCATATGTGAATCACTTTGTGACGTTGTAAATGATGCATTCAAGTGTAACGCAGCAGTGTTTTGCTGTTTTAATTATCGAGCCTTGGTTTACTTTACACACCAATTAAGTTCATCGTGATAAGATTTTGTTGAATGAAATCAAATTCAATGTAATTTGATGAACACTTCTAGCTCTAGGGAATAGTAACTTAGTAGGTTCACAGCATAATTTTATAAAACATAACATTTTGTTAAAAATCTTTCACTCTAAAACAATACAGTTATAACAGGTGATTCAAGTATAGCTAATTTTTCCAATAGCATTGGTTTCAACCTTATTACGAAAATTCACATTCTGTAAAGAATGTGTTACGCAAGCTTCGCTCAACTTATGGTCAACATAACGTCCCACTCAGCGTACTATTCGAACTCTATTACCCATCTGGAGACCCAGCATTCATTATTGGATAATATTCGACCGAATAGACCATAGCACGCAGTGAAGAAGTTAAAGCAGCCGTAGCAGAGAGTGTACATGAAGACCGAGGAGAGTCGATTCGGCACCGTTCGCAGCAACTCGGACTGACATATGGAACAACTTGGCGCTTTTTACGTCGAGATCTTAAATTGAAAGCGCACAAAATACAGCTTGTGCAAGAATGAAGCTGCTCGACCTTCCCAAGTTATTTCGCTGCGCTCAATGACCCATTTCTGGCAAACAAACAAAATTACGGAACTTGGGACTTGGAGCAATCTGAAGAGTTTTAAGAGAGGCCATTTCATCCAGAAAAAAACGGTTTGCTGTGGTTTGTAGGCCGGTGGAATCATCGGTCCATATGTCTTCAAAAATGATGCCGGTGAGAACGTAACCAACAATGGCGATCGTTATCGTGCGCGTACCGACTGGATTCGGTAGAGGGAGTTTCTAGCTAACGAACGAGAGGCTAGTCAGTTGTCTCCGAGCACCTGGAGAGTCAGGACAAACATTTTCGCCCGACGTGTTTCTGTAGGAGGCAATCTTCCGAGTGACACGCGCCGGCGTCTCCTCGCCCAAAAAAGGGAGGAATGAGCAAATCCAAAGTGAAAACGATGTTCATTATCTTTTTTGACATCAGAGGCATCGTCCAATATGAATTTGTACGTACAGGACAAACCGTTAACGCCAAGTTTTACGTGGAAGTCTTCAAGAGACTCAAACGTAGGGTCAATCGGATCCGACAAAACATCGCAGCCGATTGGAAGTTGCACCGCGACAACGGCCCAGCTCACACCTCCTTTCTTGTGAACAGCTACCTAACTAAGGCCCGCATCCCAACGTTTCGTCAGCCGCCCTACAGCCCAGATGTGGCCCCCCGGACTGTTTTTTGTTTCCTTGCCTGAAAAGGCCGATGAAAGACAAGCATTTTGAGGCGACAGAGGGGGTCCAAGCAGCATGCTCCGCGGATCTCAAGGCTGTTCAGGAGAATGCCTTCTGTAACGCGCCTTCAATGCTTGAAAATAGCACTGGCAGCACTGCATCGACGTAGAAGGAGCCTTTTTGAAAGTTTTTAAAGAATTGTAATAGTGCTAATACTTTCCGGACAAACCCTGTAAGATCTTATCATCAACTCAATACAAAAATGATAGAGTCAAGCAACGAAACGAGCTGTGAAATTTACAGAGTCCAAATTGTCAGAGTAAATAAAATCTTTCTACTTTCTTTTTCATGACTTTCGAATTATTAAATTTTAATACCAAATTCACATCAAAAAACTTAAGTTTATTTTTTCTTCCATACAGAAAATCCTACAATATTTGAGTATTAACTAAAATAGCTCTGTCAATAGTTTTTTGTCAAAACACATTCTGACACTTTTTTTACGTCTGTTCAATTATTTTGAATTTCGGTGAATGTATTCAACAACATAATTTTTTTAATATCTAAATAGCTCCATAGTTCGTTGCTAGCTTCATACTGACTAAACTATACGAGTATAATAAAAAAAATTGAGCAAAAATAATAATGGTTTTGAAATTTTGGATTCATTTACATATCCTCATATTTAAATTTTCTCTTGTCTCCTTTCCCTTCTCATCTTCCTCTCACATATACATACTTAGATACTCATAGAATAAACTCTCACAATAAATATGAGCTTTACTCGCATGTAGTTCAATAGCCGACAATGAATTCGAAATTGCTAACGTAATGATAATCGATTTCGCATATTTTTGCCAATTCTTCTATAAACTCAATAAATCAATTAGCGTTGCAAACAGTTAATTTTTCAGTATTTGTAAAGAGCAACAAAAGCAAAGGCAATTCAATGACAGAAATACAAAAAAGTAACAACAATGTACGAGATTAGAAAAAGATGAAAAAGTAACGAAAACGCATAGAAGTCTTTATGGAATTTTAACGACTTCAAGTCATACAAGCACAAAGAGAATACTATAACTCATGCATTAAAGTGACAAAACAACACTTATTTGTAAACAAACGACGGCTGTCACTTAATCATTACGCCGTTTAGTCGCTTAGGTACCCTCATAACCATTTTGCAAGTATTTCGGTATTTATTTTCGTTACTTTGCTCAATATTTCTTCAGCAATGACTTCTTGCTTACAGATTATGCTATATATAATAAATTTACTTGTACGTGCGTATATAATGGAACAAGCTTGCGTATATATTATATACATATACATATGTATATAAATGATTAGGATGATGAGACTAGTTGAAATTCAGGTGACTATCTCTCTATCCGACCGTCCAAGCTGTAACTTGAGTAAAAATTACGAGTTCGTAGATGGGCGTAATCGGACCACGCCCACAAATCGCTATTAAAGGAAAACTTATGAAGTGCCATAACTAAGCACTAAATTAGGATATAGAACTGTAATTTGACACAGTGAATCGCAGGAGCACCTATAGGCAAAAAATTTTGAAAAATTGAGTTTCATGTTTCCTAAACCATCAACTACAACAACTAAATTCGCTCATGACAGATTCCTTTAGCATCCCTATTGACACTATAAAAATGGGTGAAATCGGAAGATACCCCGTCCATTCCCCACATTACCACACTGTTAAAAACCACTACAAAAAATCAATGACTAAATATGCCACGAAACGACGTGACGAAAACACTCCAGCTCTGAAAGTATTCGACGCAGTACCCGCCGGGGTAAGCAGAGGAAGAGGAAGACCTCCACTCCGTTGGAAGAACCAAGTGGAGAAGGACCTGGCTTCGCTTGGAATATCCAATTGGCGCCACGTAACGAAAAGAAAAAACGACTGGCGCACTGTTGTTAACTCGGCTATAATCGCGTAGGCGGTTTCTACGCCAGTAAAGAAGGAGAAATATGCCAGAGACATAAAATATTACTTCACGGCTGTATGGATTAACCCTGAATTTCAATTTTATATTTCACACATTGTCCGATATTTTCTGTCAAAAGTCAACTGTAAGTAGTAGGATTCAAATATTCGGTACCAAGGCTTTGGCTTGAACAGTTTTGATTAATTAGAACAATTTTTGGTCAAAAGGTGGCATACTCTAAAGGCATTTTTCGTGCAAAGGTTTATTGCGTTATAATAATTGATTCTAATACTGGAAAGGAAAAAGTCAGATCCAATTTATATTTGGTTGAATCGCGTCAATATAGGTATTTCCCTTAGCTCCCATATATAGTACCTAATAAAAAATATTTTCGAGCTTCCGGGTGACTATGTGAGTTATCTGAATGAAAATACCTTATGCAACAAACATATAACGTCCCGTTGACTTTACTCCATATGAGTAGTATAAAATGTTCGGTTAGACACGAACTTAGCAAATCCTTACATATTTATATTTATATTTCATCTACGGAATTACTACAGCCGGGAAGGACCTTTGTTTTAGCGGCGTCGATGATCTCGTTTAACTCGAAAAATATTTACATTTTCTCAAACATTTCACTGTGTACTTTTGAAACGTTTATAAAAAATACACGGACATTTTCAAAATAATCGATACACTAATTGTTTTTAATTCCCAAAAATCGACCTTCTTTGGGTTGTGACATTAGGGGTGTACTTAAGTTAAACTCTTACTAAGAATAGTTTTTATTCACTGGTATTTTAATAATATCACGAGCCAAAAAACTATGATTTACGTAATCGTTTGGTTCAATTTCCTTTTTTTATTCAAACGAAGATGATACAACAATGTCTTAAGACAAAGATTTTGGGTTCAGATCCTGGAATAGATAACCCTTAAAATAACATAACTTTTTCCGTAGGCTCAAGGGTATTTATAAATTAAAGATCATGTAGATAACTTTGGGAGTCAATTGATTACTGTAGTAACCTTTTCTAAACTGTTATGTTCGAAAGCTTTTTCTTTAGACTTGAGGCATTTTAATTTCTTTCTAAAAGCCTACACCTTACAGTCATAACACTAACCGTTAAATTTGGTTCAGCTTTTATCTGTCTCCAATTTAAAAGAGTACGGTCGTCTACAAGAGAAGATTTTCAACATTCACCCCTTTTTCCGGTTTTTCTTTCAAATTTATGGTGTTCGAAATTAGTTTTGCCGAACACGAGGAAAGCTTTTTGATTTTTTTTTTTTTATTTAATACTAGAAATACCACAAATAAAAAAATTTTTAGTCACTTTTGCTTTATTCGTTAAAATAAATTTGCAGTTTTCCGTTAGAAGTGAAAATAATCTCTGATTTCTCAAACACTGCTATTTTAATGTTTCATTGAAACATGTGCTTGCAGCTGAAATTTTCCTTTATTTTCAACACTACCATATTTTATTAACACTTTGCTGTTTACATAACGTCTACTGATAACTTTTAGTTCCCAAATTCTTAAATATGCCTTATACGAATTTATACACAACTGCCATATGTACTGCTATTTTCATGTTCGCAACTGTACACATATTAAATAAATATTTTAATTGAAAATTGCACTTAATGTGCTTTCCTTGTCATCCCTTAAAATCTTTAAAATTATAGCAAAATATAATAAATATGCATAACAGAATAAATATTAACTTTCTCATAGTGTCTTTGCCTATCTTCGTCTGCATTATTTTGTTTGTTTAATAATATTACAATTAACTCACCTTAAGTGTGTTCGACAGCTTGCCAGCCCTGGCGATGGCTGTTCCAAATGTCGATGGTGCAATGGCCAGCGATGTGGACTCACGCGCCAATATGTTACACAGTGCAAACAATATTAACGGTAATAAGGTCAGTAGACGTTTGCGCACCATTTTTTTGTATTTCGGGTTTTTGGTTGCTGGTTGTTTTAACTATCTCAATTTCACTTTAAACCTTTTTAATGTTTAAATATTTGCACTTTTAAATATTTGTGAAAAAATCTTGAAAAAGTCAACACTTCTATTTTTAATGTTTGTCAAGCTGAATTTTAGTATGGAGATTAAATAAATATGTGAAATAATTTAGTGAGTTGATTTAGTAAACTTTGAATATGCTGGCAGTGAAATGTTGAGTTTTTAAGTAAATTTCTATTTTTGTCACAAAAAATCAAACATCATGCTGCACTTATAATATTTATGTATATATATATTTATTATTAATTATTTATTTCGCCACTATAGTTAATTATTTTTCTGTTTAAATATCTTTTGTAGGCTTCAGTGAATAATTTTTTGTTTAATTTTATTAGGCACTCAAGATTTTTACTTTGCCCGTCGAAATTAAACTTGTAAGAATTTTTTTCGTGGCATTAAAATTTTTTACAGCTGCGTTTCGTATCCGCCAATGCAAGTTTCGGCGGTTGCAAAACATTTAGAATTATTTACCGTTGATTACCAGCGCTTATTAATACAGAGCAACAGTTGGTCTTTATACAAAGTATTATCGCTTAATAAACAAACTAATTGAGGGTTTTAAGAGCTTCCTAGCGGAAGGTTACAACGCATTTAAATTTATATTTTTACATGTGTGTGTGTGTAATGAATAAAGTTTTTGCTTTTTTCAATTTCAGGCAGGAAAAACGTATAATCCATTAACCTTACTGTAGTAACATTGTTGTAATTTTAAGTTATGAAGATTTTCGCTACAAGTACAGGTAAGTATAAAAAATTCGCGACCTTCTTTTCACAGCACGGTGGAAGTAATACACTCAACTAGTTGAATCAATACATACTTACATATATTACATACATACATACATACATAGAAGTATTTTATATTATTTCATACATACATATATACATCTTTACATATGTTATGTATTACCGATGTTCTGCTTAATGTCTTATTAAGCTTTAGGCCTGAAAATTATAGGTGTCACTTCCGCCAACTGGAATTGCGCAGTAATTGCGTTTTAATGCCTTTCTGTTTAATTTAATGCGAATTTAACCAGTTCAACATTTTAACAGCTGCAACGGCCCTCAAGTGCCAGTAATAAAAAATACTGCAAACTTCTGATTTATTAAAGGAAAAAATCAAAAAGTAAATACCATAATTGATAGCTACAGCGATTTAAATTATTTTTACAAAACAAGCAATGAAATATTCTTGAAAGACAAGATAAAAGATGGTCTTCCTGTACGGATGATTGAAGTTAATTACTTTGTTAACTACAACAGACTTTGATATACAGATACAGCTGATACAGAAGACTTCTGACACGAACTCGTTTATAATCTACAATACAGTATTCATGGTGCTGAGAATTTTAGTTAATAATACTTGGTAGTTAAGCAGTCAAATTGTTTTCATGATGGCATGGTTAGTAAGACAAAAGTACAGCCGAAGAAAAAAAATAACAAAATAAAAAAAAAACGTTCGGCTGTATAGAAGCCTTAATACCCTTCTGGATGCTGTTGGAGTTCTTATAGCATAAAAGTGTATAAAAAGAGTTAGATTTTATAGATTTTTTAATACATACCAACTATAAAAATTCTATAAAGCCTTACTTAAAAAGCCGAATATCTCGAGAAGTATTAATGATAGCGATTTTGAGCTCGAATCTTTTTTATAGCAAATAAAATTTCCTACAAATTTGTCATGCACATTTTTTCTATAGCTCCTGTTATTTACGAGATATATACAAAAAAATGCGAAATTCTTGGAAAAATTGGGTTTAGAGCCCCGTACTACCTCGCTGGTGTGAGTTACGACTTTGTTGCACTGAACACTTTTGTAGAGTGAACAATTTTGAGAAATATGCGTCTAAAGTTAAAGCGATGCCATAAAATACCTCTGATCTGTAGGAATTTAAAGATAAAAACTCACGCTTGTACTGTATTTTCTATCGAAAATTTTTACAGACCGTGGTCCAGTTCTTAATGTTAATATTAACGGCAACAATTTACAGGGAATTTTTTTAAGGTATTTCCCAGGAAATTTCGTGACGGAACTGAAAAAAATTAATACTTAAAAAACACCCTAGTATAAATATTTGAAAGTGTTTTCCGAAAATATGAAGTTGAACCGCAAAATAGTTTCGGAAATATGAGCGTTTTTGTGATAATGTGCTAACTTAGTGCTATCGGCTCCCGAAACTATAAACGCGTTTTTCTCGAAACAGTATTTTCACAGTTGGTAAGAAAAATTCCTTCGAAACGGCTCGACAGATCGACTTGAATATTTTATACAGCTTTTTTTAGATTATTTGTCAGGAATAAAATTTTTCATTATAATTTCGATTTTTAAGGCAAGTTTAAATTTTATAAAGTTTTTCACAAAAACGACTTTTTGACAAACATCAAAATTTTGCTTATACCTGCGATCACAACCTGTATTCATGTATTAAAATTGAATAAAATACTTGTATATAATTTTTGGTTTCAAATTTGAGATAATAAGCAGAAAAATCCTTCTCACCGCCAGACACTTTTTTTCGGAGGTTCGCCTAGAAATCGGCAACCACATCATTGGACTCAAATTTTTTTAAAATCAATCAACGATTGTTTAAGTACATTAAATTCTATTAAGGGGGTATTCTCATGTTAACACTTCGAAAAATCGATTTTTTTTTCAGTATTTTGCTGTGAAAAAATCAGACCGAAATTCATAGTATTTGATAAGTTACAGCTCATAGTCGCCGATGTGTCGTAAGCGACTGTCTACCAGGCGCCATGACAAGTCTGCAGCTGCTACGTTTTTAAACGCATTTTTCTCGAATCATCATTTTCTGAAACTGTCATGGTCCTAAAAAAAAAGGTATGCAACCGATTGCTTTAAAATTTACATACATACTTGTATATTCTTCTACTCATTTATAGTTATCGTCCCTACCAGAATTGTTTATTTTCGAAAATATTTTCATATTTTTTTAAACGATTTTTAACGTAAAAATCTAGATTTTCGTTACTTTTTTTGAAGTTCGACATTTTTTTAATGAAATTGATTATATTTGGTAGGGACGATAGCCGCAGAACTACTGAATAATAATCCATTCGAATTTTTTTTATTTCAGACAACATGAACAGCCATGTTCACCATGATCAGTGAACTACTTTTTTTGTTGGGGACTACTTTGATTAAAAAAAAATATTATATTAAAAATGTAAAAAACGAAAAAAAAATTGTTTTGTACATTTCCAAATACAAATAAAATATATTAAAAAACTAAAATGATTGAATTTTGTTGGCGCATTAAAAAAATTCTCCTAAAAGATATAAAGTGGATTTTCAAAAAAAAATTATGAAAAAACGTGTCTGACTTGAAATTAAACATAAACTCTTAAAATCCAAAATTAGATTATTATTTTCAATATAATATGTCTGATAACACAATTTCTTCTTGTAGTACCACAAAATAGTGCAAAAAACAACACAAGTAGCTTTTAGTGGTATTGATTGGCATGACACTGTGGATATTGGAGAGAGTTTCTTTTGTTTTTTTTTGTTGCAATTATAATTTCGTTGTGATTTTCGTAAAGCGTTTTGAGTTAACCCAAACCAAACGGCGAACGCCTCTGGTGATATCTCTATTCGGATCAGAAATGGATAAGACAACGTGCAACACTGGTCCAAATATCCTAAAGCTTGCATTAAAATCAATAAGTCTGTTTGAAATTTCAGTGCGGTACAGTTCAATGAAGCTGCCATTGTACCTTGAAAAAGTCACAAGTGCTTAGAAGTTTTCGAAATTATGATTTCCAAATTAACTCTGAATAACCTATGCATTTTTTTAAATTATATTGAGCATTAGGTGTACGTAAACCAATATTGGATAGTATGTATATATGTTGGCTAAAAGAAAGTTCAACGATGTATAATAAGCAGTTTGACAAACAAGTGAAATGCAATACCTTAGTAATACTACCTTATATGGCAGTCCATGTGCACAAAGAGTTCAGGCGCCAAAAAAACTGTTCAAAACGTCTTCTGGCACTATATGATGCAAAGGCAGTATACAAAATATCGTTGAATGATTATGAAAAACATATATATTAGTAATGCTTTCAGTAGCCAGAAGATGAATGGAGGAGAGAGAAAGAGCGCGAAAAATCAATACCAATGATAAATATTACTTTGAGCAGATTATTTCAATTTACTTTGCTTTATCCGCATTTGACTTTTTATCTACTTTTTGTATTAATTTGATTTCATTTCTATTTGCTATAAATTTTAATAATTTATACCCAGCGACCAAATATACGAGAAGCCTGTATTGACTCTGTGGTACTCACTTGATTATAAAAATATTTATATGAAAACTAGTAGACTCGCTTAAGCGGTATACAAATACAGACTAAATTGTGATTGCCAGCATTAGAATACAAAGTATTGAGCTTGGGCTTTAATTTGGAATATGATTGATGCAAATATTTGCTAATGAAAAAGTAATGAATTTTCCATATAACTTTTTTTTGACCATTGGAATATATACTGTGCCCAAAAAATAAGGTTACATTGTATTTATTTTGAAAATTCTTTATTTATTCTTCCAAATCAATTTCATCCCCTTCAAAGTAATCCCCTCCCGATGCAATGCACTTATGCCAACGGATTTTCCAATCTTCGAAACACTGGTTGTAGTCACTTTCCGGGATGGCCTTCAGTTCCGTCTTCGCTGCGGCTTGAATCTCCTCTATCGTATAAAAACGGTGTCCCCGGAGCGGTCTTTTGAGCTTGGTGAACAGCCAGAAGTCGCACTGCGCCAGATCAGGTGAATACGGTGGTTGCGGAACGATATGGGTTGAGTTTTTGGCGAAATGATCACGAATTACGAGGGCAGTATGGGATGGTGCATTATCGTGGTGTAAAAACCAAGAATTGTCTTTCCACAATTCCGGCATTTTTAGGCGGATAGGGTTACGCAAATGACGCATAACGTTCAAATAATATTCCTTGCTGACTGTTTGACCGGTTGGAAAGAATTCATAATGCACAACACCACGATAATCGATAGAAGAAAACAGTCAACATGACCTTGATTTTTGAGCGAGTTTGGCGCCGATTTTTTTGGTCTCGGCTCTCTTTTGGCACGATATTCGCTCGATTGATCGGTTGTTTCAAGGTCGTAAGCATAGATCCAAGTCTCATCGCCAGTTATAATGCGTTTCATGACACCCTGGTAGTCGGAAAGCATCGTTTCACACACTTCAACGCGACGCCTTTTTTCCAAAAAATTCAATGTTTTCGGTACCAGTCGAGATTTGACGCGCTTGAGGCCCAAAACATCCTTCAAAATGGTATTGGCTGAGCCTTTCGATATGCCAACTTCATCAGCAAGGTCTCTAATTGTTAATCGACGGTTTTTCAACACCAAATCTTTGATTTGTTGAACGTGAGCTTCGTCGGTTGAGGTTGATGGTCGCCCTGGACGCTCTTCGTCTTCGACACGTTCACGGCCGGCTTGGAACTCACTATACCACCTGTAAACATTTTTTTTAGACATAGCCTCATCACCAAAGGTTTTCTGCACCATCCACAACGTATCCGCAGCAGAAAATTGATTCCGTAAACAAAATTTAATGCAAATTCTTTGCTCAACAAATTTCGACATCGCAAAAAACGAAAAACTCACTTTTAACAGTTCACTAAACGACACGTATCTCAAACACGAATGAATATTTTGACATGAAATTTGATATAAATGTGACTGACAGTACTACCAACCTAAAAAAAAATAATTCTCCAAATCCTTCGACGCGCGCAGTTTAAATTCAAATGTCACCTTATTTTTTGGGCAATTATTGTGTGTTTCCAATGGAATGAAGTCATGGAAAACTTGCTTCATGAAAAATTCGGTTATTAGCGTCAGTTTGACAGCAGTAAATCTCTAGACGCGATATGGATCGACTCAATGCAGTTTGGTTAATATTTTGGGTAGGAGGCGTGTCAATGCTAGATTAGTATCACAATACTTGAATATTTTGCATAAAGGAAGCTTAGTGGGGGTCGCAAGAGAGTTGCTTGATAAATTAATTAAGAATCGTACGTTCAGCAAACGCAAAATTACTGGTGACGAGAAATGGCTTTATGAATATGCCGTCGAAACTGTACAACAATTTAGCGAGTCGAGCGCTAAAAATGAGCCAAAACCGAAAAAAAACAAAATATAATGAACAGGCCCTACCACACGAGACTTATAACTAATGTAAGTAATAAGAGAATTTGATTAAGGATCATCTAAAAATGGTTGAAATTGGGCTTCAAGCTTCCAAACACCAAATATGAGAGTGAGTGTTTTAACAAAGTGGTGTTAAAATTAATCAAAACAGTTTTAATCAAACAAAAAAAAAATCAAACTTTCAGCTAACCTTATATATAATGCCACTCAGTGAAGGAGATAACTCCATAATATTAAGCGATATTACTCCTACACCCAACAACGGGCATTATCGGTCCTCATTTTCCCGCAGTTATACAAGTAGACTTTATAATAAATATTTCGGTTATTACTTAAGATATTATACGATAAATAACGAGAGCACCTAATATTCGGCTACGGCTGAATTTAACCTTTCCTTACTCATTTACTTTTCTTATAACGTTAACAACTGCCGTATTGAGTTTTTATGTAGCGCCAATAAACCGATAACCCACTTCCTTTATTCGCAGTCGATGATATCAGAGAGCCAAAGAGCCAAGCTATTTAACAGTCATGAATGATATGTACATATATAAGCAAGCATATGCATTGATACACTGTAAGCTTCGATATATACAAGTTTTTCCTACACCTTGCCGCCCAGCTTTTTCAATTATCGTGTGCGCAGATGAAAGCGACACCAGACAACAACAGATGAGTTGATCGGTAAATGAGAATTCGGTTAATGCTGCCATTGGAAATGTTTGCACTTTCAACGAAAGCGCTGACGACGTCGTTGGACAAGAAACAAGCTTGCTGTGGCGACTTCAGAGCAGTTTGCTTAAGCTTCGGATACTTTGTGGCTGCTGCGCACGCTCACCGAGCAATTGTTACAACACAAGCGATCACATTGTTAAAAAAAATTTCTCAAACACTCACACATATGTATATCTGCACCTACAAACGGATCTGCCGGATTTTCGCCTGTTTCTTTTCTTTCGACTTCTTCTTTCACGTTGCTTTCGTCATCTTCCTTGTAGGTTGTTTTGTTGTGGGCTAGTTGTTGATTTATGTTGTTGTTTTTTGTATGTTTTTGTTATCACAAGCATTTAGTAGTCTGTTGACGATACCTTTTTTCTTCCAACGTAATTGTGTAGCGTGAAAAATCTCGTTTGCAAACCAGCTCAATGTTGCACTGTGACGCCGCGATGGCATTAGAGTTCATGGGGAAGGCGACTGTAGCTGGCTGCAGTTGACCACCAAGCACACAAACATGCTTATACATACATACACATATACAAATGTATGCAGGTGGTTATGCACTTGAGATGTTATTATTTTAATTGATTGCGGTGAGTTTGTGCTTTTGATTATAAAAAATCAATTTCAAAGCAAAAACACCGAAATGTACTATAACAAGGGTGAGCAAAAATAAATAAACATTATTATTATTTTTTCAAATAAATATTTTTTTTATTTTTTAACTCTTTTTCTCAAAAATTTAGTAAGACCTTTGAGCTGTGTAACCCTTTCTGAGTGCATTTGTTGCATTGCTGTTGGTTTTCGTAAGCGAAAACGAAAGAGTTTAGCAACAAACCCGATTTTCCATTTCACTACATCGAACGAATGCCGTTATTGCATTACTCATTCCACTATTGAAATGACAGAAATGCAGTAAGTGAAGCGCAACAGATGCACTCTCGATGAGTATGGGTTGTGTAATTTTAACGGTAGTTCATAAAAATGAAAATAATATATGCTTAAGGTATGTATATAGTACATACATATGTATATGTATACTGTAATATATTTATATACATATATTAAAAAAAAAAAAATAAATAAAAATAAAAAAAAAAACCAAAAAAAAAATGATTTATTAATTTTACGGTAGTTCAAAAATTAAAAAAAAATTGAAATTTGTGGCTTAAGAATTTTTTGGTTTAAAAATGTATGTTTTAAAAATTAAGTTTAAATTTTTAATCCAAAATTGAAAAAAAAGTGTAAATCTAATTTTATTTCAACATTTTTTTATTAAATAATTTTCAAAATCGAAATTGAAAATTGAAATGCGTTATTTTATCTAAAATCTTCGTATTAAAAATTGAAAATTTAATTATTAATTACAAAATCACACTAAAACTGATAAAATATACTATGTTATTAAACTAAAATAAAAATTGAAAATTGTAATTTGGTGGGTTCGGAATTTTTTAGTTCAAAAACTTTGGTTTTAAGAATTAAGTTTCTATTTCTATTCCCAAAATTTTAATTAAAATTGAAAATCAAATTTTTAATTCAACATTTTTTTATTAGAAAATTTCTAAAATCGGAATTGAAAAACTATTTTTTTTCAAAAATCTTCGGATTAAAAATTAAAAATTTAATTATTAATTCCAAAAACAGAGTAAAACTGATAAAATATGCATTAATACTTTGAGTTAGGGTGTTGCTCTATGCGAGTTCTAGTTCAAAAATGGTAGAATCCGAAATGTGCAAGCGCAAAAAACTGTAGATTCCAAAAAAAATATTTTTTTTAATCTTTTTTAAATATTTTTTTTTTAATTTTTTTTTGTTTTTTTTTTTATTTTTTAAATTTTTTTTCATTTTTATTTTGTCAATCAGATATTTTGGATAAAAAAAAATTAATTTTTATTTGTCAAATCGTACACGTTTAGTACCATGTACACAAGTATGTGTATATAGAAATGTTTTCAAATTAAAATTTTAACAGGCTTGACATAAAAGAATAAAAATTACAACAATGCAACAAAACAAAAAAAAAATAAAAATAAAAAATGGAAAAAATTATCATGAAATTTGTTCATTGTAGCGCGTAGAAATCAGCAGAAATGCGAAAGCTTATAAATTCATAAATGACAGCCGCATTATCAACCGAGCAACAGCTGACCACGCCAAAAGGGCAGCGGCGCGTCACTTTTGTATGATCTCATTCGTCGCTTGTGCGCATAACGGCCACTGCCAAGCGCTTTAAAGTGTAAATTTTGCTTTTAAATAAAACAGCGAAATCGCTAATTATGTAACAGTTATATTTCCCTTGTGTATGTGTGTATGGTCAGCGGTGTTGGGCAGTTAACAGTTATAAACAGAAATATGAAAATAAGATTTGCCTTAATATTTTTTTTTTTTTTTGATTTTATGCATGTATTCAAATGTTTGAAGTTAAAAAAAAATAAAAAAAAAAAATTAAAAACTCTTTTTATCGGCAAATAAATGATTTGCCATTTAAAAACTTTCATAATAAGCGCAATTTGTCAAGGTGTGGGTGGAGCGCATAATCGCAAATGTGTCGGCTTATTTATGCCAAATTAATTATGGTAATTGACTTTTACCTTAAAATTTTCACATAGAAAAAGATGTTAAAAAAGTTGTAACAAAGAAAAGCCCTCACGATATATCGCTAAAGCAAACTCATTACTTTTAGAAATGGAAAGCAGTTTCCACTAAATCTGAAAAATCATTCTTTTTAAGAAATTTTATTATGGTCGTCATTCTCTAGCGCGCTTCCATGGAAAAGAAGAGTTTTTAAGATTTTTAACGTCATTCTCTACCATATTTTATATATTTATTATTTTATTTACTATGAAAAACTGTCGAAAAAGCAGCCAAATTCAATACTTTTTCTTCAAACCGCCGCCATTTTGTAAAATTAAAAAAAATAATAGTTTTGAATTTTTTTTAGATCAAAATTGCTGCCGCAATCGTGAACATCGTATAGAACCTTTGTTTATTTTATTATAATTTTTTTATTTAAGTATAATACACCCAATAAATAAACATAAAAAAATCATTTTATTTTTGTCATGAATGTATTTATTTATAAAAAAACGGACCGATTCCTTAATTTCAACATCAAAAAAAGTTGCGAAAATCAGTGATATTTCGGAGGGACGATCCTTTCGTTCGAACATTTACTGTCAACAACTGTACCGTTGACATCTGAACAACGTCAAGCTACACACAATGATAGTGACTCGCCAGCAGCTTCAAAAGCTTGGTTGATAGGTACTTATATATCCACCTTATAATCTGTTCTTGGCACCAAGTTTTTACTACTTGTTTCTGTCTACGACGAATGGTTTTGCTGGTGAAAAATTCGCGTGTAAAAATGACTTTTTGTATTAAACTTTAAATATGTTCGAGAATACTGCAGTATCAGTAAGGCAGAAGTCTTTGCGGTTAGGAAAGCTGCTGCGATAGCTAACTACCATGTAAATGAAATTAAAAAAAAGGGAGGCGGTAGATATAGGAGCTGCCTGAAAGTGGCTATATATATACAGATCCAGTTTAGGATATACGCAAATCGTTAAAAACGATGCACAACGAAATTTTCAAAAGGGCTGACAGACCGATCAGGGATGGGGATGGAATTTAATGCTTTAGGAAATGTTGTCTTCCAAAAAAAATATGTAAGCTTTTCACACTTTACTCACATGGTCTCGAAAAGGCCTTAACAGGTCACAACTTAATCATATGCACTGTTTGGTGTGGTTTGTAGCTATATAGACATTTTTAAATATATGTTTAGAACTCGGTTAATATCTATCGTTTGCTAACAAAGTTCAAGGAAGAGTGGTTGAAAGTATCAAAATTAGACATTAACAGTCTTCTATTAAACTTTGAAAAAACGGTGATAAATATTAAACCTACAAAGATGTGTATTTTTGACGTGACAGCTAGCCAGTGCAACCTAACTTTATCTATTGAAATTTGTCTGTCGACGTCTGTATCCGATTTCAAGCAAATTCGAACTCAGTATAAGAATATAGACATAAGAAGCAAAACTCTGTTATGTGGCAGCCGCTATAGTCGAAGTATTTCTAAAACTGATAAAGAGTTAAATTTCGCTATCTGAGAGCAAACATTTTTCACCGTTTGTTAAATTAAAAATTATATTGTTGTAAAACAAAGAAAGCGATAATTTGGAAAGACTGTTGAATAATACAGACAACGTTTGGAAACAAATTAAAATACTGCAAAAAAAATTAAAGTGCTAGGTCAGTCTAATATTACTTTAGGGTACTCAAAACAAATTATTCTTACTCAGTTATCAAAAGATTTCAATTATCCATGAACTTAATTATAAATAGAATACCAGATTAAGTTTGTTGAAGGGAAATTTGTTTATCTTTTATATAAATATTGTACACTAAACAAGTATTTGGTCTTCATAAATACTAATTTCCTTTTTATATTAAAAATAAATAAAGTTCCTTTCAGCCTTCTTATTCTAGTATGTATTATACCATAAACGGCAACGATGTTGCTATTTATAATTAAGATATATATTATTTTTTAGGTGGATTCCACTTTTGGCAAATCATTATAGTTTGGCAATGTCAATGTCAACAGCAGTAAAGACGATTTAATGCCGTTAGATATTTATTGCATTTCTGTTTTCCAATGATTTTGATTTTACCTAATTTAACATTGATTGCTGAGTATGACCTCATATTAGGCACGCTACTTTTAAACCCGGAAATAAGCAATCGTTTGTAATTTGTGTTTTGATAATTTTTCACAATAAAAATCATCAGTGATAAAGATGTAAACTTAGTTAATCTAACCGCTTATATAACTGGTATATCTTACTTACTGACAAAATTGATCGACTGGTTTTTAGAAGTGAGACTCAAACAGCTGACCAAAGGGCACAGCAGATAAATTAGATGTAATAGTTAGCTTTAATAGAACGTTTGCTTAAGACTTCAATATTTTATTACCGAAATTTAAATATAAAACTTAGTTTTGCTTCAAGAAATGTTTAAGACATGTTGATATCTCGAATAATTTTTTGGTTATTTTTATTATTATTTGTAATAACTTACAACTCTTTGAAGCTTGATGCTTCGTATCAAAGTGCCCTTCTGAAGAAAAAACATGCTGATCAGTGAGCGATGACAGTTAATTACGACTGTTATATAAATTGTTACTACTTTTTTCTTCCTTCATTTATACTATGCGGAAAAAAATCATATGTTGATAAAAGGCCGCCGGTTGAAGAAGCTTTGGAAAATGTTTACTCCTCCAACCAAAATTTATAGTTAGCTACTTGATCAAGGTGTTGATTATGTAAACGAAGGTTGTTGAAGAGTTTGAAAGTTGTCGCAATCAGAAATGAAAACCATAAAATGATATATTAATACATGCCATGGATGCTTATATTATTGAATTGATGTTCGAAATACAATTTTGTTGATTTTCGGATACAAAGAAATAAATTTTCTAGATTTTGCCATTAGAAATTAATCAAAAGAGCTAACATGGACTGACTGAAAATAGTGCGTTTTACTTTTTTTTCGATTTACCGCTACAAATTTTGACAGTTTGAATGCCATTACTCAAGATAAAACTGAAAAAAAAAAAAAAACAAAAACTCGATCATTTAACTTTTTCCCATACATTTTGAGGTTTTGTTGAGGTTGTAGAACATTCATTCCACATATAACTTTGTTCTATAGGAATCGTAGTTTCACCGTAAATCGCGAAAAACTGCTCTTGATCCTTAAAAATTCAACAATGAACCTGCCCTTTATCTTGCCGAACTCAGAGCTCCCGTTAATTATTTTTGCTTTCATTTTAGTTATTCTAACTCTCATTTGTAATGAGATTCAACAAACTATGATTTTTTATTTTCAAAAATTTCTAATTTTCATACATATCGTCGCCTAAAATGCAAAATAACATAACATCACTTTTAATAAGTTTACAGGCAGCTTAAAAACGATATATAATAATAAAAAGCACTCTTATTCAAACAAAATTTGAGTTTTGGTTCAAAATTGTTTATATATATCGGTTATTATACCGGACAGCGATTTTCAATTTTTTTTAATGACGATATATATGTAGAATAACGAATTTGAATTAAAATTTTGCGAATTTGGAATTTGCTTAATTTGTCTAAAATTGTTTTGCAACGCTTGGTGTGCGTTGGCAGCAACCGCCCCTGCGTTTTTCGGAAATTATAACGGAATGGAACGAAAAAAAAACACTTTTCAATGACAATGCCAGCTTATTTGGCGCACCGTTAAGACACTTGTATAAATATTGGCTTAAATTTTTTGTACAAAAATATTGTTGTTTTGACCCACATATGTACGTCACAACAAGCAGACCTGTTCACAGTTATGCAATAAAAAATGCGTTTACACTTGCTGGCGGCGGTAAAAGTGCAAGGAAGTTAAACAAACGGTAAATAACGACGAGCGCAATAAAGCAATAACAGCGCAAGCAAAAGCTGAGAAATGCACGACACTGATAAGACAGACACATACATACATACATATGTATACGCGCAAGCGCCGATCACCGGGATGCTTGTTGGTAGCCTTGTGTGCCGTGCACACATATTTGGGCGCCTGCGCCGATTTTTGTTTTATTTTTTACTTTTATTTATATTTTTATTTATTATTTTGTTTTTTTTTTTTAAACTTCTTTATTTAATTTTTTTTTTACTTTTCGTTTTTTTATTATTTTATAAGATTTTTTAATTTGTTTATTTATTTTTTTTGTTTTTGTTGTTTTTTATTATTATTTTTTTTGTTTTTTTTTTTTTTTTTATTTTTTTTTTTAGTTTTTTTTTATTATTTATTTTTAGTTTTTATTTTTTTTTATTTTTAGTTCTTTTAGTATTTTTTTATTATTTATTTAGTTTTTAAATTTTTTTTTTTTTTTATTTTTTTTTTTTTTTTTTTTTTTTTTGTGTTTGTAGTTTTTACTGAAGTTCAAGTTTGCTGCGCGCGTCTTGCGTTTTTCACTGGCATCTACCAACAACAATAATCAGTGAAATAATTTCAATAATTCCGCCTACTTGCGCGCTGCCTAATACTCTTACTAAAACACCGTTCTTCGCTGGCGTCGCGAGCGCATTTCGTTTGCTTTCTTTGTGTTAAAACGGAAATTCGTAAATTCGCTCATTCACTCACAAACGCACGCACCGACTTGGGAATATTTAGCGCACTGCATTAATTTCCGTTATTTTTTATATGCGTACATATATGTATATGTTTATGTATACATAATATATTTTTATCATTTTTATTTTTTATATTTATTTTATTTTAATTTTTTAAATTTTTTTTTTACAATTTTTATATTTTTTGTTTTGTATTTTAATGTTTCTCGTACGAATCACGTTTCGCCGCTTACGCTTTGCATTTACACAGCTATTTTTCAACGTTCGTTGCGTTACGCCGCTTGAATGTGCCAATATGTGCTTTACCTTTGACAGTCGCCGTCGAACTGAGGCTGTGTGGCTGCTCGTTTATGCGTCAAATTGTTGTTGATATCGCGTCTGGTCGCGCGATCGAAGCGCCAATGGACAAGTGCGCGCCCGCTCGCGGTCAACGAAATATTTAAATAAAATTAATATAAACAAACCATGCAGACGCTTAGGTACACATACATACATATATACATTTTTATATATATGTATGTATGTATATGAATTTATGCTTATATGTAGTATCTTTTGAGTATGTAGCAGAAATTCAGTAAAAATAATAATAATAATAATTTCCACACGCAACCAAGAAGCACATAAAAATGCTGTTATATGAAAAATGTTTAAGACTGCTAATAAAAAATTAAATTATAATTGTGGAAAATTAATCATTAAATTATGTTGAGAAAACCGATAAATTTAGTTATATGTCTTTAACTTGTTTTTACCGCTTATCATAAACCCTCGAGAATCTGGCCAAGACCTCATTGTATTTAAATTATGTTGCCTGAAACTGGTTTGTAACTGTTATAACTGTTTTTAATATTCTACAAACGACACAAATAAAACAACACTGTAAACAACAACAAAAAAAGGTTCAGATTCTGCTGTGTGGCGCGAATCCTTGATCTATTAGGCAACCCTTTCAATGAACTTGACTGCTTAACGCATTTGGCGGCCAAGAAAAATGCTTAAAACAACAACAAAAATGTTATTATATTTTAGTGCGCGCTTCTTAACGGTAAGCGCATGCAAATTATTTGCAGAAAAAATCAAAATTAGCATAACAATTGACATAAATAAATATAATAAAAGTAAATATAACAAAAAGTAAAACGCGCTAGATACCACAAAGAATATAATTAAGTTGGCAAAGCAATTTAGCAGCGCAGCAAGCAAGCTCTTTGACGTCTAGCAAGGCTATGGCTTGTGTAATGAGTTCAAATGCATGTGTGCAGACATATTAGCGGAGCGTGTTTAAGCGTAAAGCAACAATAAACATATTAAGTATGAAGAATTATGTTTGCTATTAAAAAATAAATATAATAAGAAGTCTTAAATTTAAAGATATTGAACTTTATGTGAGCTAAGGTAAAAAAATTGCAAATAAAAATATTTTTTTTTTGTATTAAAAATAAAAAGTTAAAAAATTATGTTTTAATTTTTAATAAAAAGTATATTTTTAATGAAAATATTAAATAATTTTTAAATTTTTAATAA
Organism: Bactrocera neohumeralis; assembly: GCF_024586455.1. Classification (NCBI taxonomy): domain Eukaryota; kingdom Metazoa; phylum Arthropoda; class Insecta; order Diptera; family Tephritidae; genus Bactrocera; species Bactrocera neohumeralis. The sequence goes on from NC_065919.1 coordinate 56,346,384, forward strand.
ATTAAATTCATATATTTTTTTAATTTTATTTTTTGTTTTTTACCTTTTATTTTTAATAACAAATTTTTAATAAAAATGAAATTATTTAAAAAGAATTTTTTTATTTATTATGTAAATATAAATATACATATGTAAATAAATCTCATTAATTTAAAGATATTGAGCTTTTTGTGTACTAAGTTAAAAATGTGCAAATAAGAATATATTTTTTTATTACAAATAAAAATTAAAAAAAGATATTAAAAATAAAAAAAAACAAAACGGATTTTCATTAAAAATACAATTTATTCAAAATTTATTTATTTAATTAAAATAAAAAAATTAAAAGGAAAAAAATTTTCATTAAAAATAAAAAAGTAAAAAAAATATAATTTTTTTTTTCATTAAAAATAAAAAATTCAAATTTTTTTGTTACAAATAAAAATTTAAAAAAGATATTGAAAATAAAAAAAAAACAAAAACGAATTTTCATTAAAAATACATTTTATTCGAAATTTATTTATTTAATTAAAATAAAAAAATTAAAAGGAAAAATTTTTTTCATTAAAAATAAGAAGTAAAAAATTATTAAAAATAAAAAAAAATTATTTTTTTCATTAAAAATAAAAAAATTAAAATAAAAATAAATTTTTAAAAATAAAACAATTAATTTTTTTCATTAAAAATATATTTTTTACTTTTTTTAAATTTAATAGAAAAAATACAAATTTTTAATATAAAAAAAATTAATATTTTTATTTACATAATTGTTACATTGTAAAAATAATCATAAATTTGTATGGTTTTACAAATATGCAAGCTTTCTACACAAATATTTTAATTATTTGAGGTTAAGCTGACAGCAGATGGTGGCATTTGGCATTAACATAACTTAATAACCACAAAAATGATGAGCCAGAAAAATTTAATTGTACCACAAAACAAAATAAGAATTATAGTTGGAAAAAAATAAATAAAAATAAAAATTATGAAAAATTAAATTAATTATTTTAAAAAATATAGAAAGCTAATGAAAAAAAAATAATAAAACTTGGAACACAAATAAAAAATAAAAATAATAAATTAAAAATAAAAGTATATACATATATATATTTGATATGATTATAAATAAAGAAAAAATTAAAAAAAGTTCATATGTAAAAAATAAGAAAAAAGTTAAGACCCTTCACAATAGCATTTTTAAAGCATAAAAGTATAATATATATAAAAAGATCTTTATTCGGATTTTGATCGATCAGTTTGTATGGGAGCTTTATGCTATAGTAACTCGATCTAAACCACATACTCAAAGATTGTAACGTTTTCTTGAACAATAATCGGATTTCAGCGATGAGAAGTTTCAGAGTGTCATCAACAAGGCAAAATCGTCCACATCCATTAGCCCTAATGGAATTAATACCCTGAAGCTAACTAATCTAGGCTCGACGGGAGTAAGCTACCTAATCAGGGTCCTCAACCTGTCGCTGACCACTCTTCAAATAGCCGATGTGTGGAAAGTTGGAAGAGTGGTCCCACTATTGAAACCTAGGAAACCGGCTAACAAATTGGAGTCCTATTGCCCGATAACTCTCCTCTCCCCAGGAGTGAAGACACTTGAGGCCTTGCTACTCCCGACCTTCACTCACTACCTTAGCCAAGCAAACCACCAGAATGGCTTCCGAAAAGTGCACAGTATCACCACAGCACATAGCGTCATAAACGCCCAAATAATTCATGACCTTAACCAGACACCACCCTGTGAGAGGACGATCCTCGTAGCGTCGGACTTATCAAAAGCCTTTGACACAGTCAATCACACAACGGTACTTGAGGACATCGAAAAATCAATGCAGCACCGAAGTGGTGGACTATGAACTACCTGAGTGGTCGTCAATCATCTGTACTATTTCGTGGTAAAAACTCAAAACTGAGAAGAATTAAACAAAAGGTTCCACAGGTTGTTATCCTCTCCAAGTTATTGTTTAACTTCTTCTTCTTCTCGAGAGTCCAGCAACCACCAGAGGGAATTTCTATCACCTCGTACGCTGATGATTGCACGACAATGATGTCGGGCAATGGAATCGATGGCATGTGCTCAAAAGTAAACGGCTATATTTCCGACTTTTTTCGCTTCTTCGCTGCACTCCGGACTACAACGGGATGCCTTTGATGTCTTCGGTTGAGCAATTGCACTGTGAAGCCCGCATGCTCACAGTTAAGAAGCATAATGAACTCTTTTCCAAGCAGTTTCTGCTGGGGTGCAAGATGTCCTTCCTCAACTACATCGACGACCTCAAACAATACGCTGACTAGACTTCGGACGCAACTAACTTCCGACAAGCACTGACGGTCATTCACAGTGGAGCCACAAACATCTTTCCCGGCTCCCTCTCACTGAATGCCGTTCTTGGAGTAAAACCACCACCCATTGCAGACGAAGCGCTCGAGTTACCGCGAGAAACGAGAGTGATCCTTCCGCAACTTTGTTCTGAACATTGCAGCAGTTTAAACTCCTACTTATCCAGAATAGACCCTAACATATCAAATATATGTATGTCCAACGTGCCATGAGGCCCCGCATGACCATAGCCACTCAACACATCTGACACAACTCTCCCTATGAACCGACCTAGTCGTTTCCTGGGCTTACCGTTTGATGACCTCGACAACAACTTATATTATAACCTTTTCAATAACAACAACAACAACAACAATAACCGGTAACAAATTTTGTGAAGATATCCGCAAGTATATGAAGGCAGACGGACGTGGCTAAATCCACGTTCATCAGCACGTCAAGTTGATCATTTAAGCATATATTTTGTAGAGTCTCCGACGTTTTCTTCCGGGTTTTACTAACTTAGTGGCAAACTTAACGTACCCTGTTCAGAGCATAAAAACAAAAAAAAAATATGTATTAAAGAAAACATCAAAAGAAATATAAAATATGATGATAGACAAAAAAAGTTAATAAGTATAAAAATAAAATAAAAAATTGTTGCTAAAAAAATAATAATACATAGAAACCATAATAATAAATAAATAATAACAATAAAATACATACATAAGTAATAAAGAGAAGATTATCAAACTTTAAATAGAAATTTTGCTTTAAAAACCAAAAAAAATAAAAAAATAAAAAAAAATAAAAAAAATAAAAAAAAAAAAAAAAAAAAAAAAAAAAAAAAAAAAAAAAATAAAAAAAAAAAAAAAAAAAAAAAAAAAAAAAAATTTAAAAAAATAAAAAACATAATACTAGAAAAAAATGTGTACGTAGAAAAATAAAAATTAATACTAAAAAAATAATAAAAACCAAAATAATAAAAATATAATAATAATAAAATAATTGCTGAAAAATAATAAAAAATCAAATTAATAATTAACGTATTTAACTAAATTAAATTGTGTTACGCTATTGAAAGGAGAATTTCCAACCTTTAGATAAAAAATTTGCTTTATTGATTGCCTTTAAAATAGTAAGTATGAGTTACAACACTGTATATGTAAAGATAATGACAGAGAGCGTGAGCTAAAATAAATACAAAGTGCTTCAAGTTGTCTTACAATATGACATTATACTATAGACTTAATATTATAATTAATTTAATACCACATTTTGATTTTAAATTTACTACAATGTCTTTTAAATACTGCTAATTCAGCTTAGTGACAAGCCTAATATAAGCTTGCACTGTACATTTGAAATATAAAATACAAAAAACAAATTTGAGGCTTGCTAGCAACTGCACCTCACTTTAAAATGAATAAAGTCAACACTTTTATTTGGTAACTACAATGGCATGGCATTGTGCCGCGTTATTTTCGCCAGCACTCACATGTTGTTATGGCCATTCGTCGGTTGATAAATACACGCGCTCATCATGCACCGTATGAAAAGTTAAACCGTTACCTTCAGGCTTATGCCATGATGGCAGTAAAACGCTACGCCAAAACGTTCTACAAAGTAAGTTTAAATTACCATGTTAATTACAATTTTTAAAGCTTTTGCGCAAAAGCACACATTACTTACCGTCCACGCACCAAGCCCAAAAATAATTTCCAATTTTTACGCGCACCAAAATTATATGGATTAACGTAAATTTTATTTTCTTTAAGCAAACGTTCGGTTTCCTCTTGATTTATTAGCGCCTCAATGCTAGTTTCACCGCGTGTTATCAATTTGGCATGCCATATGGTGAGTGCACCCAGTGCCAGTACAGCAGTTACATTCGTAGTGGCCATAAATATTATAGCACGTCGCCTCCCCATTGTGTATGTGCCATCGTCTGAGGTAGGCGGTGTGGGCAGTGCATGCTTGGCAGGCAACAGTAGGTCATCATCGTACTCGTGCGCATGAGTCTGCAATTCGTGGAAAATTTAACGATGCGTAAAGTTAAAAAATAAAAACATAAAATTAATGTTTTACCACTGGTATAATGTGTCCGCTTAAATTGAATTTAACTGGTTGGCCTTCTAATGGTTCCGATTCTATCCAACTATCACCATGATCTAGCCATACATGTTTATAGCCGAGTTCAAAGCCAAAAACTATTAGGAAGAGACAACCGAGAGTGGTGTAGGCCATATAAAGGAAGAAGTAGCGATGATTGAAGAAGCCTACGCAATTATTCAGCCACGCTGAAAGAAATATGTACGTTTGAACATAACAGCGAGTTTAGGAAAAGTATGTATACAACTTTTTTTCGAATATAAACACTAAGCACCAAGCTACAATTAATTCCAATAGGACATCAAATATTTATTTTATTTTGTAAACGAAGCTCAGTTAGTGCCTATATAACGCTATGAAATACTTACGGCAGTGATGGTCCATTTTCAGTACACATTTGTTGCAAATGGAGCAATGGTGTGTACGCGGTGCTTTCGGTAAATGACATTTTTTACAAATCTTGCGCACCTCGAAGGATCCATCACTCTGCAATACCACAAGCTAAAAAAAAATCCACAAATATTTAAAAATGTTACTTACAATTTGTGGGGGCTCACCGGGTGGTGTAATTACGCCCATTACATAGTGGAAAATGACATTAAGCAGTAGCCAATTGCCAATAATAAGTAAAAACACAGTAGCTTTGGGACTTTTTTCCCACCAAAACGGTAAACCAATCCAATAGGCAATCACCACTACAGCAATTGTCAATCCCGATACAGCGAATATGAAAAACTAAATAAACAAATTAATATATATCAAATGATAGGTCAACGGACACTCACTGGTCCTAACAAATGTGTATAGTTATCGACGAACCAGAACATTGGTTCCAAACATGTATCTGAATCGAATTCGGTGATGAGTCGGCGGAACCATATCTTTGCATAGCTCCAACGAGCACGATATCTAGTGCTGAAAACGCAAATATGTTTTTTATGTACTTGATTTTTATACATTTATCACTTACAATAATTTCTTTAATTCACTACTGTAGCGCCACTTAAAGCGAGTCATTTTTTAGTAACCACATCAAAATTCAGAATTTACTTATGCCGATTCAGTTCCTCATAGCAAATTTCTACTATTCTGTTATCATAAACAATAAACAGCTGATTCGAGACAAACGGGTTCAGATAGAGTAACTTCTAAAAAATTGAAATTAAAATAATGCTGCATGTTATTATATCAAGAAATATAATTGCATTTAACAAAATTTTAGAAATTTACTTGCTTATTAAAAATATTAATAAAAATTAAAAATTTATTTAACAAAATTGCTACTGACACTTGGGCATCACTTAAATGTGTTGAAATCTTCATACAGTGACAAAAATCATATTCATGTTTCATATAATAAAACGTGATAATTTAGGAAATGCCTTTCAATGCTTTCGAAAATATACTAAAATGATTTACAGATTTGCAGCAGACAGACATTAGAACCAGATTAACACAATTTTTTATAATTTTCAAATTAGGAACATTTTAACAAACGCACATACATATATTTACTTGTGGTGTGTTTAACACCACCACAGGAAGAAGAAGAAATGCAAAAACGAAAACAGTGAAGAATTTTTATGGAATCAGTAATGCAAAAGATTGCTAAATACAAATAATTCATATTTGGTGGAAGTAAACATAAATGGATCTACAAGCAGCTACAGGTATTAGATCTCACCTTAAATTGACGAAGACAGAAAGATTTAAATCTGCAATTAACTTGCCCTACGTTGTTCTTTTATTTAGGAACATCAAATATGGAAGGTGCGGTGGGTGACCAAACTACTGAAATCACTGCTATAAATATTAATGAAAATGCTGAAGCTATGCCACCAAGTGAAGGCCGAAATGGTGGGGCTTCCCTAGAATCGACGCCAAAACCGCATGCAAATAGTAGTGTTGAAACAGATGCAACAGAAACAGTAAACGCAGTTGCTGAACAGCCGTCCGTAATAATATCGACAAACGAAAATGTACCAAACATTACTTCAAATACACAACCAGACACGGAGTGCGACTTGCAGCTACCGGATGCTAATACAACACCTATTGCTCCAAATGAGGACGCGATCTCTTCAAACCAGGAAGAAATTAACTTACAAGAAGATGTGCAAATAATAGACAATAACATAACGGCCGCTCCAGTAGCTACCAATATGGAAATTGAAGCTGACCAACAGCAAAGCCTTGCAAACGCTGAGGCACAGCAAGAGGTTGAAGCAGATGATATATCGTTAGACGAGGTTGTTCAAAATAATAATGAGAATGAAGATGAAAGTAACGACGAAATACGTTTTGATCCCTCACCACTAATAGAACCACTTTTAGAGGACGACGAAATGGGCGAACAAGGCGTTGATGATGATGATCAGCCAATTGCTGATTATGAGGGTGAGGATAACTTAATGCTGGAGGACATATCGGATGATGCTTCAACTTCACCAGATGCTGTTTTTGATGGTTAGTAAATTTTTCTATTTAATTAGTATGTGAGGTTTTCTAAATTTTGTTTTCATTTCAGATGATCAAATGCGCGCTGCCTTTAGTGAAATGCTTGTGCAAAATAGACGCGGCGGGGAAAATTTCATGCAACGGTTGCGAAGCGCTTTCTTTACAATGGAACACAATAGAGAACGTCGACGCATTGAAACTGAAAACAACGAAGTGGAAATTGAAGAGCCCGAACCTGAAAATCCTGTAAGCTTTGACACGAGCTTACCAGCTGAACATTCATATTTAGGAGAGAATATGGATCGTGTGTCGGGTGTACATTATTTGGAAGTGGGACAACAATACAACTTAATGCTTTTCATGCATCAGCATATATTATTTCCCGGCGAAGTGCTGCCCTTTATGATCTCCGGTTCAATTATCGAGTCTGATATGAGCGCACAAAACGGTTTACTTTTTGGCGTTTGTTTTCCCACACTCTGCAACAGCGAAGATATGGATGATAACTTTTATGGCGTCACTTGTCAAATTTATGAAAAAGGAACAGATGAACGTGGCAACACACTAATCAAATCACGAGCTTTACAACGTTTTGTCACTAAAGGAAGTCAAATAACTGGGTAAGTCAGTGTAACACTTACTATTGTTGTTCTATTTCATATAGTTAAATTTTATTTGCAGTCCCCTATCATTTATAGCTGCCCATCCACAATTCAAGGTGTACGGCAAAGTTAGAATACTTCCCGAAATTTATCTACGTGAACCACTACAATGCATTGATATGGGTTCACTAAATCGATTTCGTGATATAAACTCCATGCGCGAAACCTATAAACGTTATCAAGCAGCCACAACCGCTTGGCCAACACATATTTATGACTACTACAGCATTACGGCCATAGTGGAAAAAGCGCGTTCTCAATTGGCACAGCACAAGATTGACACAATGCCCACTGACCCAACACAGTTATCATTTTGGTTGGTGCGTAATCTGCATTTGTCTGATAGTCTAATGAAGACCATATTTTTGACCGATTCGGTTAATATACGCATGAAACTCATATCGGACACATTTACAGATGTAGGTTGCATTGACTTAGCATTTTTTAAATTTACCTCAATTTATATTTTTGTTTTACTCGAATATAGGATTCGGTGTTTACCTGCCGTTATTGTGGTAATCGCATTGCAAATTGTCAACAACTCTTCGCAATGTCAAAGCATGGCGTGCAAACACAATACTGCAATTCGGGTATGAATGGAAAAATGGATTTAAATATAATATATTTTAATATATCTTATTTTTTAATCTTTATTGTAGCTGGTTATATACATGAAACGAACACCGTCTATCAACTCTTACCGGATGCAATTACATATAGTGGTCAGCCATCCTCGAAATTCAGTTGGTTCCCTGGGTAAGTCAACTGAACTGTATATTATTTATTTTTAAATATGATTTTCGCTAAAATTTTAATTACAGTTATGAATGGCACATTATTGTCTGTAAAATTTGCTCTCGTCACATTGGTTGGAAATTCAAGGCGCTCGAACCGAATTTAGTGCCGAAATCATTCTTTGGCATATCCAGCTCTAGCGTACGCATTAGCTCACCAACACCGGAAAACACCAATACACGTGCAGCTGTCTTTCAAAGCTTGATGAGATTGGTGCGTCGCGAGATGCAATGAATTTGGCGAGCGGTGAAGCGTTTAAATTGCAATTGCAACTGTTGCGGCATGAGGCGCGTTAATCGCCCACAGCAACCGCAAGAAAATGAACTCAATGTTATAGATTTGGTATGACCCTATGTGTTTAGTGATGTGTCGCATATGGATTGCCAAACAATTAAAGACAAGTAAAACGTTTCACCCAGAATTATATAAAATTGTCTATATACATATTTAAGCGGTGCTAATGTTCGTATAGAATTAAAAATTATACTCATCGGCCAATTTGATCGCGAGATTTTGCAGCGAGTAGCGAGAAAACGAATTAGTAACTTCAAGAGGAATGCTTTCTAGAACAAGAGTGAATGGAAATTGATTTTCACTTTGAAATAAAATTTTAAGAAACATCCAAATATGTATGGATCTGGACTTAAATTTGCATATTAAACTACTACATTGTGAGATTTTAATGTGTGTGACATGTGTATTGAAATTACAGTGCAATGACCATTTTTGCTAACACAAACTGCGCTGAGTTTTTGTTTGCAAGTGACTGCGTTAATTTTTAACGTCATTGCGATTTGTTTTTATATGTTTTAAAACTCATAATTTTTTTTCAAAGTTAAAACTGGAGTAATATGAAAAGTTTCTAGCGATTTGCATTAATAAAGTGCAGCAACTTATTAGTCATGAATAAAAAACCAAAATTATTAAAAGAAAAACACTAATTTGTTTAAGCTTACTCGTTAGCATATTTGTTGAATTGATGTGCAAACTCTGACGGTAATTACAGTCGTGTATTGTATACATATTAACTTACTGTATCTAAACTAATAGATTACTCGAAAATTATTAAAAATTAATTTGTCAATAATTCAGCGAAAGATGTTGAAAGTTTCTGGGGAGGGGAAAAAGTAATGAAGTCTTAGAATAATTCGCATTTGAATATAAATCCAATTAGAACTTACAGTTTTGCAAAAGGGGCAAGTGCCAAAAGAGACACTCAGAAAGTCCAACCCATCAGTGAGCGTGTTGAACCACTCCTTCAAGCAGGCCGCATGATATACCAGCGTACATTGTAGATTATCGCATGAGACAATTGGAATTTCACCTTCCTCTAGTTGATATGAGTAACAGATATTGCAAAATTTTTGCTCTGTGGTATTAACTTCACCATCTACTTCCATCCAGCCACTGCCGGGCGGCATAGGAAAATAGCAGATGTCGAAAATACGTAACAAGTTCTTATGTATATCCAGCTCAACATCCCATTCGCTCAGGCCATCACTTAACGTACGCCTCAACTCTTCGACAGCCTGCGTTGGTCCTATTATCTGCACTGACATGGAACCAATCGGTGCAAAGGGATCGGAAAGCACTAATTTGATAAAGACACGCTCACGTAACACAAATAAACGCCAATTATGCTTGGTCGAAACTGGCGGCTTTGGCTGCACAACATAGCATAGCTCATCAATATCGGCGAAATTTTCATAAAACGGCCGTAAATCTTGCAGATAGTTGCGGAATTGTTGCACCATTGCGGTTAGGTTCTCATATTTCTGCAGTTGCTCCTCCCATGGCACACAGTCGGGCAGACTATGTTCAGTTATTCGTAGTGTTGGCAGTACTACTTGTAAATAATGTCGTTCGTACCCCGCGAATTTGGAGAAGCGCAGTAAACTACAAGCGTCATTTAGCTCTAATTGATAATCTTGTGGTGCGTAGAGTGCGGCTATTTCGCTATAAATGTTGGAATCTGTTATTTCTAAGCTTTTGGCGTTTGGGTTGGCTGTATCGCTGTACTTTAGTTGTAGTTGTGGCAGGTGCTCCATTAAATCATACAAGGTCCAATCAGCTTCTAAATCTTCTTTTTTAATTTTTGTAAATTTAACTTGCTGTGGCAGCAATAATTCCAGACGCGCTTCTTGTAGTTTAGGGAAATGCGGACACATCACTTTTAAACGGTACCACTTGCCCTAAAACAACATCAACATTGCAACATTATGTATTTAAATTCGTTATTAATTTGCAACATTACATACGTTTAGTTTTACAGTCCCTCTGGCATTGGAACCACTTACAATTATACCGGGATAGCGCAAAAGAAAATCATCCCATTCTCCGGATTCTGTCATCGCATTGCTCAATTCGATATAATTTCAGGTAGTTTTATGGCGTGGTAAGTCTATGGTAAAGCGATCTTTACTACAATTTTTAATTGTAATATGATTTTTTGTTATCAATTACCTGATTATTTACAAAATGTATTAAATTGGAAATGTTCGCGCTTCAAATTTATTAGACCTTCAGAACTTAGCGTTGCCAGAGTACTAAGCATATTTTTAAATAGTAAGATTCAACCTTTTTTGGTATATTTTTGAACCTCGGTACAAAATCGTACCAATGTTATGTTACTACATGTATATACATATGTATATATAAATTTACATATTCAATTTTTATTATTACTTCATAGAATGGCTTAGAGGTTATTTATCAGGGTAAGAGCAGCAAAATGATATGTCTATAAAGTTTATAATTACATTTCTGAATATATATTTTAAAATCCTTATAACTCTTTATAAAAAAATGTTCAACAATTTCATTTTTATTAACAATTTATAAATGGTTTATTAAAGCAAAAATTAAGAATTTTAACTTAAGTTTTTCAATCTTTTTATAGTCCATTTTCATCTTAATATTTTTGCACCTTAATATCGGTAACGAAACAAGCCACGGATTGCTTGTCTTCATCAACCAAATCCAATTCGACTTTTACACTGACTTCTGGGTAAGAGGGATCAATGTAGAAATTGAAGTTGTAAACCACATCCTCGGACTCATCGATGGGGCATGAGGCACCGTGCAACAAATTGCGACAAACATCGGCAACATCGTCGGGCAATGGATAGGGCGTTGTCAGCCCCAAAGCAGTGGCATGGACCACACTATTGATGGATTTGATATTATCGCGTGCTAAAACATACAGATATACATAAATACAATTTTCGAAAATATTTTCAGGCAATAATATTTGCCATATTGCACTTACTGCCCACGAAGTTGACTTTCATGACCGCTGTACTGCCCTTGACCACATTGCAGGGCATGGTCGCACAACCCTCGATTTCAACGCTCAAAGGGAAAGGTCTACCGTTTGTGCCTGAAAGGCAGAATATTTTAATAATATCTGAATTGTTTATAACTTTAAGGATATATGTGTATACTGGAAGAGATAATGATATCTGAATGCATTAAGGACTAAGACCCTCCTTCTCGATGATTATTCAATTAAATTTCACTTACATTGTCTCACATTCGTGGCCGAAACCGAGACTAAGAAAAGCGCCAAGCACGCAACAGTTAAACGAAACATTTTTCCTTTTAATTAAAAGTGAAACACTGAGTGTTCTGTAGTACAAGTAGTAACTCTTCAAGAGGTATGAACTGCAACTGATAACAAACCGTCCAAATAACGGCCTTTAAATAGTGCAGGCGACTGAGTGTGGTTTCTGAATCAGCGTTTTAGTTCCATGGTTGCAGGTGTTGGCTATCTGTTAAAAGATTCTTCTAGTAAACATGCAGGTGTTCTCTCGAATTTATCGGTGTAAATTAATAACAAATTATTGGAAGACAAGTGATAAGCATGTGGCCAGCGACTTAAACTGAATATGTAATAGTTTTCCATTGTTAACAGTTTATTTATTATATAAACCTGATTTATGATTCAATCTTCTTCTTTTTTACTGTCGTAGACAACGCTTTCGTTGTTATAGCCGAGTTAATAACAGCGCACCTGTCGTTTTTACTTTTCATAATTTGGCGTCAATTTGATCTACCAAGTGCAGCTAGGTGCTGCTCCACCTGATTCCTCCAACGGATTGGAGGTTTTCCTCTTCTTCGAATCGAAAACCTTCAAAACAGGAGTGTTCTTCCATCCAGACAACGTGACCTATCCAGCATAGCCACTGTCTCTTGATTCGATGTACTAAGTAAATGCCGCCATATATTCTATAAAGCTCGTCGTTCCATCAACTGATACTCTCCGTTACCAATGGCCCAAGAACAATGAATTTTCCGCAAAACCTTTCTCACCAACACTCCTAAGGCTAAGTCATCAGATGTTGTTATTGTCGATGCCGTCTATACCTCTACACAATATAGCAGGACGATAATGATGAGGGACTTGCAGAGTTTGGTCTTTGTTCGTCGAGAGAGGACTTTACTTTTTAATTGCCTACTCAGTCCAAAGTAGCACCTGTTGGCAGGAATGATTAAGCGTTGTATTTGAAGGCGATTCAAGACGATTCGATCGGGGCCCTAAATTTATGTTATCTAAAACAAAGTTTTATCTTTCTTCTTCTTAAAAGGTCAATGTCGATGGTCTTATAAATGTCCAGTATACACTTTTGTGGCCAGAAGGGCCACCTCATCCTCAGGATGGGTATCGCACTTGAACTACTTACATAGTCGTTTCCAAAGCCCAATATAAAACTCTGTAGTCCGATCTTACCATATAAGTTGTCAATGAGCCTTGAGACTAATAAAAATCTGCTTAGGCGTTTTATATTTCCCCTTCGGCTAGCTAGCTGTCTGCAACTGTGAGCACGGAACAATCAAGAAAGAAGTGTTGAGATATTTCTACCAAGTTTTCTTCGAAAAAGCTTCTATAACTGGTATTCCTGTAAGTTTTTCAAACTTTTCGTGTGGAGGCCAAGTTAGAATCCCTACAATTAGGCCAGCTTTACTGCTAGCATAGTGTTCATTAGACATTTTGCGATTCATCTTGGGTCAAAAGGATCTTGTGAGAGCGCAAGTTTTTATGGTAGTTCAGTACTGACCAAGCTCCCCATCCATATAACTGCCATTGCGCTGTAGTCTTATCATAAAGTGACTCGACACCATTAAAAGCGCCGTTACGCAGTCCTTAACTTGTCTTGAACGCACGGCTAGTGGCCTCTTATCACTTTCAATGTGATCGTGTCACTTTGTGCTAAGTATGCCAGGCCAGAGCGCTCTGCTATCGGAGGGGATACTCACTTCATTAAAGGAGGCTGCACTCCCAAGCAGTAGATCTAACGCTCCCTTTATGAGAGCAAACTGTTATGTTTATATGTTAAAAAATTATTTAGTTCTCCGAGCTGTCCTCTAGACAATTTCATCTTGTTACTAATTGAAATAATTATCATTGGTAGTATATTTATAGAAAATATCAAAATTTTTTATTAGGTGGCCCATGATGATTATATTTAACCAAGGAACTCGTCAACATTTTCGGAAACTTAACTATCAAGGTGAAACAGGTTTTCTTTAAAGTATTAAGAGAGTCTGTTCAGAACGCTATTTCCACCCGCGTTGAAAGCTGATAAAGAACAAATTTCGAAGCAGAAATGGAACACATAATTGAAAGATCTTTGACAGAACACATTTTGCTCAACAAGTTCGATAATAATAAGCTGCTGACTGACTTTTTGTAAGATTATTTAGAAAGCAAGAGTTCACCAATAATCTTCGAGAGCATTGATGAGCTTGAGGGGTCCATGCTATAAGTTTGGGAATCCTACCAGACTCCATCTGCACATGCTGTATGGAAAAAGGTGAGGTGGAAACTTCTCAACACTTCCTTCTTGGCTGTCTCGCGTTTGGGAGGTCAAGACTTAAGCACATGGGAGCGCATGCCTTCAGACATCTCTCCGAGCTGGCGGGAGTGGAAATTAAACGGCTAACATAATACGACTATAATATTGTCAAAAACAAAAATAAATGAAAAGAAGAGAAAACGTTACACCGAAGCTGTAATACTCATCACAAATACGAAAGATTCCTTACAAGAACTTGATTCCGATAGTTCAGTTTGTATGGCAGATACATACATATGTGCTATAGTGTCCGCTATTGGCGGTTCCGATAAATGAGCAGCTTCCTGGGGATGAAAAATTGTGTGCAAAATTTCAGATCGATATCTCCAAAGCTGAGAGACTGGCTCATGTACATGCAGACAGACAGGCGGCAACACGGAAATGACACAATCGACTAAGCTGGTCATGGTAATCATTTATGTATATCTTTTTGTGGTTTCTAATACGTTTCCTTTTGGGTGTTACAAGTCTCGTTATAAGATTAATAAACCCTATTCAGGTTATAAAGAAAACTCAAATATATAGTACATATATTCTCCAGGTTCTTCTCTTTGGACTTATGTATATCTTACAATCATCATTGCAGTAATATCCTCTGTTATTTTCTTATCTTAAATAATATTTAAGTGATAAATAAAAACTTAAGATAGGCCCACAACTGTAAAGACAATGGTTATTTCCGAAGAAATTCAATCATAAATCATAAATCAGTATTTTATAGTAAATAAACAACACTTGTTGCTAAATATAATGCCGCGATGCTTATTCATTTCCTTCAATGGGCTATTGCGTTAGTTTACACCGATAAGCCTACGGAACACCTGCTCGTTTACTCGAAGATTCTTATAACAAATGGTCAAACACCTGCAACCACGGTGTTGATTGAGAAACCGCACTGAGTCGCCTTCACTATTTAAAGACCGTTATTTGGACGGTTAAACATCAGACACAGTTGATACTTCGTGGGGAGTACTACTACGGAACACTCAGTGTTAAAAGAAATAGATTTCTAAATATAAATTCAATTTTAATTGAAAGGCAAAATGTTTCGTTTAACTGTTTTGTGCTTGGCGCTTTTCTTAGTCTCGGTTTCGGCCACGAATGTGAGACAATGTAAGTGAAATTTAATTTAAGGGGTTACATGGGTTTCCTAGGGTAAAAACAGCCTTTTTTCGAACAAACCCTATTAACAAAGAAATTCTGAAATTTTTGGAAAAAAATATTTTTAACTCGGCCATTGCAACGCAATTTCCGGTAACCACTTTGCAGGATCATCTAAAGTGAAAAAATAAGTGCTTTAGTTAAAACCTTGGCATAGAACTTGGACGAAGGAAAAAAACTGAAAATTGGGTTTTTGGCAGAGAATTTTACAAAAAAATGAAAATTTTAGTGAAAAGTTCGCAGATATTTTTTTTTTGTCAAATAGTTGTAATCGAAAAAAGCCTTCATCTAAGTTTTTAAGAATTACATCTCAAAGATCTGTTTAAAATTTCATGAAGATCGGTTAGGAAGCTCTCGAGAAATCTTGGCAACCGACTTCAAAAACACAGTTTCGAGAAAAACGGCGCACTTAGCCTAGCTAGCCTCGAGCGGACAAGTTCTCAAGCCTGTATCTCCGAAACCATTACTCGGATCAACTTGAAAATTTAGAACAATATTCTAGGGATATTGTAGAATTTAATGAGACAATAAAAAAAATCTATTTTTTGAAATCCGTTTACAGTTATTTTGCGGCTGATATCTTGATAATTTTTAGTTACTAAAAAAAATTATAATACAAATTTCGTAAGACGTAGGATTTTTTGTGTTGTAATGCAGGTGTGCGGGTGTAAAACCATCACCATTTACTAAAACGATAAAAATAGCGGTACGTGATGGAGCATTTTTGAACTCAAATTTGTGAACAGGGCACATGAAATACCGGTAGCAAATTTTAGCTTGAGATTTGTTGATTAGTGTAATTATCGGACTGCTGGGTTTTAGACCTTGAAATGAAATTGTAACGGCTGTTAAAGCTTGCTCTTAGTTTGTAGCATATTTTAAGAAATTTTTTTCTAAAAATTTTAAAATCTACAAAAAAAATAATTTTTCAAAATAAAATTAATTTAAACCAAAAAAAAAATATTTTTCAAAAAAAAAATATTTTTCAAAAAAAAAAAATTAAAAAAAAATAAATTTCTCAAAAAAAAAATATTTTTTCAAAAAACAAAATTAATTTCTCAAAAAAAAATATTTTTCAAAAAATGAATTTAATTACCATCCTTCGAAATTAGCATTAATCTTTAACTCTTTAAGTCTTTAACATTTTCGCCGCTTCTAATTGACCTTATCGCCACAGAAACGCTAGTAAACGAGACTCGAAGCACCGTTATGCTAATAAGATAATACGAAAATGTATTTCGCAAACATATTTTTAGGCACGATCTTTTCGCCAATACACACATTTCGCCTTAAACTTTCAAACAATTCAAATATTACTAAACTACTCTACATTTCAGGCAAAAATGATAGACCTTTCCCTTTGAGCGTTGAAATCGAGGGATGTGCGACCATGCCCTGCAATGTGGTCAAGGGCAGTACAGCGGTCATGAAAGTCAACTTCGTGGGCAGTGAGTGGAAAATGACAACTATTATTACCTGAAAAGATTTTCGAAAATTGTATTTACATATGTATGTATTTCTGAATATTTTAGCACGCGATAATATCAAATCTATCAAGGGGGTGGTTCATGCCACTGCTTTGGGTCTGACGGTGCCCTACCCATTGCCCGACGATGTCGCCGACGTTTGTCGCAATTTGTTGAATGGTGCCTCTTGCCCCATCGATGAGTCCGAGGATGTCGTATACAACTTCAACTTCTACATTGATCCCTCTTACCCAGAAGTTAGTGTGAAAGTGGAATTGGATTTGGTTGATGAGGACAAGCAATCCGTGGCCTGTTTCGTTACCGATATTAAGGTGCAGAAATCTTAAGTTGAAAATGAACTGGAAATATAGAAAATGTGCAGACTTTTATTCATGAAAAAAATATGTAAATAGTAGTTAATAATAAAATATATACACAATTGCTAAAAAATAATTGTAGTGATTTGAAATACAAATTTTGAAGCTTTTTTGAAACGTTAAAAGGGTTTTTCATAGTAAAGAAATAACGAGATTTCATCTTGAACTTAATAGTGGCGACACACGCCAGCAAGATGGGGACAGATCGAGACGACTGCAGGAAATGCCTAGCGTAGGACACTAGGGAAGCAATGGAGCATCGCTTGTGCACTTGTTCCGCAATGGCAAGACTACGCTGTAAGCATCTGGGGTTCCCACACTACGATACACTAGAGCAGGTATCGACGGTGAGGCCGCAGAGTCTGTTCAAATTCGCGTCAAGCGCACGTATCCTAAACGATGACTACTCCTCTTGGACTTAACAAGTGAACTCCATCTGGTATCGCAAAGGACCAAACTGGTCTGTATTCTGTGGCCTACCAGATTAACCTAACCTAACTTCATAGTGTATACAATTAGTATGTAGTTATACATATATGTATGTATATTTATGCGCTGAGCTTACATTTAAAATTCTGGTTTAAACCGTTGATATTTTATAGTTAAAGAAAATAGAGAATCTTTTGAAAAAGGTGTATTTTTCATGTATAAAAAAATAATAATTTTAATCAAGTTTCTTTCTGACTTAAAGTTCAAATATTTTTTTTTTAAATTAGCATTATTTAAAAGGTCACTGCACAACCCTAATAGTGATTATTAAGCAACAAGCTTATCACCCGCTACCGTATGCCGTGAATTATGGATTACGCTGATAAGTGCTGCTGAAACACCTGCAACCTTTTGCTAAGCCTTCAACACTAGCGCCCAAGTGGACGCAAATTTAAAGACTTCCATAAGTTTCTATTGTATTTATGACTAATTCTTTTATTTGAAACGTACTGAGGTATTTTGAAGTATTTAAGTAGTGTAAATACCTGGACCTTGCGTCATATAGAGTCGGTATTACCGTAGAGTTGGTACTACGTCGTTGGATTTTATTTCAAATCAAAAAATTTAATTTAAGTTTCTTTGAAGAATTCATTGAGGATGTGCCGTTTGACAGTTATGTGTTTCGCGCTTTTGGTCGCCACTGCAGCGGCGACTAAAGTGTCTCAGTGTAAGTGAATTGTTAGCAAGGAAACCAGTGCCTGATAATAAAAAAAAAAAAACAAGGAAAACGTTAACGTCGGTAGCATGGAAGCTATAATACCCTTCCCAGATGCAAAATATTCTTTACAAGAACTTGAGTTTGATCGGTTAATTTGTATGACAGTGGTATGCTATAGTCATCCGATCTAAACAATTTCTTCGGAGATGGCATCATACCAAAATTTGTAAAGATACATTTATAGTCAAGTGAAAATCGATTCAGCAGATATGGAAGAGTGGCAATCGAAAAACCTACCAGTACAAGCCATTTATGTTCAATAATTTTTCCACTGTAGTTTTAAAAGTACTATATTAAAAAGTCTAGCCTAAACGTAACCTAAATTATTGCTAATCTAAATTATTTCATTTAATATCTAAGAAAAATATAAAATCACTTGTTGTTGTTCTAATCAAACGAACTAATTGGTGAAATATTTGTAATAATTACATGGCACCGACTTCTGTTATTTACAATTACATAATCATATACATATCATAAAACACCGTAATACCATAAATCAATTATCGCTAATCTATTTACTAGTCTACTAATCGTCGCGTAGACAGCAAAAAGACCTTTATCGCTTAGGCTCTCTTGGTGTTTTGTGTATATGTGACCTGGTCTACGAAAAGGGGTTAAAAATAATCGTCAGTTTCTCGTTATCTCATTAATTGTTCTCCTTTTTTTTGACACCTAAGCCCCCTTTCCGTAGACCAGGTCACATATTTGTATGTATACTCAAATTCAATAGTAGGCACTTCCGTGGTCTTTCTTTAAGAGCAGCTGACAAATTTAATATCGTCTCCGCTAAGATAGTGTCATTTGACACCTAATTTTAAATTCCGATTTCATTAGATATAGTTAAAGTTCGGCCTTTGACGAATAGTAACGAAAAAAAAATGTTACTTTCGGTTGCACCGAAGCTATAATACCCTTCACCGGTGCATTTATTATAGAAAAAAAGGGTCTTAGGACCGCTGATCCTAAGATTGCATTATTGCCTTAGATCATTCAAAATTTCGTGAAGATATCTCGACAAATCAAGAAGTTTTCTGTACAAGCACTTGATACCGATTACTCAGTTTGTAGTTAGTGATCCAATATGGGTGAGTGTTTGGACATATGAGCAGCATCTTGAAGAGAGAAGAATGCCAGCAAAATTTCAGATCGATATCTCAAAAACGAAAGGACTCAGCTCGTCATGCTGATCATTTATATATATTTTTTAGAGGGTCTCTGACGTTTTACACTAGGTGTTACAAACTACAAAACTATGAGTATTGAAAAAATAAATAAATTTTCAGGGAGTTACATGTACGGCGTCTACCAATAGCGAACCGTGATTTTGACCGCTCATGGCGGCCATTTTAGTTTACAGATTAGCAACAAATTTTTTCAGTGTATTAAGTGAGGTTTGTTATTTATCATGCCATGTTTTACTTCGATAGAACGCTTGGAAATTGTCCACGATTATTACGAAAATCATGTTCTCCAGCGGCTACCGTGAGATCGCTTTGCGCAAATTTTCATCTTCTCAAATGGAGCCCAATTCTGGCTTAATGGCTTCGTCAACAAATAAAATCGTCGCTATAGGTGTGAGTCAAATCCTCAAATGATTCAGGAAACGCAATTGCATTTCCAAAAAATTTACCATTTGGTTTGGCGGCATCAGCGTACCTTATTTCTTCCGTAATGAGCCAGGAAATGTCGTTGCCACCAATAGTGAGCGTTATAACACGATGTTGACCGACTTTTTTTTCCCGGAATTTGATGATATAGACGCGGACTGTCTCTATATCCAACAAGACGGTGTGGCGCCTCATGTTTCGGGTCTAAACATGGACACAGCGTGCGAAGATTAGCGACTCGTTAATTTCGCGAAATGGCCAAGTTAAGTGTCCGTCAAGGTCATGCGATTTAACGCCTCTAGATTATATTCTCTGGAAGCGTGTTACATCAAAGGCTTGCGCCAAATAACTAGAAACGCTTGCGGAGCCGGAAGACAACATTCAGCGCACTGTAGCTGAAGTTCTGCACACGATCACCATAAATTGGCGTAAACTATATTAAGAGGACGTTATGAGAAGTCTCTAAACAAAATGTTTTTAAGGGTGTCAAATGGTTCAAAATACATATATAAAAATCGGAAGAGGCCGTCGTGTTATTTTTGAAGTAATCCATAAATGGGCCTGCATATCAACCTTGTCAACAAATATTTTGTTTCTAGTTCTGCGTTAGAAAGTTAACACAATTTTGTTGCAGTTAAATTATGCAAACTCACTTTTATTGGAATTTAGTTGCAAGAGAGAACTTTTTTCTCAACATTAAACGTATGAGCGAGTCGTCATGCTGGCCACCTGAGTTGGAATTTATTCATATAGCCAATCTTCAGCGGCTGGCTGCCATGAAACCAGCTTTTTCTCATTGAACCAAAGAGCGATTTCCTCAAATGCCGATTCAAACGCGTCCGAGTCGTGGATAATATTACGACCGACTTGGATACAGAAGTTACTATGGCTGTTTTCAGGCAAAGAGTCAGCTGGGTTACTAGCACCCAACATTTGACAACCAGTCTTCACAACATTCAAACGGTCCCAAACAATGGGAACCACTGGGCCGGAGTTGACATGTAGTTGACCAAACCGGAGAAGAAGGGACGAGCAGACAAATCGGCATAGTGCTTCTTCAAAAGATCCTTTTATACCCATGTGAATTTCATGTTCACCAATTTGAAGCATTTCTGTTCAAAGAGCTCGATGATCTTGCCGACGAGTAAACGTTGGACTTCAACGGGTGTCACCAAGATGAAAGTGCGCACATTATTTGATGCCAAAGAGAAGAAGTGCGTGGTTAGTAGCAGAATGGTCCGTTTTCATATGGTGGTCTGATCTGAGTTTGCAAAGCTATTTAGAACTTCTTTTAACCGCAAAATTAGTTTGAAATCTCCAACCTATGTTTTTTTATCGTTCCTATCAAAGAGCAGTCTGTTGCTCTACAACTCTAAGAAAACACAATTCAAATTAATGTCCTCCGATGAAAATGTTCACCTAATTAACGATTTCTCATTCTTTTTGTGTTACAGGCAAAAGTGGTCAGCCATTTCCGCTAAGCGTTGAAATCGAGAACTGTGAAGATACGCCATGTGATGTGCACAAAGGCTCTACGGTGGTAATGAAAGTGCATTTCTTGGGCAGTAAGTGAGAAAATACAAATAATTCGATTTGAAGAGTAATGAAAAATTTAACAATAAAATTTGTGCCGATTTTAGACCGCGATAATATCAAATCCATCACTGGTGTGGTCCATGCCACCACTTTGGGGCTGACAGTGCCCTATCCATTGCCAGACGATGTTGCCGATGTGTGCAGTAATTTGTTGTACGACGCCATGTGTCCCATCTACGATACCGAGGATGTCGTATATAACTTCAACTTCTACGTTGACACCAGCTATCCAGAGATCAGTGTAAAGGTACAATTGAATTTGGTGGATGAAAACAAAGACTCCGTAGCTTGCTTCATCACCGATATTAAAGTACGCAAGGCTATCAGTTAAGGCTTGAATTTGGTGTGAAGATCTAGTAAATAATGGATATTGATATTCTTTAAATGTAGTTAATAAAATAAAAAAGTATGACTTATTTTAAGAAGAGTTAACCTTTTCTTTTAATTGGACTTTGAAATTTATTGCGCACGGACCACTCAACTTACTTTAAAAGGAAACAATAAAGCTGAGCACTAACAATGTTTTTATCTGTAGATGGAAATTTTTGATTCCGCCTTAGATTGGGCTAACTTACTGGAGCTTGAAGGCAGGTTAGGGTTGCCTTCATCCCAAAGGCCGGTAAGAGATCGCATGTGCGTCCAAATATTTTAGACCCATCAGTCTCTCCTCTATTTTATTGAAAAGGTTAGAGAGATTAATTGAGATTTTCGCTTAAGGTGTAATGTATATATCTAGAAATCGATTTTCAAGAGCATAGTTACAAGGCAGGTTAGCGGACACTTTCTTGCGCACTTTTGTCTCATGGTTGAGAGGACCATAAGGAATAAGGAGTAAGGACCCCTCGATATTGATGGAACATTTAACCACGTCTTGCCGGAAGCGGTCATTAGAGCTTTAAATAGGTTTTTGCTTGATGCTTAATCTTCCGATTTCTTTGCGATAGCGCGTTCGTGACGGAATGGGGTAGCGCGCGGGCGCAACAGAGTGTGAGTAGGGGCACCCCACAAGGAGGAATTCCTAGACTACTTCTCGGAATCATGATTGTTAATAATTTTCTGGAAAAGCTTGAGGAAGTAGCCAGCTGTGTGATTGCTTACTCGGACGACGTAGCTCCGATGGTTGAGGTAGAATTTCTGAATAAAGTATATGAGCTAGCTCAGGAGTACCTTACCATCGTAAGCAACTGGACTGTTGAAAACGGCGTTTCTATAAATCCTAGTAAGACCGAACTGGCTTTATTCACTAAGAATCCCGGAGGCGCAGCTACCATCAATAAAGCAATGTGTCTTCAGCCTTTTGGCAGAGTTATGTACCTACCACTCATGCTAGAGGAAGCTCTCGTGGAAATTCAACATCGAGGAAAGAATCAAGAGGGCATCGTTTGCTCTATATTGCTGTAGGGCACCCATTTACAAAAGATGGGCGCTCTTACTAAATGTAGTTCTTTGGTTCTACGAAACCATAGTTAAATCTAAAATATGCTGCGGAATTTTCCATTGGTAGAAGGCGTTGGAAATGGCCGCGAAAACTGCGTACACTCAGAGAATCTGGGTTGATTGCGAGTCTGAGCACTCTCAAATCCTGGCAAACTTCGAAAACACTCGAAAATACTTGGCTTACCATGTCACCGAGACTATCCTTGGCAGTCGCTTCTTTGCTTGCATACCTTCGAGGGGTATGGGAGAGAAAGACTCGTCGGAGGTGAGGTGCAATGGGTTTTTTTACGGATGGATCAGCTTTCTGACGACTGCAGCGTATTCCAAGCGGAGGTGACTACCATAAAAGTAGCAGTAGATCTACCCTCGCGGTTTCTTTCAAAGTGGTAATTATTCACTTGAGTTCACTGACTCAAAAAAGGATGTCTACTTTCCTTTTCTTAGCATCAAGTTGTTTTAAGTTTAGACTGGTTTGGGCCTAAACCACAACGGCATTGCAAGGCTAATAATATTGCTAGGATAGGTATTTCAGTCTCAATAATCTTATTGTTATTGTCTTATTGTGGTTCACTACTAGAATGTTGGGCGTCAGACTTTGCTTGCTGAGCTGGCATTGGTCAACTACCAGCAGTTTTGCAGTCGCAAGGTCCTTTTCGGATAAATTTTAAAAGATCTTTTCTTCGCTCTCAGCAAGGCCCACCTTTCAATGGTTGTAAGAGTTCCAACTGGACGATAAGTAGTCTTGCAGTAAGATTGAGAAAGAATGATCTTAACACTTCCGAACCGTTTTCGCCGGAAATAGCTGATATCCAACTACAGAAAGCTTTAGTTTACTAACCTTACATCCCTAGTGTTCAAACTAGTTATGTGGTCGTTACTTAAAAGCATACTTTTAGGCGTCTACCGCGTATTGTGAACCAGCAAAATGCTTTAAATTTCATATGTACTGTAGGACTCACCTTAACAGTTGTATCACCCACTCTTCTTTCATTTCTTTATGGTTTTTTGCTAAAAGTATAAAATAATAAATAATAATAATAAAATTTTGAATATTCTTATAATATTTACGATATCGAATCCGTTCTTTAACTTGGCTTCTGAACACTTCAACGGTATAGAAAGAAATGTCTGGTTGTCTTGGGCGTTTAATCGACAAGCTAAAAGAATTCACTAAAAACTGATAAGACTGAGAGATTATCATACCCAAAATCAATATGTTTCTCAAGGTTAGTATATTTTTTTTTAAAGCGGAAAGTATTTTGCTCTCGATAAGCGACTTAAATCTTACAAAAGAAACTTCCAAATACCATTCATAGAAAAAAGTGGGAAAGTGAAAACTCAGTTGGTATAATTTTGTAAATATTGTTATATAGATAGATTAATCCTGAGGGATTCGTGAAAGTCCACATAGAACTAAATGTAGAAATATTGAAATGTAGACACTTTCTCTGCTGGTCTTAAATTTGCCTTAAACAAATTGCTGAATTTTAGCCGCCTACGTAAATGGTGTGATAATAAAATTTCTACTGCTCATTACTTTATCTCATGCGATATTGAACATTATCGCATGCGATATATAATAATACTAATGTAAATGGGGACATTTCTCAATTGAATTTTATACAGTTGTGGTGAAAGGAAAGTTGATACGAGTATATAATATATTTCTTGAGTATTTAGCAAGATCTGACAAGTTTGGTTAACAACCTAGTGTAATAAGTTCCCTTGACGATGGGCTACAATATTTCATGCAATGGTCTTAAACTTATATCTATACTAATATTAGAAACATGGAAGATTTGATAGTTTTTTGTTTGTATTTTAAAAGGCTTCGAAACTACTTGATGAATTTGAAAAACTCTTTCACCGTTGGGAAGCTACACTCTCTTTATGGATCCTTTCTCAGGGTGGTTCGACATCGAGAAGCTACAATCACAACAGACAGCCAAACGATTTTCTACTCGACTTGCACTCCTGCTCTCGCCGAGCACTCATCAGCAACTCGATATAAGAGAACTGTGGGACACCATTTCAAGCCTCTTACCTACAGCTGCAAGCGAAATCATTGGTTTTTGAAAAGGTTGAAAGAACACCTGGTACGATGAGGACGGTCGTGTCGCAGTGGAGAGAAAGCGGACAGCTTATCTCGCAATGTTGTAATCGGCCACAACACGAGCGCGGTGGGTTAGATACCGAGAGTTGTAAAGTGAAAGTGTAACATCTGGAGAACGCGAACCCGATTACCCAATCGATGACGATGGAGTACATGTTCCATTGCCCGACGATGATGAGGTTCGAATAGCAGAACAACAAAGCGGCGATAGATTGCCGGCCGAGCTATACGCCAGCGAAGAACTTGCAAGGTACATGCATCAGCTTCATAGCGAGATATGGTCTAATGTAAACATGCCCAACGATTGGAACTTAAGAGAGTTCTAATCGACAAAAAAAGGACCCCACAATCTGCGCTAATAACCGTGGGAAAACCTCCATAATATCGCATATAAGGTTCTATCGAGAGTATTGTGTGAAAGACACCGTTAACAAACTGATTGAACTATATCGGTGTGGCTTTAGACCTGGAAAATCTCTGTTGAACAGATTTTCACCATGCAAATCTTGGAAAATATCCGTGAAAAGTAGATTCACACACACCACCTCTTCGTCGATTTTAAAGCCGCCTTCGACAACACGAAAACGAATTGCCTCTATGCTGCTATGTCTGAACTTGGTATCTCCGCAAAGCTAGTACGGCTGGCTAAGCTGACGTTGAAGAACACCAAAAACTCCATCAGAATCGGGAAGTACCTCCCCGAGCTGTTCGATATCAAGTGAGGTTTCAGACAAGCCGACTCCCTATCGTGTGACTTCTTCAATCTATTACTAAATAAAACAATACGAGCTGCAGAGCTGAATAGAGAAGGTACAATTTTCTATAAGAGAGTACAACTGCTAAGAACCACGCCGTTAGTTCTGCTTTCTTCAGACTGAATAGTGAAACTAGGGATAAAGCGATATCCAACTTATTCCAGTGTGAGAGCGCTTCAAAATTAGCGTTTTTTATAACATTTTCGATTATGGCCAGATTGGACAAAATAATTAATTTTGGGCATTTAAATTAAAACACCCAACATTTAGTACGAATAAAAATTATTATAAGAGAAATTTTTTTAATCTTTTTATGGTATGTTAAAATAACTGACTTTTGACCATTCAATACCCAATAAAAGGATTTAAGCTTTTTAGCTCTCAAAAAATGGGTCGAGTTGTGAACGGAACGGATAACACGGAATATCTCCTGTTACAAAACAAACAGTCGTCGCATTCTCGACCTGGCTCCCACGTCGCTGTTGACAGTCATAGCTTCAAAGTCGTACGTAATTTCGACTACCTTGGAACCAGCATAAAACATCAACACCAATATCAGCTCTGAAGTTCAACGCAAAATCACTCTTGCCAAGAGGTGATACTTTGCATTTAGTAGGCAATTGAAAAGTAAAGTCCTCTTTCGACGAACAAAGACCAAACTCTACAAGTTCCTCATTATTTTCGTCCGAACTAACTAACCTTTTTTTTCAAAAGAGAAGGAAAGATTGTATTTATTCCTATTTCAAGCCGAAAATTATTAAGTTCCTTTGTTACTACAAATCAGTCCAATAATCGGGTGGCGCAACTCTTTTAGTGCCAGCATAATTTACAATTTCTATGACTTTGAAAACAAAATTAGAATAATAGAACCACTGTTAAATTCCAATGTACCTAAATAATCATTGTTAATTGCTTGAGTCGTTAATGCTCTGATCGCCGATCGAAGGTGACGTATGTAGTTGTAATCGTTTTGCACTTAGCTGTTTTGATGGCTCTCATTGAGTGGTCAATATAATATCGGGTGTTATAATCGATAATATAGATTCAAATAAATGCAAAACAATAACCTGCTCATTTAGTGCAAATGTGCACTTAGAGAAATAACTATATTAATATCAATGATTTTGTGTCTCACTTTTGTAATATAGAATCTATTTCTAATAATAATTTGGATTCAGTTTGCTTATATCAAACAACATGGTTAGAAAGAACTAAAGGGTGATCCATTTCGAGGTTCCCTACCATTTTAAAGAAAAAACACAGAAGCTTCAAATCCTATTATCGTTCGAAATATCATAAATAGCGGTTATTTTAGCGCGATAACGGACGCCTTTGACTTCTACGTTTTCACCGGCATCATTTTTGAAGAAATGTGGATCGATGATTCCACTGACCTGCAAACCACACCAAACCATTGTTTTTCTAGAAAAAAAGACCGCTCTTGAATCTCTTCACATTGCTTCTCGTCCTAAATGCGGCAATTTTGCATTTACACACCTTTGAGCCAGAAATGGGCCTCATCGTTGAACAAAATTTGGCTCGAAAACATCGGATCTTCTTGGAACTTTTCAAGAGCCGATAGAGCGAAGCGATGTCGCTTGGGAAGGTGGAGCAGTTTCAGTTCTTGCACAAGCTGTACTTTGTACGCTTTCATTTTAAGATTTCGACGTAAAATGCGCCAAGTCGTTCCATACGTCAGTCTGAGTTGCTGCGAACGGCGCCAATCGACTCTCCACGGTCTTCGTGTACACTCTCTGCTAAGGCTGCTTTAACTTCTTCACGGCGTGCTGCACGTGATCTCTTCGGCCGAATATTATCCAATATTGAATGCTGGGTCTCCAGATTGGTAATAGAGTTGTGAATAGTACGCTCAGTAGGCCGATTATGTGGACCATAAGTTGAGCGAAGCGCCCGAAAAACATTTTTTATAGAACGTGAATTTTCGTAATAAAGTTGAAGATTTGTAAACGTTGTTCAGACATTAGTCTTTCCATATTGAAATGCCAATCAATACTGAACAAAAATAACATGAGAACTTAACACGGCTCACGCGAAATGGGTTATCATTCATTTAAATAATTATTTTTCACCGTGTATTATTGATAAGCCGACGAAATCGTGCTGTTCTAAAAATATGATTTAACAGTTTAGCTTGCTGAAATAGAACAGATGTCTCACACTTATCATGGCTCACCCAAAATTTACCTTGCACCTAGCCGCGTTTCAACAGTCAGATAATCTCCGCCATAAATCGATGATCGGAAATAACTCTTTTCAAATAAGGTTCACTTGCCAATGACGCAATATGGGTAATATTTATTCGGAGGGTTATTTTGAGAAGTGTTATAAATGTTGCACTAAACCTGTTGTAACAGGTTCGAAGCAATGTTTGACAATAATGAAAATCATCTTCATAGAACAAGTTGAACCTACGGATAAAAAAATGTTAAGTATAAGCTAACTAAATGCGATTTTTCCTTTCTAACATTATGCGTTTCGAAAGAAATCAACAATTATTTCGTCACGCAAGCTCCGATTCAAAATTTCGAATTTTAACTTGAGCGCCAATAAATCCGATAAACTAATTTCTAAGAAAAGTTGCTGGATCCTTTATTCGGTAAACTTCGAGGTCTTTTGCTATTGTTGCTTTAGAACGTCGGTGATTTCTGAAGGGTAGACAAAGCATCCAAAACCATAAATAATGCTCGTAGCTGGATCTCAGGCAACCCTTCAAGCTTTGGGAATACTGGAGTATATTTCAGGCGAAAGTATTTGTCGTCAGGAAAACGGCTAAAATAACTAACAACGCAGGAAACAAAATTTTAATATGGATGGCATTTTTGGCAAGCTCATCAGCTATTTCGTTTACCGGAATGTATGCAGCCACTACATCAACTGCCTCCCTGCTTCTAAGAACATTCTCTGATAATGCGATGTGAGATTATTGCCTTAATTGCTGCCTGGCTACCGAATAAGTACAGGAAATGCGGAGGTCAATAAAAAATATACATGCACGATGAAATTTTCGAAAGAGCTGACAAACGGATCAGTTCGAGATGGAATGTCTTAGATCAGGTTCAATATCGCTAAGATCATACCCTAAGGCAAACATATATGTTTTTTACTGACAAGGTTTTGAAACAACTGCAGGACGGTTGTTGAGCTAAGGACAGGCCACAAAATGTCGCATCATAAGTAATGACGATAAATGCAGAAAGTTCAGGGAAGTAGGCATTAGCAAGACTCTGAAACACCTTCTTCTGTCCGGCATTATCTAGAACTCATCTTGGATATATATAAGAGTTTCCCAGCTCAAGGGACTAGATGAAGTATCAAGTCGCTCTTAAGGTTCGCAAAACGCGTCGATATCCTGTGTGACAAATACTTTAGCTCAAATTAAACTAAACCTCCATCTGGCATTACTAAGGACCACTAGGTCTATGCACGGCGTGACAGCCGACCGGCATAACGTAACCTAATCTTTCCTCTCGATTATCAACTGTAACAGTGAAGTGAGCAAGTTCTAATAATACAAAAGTGGTTATTCTCGCCGAAATGAAGAGTTTAGATTCAAGAAAAAAATTGAAAATTCTTAAACCAAGTCAAGGAATAAATGTGTCTCACAATTTTTTAAAGTAAAACAACAAATTGCAACAATGTTTATAATATGTAAATCTAAAAGACAAACAATATGTTGTTATGCACTTCTACATATACATACATACATACCTCTCTTCATATTTGTATGTTATTTCTTAGACCAACATAAATAGGAGACAAATTTGCATTTAATATTTTCCAAGTTCATTTTCTATGCAAATCTTAGCAAAAAATATAAAAACATTTTTCAACCACTCGAAAAATGTTTTTGTATTGTATATGCTTGTGGTATAAGTAAGCATGTATGTGTTTGCCATGCACTTTGGAATTTGTGCGCATGGAAAAATAATGCCAGTGCAGGCTTTTAGGTGATATTAAATATTCATGCGTTTCGGAATTATGAAATGCTCGCATAAGCGCAGGGCAAAATGCAGCGCTGTACTTGGAGACATAGCCAGCGGCGCATGAATGTCATTGGTGGTGGCGTCGTGACTGTTGGGGAGTGAAAACTTTGATGGAATTACGAAAACAGACCACAAGCATATTCAAATACAGAAGTATAGTATGTATGTATGTATGTTTGCTGTGTATGTTTCAAATTTATTTAGATATATATTTACTTTTATTATTTTAGAACCACAATCCTAGTGCTTTTGGTAGTAAAAGTAATTGCCATTTAAAGTAATTCAAGTGAAATAATTTCATAATAGTTTTGTATAATTGTTTACCTTTTATTATAGTTTTGAAATCAAAAGTTATTCGAAACACTGTAAGGACAAGATACCAACGGTTCAAGTGGCCATATAATATAGTTTTAATTCACTCTTTGAAGTAAGTTTTCTTGCAAGCAAAAATATCGAAATTCCTGAGACTTATCCGTAATGCAATGATACCTTTCAAAAAATGCTTCTTAACATTTCAAATAATTCAGGTTCTAGAGGCATTAAACAACAACCTAGATTTCGTAACGGAGAAAAACTTTGCTACCGGACAATAACTGAACACTTTTCTCCATAGCCGCTGAAAAAAGTGGCTCCTAACTTGGAACACTTCGTTTTTTCCTCGTCTGTTTTTTCATTGACGAAAATGTTCCTATTACCAGGGAACCAAATTATGAACAAGTGGATTTGACTGGCAGTGTCTTTAAAGCTTTTCTGCAATTGTTGACTTCGCTGGAATTCATCTGTGGTGAAGACAGTTTCAGAAATAGAGAGAAATGTCAAAACCCTGGAGTATACCCCCGACTCTAATTCTTATTTTGAATAGACTGAGATAGTTTAGATTAAGATAGTATCCTCCTCCTCTACTAACCCATCTCTCCATTCAAGTCTAGCGAAAATTCTCACCAGGAAATAACTATTAACTTGTTACTTCTTACCGTAGAACTGTTATTTTCCGAGTTAAAATTTCTATGAGCGCATAAATTTCAGTCGGACATGACTTAATAGCCTCCGTAATGCCACAAACCAGTTGTCCATGTGTAAAAATTGTTCTAATGACGGCAGTATACATCCATATATGCACAAAATTTAGTACATAAATATGTTAAATAAATTCTCCAGAAGGGTTCAAGAAGTGAACTCTCGATTTGCCTTCCAACTCACTGTTGACAGTCATAACGTAAGTCGTAGATAATTTCGTCTATCTTGGAAACAGTATTAACACTAACAACAATGTCAGCCTCTCCCGACTAACAAAGGCCAAACTCTATAAGTCACACATTATTCCCATTCTGCTATACGAGTATAGTGTAGAGGCATGGACGATGATATCATCTATGAGTCGAGGTTATGAGTTTTCGAGAGAGAGGAAGAGGAAGACCTCCACTCCAGGTGAAGAAGCAATTGGCTATCCAATTGGCGCCAAACAGCGAAAAGGAATAACGACTGGCGCGCTTTTGTAAGCTTGGCTATAACCGCGTAAGCGGTGTCTACGCCAATAAAAATGAAGATAAATAAGTAACTACTCAGTTGTAATTAGTCCATTTCACACCTTTTGAGTGCATGATTTATTTTAAAATACCCACATTTTTTAATTATCACAGTTGAATTTTTCGTATTCCATAAATATATTTCTTTTAAAATGTATACCGTTAGTCACATTCAAGCACTTAATAGTCAATTTCATATATCGTACTATTTCTCGTGGATCCCTTCTTCACTTTAATGTTACAAACGAAACATGTGGCCACCTCCTGATCCTGATCAACGACATATATTTCCACTTTAACACTGATCTCCGGGTAATTGCCAATGGGGAACGTGAAGAGATACGTCACGTCTTCGGTAGCGTAAAGTGGACAGTAGGCTTCGTGCATAAGATTCGAACACACATCACGTACATCATCGGGCAATTCATACGGTACTGTTATGCCCAAAGTGGTAGCCTTCACCAAAGTGGTCAACTTCGTCACATATTTCACTGTAGGGAAACAGTGTTGCATAAAACTTTAAGTTTTACTGAATTAAGTGTCAATTGCTTTACTTACTGACGTAAAAATCGATCTCGAATATCATTACACTGCCCTTAATAACATCGCAGGGAGGTATCTCACAGTTCAGCACGCGTACGGCCAACGGGAAGGGTTTGTCGTCGGAACCTGTTGTGTGTTTCGGACGTAATTTTTAGTTACACACGTTTTTGTAAGAATTTTATTTTAATATAAAAAAATATAATAGTTTCGACTTACATTTCTGAACCTGTGTAGCCGAGACGTTGGCCAGAATATATGCAAATAGAATGAGCTTCTTCCACATTTTCGTTTTGCCGGACGCTATTTATTGTGCAGCGAAATTGGTAGTATTTCTTATAGTCTTTGACTTTCGGCTTATATTTGGCAAAAAATGTATTTTTGTAATGCGAAGTAGCTTAATTACTATTATCTTATCGCCTTACAAATCATTTTAGATTTGAATGCCAAGAATTTTTTTTATTTTCTCTTCTTATGCTGAGGTAATTGACGATTGTCAAGGAGACTTCTATTTTTATTCTTTCTTTCGTTTAAGATAAATCACATTGCACCGAAATATTATAATTTATGAGTTGGTTTCTGTGTTTAAAAATACCAGACACTATATTTTAGACTTCTAAGCTATTGCGCTGGTCGAGTGAGACATTCGGCTGACGAAAAATGTATATTCTGAAAGCAACTCCCAATATACAGTCACCCAGAGAAGTCTACATACATCATTACCAATACTATACCAAACGTATTAGAATTAAGAGTAAAAAGATATTTAGACTAAGTTTATTGTATTGTATTTATTAAAAATATTTCATAAAAACTGATTTCAAAACATAGAAAAGTCTACATACTCCTAACAAAAACTTATTTTCAACAAAAAAAACGTAATAATAGTATTTAAATTGATATTTATTTGGGCCATCTTTGCTCTGCGGTGCAACGTTTAATCTGTTTTTCATTGAAAAAACGATTTTTTTTGTCTAATGGTTTGAAATAAGATCTCATTACTGGAGCAGTGCATTTTTAAAGTCCTCTAATTCATCCCATAAATGCTCTATGGGGTTCAAATCAGAAGGCTGAGGAGGGCGAATTTTTATACCCTGAGCAAGGTATATTAAGTTTGTCACGAAGTTTGTAACACTTAGAAGGAAGCGTCGGAGACCCTATAAAGTATATATATAAATGATCAGTATGTTGAGCTGAGTCGATTTAGCCTTGTCCGTCTGTCTGTCTGTCCGTCTGTCTGTATATACTATACAAATCCCTCAGTTTTTAAGATATCGTTTTGAAATTTTGCAAACGTCATTTTCTCTTCAAGAAGCTGCTCATTTGTCGGAACTGCCGATATTGGACCACTATAACATATAGCTGCCATATAAACTGAACGATCGGAATCAAATGCTTGCATGGGAAACTATGAGTTATTATTCATAGAAATAATGTAATATTGGAAGAAATTGTTCAGATCGGCTTACTATAGCATATAGCTGCCATACAAACCGAACGATCGGAATAAAGGGCTTGTATGGAAAACTTTTGCATTTGACAAGATATATTCACGAAATTTGACATGGATTACTGCTTAAGATAATAATATAATCTCCGAAAAAATTGTTCAGATCGGATTACTATAGCGTATAGCTTCCATACAAACAGAACACATAGTTACTAAAAGAAATTTACTGCCGAAGTTAACGGTTTTCTTGTTTTTTAATCAGAAACCTTTTAGAATGTCGAAAAATTGGGAATGTAGGCTTGGATTTTCTAAAAATTACCATTTTTACCCTTGTCTTTTGACATCAAAATAGTTAAACCACTGTCAAAATGCCTTTTTTATCGGAAAAGCGCTCTATCACGCACTGGAGTATAAAATTGTCTATAAAATACGCTTTAGTTCAAGTAAATTGGTTAAATAATTCGATCGCAATTTTGACGGCCGGATAAAAAAACGCAGTTTCGAGGAAATGAGCTTCAAAGTATTGGTACTATACAGCCGCTACCTGTAGTGCAGAGGTTTTGGGGCCTATTTCTTAAAAAATATTGCGAGTAAACCAATGAAACTTCGGGATTATATATTTGATTGGTTTTTCGATCGATTAGAGCGAAATTCTTTTTAAATTTTTTGAAAATTCTAAAGATTTATCCCCCCTTAACAATACGTACAGTATGCTTTAGGTCATTGTTCTGTTGAAAGTACCAACCCTCTGAAAGACCCATTTTATTTTCAGATTGTTTCAGATTGTCTTTTAGTACATTCAAATATACCATACGATCCATTGTTGTTTCGATAAAAATTAAATTCCCCACGCCAGCCGCTGACATGCAAGCCCACACCATTCCGGAACCCTTTCCATGTTTGACTGTAGGAAGCAAGTTTTTTGAAAACAGTGCTTCTTTCATTTTGCGCCATACTTTTTGTTTTCCATCACAGCCAAACAAGTTGAACTTGCTTTCATCGCTAAACATGACGTTGGCCCCAAAACATTAATCTTCATCAATATATTTGGTAGCAAATTCAACATGTTTTTGTTTATTATTCTATTAATAATTAATTTTTTCTATTTGGCACACGGCTATGAAATCCACTATCTATTAAACACTTCCACACAGTTTCTGGATGCACTGAAGCAATATTTGAGTTTTCCAGGATTTTCGCAATTTCTATAGCCGAAACTGAGCATTTTCCTGAACTGCTGCCAAAATTTAACGCTTTGCACGTGATGAAAGCTTAGACGGTCGACCGCTCCTCGGCTTGGTTTGTATACTTTTCGTTAGATTACAATTCCAAATTATTGTTCGAATGGTTGATTTTGAATGTAATTTTCCTCCCTCACTTAGAGACCTTCAATAACTAATTTCTTTTACTCATTTAAAAAAAATAACACCGTGAAAATATGTATTAAAAGTAAGGAAATCAGCTTATTTATATATAATTTTATATACTTGCAAATATTGAAATAAGCTTTTATGAAATATTTTTAATAAATATAAAAAAAATTAAAACAAGAAAAAACGTTAACTTCGGCTGCACCGAAGCTGATATACCCTTCACAGGTGCATTTATTTTAGTAACTATGTGTTCAGTTTATATGGAAGCTATATGCTATAGTAATACGATCTGAACAATTTTGTCGGAGATTAAATTATTACCTTAAACAGTAATCCATGTCAAATTTCGTGAAGATACCACGTCAAATGCGAAAGTTTTCCATACAAGCCCTGGATTCCGATCGTTCGGTTTGTATGGCAGCTATATGCTGTAGTGATCCGATCTGAACAATTTCTTCCAATATTACATTATTTCTATAAACAATAACTTATACTAAATTTTGTGAATATATCTTGTCAAATACAAAAGTTTTCCATACAAGAATGTAATTCCGATCGTTCAGTTTGTATGGCAGCTATATGTTATAGTGGTCCAATATCGGCAGTTCCGACAAATGAGCAGCTTCTTGAAGAGAAAATGACGTTTGCAAAATTTCAAAACGATATCTTAAAATCTGAGGGACTAGTTCGTATATATACAGACGGATAGACAAACGGACATGGCTAAATCGACTCAGCTCAACATACTGATCATTTATATACATATGTACTTTATAGGGTCTCCGACGCTTGCTTCTGGGTGTTACAAACTTCGTGACAAACTTAATATACCCTGTTCAGGGTATAAAAATGGTCAAAATATCTTTTTACGCTTAATTGGAATTCGTTTGGCATGAATTTTGTTGTTCCATTGTCAATAGATTGCCCAGAACTGAATTTTTCAGGGGTGTATGTAGACTTTACTGGACGACTGTACGTATTATATGGCATACATATTTACGTCATGGAAAGAAGAAAGTACTCAAAAATAAAAACTCATAATATGAAGTCTAGTAAAAAATAATCAATTATTTTTGCTTTCTTTAGTATAGTCCGATCCGGTAAAGATTAAAATGAACTGCACACAATACACAAATTTCTGTTGCCTAGAATTTTTCTATGAAAAACACCTTTTATCATGTTATATCATCATAAAACATGGGATAAGTATGCTTGGAGGGAACGAGAAAGATGGAACCATAAACTGAATGAAATCATCAGTAATCTAGACTATTTAGCTCTGGAAGTATTTATAGCAGGAGCAAAGACGAAATTCCACGTGCTTTAGCAAAGCCGAATGAAAAAAAATCGTTCCAAATACCGATTTGCTTTTCTGTAAAAAATAAGAAGAAGAAAATATCTCAATGTGGATAAAAACCTCTGCCGATGCCTAGACTGTACGAAAGTTTTAGAAATATACGTATCAAATGATTTTTTAATAGCGAAGCCACATATTTACTTTCTTATAATATGGTAAGCACTTATGTACTATATATGTATGTATGTATATGTATTTACCTATACCGTATGTATGTTATGTATGTCTATGTAGTCTGCGTGTTTTTGCGAATTTTAAAAGAGCATTTCAATACGCTGGGGAACGCCACATCTCGTATCAATACAATACGCTAAGCGGATATGTAAAAGCATCTGAAGAATGATAAAAGTGTACAGGGAATAGGCGACTACGTACATGTGTATCTACAAATACTATGTATGTGTGTCTAACCTCATAAAACTTCCATTTAGCTTCACACGCTCTGAGATTTGCTTGCCAATGTAATGCGAGTATATTAGCCACAATATTGCTAGACATACATGCACACGCACACACACACATACACAAAGTAAGAGCGTTGCATATCAGCAGGCGTTACAACAATCGATGCGTATTTTTGTGATTTTTAATCAAATATTTTCGCTTCATTGATGTCTTCATCCGCTCAACGGTGCGTCGCTCACTCATTTTCGTTTTCATTTTCATTCTTAATGGAATTTAACTAATCCGATTCGTATGAGTTCGCTCTTTGACATATTAAATAATGTCACAATAAAGCATTAATTCAATAGAGATAACAGCATATGTGCGTGTGTGTGAGCGTATGGGTAAAACACACTACTACAAGCAGATACATCATTGATGTAGGTACATTTCACAGGTGGCAAATTGTGAAAAATTGCATTGGTCGGTGGAAATAAGTGCGTGAAATGTGTATGTGTGTGTATGTGTGCAGATTGGAGTGAATTTAGATATGTGGTATGTGGTTCAGGCAGCGATTGCAAAGAATGTGACAAATTACCGCCCGTCGACTAGGAAAAATACTATAAAGTATAGAAACGGACGGCAGTTGATCAGGGCTGGGAGTTGAAGGGGGGTGCGGATAAGGTGGTAAACGGTGGCACACGACAGAGCTGCTGTTAGAGTGTCTGCTGCGTTGGTGTGTGCGCATATGCAGGGGGTAGATCATTAGTGCAACACCACAACAAACACAAAGTACCCTGTGCGAATTCGAAGATTCAAAAGGAAATTTGCGGAACATTTTTTAAATATACTAAATTTGTATAAACAAGGTGCGTTCCAAAGTAAACAGGACTTTAAAAAAACAGAACAAATGATTTTTTCGGCAAAATCAACTTACTTTATTCAAAACAGTCTCCTTCTGCTTCAATGCAGCTTTTTGCACTGTCCAAAAGCATGTCAAACGCGTGTTTTAGCTCGTTGGCCAGTATGCTGGTGCAAGCCTTTTGAATGGCCTCTACGTCTGCATAACGCTTTCCTTTCATGGGCAAATGCATTTTTCCGAAAAGGAAGAAGTCGCACGGTGCCATATTAGGTGAATACGGGGAGTAGTGGAGTAGTGGTTAATGGTTAAAATGTGATTTTTGCGTCGAATCGAAATAATCACACCTTTCTTAAGTCCAAATGTTCAGTTAAAATGCAATAAATCGATGTTTTGGATTCTTATTTCCATAAATTTCAATGATGATTTCATGTTTGATGAATTTTGTGATCGTCCTAGATCAATTTTGATTGGCCCAAATGTTGATCGTCTTTTATGTCCTCACGACCACTTTGAAAACGTTGAAACCACTCATGCACTCTGCTATGGAATAGGCAATCGTCGCCATAAACTTGTTTCATCAATTGATTTTATCAATTTTTAAACAAAATTTAATGTTGGCGTTTGTTTTCGCAAAACACAAACATACTGACACGATAAATTGATGTTCATGAAATGACGATCTGAAGAATCGATAAAGATTTCTAACGCGCTAGTCGTCATATAGATATGCCCAACAGAATTTCAAAAGTCCTGACTTTGGACTTTGGTAAAAAAGTGAACCAATTTACTTGAAAAACTGAAAATAGGCTTCTTCTGCGCACAGTTGGGGTTCGGCTTTTGTTGTGATTGGTTGCACATCTGGGCTGTAGGGCGGCTGCGGAAGCGTTGGGATGCCGGCCTTGGTTAGGTAGCTGTTCACAAGAAAGGCGGTATGAGCCGGGCCGTTGTCGCGGTGCAACTTCCAATCGGCTGCGATATTTTGTCGCAACCGATTGACCCTACGTTTGAGTCTCTTGAAGACTTCCACGTAAAACTTGGCGTTAACGGTTTGTCCAGTATGATGAAATCCATCTGGGACGATGCCTCTGATGTCAAAAAAGACAATGGTCATCGTTTTCACTTAGGATTTGCTCATTCTTCCCTTTTTTGGGCGAGGAGACGCCGGCGCGTGTCACTCGGAAGATAGAAACGCCCTCTACCGAATCCAGTCGGTGAGCGCACGCTCCGAAGTATAGTCGCGGCGGAAGAAAATCAGTTTTATTACTTTCCGGACAAAGCCTGTATGTTGACAGTTTTCTCCGATTATCGATTTGTAATGCACTCGGAACTCCTTCCGACCAACCAAACTGTCAAAAAGGAATACTATTTGAGTGTTATGCGTCGTTTGCGAGAAGCTATTCGTAAAAATAGAACAAAATTATGAGCCGCCAACTTTTGGTTTTTGCACCACGATAATGCACCGTCCCATATGCATTGATTCCTATCTCGTACCGCAACCACCGTATTCGCCTGATTTAGCTCCGTGGGACTTCTGGCTATTCAGCAAACTCAAACAACCGCTCTGGTGAAATCTTTTTGAGTCAGTTGAAATTCCGGAAATTGAATTTAACAACTGTTTTGAGGATTGGGAAAAACGTTGGTCTACTGTATTGGGACCAAGAGGGATTCATTTGAGAGGAACGATTAGATTTTGAAGAATAAATTAAGAATTTTAAAATTATTATTAACATGAGTGATTATCTTCATAAAACGTGGTACATTTTTTTTGCACCCAAGCGAGATTGGTACAGGTGGGAGTAAGCGGACCATTGTCACATCCACAAATATCGAAAGCCTATAAAGTTCTATAACAAAATTAAGATACAAAACTATAATTTGGTGCAGGAAATCTTAGTAGTGATGCTTGTCTAATCGGTCTAATGATCATATCTTACAAACATCTAATGCTATTTTGCGATCAAATTTGCCCAAAACAAGTATTTTTAAGACCTCTTTATATACTTTGAAATCAGATGATAATCACGTACACTCCCCATGTAACGGTTAAGAGCATATATATTAAGCACCTGTGAAAATGAAAATTTTCCAAAATAATACTTCTTATCTTATACCATCTCAAGTTGAAATTGTCAAGTACCTAGATACCGAATATGTGGGCCTCAGTGTTGTCAAAGTTGATTATTTAGTGGAAATATCAGAGAAAATAAAAATCACTAAGAAACATTTTTGATTTTAAGAGATAATATTTTCCGGATAATAATGAAAAATGAGTAAAATCGAGTTAATACATCTCCGAGTCGCCATGTATCTGATATAAAGATTATCGAACTTAAGTTTGATTTTATTCAGTATATATCGATCAATGTTTGAGTTATCATTATGAAGGTCGTAGCGATAATTTTTCGGTTTTGCCTGAGTACTTATATATTGTTATGTCAAAAATGGAGAAAATCAAAATCAAACATTTCAAACTCGGTCAAAATGCAAGATATCTTAGCAAAATTAGGTGAATGTAGAATATCTTATACAGTATATAGATTAATGCCGAATATTGCATAATCGGTTTATGAATAACCCCAGCTTTCATATGCTAAATATAACGATATTTGTTAGACAAAAAAACTTTACGCAACATAGATTAAACAGAGTGTAAGCTATATCCGAAAAGAAATCATGTTCGGAAATATTCTTTTAGAATGTGGAAAATTAATTAAATCAGTCCAGACGTTCCGCTAGTTTGAATAATGCTTATATACTCATTTCCAAAATATATACTCAAGCAAGTTAGCTTTTCCCTGACACTGTCACTGTGTTTAAAATTTCCTACAAGGTATTATTTCACGTAAGAATAGATAGTAGCTCGACATGCATGCTTACATTTGTGTGTTGTGCGAAAATATTTCTGATTTTTTTTCTCCAACTCGCCAATATTATTTTCCGCCTGACGCATTTTTGCCGGACAAAAGAATTTCGAACAAATGTCTGGACGAATTTTGGTTTTTACATTGAAGTTTTTTTTACTGGGAATTTTACTTTGTAGGCTTTTGCGGCTTATGTTATCTTTAAGGATTTGTTAAGCTTTTGGCGAATGTTTTTTTTTACGTAGCACAAAATTTTGTACTTCTTATGTTTAAAGATTTCAGTTGTATGTATATATTTATATAGATGTATATATGTATATAGTGTATATCGTCACCTAAAATACAAAATAACGTAACATCACTTTTCATAAGTTTGCAGGCGAAAGGAAAACGATGTAATAGAAAACACTCATAATGAAATAAAAGGTATGTTTTGGTTATATATTGGTTATGTCTGATGGCGGAAACATAAAAATTTATGCATAAAAATATGTAATATGATGTAGGAAATCGTAAGCAATAGAAATCACAATTTTGAATTTTTTCATGATACGTTGTTTTGCGTTTTAGGTGACGATATGGAAAAAACTAAGAACATGAGAAACCATTTGTACTACTTTTGCTGATCGAAGAGATAGCTGCGGTTTTCAGAAGTGTTCACTTTGAAATTATGAAGCAATATGAAAGGTCTTTTGTGTAGTACAAAAAAATATATGGTATATATACTTACACATGCATATGTATGTGTGTAAGTGCCATACATGTGTGTTTGAAGTGGTTTTTGGGGTCAAATGAAATTAAATGTGCACAAAAGTGTAAAAAAATATTGCGAAAAGTAATTCAGCTGAATGTTTGAGCTGCTCCAAAAAATTATTTATTACTTTAACGAGTATTCAGCACAATTCCTGCATTATATTTAACAAATCAAGGAAACCAAAGCACTGATTGCATTGCATTTCACTTGCAACAAGGCAACGAGGCAGGATGTGTGTCAAAATTACTCGCACGCATAATTAAAAGCGCGCACGTGTACTTGATTACGCCAAATACTATTGTAATTAAAAGTCATATGTAAATGAGCAGCAGCACACTTACCTACATCCACAGTGCGCACGCGCCTTGAAGTAGGCAACGCCAACTGAATTTGCAGCGAAAAACTTCAAACTAACATTCTAATTACGTCTAAATAATAGTCGCATTCACTTTTCAACTAAAAACATTTCTATGCAAATACCGGCGAGGCAGCCAACTGAATGCACGCATGAATGCTGCTGCAATTTTCTCGCAGCCGCAAGTGGAGCGTTGAATTTATTAACGGTATTATTTTAGAGGCGCATTTCTTTGCATTTTTCCAATAGCTGAGACGCCGCCAAAGCACAAACAACAAAGGAAACGAAAGTAGGTGAGGAACGTCAACAACAACCGACATGTGGCATAACGGTAACGACGACATGCCGACATGCCGACACGCCGTTAGCGGCAAATTGCTTGACATTAAGCGGAGCGTTGTACGACTTGTACAAGTTGTTCGGACGCGTGTAACTTCTTATCGGCATCGAGGAATTTCGCATACATTCGGTAATTGCGGCAAATTAATTGATGGCGCGTTGCGAGTGACGACGCTCGTCAGCACACACACACACACATACATATATATATGAACGAATAGTGACAGGTACAAGGCAGCAGTGTGGTCGTCACATGCGCGCGTGTGTGTGCTTGTGTGCGTGTAGTGGTATATATTTGCTGTTGTTGTACTAAAAATTTTCGCATGACAAAATATGCAAATTAATAAATAATGAAAGGACAACCAAATCAAACTAGAAGTTGGCAAGGTAAAAGAACTTAAAACAAAAACAAAAAATATTATTAAAATGAAATAAATAAAGAGAAGCAAAAGACGTTAACTTCGACTGCATCGAAGCTATAATACCCTTTACAAATAAAAAGTTTCGCTGCAAAAATTTTTAATTGCCTAATTTTTTGTATGACAGCTATATGCTATAGTAGTCCGATCTGAACAATTTCTTCGGAGATTACATTATTTCTATGAACAATAACTCATACCAAATTTCGCGAAGATATCTCATCAAATACAAATGTTTTCCATATAACGACTGGATTTTGATCAATCAGTTTATATGGCAGCTATGCGCTAGAATAGTCCGATCTGAACAATTTCTTGGGAGATTACAGCGTTGCTTTGGGAAATACGCCTTGCTAAATTTCCTGAAGATATCTCATCAAATGAAAAAGTTTTCTATACAAAAACTTGATTTTTATCGTTCAGCTTGTATGGCAGCTATATGCTATAGTCATACGATCTGAACAATTTCTTTGAAGAATACAGGGATACTTCGGAAAATAATTCTTGCCAAATTTTGGGAAGATATCTCATAAAATGCATAAGTTTTCCATACAAAAACTTGAATTTGATCGTTCAGTTTGCATGGCTGCTATATGCTACAGTAATGCGCTATCGGCGGTTCCAACAACAAATGAGTACAGTGGTAGTGAAAAGAAAAAGACGTGTGCAAAATTTCAGATGAATATATGAAAAACTGAAGTACCAGTTCGCATATAGCGAACAGAGAGATGGACGGACCTTTGTACCTGGACACGACCCAGCTCGTCATGCTGATCATCAAATATATGCTTTTTATAGTCTCCGAAGTTTCCTTTTGGCCATTACAAATTCCATGTCAAACTTAAAATACGCTGCTATGGGGTATAAAAGGTAAATATGTAAAACCAGTTGAGCGCCGAAAAGGTAAAAGTGCTCTCACACACATGTCCACGCACTCACACGTGACACATGTGTGTAAATAACTGTATCTCCTTGTGAACTTTTGTGCAAATTTTCCGCATAAAATGCGTGTCACTCGTCACCCCAGCCGACTCGAGCATGTTGCCTTACAATTTGCCTTTGAAAATTGACCATTTCAAGGCCACTGGTCAGTGGACGCCCTTTTTCGTTTAATTTTTTTCGTTATATGTGTGTGAATTTCAAAGAAAACGAAATGTGTTATTAAAATACAAACACATGAGTGCTTTTTGTTCGGAAATTCCACTTTCGTATATAAAAATATTCTTTGTTTCATAAATATCCTTTTAATTGCTTAGTTATTTGTGACAATTGTCTCTGTGTGGTTAACCACACACAGACAAATTACTTTAATTGCAGATATGCGAAATATAAAAATGATACTTTTAAATGAGTGCTTAAGATAAGATAAGATAAATAGTTTAGGAGTGCACCGCGACCTAAGGTCTAATGTGCTCTTTTTTAAGTCACAAGGACCCACTTAACTCCAGCATATTGAAAAATTCCAACATACTGCTAGGTGCTAATGAGGATATGTGATCTTTATTTGGGAACATGGATCAAAATTAACCTGGGTCTGCAAGCTTCTATGCAGTCAATTAGCAGGTGCTCGAAGTTTCAGTAAGACAAGTAGCCTAAGTTTGTCCCTTGGGAGGTTGATTACATATTCCCTTATGATGTGAGGACCCACCACGATGAAGTATTCAGGCACTACCTTGTTAGTGGATACTGCAGAGCGAGCGAGTTCATTAGCCAGTTTATTCACGGCTATACCTTTGCGACCGGAGATCCGGATAAGGTGCACTTGGTTACGTTCCGATAGACTGTTTAGCCGTTCTCTACATTCCTGCAACAGTAGCGATTTGATCTCGTAGGCAGAGATCGCTTTAAATGCCGCTTGACTGTCGCTAAGTATGGTTATACGCTCATTGCGATAGTTGCGTTGGAATTATGGCAAAGATCTCTGCTTGAAATATGCTCGGAAAACTTTCCATACGTGTGGAGAGTGGCAATTCCCTAGGGAGCTTTCGAGCCGTCGGTGTACCACTTGATTGTACTATCCCTAAGTGGGCTAGAGAGTGGATTCATTCCATTTAGCCTTACTGCTTAGGCTAATTGTACTTCTTAGTTAGGTTTACTCTTTTGGTAATGCTGTCCCTTGGCAGAAGAGTCAATGATTTTTCACTACTTAAATCCTTCAAACGCTAGGATGAGATTACCACCAAACCCTTCTGCCAAACCCTTCTGCTGTCATTTGAAGCAGTGTATTTTTTGTGCTAACTGACCGATTACCGGCATTTGCCTCAACCCCATACGTGATAACCGGTCGCACGATCATGGTGTACAATCCTCTGACAAGCCTTAGCTTGCAGCCCCACGATTTATCAGCTAATCGACTGCGCA
The DNA here is from genome assembly GCF_024586455.1 of Bactrocera neohumeralis. Taxonomy (NCBI): domain Eukaryota; kingdom Metazoa; phylum Arthropoda; class Insecta; order Diptera; family Tephritidae; genus Bactrocera; species Bactrocera neohumeralis. The sequence goes on from NC_065919.1 coordinate 56,390,889, forward strand.
CCATTAGTGCTGCTGCCATCGCAGAGTGGAATCAAGCGTGAGAACAAGATATCTGAACATATTAGTTATCTCTACATCTCTGCCCCGGAGACTTAGGTTCGAGTGGTCGGGCAGGTTGATATTCAGCTCAACCCCACTGAAGTTTTTAGAAACTTCTTCAATATGTGAAAGTTTACTATAATAATATAACTTTGGAGACATGATAAAAGTTTCAGGTCTTTAAATTTCAGCGTTCAGAGGAATTCCCTTATATATAGAGGCTCTGATCATAATTTGTATATTATTTTATTGTCGTAGGAATTTTTTCATAAAGGGGTAATAAAACGACAAGTTGCTGGCCTTTGAGTTATAGTTCTGTATTATTTCCATCTTTAGAAGGTGAGGCTATATTTTTTTACAACCTGAGGGAGAACTCCTCCATTATGTTAGTATGGACTTAATGTGACTTGATGTTGATGCCCGCACAAATTTTTACGAAACATTTGAATTCGATCGTCTGAAGTAAGATACCCCACTATAGATTATTCCTGGTATTCAACTAATGTTGCTAAAAAATATCTATCATTATCTATCTAATACAAATGGCAAATCATCATGAAATTTATCTTAGGAATAAACAGTTATACGTTTCATAAAGCTCTTATTACCGTCTCCTGAGAACACTGACTGAATAATAAGGAAGGTTAAAGATATTTCGCTATAAAAAAAATTGATATTTAACGAGTTTTTAACATTGAGAGCCCGGAAAACAAGAGATTCTCCATCCTAAATTACTAAGTATTTTCAAAATACTAAAGTATGTGATAAGTATATTTTCTTATTTCTTAATTAACATTTTGATATTATAAAGGTCCAAAAAACGGTTCGTGAAGAACCGGTTCTCTTGTAGAGTGTTAAACTGCTGCCGTACGCCGATGACATCGATGTCATTGGCCTCAAAAATCGCGCCGTTAGTTCTGCTTTCTCCAGGTTGAACAAAGAAGCGAATCAAATGGGTATGGTAGTGAACGAGGGCAAGACAAAATATCTCTTGTCATCAAACAAACAGTGGTCGCACTCGCGACTTGGCTCCCACGTCACTATTGACAGTCATAACTTTGAAGTCGTAGATAAGTTCGTCTATCTTGGAACCAGTATTAACACCAACAGCAACGTCAACCTCGAAATCCAATGCAGAATAACTCTTGCCAGTGTTACTACGGACTGAGTAGGCAATTGAGAAGTTAAGTCCTCTCTTGACGAACAAACTAAACTCTACAAGTTCCTTATTATTCCCGTCCTGCTATACGATGCTGAGGCATGGACACTGACATCATCTGATGAGTCGGCATTACGAGTTTTCGAGGGAAGGGTATGGTCCTTTGCGCATTGGCAACAGTTGGTTGGTTGTAAGAACATATGATCATTAATTTGAAATTCCGACGTTAATTACATTCAACTGCAAGACCACATTCCAACATACCTACATTCATACATATAAATATGTATGAATATATACACATGTTCGTAAACGAAAAACAATTAGCCACACATTTTCCGAGCGTAGAATCTCACTTTCTAAAGAATTATTCTAAAGGAGTTGGGGCCACACCCACACCCACAAATATGTATTTGTCACTCTTATTGTTTATTGTGTTGTAATTTATTTGTTTGTAAAGTATTTTCTTTGGTGCAAATGTCAGTCTGAAAATTTGTCAAGTGATATGAGTATGTGTTCTGGTTCGTGCAACAAACGGTAAATTAAATTGTTGCTTAATTGACAGGACGCGCGTGTATTAAATTACCGGCACTTTGACCGAGCATCCGTTGACATTGTCAAAATTCATAAAGGACATAAGGTTATGCTACATTAACAGATACACACATCCACATACATACATATATACATATGTATATGTGTATAGTTGCGCTGGTGGCGTGTGGCCTGAATGTAATTTTGATTTGACAAATTAATTGATTTTGAATGAAGTTTTTGATTAACACGAGGTTGTTGGAGTTAATTAAAATTTCATTACACCGGACACACCTTGATTTCACTCATAGCTACAAATGCGTGAATGTATATGTAGACATGTTCGTATGTGTAGAAATTTGAGCTTTGTTATACTATAAATGAGACATTATACCTGCTTACATATTATTTATTTTATATTTTTGGACTAGCAAAGTGTGAAGGATAATTTGAAAGTTAAGAAAAATGAAAAATACACGCGGTATACAGTTATATAATATGCGACTCATCCGACAATTTAGTCTAATATTCTATGATACAAACATTTTTTGTTCTGCAAAATGATGAGAAGATATGAACTGATATCGTTGGTCAATTGATTCTTGATGTGTGGGAATAAAAAGAAGTACCATTTACGGCGGATGACCCAAATTCGACGTTTTGGACGGTCAAAAAGGCGCTTGATGAGTATGTCTGAGCTCTGCGTCCTGGCAAATGAACTGTTTGTTGTTCGGAAGCTGAAGAAAAGGCAAACAAATTGGGTATTCAAAATAGGTTGCTATAGACAGTGTGAATGAAGCTAACAACGGTAAAAGTTTTGTTAGATCTCGCTAGCTATATGTTTTGGATAAGGAACCTCTAAGACGAAATGAGATTACTTAACAAGGAAAATTAATCTTTTATGAAGATCTTTATTTTGATTTAGATCGGTAATTTTGCAAGCTATTTTCAAATTGCCTTCGAGTAATTGAATCTTGTACCAGTTTCTCAACTTTCATGAAAATGTCTTCATAGCCATACAAAAGTTTTTTCATCGATGCATTGTGATCATCCACGTTAAAGTTTGTGCGACAGCTCCACTGCTGCAGATGATTTTTTAATTCTATGTGGATAAAACAATTCTTAAATACAAAACGTTCTTTTTCCTAGAAGAAATTATCTGGAAATGTCAGATTAGTAGAAAAAAATATATAATTTACATAATTTTGAATCAATTTTTTTCTCGTACAGCTCATCGTTCCATCGACTGCGGTATTCGCCGTTGCCAATGCGCAAAGGACAATAAGTCTACCGCAAAAACTTACTCTTGAAAACTCAAACCGCCGACTCATAGGTTTGTTGTCATCGTCCATGCGTCTGCAGCATGTAGCAGTACGGCGATGATGAGTGACTTGTCGAATTTGGTCTTTTGTCTGGTTCCAAGATAGACGATATTATCTACTTTAATGTTATGACTGTCAACAGTGACGTGGGAGCCAAGTCGCGAGTGCGACGACTGTTTGTTTCATGACTAAAAATATTTCGTCTTGTCCTCGTTCATTACCAGGCCCATACTCTTCGTTTCCTTATACAGTGCGGAGAAAGCAGAACTACATAATGGCGGGTTTGTTGAAGCCAATGATATCAATATCATTGGCGTACGTCAGTAGCTGTACATTCTTGTAGAAGATTGTACCTTATCTATGCAGTTCTGCAGCTCGAATTATTTTCACTACAAATAGAGTGAAGAAGTCGGACGATAAGGAGTCGCCTGGTCTGAAACCTCGTTTGGTATCGAACGGCTAGCAAAGGTCATTCCCGATCCTGACGAAGTTTTTGGTATTGCTCAACGTCAGCTTACACAGCCGTATTCGTTTTGCGGGATCTAAATTCAGACATAGCGGCATAAAGTGTTGTCAAAAGCAACTTTGAAACTTTGAAATACCATACATACGAGTATATGCGATGTTGAGTAGGCTTATCCCAAGGTAGTTAGCGCAGATTGCGAGGTCTCCCTATTTGTGGTTTGGGTAGAGCACACTTCAATTCCAATCGTCGGGCATGCTTTTGTCCGGCCATATTCTACAAAGAAGCTGATGCATACTCCTTATCAGTTCTTCACCGCCGTATTTGAATATATTTATATGTAGTTATGTATATACCATACATAAAAGGCTGGGATTCCGATCCTCTGATTGACTTTTTGCACTTTAAGGTGCTTCTCTGGCTTTGCTTCTGGCAAGTTACAAGATTATCTACACCCGAACTTACCCCTTTTTTATTTGTTAAAGGTATAACTTATTGAAATAAAAAAATTATATTTTGTGCCCTTAATCATTACTTTTAAAGCAACTAGGATAGGCTACTGAGGTGGATTAGAATACCAAATAAATATAGGCAAATTTTAGGTTTTTGATTTCTACCGTTTTCAGTTAATCGGTTAGCCTTCGCAATGTCTTTAAATTCGGCTCGAAGAAAAATACTTTTTTTATTCTAGTTGCGGTCATACTATGTACATCACATAACATCATACCTTGTATACCTCGTATATCTAAGACCTTTTATCTGCCGCATAAAACTAAGCCGTATACAAGAAATAGCAAGATAAAATATGCTACTAAAGATGGTATGTTCATTAATATGTTCATTAATGAAAAGCTTCCTCACACCTCTGCCCGTTTCCACCTCATTTCACAGCCGCCTTAATTAGCGCTACCGCCGCTCCACCGTCTCTAATAATTTAATTATTTTATTAAAATGCTTTCGCACAAATTTTATTAAAAATTAATTAACAAATGCAAATTGCGCGACTCAAGCTTGAACCCCCAGAAGATTAGATACAAATGACTGTCCGCGTAGTACGAGTAAATACACAAACAACAATGGGAAATATGCACGCCGTCCGAATAAAAGTATTGGCAAACACATCATTTTCGCATTATTAATGTAAATTTCTCAGCCGATAAATCAATTTAAAACATAAAATATGCTAAAAACATAAACACGAAGTTAAGTGTTTGACGCGAGTGTGACGAAAGTGTGAGCAGGCTAATTTGCATATAAAACAGTTGAGTTTTTGAAAATTCATAAACACACGCGTAAACTCACAAACACACACACACACACATTGACACAGTAGCACATTGGCGCGTATTTACGCATAACAACTCAATATTGTGGAAATATTGAAATTTAGTCACAACAAAATAATCCCTTGTAAAATCTGACACGGCGCCAGGGTCAGGGACTGATTGACACCGAAGCCGAAAACACACCACCAGCACTATAAATTATGTTGCTGCTTTGTATTTGAACAGTGTGTTGGTGGTGGAAAACAAACAGTTGTGATTCAATTTACCTAAAGCAGAGTAAAAAGAATGTTTTCGCTGTGTTTGTTGGGATTGGCAGAGAATTTCCACTATCAGGTGAAAATTTTGTTGTTAATGCTATTGCGGAACCAACTGTCGTAGGAACAGGGGCCCTTCAAATGATTTCGAACTAGATTAACTAGATTGTCTTAAAGTCTATAAAGGCTATTTGCTTATTTCGGATTGTCTTTTTCAGTATGATTCAAGATCGAATAACATTTTGATGTTGAATTGTTCAGCATTGAGGATAGCAATATCTTGCAGGTATCCATCAAACTGGATTTTATCACTAACTTCTCTTATAACTTCAAAATGTAAAGAGGAGGTGGACGAAGTGCTGGTCTTCCTCTTTCTGTGCTTTCCCGGAGGGTCGAATACTTTCAGAGCTGGAATGTTCTCATTCATTCGGATGGCACGAGCTAGCCAGCGTCCCCGCTGTCTCCAAATTCGCTGAACTATGTCAATGTCGTCGTATATCTCATACAGCTCATCGTTCCATCGACTACGGTATTCGTGTTTATCAATGCGCAAAGGACCATAAATTTTCCACAAAACCTTTCTCTTCAAAACTCGTAACGCCGACTTCGTCTCAATTGCCTATTCAGTTCGAACTATAGTAGCACCTGTTGATTAGAGTCATGGTGCGTTGGATTTCGAGGCTGTCGTTGCTGTTGGTGATAATGCTGGTTCCAAGATAGAAATTGTCTACGACTTCAAAGTTATGTGTGTCAATAGTGACGTGGTAGCCAAGTCCACAAATCTTGGAAAAGACCCGTGAAAAGAGGATCGACACACGCCACCCCTTCTTCGAGGTCAAAATTAGCTTTGACAGCACGAAAAAGAGCTGCCTTTATGCCGCTATGTCTGAATTTGGTATCCCCGCAAAACTAATACGGCTGTGTAAACTGACGTTGAGCAATACCAAAAGCTCCGTCAGGAACTGGAAAGACCTCTCCGAGCCGTTCGATACCAAACGAGATTTCAGACAAGGCGACTCCCTATCGTGGGACTTCTTCAATCTACTCCTGGAGAAAATAATTCGAGCTGCAGATCTGAATAGATAAAGTACAATCTCCTACAAAGGTGTATAACTGCTGGCATACGTCGATGACTTCGATATCATTGGCCATATCAAGCGCACCATGAGTTCTGCTTTCCCCCGGTTGGACAAAGAAGCGATGCAAATGGGTTTGGTAGTGAACGAGATATCCCCTAGTCATGAATATCTTATGAATTACATTTAAATATTAAAAGGTTCGCAAATATCCTATCATATTCCGATGTCATTACGTAACATAAAAAAAAAAAACGTTTAAATATTTCGTTGGGACAACAAGACATGTCCTCTGAATGAAAAAAATTTTGAGATTTGTCAAATGTGATTTTCCACACATTGGATATTGGACTATATGTTATTTCTATCCCGACAAATTTCGTGAAGAATCATTTTCATAGTTTTCAAAACTAACTATTTCTTATATAAGTCGGACGGACGGACGGATCTTGTCTAAATGGTAATTGTATTATGGCGATAAAAGACCGATTGTCCTTAATATACCCTGTTCGATAAAAAAGTTTAGTATTTCGTTAGGACAACTAGACATGTTCTCTGAATGAAAAATTTTGAGATTGTAATCAAAATGCCTGGAATCAGCAGCGACGTTGGTTTCTAGAAGACGCCTATCTACAAGTAAATGTTTCAAATCAATTTGGATCCACACATTTCATCACTTTTTGGTTTTAAAGTATTTTCAAAGATGGACGAGAGTATGCTAAAATTTAAACTGGGGTTCGTATTTTCGTCTGACAATGTTATTGGACTTTATTTCTATGAAATCCTTACGAATCATTTTCATAGTTTTCAAAGTTAGTTCATTTCTTATAAAGTCAGTTGGTCTAAACTAATTGGATTGTGGCGAAAAGGACGATTGTCCTACTCGAAGAGCTCAAAGGTTCGTTAAGATGACTGAAGCAAAGTTCTTAGTCTCATTCTGGTGAAGTTAAAAGCAAACAATAGCTGACGGAGATATAGATATTTCAACTAATTTTTGAAGACTTATTAGTATATGTAACTATTAAACATAAAATAGTCCAAGTGAAGAATTTATAATCCGAAGAGATCTCAGAAGAATATAAAATCGAAGAGATGATGTGAACACAGCTTTTATAGTGTCAATATTACAAATTAAGTTCAGAAAGGTAAAACCGTCCATTATGTGGCATCACTTTTACAATCAAATCAAACGAAGTTTTTCAAAATTGTTCGACAAAAATGTAATATCAACTTTCATCTCATATTATGTGTGAATAAAATGAATAATGTAACCACTGTTCATCATCACAAATACACCCTAAGAAATACTTACACAATTCTCTCTATACATATATATATGGTACATGCGCCACTTTTTGTTGCAACAGTTACTTTAGCTCGCTGTTTAGCTGAAAAACTCAAGTGGCGGAAGAAATTCTATAAAACTTGTTATAAATTGCTTCTGCATATAAATTGGCGTTAATGTTGTTGGAATCTGCTCTAAGTAAGTAGGCAGTGATCGGTTTCTAAATAGCCATGTAAATGTAAAAATAAACAGTTTACACTTTCGTATCAACTCATGTATACTTGGGGAAAATGTAAGGCACGCTTAGTTCAGCGCATTTTAGCTATGCAAACAGCCTAAATGTATGCAATGTTTTTTAACTTCAAACTAAGGAATATACTTGTACATACATATATCATATACAAACATACAGAACAACTTGTTTGACAATTTCGATTTCAACCAGCAATAACTGTAAATAGTATTGGAGCGATAAAATGCAAATACAATTTAATATTGACCGAGTGCTAATGACTGAGAGTATACTTTTTCGTTGTTTCTTTCTTCTTTTTTTAATTAAGTTACTTATACTATTTTTGGCAATCCAACTGATTATGAAGCAGATTAAAGAACAAATAATGAAAATGTGCTGGCGTGTGCTTTGACTCAATCGGTGATTATTCTGGTATCAGTTGGTGAGCAAAATATAGTAAGACTTCTTAATTTAAATTTCGCGCAAAACCATTTTGAAAGATCATTTCGGCCCAAAAAGAAGTGAAAGCACGATAGGTTACAAAATCACTAAATTTTTTCGGAAAACAGCGCCGCGTTAACGTCTGTGAAACAATGCTTTCTGACTACCAGGTTGTTATGACGCGTATTATTACGGGCCATGAATCTTGGATGTATGCTTACGACCCGAAAACAGACCATCAATCGGTCGAATAACGTGGCAGAGGTAAGCCGAAGCCGAAAAGACCATGAAAAAGTAGATCAAAAATCAATGTTAAGTTGACAGTTTCTTTCGATTATCGAGTGAATTCCTTCCGACCGGCCAAACTGTCAACTCGGAAAACTATTGGAGTGCTATGCGTCGTTTGCGCGAAGCTATTCGTAAAAAGTGGCAAGAATTATGGACCGAAAACTGTGGTTTTTTCATCACGATAAATGTATCATCGCATACTGCATTGATTGTTCGTGAGTTTATCGCCAAATTTTCACCCAAAATCGTGCCGCACCCACCGTTTTCGCCAATGTAGCCAATGTAACCAAAGTTTTATTTTCTCTTCTTTTTTATACAATATTTATTATATAATGAAATGTACTATTTGAGGTTATGTTCAATTTTAATGAAGAAATTTACTATTTAAGTGTAATAAATCAGAAATTTGGTTGTCTCCGCATCGTAAAGTTATCAACCAGATCGATCACATTGTGCTAGACGGAAGACATGTATCTGGCGTTTTAGACGTGCGTACGCTCCGAGGTCCTAGCATTGACTCTAAGAGGAAAACCTCCACTCCGTTGAAAAGGTGAAGAAGGACCTGGCTAAACTTCGAATCTCTAATTGGCGGTGAATAGTGAAGAGAAAAACGACTGACGCGCTGTTGTAAACTCGATTATAACCCCGTAAGCGGTGTCTACACTGTTTAAGAAACCATTTGAGCCAATAGTCATATTTTTCCAGCGAAAACGACACTGGCGATGGAACTAATACAATATAAGAAACATCGGTAAATGCTGCGTTATTTGTCAAACCGAAAATGCGAGAAAAAGATCTAAATTTTTACAGCGCGACCCGCCTGAGATGCTGAAAAAAGTAAGCAAACTATAAGAATAGAGAAATATGGAGAGAGGATAAAACTTTGATTGATTGAAAAAAAAACGCTAAAAAATTACACACAAATTTGTTACAACCATTTATGGACTTCCAAATTAAAATTATTTTGCAAGATTCTGTCTGTCAAAGTATTTTCGAACTAACTAATCATATCTTTTGCAGCACAATTAATTATATTTAAGGAATTTATAAACATCAAAAGTATCTACACTTTATTGCTATCTTTTCTCTCTCATTTATTATACCTTATTTAATCGGCTCAACACAAATTAATTCGCTGTAATCCAACAATATATATTAAATTATAAACAAAGAAAAACTATTGCAGCAAATAAATAATAATAAATAATAGCCCAAAAAACAACCAGAAATTCAGTACTATGGGATTTATATTATTTGGCTTAATGTTCGTTTATTAAATTAGCGAAATAGGCAAACTCATGTGGCGATGGCGAAACCATACACAACTTAAGGTGCAAATACCTGCTAATTTGACATTTGTCTGACAGACAGCTTTCAAACAACCGCTAGGCTTGGGCATGTGTTTCAATATGCTTGCGTTATTTCTGTGTATTTAGACAGAAATAACATCCCTCTTAACACTTGCGGAGAAAGTGTGGCAGGTGTGTTCACGAGGCGCTGAAGCGGCTTAATTAAATGATGCAGAAAATTACCTTCGATGCTGATAGGTGCGGGGTTAGTAAGGATAACATAAGAAAGCGGTTAAACGCAACGAAAAATGTAGCTAATTAGGCTAAGCGTTCATATAAATACAATTATGTATAAATATTACATAAATAAAGAATATAGAAAAAATATGACGTTATTTCTGAAATATGAATTATAACAACATTGATCTAAAATGAAAGTTACCACCACTGCTAGATTTTGATGAGTTATGAAGGGTGATCCATTTCCAGGTTCTCTACTTTTTTAAAGAGAAAACACAGAAACTTCAAATTTAATGGGGAATTTTTATTATCATTCGAAAGCACATACTTTGGCATTTATATTTTGAAGATTATCTCTTTAAAATGTTGGCCGCGGCTATGTCTCAGATGGTCCATCCGTTGAGTCCAATTTCCGATGATTTGTTCGAGAATTTTGACTGGTAACTAACGACTCCCTATCGTGCGACTTCTTCAACCTGCTTCTGGAGAAAATAGTTCGAGCTGCAGAACTAAACAGAGAAGGTACCATCTTCTATGATATTGATATCATCGGCCTCAACACCCGCGCCGTTAGTTCTGCTTTCTCCAGGCTGGACAAGGAAGCACAGAAAATGGGTCTGGCAGTGAACGAGGGCAAAACGAAATATCTCCTGTCATCAAACAAACAGTCGTCGCACTAGCGACTTGGCTCTCACGTCACTGTTGACAGTCATAACTTTGAATTTGTAGATAATTTCGTCTATTTAGGAACCAGCATTAACACCGCCAATAATGTCAGCCTGGAAATCCAACGCAGGATTGCTCTTGCCAACAGGTGCTACTTCGGACTGAGTAGGCAATTGAAAAGTAAAGTCCTCTCTCGACGAACAAAAGCTAAACTCTATATGTAAGTCGCTCATAATTCCCGTCCTGCTATATGGTGCAGAGGCTTGGGCGATGACAGCAACCGATGAGTCCACATTACGAGTTTTCGAGAGAAAAATTCTGCGAAAGATTTATGGTCCTTTTGCGCATTGGCCACGGCGAATATCGCATTCGATGGAACGATGAGCTGTACGAGATATACGACGATATTGACATAGTTCAGCGAATTAAAAGGCAGCGGCTACGCTGGCTAGGTCATGCTGTCCGGATGGATGAAAACACTCCAGCTCTGAAAGTATTCGACGCAGTACCCGCCGGGGGAGGCAGAGGAAGAGTAAGACCTCCACTCCGTTGGAAGGACCAAGTGGAGAAAGACCTGGCTTCGCTTGGAATATCCAACTGGCGCCACGTAGCGAAAAGAAGAAACGACTGGCGCGCTGTTGTTAACTCGGCTATAATCGCGTAAGCGGTGTCTACGCCAATTAAGAAGAAGAAGAACTAACGAATTACACGCGATATGTTGTGCTCCAAGGCCTGAAACGAAGTAGGATTGTCCGCATGAACTTTTGGCTTTACATATTCCCACAGGAAAAAGTCTAACATTGTGATATCACACGATCTTGGTGGCCAATCCACCGGTCCAAAACGTAAAATTATCTGCTCGCCGAAGTCTTACCTCAATAAATCCATTGATTGGTACTATGAGTGGAAAGAGGCGCCGTCGTGTTGAAACCAAATGTTGCCGAGATCACGAGATTCATTTTTAGTCATCCAATAATCGGTTATCTTGACGTGATAACGGTGGCCATTAATGTTTACGTTCTCACCAGCATCATTTTTAAAGAAATATGGACCGATGATTCCACCGGCTCATTTTTTTTTGATGAAATGGCAGTTCTTGATCCTCTTCAGGTTGCTCTTCGTTCCAAATGCGGCAATTTTTCTTGTTTACATACCCAATGAGCCAAAAATGGTCCTTATCGCTTAACCAAATTTGGCTCGAAAACTTCGGATTGTCTTGGAACTTTTCAAGAACTGATAGAGCAAAGCGATGCCGCTTGGGAAGGTGAAGTTAACTGATTTGCAATCGCTATTCATGTATAAGTCTTTCCGTGATGAAAAAGCAAACAATACTGAACAAAAATGACCTGACAGCTTGACACGACTCTCGAGTGATCTGTCAAAAAGAGGCTATTGAAAAAAGTATCTCTACTTGGATGACTTGTTATTTGATCATTACCTATATTAACAGCTAAACACAAGCTTTAAAAGCTTGCGTGAAAGTTCATTCGAATGGTCATCTTACTCTTAAAGTGATTGAATTGACAAAACGCTTAAGCTTTTTTTCTATTTTAGTAGCGCAGCAATGTACAAGTATGTACATATATATATATGTAGGTAAGAACATCTATCGGATGAATATTTTTCAAAATGAGTTGAACTAAGGCTTGCTTGATTTAACAAAATGGAGAATATACTGTATTAGCTTACATACACATATAGCAAATATATAATGTATGTATAGTATATGCTACATGACATATGCATACTTTTCAATTTTACCTCAAATACATAAATTTACAACTGTATGCGTGTATAGTGTTTATTAAGGAAATTTTTGCTCTTAATCGTATCGTCCATTTTCTCATTTTTCACACCTTTTAAGTCGTAAAATTCACACCTTTTCGCGAGTAAATTATTTGTAATTGTAGCTTTAAACGAACTGAATTTCCTTTAGCAGCGAAATTTTTAAGTGGACACCTACAGCGTGTCATTTATTTGATGACCACTAATGATAGGGTTGACAAGCCTTTTGAATGAATTTAAAAATATTGTGTCTTAGGAAGTGGAGTCTATTAAAACCAACGTTAGCAAATGGGTGAGTAAGTTTATGCTTTAAAGACATGATTTTTTTACATGTGTAATAACTACTAAATCAATGCAATTCAGGGTATTATACTTTAAATTGCCGAAGTCTTACATACGACGCTATTTAATGGTTAGAAGTATAAATTACTTCTCATGATAAACTTAGATTACTTTCACTTCACTTTCCCTTTGATTAGACGATAAATCATAAGATGATCTGCTAATTATACTAGGCAGCCTCACTGTCAAGCTCATGGAGCGTTTGCTTTATGGAGGATCTGCTGTGAAATTACACAATCTGAAACCCAAAAGAGTAATCTATATCATCAAAGAAAGTATTATTATAGGTTTGTGTAGAAGTTCACGCAAGTGAGGAAAGTTCTCTGAGCGCCATTCACTGGGGAGTCAAACATCCGTTTGAAGGCGAGCTAAAGTGAAAAGGCGAAACATGCCTCCTCAGGGTTGTGTGCTTGGTTTGGGACCCGTCACGTAGAAAACATCCCTAATGAAAAGAAGGAAACAGCTTTCGATAATTCGGTTATAACCGGGTAATCAGTATTAACTCCAATAAAGAAGAAAGGTTGTAATACAAACCGTTTTTGGTTCGAATATGATGAAATATTTACCCAAGTTTCGTCAGTTTAACATCCCGCAACATACAGCAAAAAAGTGCATAATAGTTTAGCTTTTTGTAACACCTAAAAGTAATCGAGATAGATGTAGACTTAACTTACTTTGCGAAAACAGGCAGAATGGGATTATATCCACGCCATCCTTTGAATTCCTTCGGATCCTTTAATTTCACTGTTTCAACTGGAGAATCAATGACGTTGTTGATATAAAACTTTAGACAATAGGGACTTAAGGTAAGCTATCTCACCTCTAAAATTTCAGAAATCTGATCTTTACTTTTCAAGCATCCATTTACGGAATATGTGAATCTCAGTGCCCATGGCTGACATTTTACTGAAAATATCGATAAAACTGTAAGATATATAACTGAAAGGAGAGAATCTTTTTTTATAATTTTTTTCCATAATAAATTATTATTGTTTTCCAAGATATATACAAAACTTATTTTTCTGCACCAAGATAAATTCCTTCAATAATCTGAGCCTGGAGATCAAGCGCAAAATAACTCTTGCCAACAGGTGCTACTTTGGGATCGTTAAGCAATTGGGAAGCAGATCTCTCTCGAACAAAATTTACACTTTATAAGTTTCTCATTATTAACGTTCTATTAATGTGCACGATGTCGATCCGAGATGAGAATGCACTTGAAGTTTTCGAGGGAACTGTTTTTCGCTAAGATTTTTGCAGCCGTCCGTGAGCGTGAGCGATTAGCATCGAAGAAGAACGTTATGAGTTATAAGGCGACATTAATATGTATAATGTAGTTAAGGGCTATACCAGTGTAACGCATGAAAAATTAGGCGATTTTCGTGAATTTTTTTAAAAGAAAGTACTAGATTGAATGTTTCGACGTTCTATGGACGTAATAAAGTATATTTTTAGCTATATGAAAAAAATTGTTTTTTACAAAAATATTGAAAAATAACGGAGTCTGCGGAAGTGCCGAAAAAAAAGTGCCTTAACTGCTGGCATGATTCCGGTCGAATGAGTAGCTGAATCAAAAAAATTCAAAATGTTTATTAAACTTAAATATATTTTCTATACAATGAACTACGATCTTTGAAAAATATCAAAAATTAAGAAAATGGCGTAATTTTGAAAAAAAAAATCGTTTTTTTACGAAAAAAATGGTGGTTTTTTTAATGCCAAATTGACAATTTTCAACCAATCAAAAAAATCGTAGTCTATTGTATAGCAAATGTATTCAACTATATCCAGTTTTAATTTGAAGTCGATCGGTCAATTTCTCGTTGAGTTATGATGTCAGCAATTTTGAAAAATGTCGTTTCGAGAAAAACGCGTTTAAAGTTTCACTTATATATGTTTGCACCTCTGAGCAGTCGCTATTTAGAACGCTGCCATTCAAAAACGATTGAAGATACGACCTCGCTGATTTCACAGGACATTTTTGAATATATAAACTATCGAAAAAGCAAAAAAAAAAATAAAATTTTTTTTTTGAAAGTGTCACACTGGTAAAGCCCCTTAAGCGCATAAAAATTCAACGAATGCGCTGGCTAGGCCATCTTGTTCGCATGGACGATGATGCTCTAGCAAAATGCTCCTTCGTCTAGAGACCTATGAGAGAACAACAGAAGCAAGGGTGCCTACGACCACATAAAAAGGATCGAAATGCATGTATTATTATAAATATAAAAAAAAGTTGAAGTTTTGTTAAAAATACGAAAAGACTTTTTCGACTACCCAATATAATAGTCGATAGTAACCATTTAAGGGCTTTAATTCTACCAAACTCTAATTTTGTCCTCCACTTGAAAACCAACGAAGACACTAATTACCAAAACTACAACAATAATGCGTACGTCTTGCGAGCTTACTTCCACAACAACCAAATGCGAGCTCAACTAACGTTATTCGCTCTTATGTGCTCGTTACAATTGTACAAGAAACAAGATAGAAAACTGCAATTTGCGATTATTGAGAAATATTTGCACAACATACATACATATATACGTACATAAAAGCGTAGGTGGAATAAACTATTTTCCATGCATATGCATGTTTTGAGCTCGCTTGTATACTTAAACAAATGCAGGTTAATGCACACTATGACCTGCATATGGCTTCAGCCATGTGCCGCACAGACCACACCCACTTACATCAGCATATCTGAAAATTAGCGTTGGTCCTCTGGGGAAATGCATTTTAATGAAACTGCTGTTTGCCTTATTTCGGTTGTTGTTTTTGTATTTGGTATTTGTGGGTAATAAAGCGGCAACTTAAGTTAAAAACACGAAGATAATCACGATAATCGGACGGTGGCCTCACTGCGTGGCACTACAACGCAGTCTTCCAAACACATTCACACACTCCCTTATTATGCAAGGAAATCACCTTTCGATAATATTCGATACGTGCAACTTGTTGATGAAAGACAATCCGCTTAAGTGCACAGTGACACACCGACCTAGGCTGAGTACTCAGCACTCAATGCTCGGTACTTCGAATGCAGTCTTTGTTTATTTATACGCACATGTAATATTTGTGGAAAAGAGTGGCAATACACTGGGTTGGAAGTTTCCACATGCGGTACGTGCAGACACAACACCCCTTGTTTCCTCCCCTTTTGTATGAAGTCGTTGAGAATCCTGCGGGGTTTCGTGTTGGCCATTGTCATATGCGAGTCTCATTGTGCTCTAATTGAGGTTATGTGAATTAAATTTTTTTTATAAGGTTGCATGCAACATGCCATTTTTATTTTGGTTTTTGCTGATTTATTTATTAAATTATTAAACATTGTGTGGGGACATATTTAAAAGCTAACTAATTTTTATTAATGTAATTATAGGAGAATGGAGCTATGTAGAAGTTGGAGGATGGAGCCCCGTGTATGTACTATAAGTTCACACAAGTGAGGAAAGTTCTCTGAGCGCCATTTACTTGGGAGTGACTAGGAATCATTCTTTTACATATGACTAATGCAGCTCACGGCTTTTGGTCTTAGACCAAGTATCCGCTGGGTAGCCAAAAATCATCCGTTTGAAGGCGAGGTAAAGTGAGAAGGCGAAACATTCCTCCCAAGGGTTGTGCACCGCGTTTGGGACCCGCCACGTAAAAAACACTCCCAATGAAAAGAAGCAGCCACGCTGTCTAGGGCATGTCGTCTGAATAGATGAAAACACTCCAGCTCTGAGAGCTCACCCGCCTGTGGAAGCAGAGAAAGAAGAAGACCTCCACTCCTTTGGAACGACCAGGTGGAGAAGGACCTGACTACACTTGGAATTTCCAATTTACGCCAAACAGCAAAAAGGAAGAACGACTGGAGCGCTGTTGTTAACTCGGCTATAATCGCGTAAGTTCTGTCTTGGTTGGTATTAAAGGGTTACGTATAGGAAAAGCTGTCTCATTTAATATAATTTCACTTCTTCGAAAAACGTAACGTAAAACGGTATTTGTTAATATCAACTCTGTCTGAACTTGGCTGAAGTTTTATGAGTATTTCGTTTTTTAAACAATATAACAGAACAATATTACTGACTTGGGTGCTACCAAAAAAGGTGTAAATAAAACCGTTAGACTTTTGATAATAAAATTATTTGGCTAGAGCAACTCGCGAGAGTCTACTCGCGGTGGATTTTGCTCTGCTGATTTACCGACGAGGAAAATGTGGATGAGGAAGAGTCGCTGGAGAATATGCGCACTGAGGTTTTTCACGGATGAGTTGAAGCTAAAACGAAAGATTGGAAGGGAAGTTTTCTGTAAAGAGCTCTCCGTCAATTGGAGCTTTAGGCCAGCGGTCCACTGTAGCGTTGGTGATAGACGTACTGCTATAAAGTGCAGCTTTTTTAGGGTGGTAAGCATTCACTTCGACAGCAGAGTGGCAATACTAGAGCTGAGCTGGCTAAGTGTGCATTCAAAGCTAGTCAAGAAGTGTCTCTCCTCACTGAAAACAGTAGCAAGCTACTGCAACATCAGCCTCGTTTGGGTGGCGGGTCATAGCGGAATCCCTGGTAACCGCAAAGGGAAACGAGCTAGCCATTGCAACACCTTTGTCCCGCTCACATTGGAATTGGATATTGTCCAATATCCATATATAATATGTGGTAAGGCTAAAAACCTTAACGAGCACAAGTTTTCAAATTTGTATGGAGAAGGGTGAGGTGAAAATATCAAGGCACTTTCTTTTCTATTATTCAACCTTTGACCAACCAAAGACTGAGGATGAAATATCTCGATGGTCTTACCTTAGGCGAACCAGGAGATACGGCCGAAACTGACATTAGCGGTCTCTATAAATTTGTGATAGGCTCAAAGCACTTTGTCGATTTGTAAAGCAAGGAACAGCATTCTACGCTGCCCAAGTGAGCTCAGTGTTACAATCGTCCGCTTAACGTAACCTAACCTAACCCGCGAGAAAAGGGAAAATGTGTCACAGACATTGCATTTAGTAAAGAAATATCTACGTTAATCACGATATTTCACAATTACATTTTTTAGACACTCCACTAGTTTTAAACAGTATTTTGATTATTAAAAAATGTGGCAACGCTTTAAATAAATTTTTCTACATATTTGTCTCTTAACTTCAATTTAAATTTAGCTTTATTACTATTTTTTTAAATTCAATTAACAAAATAATTTATGCGGGTGGCAACCCCACTCGCAAATATTTCTCAATTGTTAATGCTTTGTGTCCCTTAAAAATCTCTTAGCTTTTCTCTGCTTTAAAAATTACTTCTTTAAACATTTTGCATGGCTACTCTAACCACATTTGCTTTAAGGGGGGAGCCTGATTTAGAAGCTTCAAAAAATCGATTTTTTTTTGCTTAAATCTCTTAAGAAATAAGCTAAGAATATGTCCCCAAGTTTTAGATGGGAATTTGAAATGTTTTCGAAGCTAAAAGGAAAATACTGACCGAGCGTCTAGCAGATATATGAGCTATTGGGCAGAAGGCGAAAACGTTGACGCGCGATTTCTCAGTTTTTCATTTTTACGATTTTTCTTAATTGGCGGGCAGGATAGAAAAAAAACTAAACGTCGTATGAAATTGAGGCAAAACTTATTATCTTTGGCATTAAATTATCTTCTATTTAAACTAAAAGAAAAGTCAAGTTTGAACATATTTTTAAACAACATAAAGTCAAATTTTTTTGGTCAAAAACCACTTTTTTTTCAATTTTTAAAAAATTTCTAAAATTTTACACTTTTTTTAGTTGAACTAGAAGATAAATTATTAAAAAATATGAATCTCTTTAAATTTTTTGCTTCCGATAGAAATTGCGACCTGCATCCTGCCCGCCGTCCGACAAATGCACATGTGAGATGCATCGGGCAAATGCTTCCAAAAAGCAGATTATCCAAGATTTCGCATCCAAAAAAATTATGAATATTGTTTAAATATAAAACTATAAACCCTAGAAATTTTGCTTTAATCACTTATTTCTTTCCTTCCCAAAAAAATCCTTAAAAAATCGATTTTTTGAAGCCTCTAAAGCAGGATCTCCACTTAAATCTTGATATCCGTACTAAATCTTTAGATGGCAACGCTCTAGCTTTTAATACCCTAAAGAGGGTATATTGAGTTTGCCAAGAAGTTTGAAACACCCATTAGGAAATGTTGGTATAAAGTATAGTATATATATAAATGATCCGCTTGACGAGTCCGTCTGTATATATAGACTCAAGGTCCTTAAATTTTTAAGACATCGATCTGAAATTTTTCACACGGTCTTAGTTGCTAAGAAGCTGCTCACAACTACCGATATGAGACCACTACAGCATATTTCTGTCATATAAACTGATCGATCCAAATCAGGTCCTTGTATAGAAAACTGTTTTTTTCTGATCAAATATCTTCACGAAATTTGCATAGATTATTTTTCAAGGCAACGCTTCAATATATAATTCGAGGAAATTGTTCAGATTGGACAACTTTAGCTTACAGCTGCCGTTCAAACTGTCCGAGCCTAGTCTAGATTAAGTTCTTTTTGTACCTTTACTATAAAAAGCGAAGCTCACTTTTTTTTTCTTTATCGCCGAATATGACGGAAAGCTGTTGTTCTACAGAAATTAGTTAAAGCCGATTTTACTACCGTGTCTAAAAAGTTTTATCTAAAATATTTTTTATTGAAAACAATAGTTTAATATTTTATTTTAAGTTGAATATGTAATAAGTTTAATACATTCGTGTATAAACGTATATTTTTTCATATAGACACTAGTTTCTCTTGCAAAGAAGGCAACAAAGCAACGTATTTATTAACCCAAGTTACCGCACGTCACCACCAATCAAAATGCGTGGCCGACACCACAAATTGACAGCGCCGCACCGAAAGTGCACTCAAACACACACGACTCTGCATCGGCGTGGAGCCTCGGCGCACAAGTGTTTCGCATAATTAACGTCTGATTGAATCGCTGCAGGCTGAACAAATGACCTTTAATAAGTGCCTACACAGCTCAACAATTAAGCAATGCAGCGCCGTTAGACTCGTAGAGCTCTCGCCTGTAAGTATGCCTCGCAGCGCAGTGCGTATAATTAAGGCGAAATGCAACTCTGGCATATGAAAGTGGTGATTTCTATGCAAATCTTGCTTAATTACAAAACTGCGAAAATGCAAGCGTCACTTCAATAACGGTCTAATGGCTAAATAATATCGAAAAAAGTGGTTTTCTCTTTATGCTTTTTAATTGTTTCATTCCGGAGCTTGGCTTTTCCGATCCGGCAAGCAGTCACTCTCATGTTTGTTGGTAAAAAACAAAAGGCGCTTGAAGGTAAAACTTAATTACAGTTGGCATACTGGCATGACACAAATAATATTTAATTCTTTCATACTAGTTTAAATAGTTTTGTAGGAAAATTGTGTAAAATAATTTTTTTTTTTTTGTAAATGGGAGCTTTCAGAATGTCGATTGGCTTCGAAATGTAATCAACAAAATTAATCGTGTGAAGTAATTCACGACATTCAATATTTTGTGATATACTTGTATAGTGCGAAAAAAGGAAAAAATATATTAACTTAAAATTAAATTCAAATCAAGAAACAAGAAATCAGATCAGTCATACGTGAAATCATACCTGATACCTGTTTCAGGAAGGTTTTCAAACATTCATAGTAACTGAAATAACTATTTCTCGATCCT
Source organism: Bactrocera neohumeralis (assembly GCF_024586455.1). NCBI lineage: Eukaryota > Metazoa > Arthropoda > Insecta > Diptera > Tephritidae > Bactrocera > Bactrocera neohumeralis. Next base: position 56,411,268 of record NC_065919.1, read on the forward strand.
TCTTAATTTGTTTCTGAAAGAATAGTTTATTAGGTTTTTGAGTAATATTATTGCCCAAAAAGATGCATTAGACTATACCTTAAATTGTGTTCTTTCAACAGAGACGATGTAATCAAGAAATGCAGAAATAATTCGTTTCCTAACTCTTTTTACTACTAGAATAATTCTTGAATAAATGAATATTATCTTCAATATACTGTCAACTTACATACATAGATGAGGATAACGATGGAAAACTAAATAAAAAATAATAGTAAGACTGATATGTGATACACTATATGTGTCCGTAAACAGTTCTTGTTTGGTTGATTCTTGTTCCTTTAGCTAACGAATACCTGTTTCGAATACTTTTATAAAAACAAGGCCGGATCCGTTTTCACCAATAACATATTCGTCTGTGTTCATAACAAAGAGTCTTGAGACAGAATTCAAATAAAGTTAGTTCTCGAGATTTATAGATAAGAAACCCCCCTATTATTTGTGGCAGAGAGATTTCCTTATACATATATGGACACTGATACGACTGAGACAAAAGTATTTGACATTTTTTACACCCAAGAATAAAATTTTAGTGCGAAAGGTGCTTCGAAAATCAAATTAAATCGATCTACCGCCAAGAAGCACTTAAAATGAGCAGAGCTTACTAGAAAAATTTTTACAAAGACGTTTCAAATACGAAAAGACAGCAAAAAATTATTCTGTTCTCTTTGGAGCGCAAGTATACTTAGTATGCAGGAAAACATAAGGCTTTATGAACTAGAATGGGGCTCCATTAACATTACTATATAGTGTGACGTATCCAATTCTCTGGTAATGTATCCATGGTCTCATTTCAACAGGGTACGATCCCTATAATTATCATATTCTTCTTTTTTACTGGCGTAGACACCGCTTAAGTGGTTATAACCGAGTTAAAAACTGCGCGCTAGTCGTTTCTTCTTATCCCTATATGGCGCCAATTCGAGATACCAAGTACAGCCAGGTCCTTCACCACCTGATCTCTCCAACGGATTGGAGGTCTTCCTCTGCTTCCACCGGCGAGTGCTCAATGAAAGACCTTCAAAGCTACATTATTCTCTTCCATCCGGACAACATGACCTAGCCGGTGCCGCCGCTGTCTCTTGATTCACTGAACAATGTCAATGTTACCGTATATTTCGTACGCTTCATAGTTGCATTTACTGCGGTACTCGCCGCTGCCATTGCGCAAAGGTCCATAAATCTTCCGTAAAACTTTTCTCTCGAACAGGCCTAAAGCCGACGTCGTTGTCCATGCCACACCATATAGTAGGACAGGAATGATAAGGGAATTGTTAGGTTTGCTCTTTGTTCGTCGGGAGAGGACTTTACTTTTCAATTGCCTACTCAGTCCGAAGTAGCACCTGTTGGCAAGAGGGGTTCTGCGTTGGATTTCAGGGCTGATATTGTTGTTGGTGTTAATACTGGTTCCAAGATAGACGAAATTATCTATGAATTCAAAGTGACTGTCAACAATGACATCTGAGCCAAGTCGCGAATGCGATGATTGTTTGTTTGATGACAGGAGATATTTCGTCTTGTCCTCGTTCGTATGCTAGGGTTTCCTTAGACAATCTAAGGAAAGCAAAACTAACGTCGCTGCTTTTGAAGCCAATGATATAATATCATCGGCGTACGTCAGGAGTTGTACACTCTTGTAGAAGATTGTACTTTCTCTATTTTTCTCTAGCGATAGGTTGAAGAAGTCACACGATAGGGAGTCCTTGTCTGTAACTTGGCTTGGTATCGAGCGGCTCGGAAAAGTGCTTTCCGATCCGGACGGCGCTTTTCGTGTTTCTCAAGGTTAGTTTACACAGCCGTCTTAGCTATGCGAGGATACCAAGTTCAGATATACGGGTATAGAGGCAGTTCCTTTTCGTTCTGTCGAAAGCGGCCTTAAAATGTACGAAGAGGAGCTGTTTGTTGATCTTCCTTTCACGGTGTGGTCTTTTCCTAGGCTTTGCGTATGGTAAAAATTTAATAATAGATTTTCCAGTCCTAAAGGTACACTGATAAGGTCCAATCGATTTGTTTACTGTGTTTTTCACATTCCGTCGTCACCGATAGGGGAATCGGATTCGCCATGTCCATGATGTTACACTTTTACTACCTGGCTGGAGAAGTTTTCCCCCATAACCTCAGTATGCTCTGAACATCAGCCACCATATCTCATCACTGTGGTACTAGAGTATGCTCCGGTCTTGGAACGTTCCTTTTTTTGTCTGCATATATGTCTCGATTCCCTCTTCAACTCTCGGTATCTATCCCACCACGCTCGTGTTGTGGTCGATTGCAACTGCGACACCTTCAGCCCTCATCGTATCATGCGTACTTGCAGCTGGAAGTAAGGAGCTTAAAATGCCGCCCCACAGTTCGCTTATACCGAATTGCTGATGAGTGCTTTAGGAGAGTGTTTGTTGACGGACGTGGTTTGCTGTTTGGAGGCGGGTACGTATCCGCGCTACAACAGAATACTGGTCCGAGTCGATGTTAGGTTCCCGAAGCGTAGGCATGTCAAGGACACTGGTTACGAACTTTTCGATCCAGAGACAGCCAAGTAGCTTGATGAATTTTCTTGTGCTGGATTGTGGTATTACAGACAACCATATTTCGTTCGAACCATCTCTTTCATTTGACGAAATCTCTTCACGAAATTTGGCTCAGATTATTTTCACAGACGTTGCTACAATCTCCGAATAAATTATTCAGATCTGTAGACTATAGCATATAGCTGCCATTCAAACTTACCGATCAAAATCAGGTTAAGGTTGTTTTTAAGACCTTTTCTGCTATAAGAAATGCACCTGTGAAGGATATTATAGCTTCGATAGAGCCGAAGTTAACTGTTTTCTTGTTCTTGAAATACTCATGAGAACACCTTGGAAACTCTTACTAAATTAACTACTTGTGGCAACCTTGTTTTATCATTCTTTTCTTTTTAAATCCGTAAGTATTTGTCATATGATTTTAAAGAATCTCTCCATTAGTGTAATAAATGCCAATGTTTCTTCCTTCACATTCTTCAATTTTCCACTATAAATTGAATATTTGAACTTTTAAAACAAAAATCGAAGAAATCCGCAATGTGTGAACGAAATTGAATTTGCAGACTTTATGAGCGCAGCGACTTTCGAAATCGATTTTGATTGATCCAATTTGGCATGTGATAATATGCTGCACAACGAATGCCAGAAATTGAGTGAGAAAACGGCATCAAAGAAGGCAATGTAGTTGCACCAATACACATACAAACAGATGTTGTTGTAGTTGTTGGCTACGCACACCCAGGTCGCAGCCGGAGAGAGCATAAGTGGATAAAGTGCCAGCACTACTTATGCCCGAGTGAAAATGAAAAGCGAAGTGACAGGAATAGAAAAGAAATACTCCTGTGGATACAAATAGACAGGAGCAAGAAATTTCACAGCAAAGAAAGCAAAGCAGTTATTTTCGCTAATAGAAATTTTTGCAGATAAAAAGGCGACAAATTGAATTTGCAAAGGTCACACATAAGTGACACTTGATACACTTGACGCGCAGCGTAAATTAACGCAACGCAACACACACACACACACTTGCATATGAGTGCATGCAATTCCACAAGTTTTCGTTGAAAAAACTGAGGGGCTGGCAGGTTCTGCGACAGGAGACACTTCAATTGGCCCTCAGTGATTGAGTTTGGCATTTGGTTTGCTTTTAAATTATATCCGCACAACACCTTGAAACCCAAATGACCCTCCTGTGGGCTTCCGCAGCGCTCTTTTTACCACTACTTTGCCTCACTTCAGCTTTCCTTGGATTTATTATTTCAAAATTCAATTTGCGAAAATTTTATTGTGCGTGTAAAAATGAATATTCAATGTGTTCGTGAATTTGTATGTGTGAGTGTGTGCTGGCATGCTTGTGTGCATTTGCAGCAACTTGTCAGTTGGTAGGCTTGCGTGCTCGGAGTCACCCTTCCGCCTCAATTTTATAACAAGCAAATGTATGTATATATAGATATGCGCTTTGGTCCGTAATTAGTTGGAAAGCGGTTCATGTCCATTAAAGTATCGAATTTCAAATATTAAAATACCGTAAAATCGAACATCGAAGCAACAAATGTTTATTTATGTTATGTATGTAAGATATTAATGGACAACTTGGTGTTCGCAAGTGAATTTGCAAATGAGACTCGAGAGTAGTGTTGGAGAGAGATTACAATAAAATATATTATAGATGACGTATATTTTATAATTATGTGTGTAACATTTCAGACCAATATCTCAAAAACTGAAGGACTAGTTCGCATATACAATATATATATACATATATACAGACATACAGACAGTTCCAAAACGACTCAGTTCTACATGGCAATTATTTTTTTTCCTTTTTTTCGAATCTTCATCGTTTACTTCTGGGTGTTACAAACTTTGTGGCACACTGTTCAGGGTAAAAAACTCAAAAAAGCAAACGGTTTGAGAGTAATTTTTAATTAAAGACCCCACATTTCAATAAACTTATATTTGGCTGGAAAGCTTACTTTTTAAGTATCGAGTGTGCTCTCTGCATTACACAGCGACCATATTTAATATAGTAGTCGATAACGTCAAAATTCCGACTGGCAATAATTAAAAAATTTTAGTTGTAACTTTTGATAATTTATGCTCCTTCAGTCCTCATACGACCGCGATTATCGCCAAAGTACAGAGCCGCAACAAAATCCTCAAGTCGCTAGCTGGCAGCATATGGGAAATGGACAAAGAAACGTTGTTGGCAACTTACAAGGCATTCGGCCGGCCGGTCCACATCCACGCCGCACCAGTATGCTCGCCTGGATACAGTGGAACGCAGACGAAGAAGCTTTAGTCCTGCTAGAACACTGCAATCCGGAGTACAAGAGGATGTCTCTTGATGTCTCCTAGTGAACACCTACATATTGAGGCCCGTATGCTCCCAATTAAAGAGCATAATGAACTTTTATCCAGGCAGTTCCTGATGGGATGTTTTTGCAGAAATTTAACAACACGCCGATCAGACTGCGGACGCAGAAAACTTCCTACAAGCGCTGACCGCCATTCATAGTGGAGGCATCAACACCTTCACCGACTCCCTCTCAGTGAATGGCGTATTTGGAGTAAAACTACCACCCATTGCAGACGAAAAGCTCGAGTTGCCACAAGAAACGTAAATACCGACCTTTGCGCAGCATCGTTCTGGTTACTGTTGCAGGTTAAACTCCTACTTATCCAGAATAGACCCCGACATATCCAATATATGTCCTGCGTGCAATGAGTCTCCGCATGACACTGGCCACCTCTTTGCGTGGCCCACCAACCCCACTCATCTGACAACTCTCTCACTTAGGTGCGGCCTCGTCGAAACAGCACGTTTCTTGGGCCTCTCGTTAGACGAGTCCTTACCATCCAAATGGGGACCAGGTATCCACTAAAACAACAACAACATTTATATGGGGAATACATATTTTGTATCCTTTTTAGGCTTATTTAGATCAAAATTTCAGTTTTTATTCAAAAGTTTGCTATTTCACGGAAATATCTATGCTGGCGTCCCTTCCATCTTTTTCCGAGTTTAACTGAAAGTTAAATAAGAAGTGAAAGTCGCGCTTAACTGTAAAGCTTTTTGATCTGAGCGAACAAACGTATTCGTCTTTTGGTTGGTTGAAAGTGCAGACGGAGTACCATAAACCAAGTGTTTGAAAGTGGGATTTTAAACGTTGGTGCCCTGTGATGACATCCACGATATTACCCTTTTGCCTAAAAGTAGTAGTTTTAGGTCTGTCAACACTACCCTCAACTAACTGCTCTGTGTTGCTAGTGTTCCAATACCTGAGTGCTTCTCTAGGGCTTATTGTTTCAAAGAGCCTGGGAAAGAGCTGAATGGCCTAGAACAGATCAGGGAAATAATGTTTCCAAGTGAGCCAATTTGTATGCCTTTTCTTTTCCTCCTATTCCTTTATGACAGGGTACCCAGATGATGTTAAACGAGTCTAGTAATTATATGCTTGCATTACCTAGCGGTGAATAAGTACATTCCGCCTTGGTACTGTCAATCACAGAACCATTGTTCCATTATTCTCTATTAAGGAATGAAATGTTCTGTGTAATTTCTTATGAATCGGTTTTTCTCGGTCACATGGCTAATTGAGACCGAGTTCACTAAAAAGCTCGAGTAAGATACCATGGCCGCAGTGACATCGAATCTGATCCCAATGAGGAGATACGGCGTTTTGAGTGCCTTTGATATTTTGGAAAAAATAAGTATAAACGAATTTCGAGTTTAACGATTAACACTTATTTGTGTAAAAATTTATAAAATTGCGTGATGTAATGAGCGGATGGAACCAAATAGCGTATAGGCTAAATACCAAAAGAGCATTCTATGGACGAAACCATAAAATCCACAAAATTACATTGAATGATGCCTTAAAGATACCAAAGTTACGTGTTGGACATAACGCCTACTCATATTTTGGTATAAAGTACATGCCAAAACAACTGTAAATCAACCGATTCACGATAGCGTGAGTCAATGCCAAATTATATGAATCTGATTTGATTTGCTTCCGCACCCACTGTACTCTTCGTACCCGTTATTCAAGGACTTTCTCCACTTCTAAGTACTCAAGAAAATGTTAGATAATATCTGGGACTATGAATTGAGTTAGGTTACTTTGTAGAGTTGATACAAAATCAATGGATTTCACTTGGATAGATATTTGTCATTTGTGTAACCCAAAAACTCCTCAAAGTGCATCACCTCATGGGTCGACGAAGCTTTTTGAGCTTACCACAAATTTGTTAAGGCGCTTAATATCAATCCACTTCGCTAGGAGTTTCAGAGGTGTGTCTAACGAGATATTTCAAAATCAGTCAGAGAAAAGCCAGGCAATAGAAGAGAAAGTGACAAGATGATGTCACTTCCATACCTACAATTGTTGCGAGATTTACTTTGCTAAGTGCAAGTAGTTTGAATGACCTCTTATTTTTCTTTTTGGCTCAGAAAGATCTCGCAGTCGCACAAGTTCTGGTTGTTGACCAATGCCTGCCAAGCTCACTGGAGATCCAGTGCTAGAGTGAAAGAGATTATTAGACAACCAACTCGCATCCAATCGCATGAAATTGGGGTAAGGATGCCCTCCTTAGTTAGCTCATTGTCTTTGCAGTTTTCGGTGATTTTGCTAGGACGGAGTTCCCATACAAGTCTAGTACGGAAAAAATTTGAAACTGTTGCTAATGACGATGGCAGCCCCATACGCTTGAAAAACGCTACAGTCGGTCTGGTAGTCTGAAACTAGAGTTGATGAAGAGCAACCGACAGAACACTCCACCTCCTACCGTCCTCTTGACTTCGATTGATAAGTGAAGAAGCTTACTGCACCTCTTCTCATAAAAACTTTCAATCTGACTGCCACCATTTGCCTACTTAATTTTTGATATCATGTGAAATTATTTAAAAATTCAAACTTGAAAACAACTGTAACTCAAACGTTTCTAATTAAATTTGCAAAGGAAGGCAATACATATGTATATATATGTACATTAAATAAATATATGACTCAACTGCACTCTACAGCAACGCAAAGGCCCGAAACAGTCGCACCAATCTCTCAACTATGCGCACTTGCACACACACAAACACACAGAGTCACCAACCGAGAGTATTGCCAGCATTCGCTACTCTGCGTTGATTGGCGCTGCAATACAATCATGGCTAATAAACGGGAATGTAATTATGAACTTTTGTGCAACATAACTAAATTAAGTGGTGAATGTTGGCTGCATGCAACAGCACGCGGCGGACAGCAACAGACAGCCGAGAGTGATGCATAGGAGTGAATCTGCAGTGCGCATAAACAACGAGTAGCTAGCCATATTTACATTGCATACTTACGAGCAAATGTTCAACGCCTTAAAGTGTGCTATAATATTGTGAGTAAACTTTATTTTCTTTGATGGTGCAAAGTCCTCGCGATTTTTTCTTAAAGTTTACGAAGTAAAAGCATTTTTCTGCAGCACTTGTATATATTTAAAAAATCTGCTCATATTTTTTTTTTTTTTTAATTTTCCCTCGGCATTCCTGTCATTACGCGCGACATTAACGCATTTTTTGCACCATAAACTTCATTAAACGGTGCTTACCTGCTGTGTTTGGAGCTGCCACTCAGCTTATTCATCCGCAGCTGTAATTTTTTACGTTCTCATATTCTTTCTTCTTTCAAAGCACTTTGTAGCGTCTTTGTTGAACGCACAGCACTGCTATGTCGAAGCTCGTGACACCGTGGACGTTTGCTTGTTACAAGCAGGTCAAAGGTGAAAAATGTTGCTAATTGACGTTGCTACGCTACAAACTTTTAATATTCGTCAATTTCCAAGTTCACCCACACACACGCCCCCCATTTCACATATCCTTTACAGTTGTGGTGCGCTTTGTATGGGAGTGAGGTTTTGAGGTCTCTCCGGTTGTCTGTTGGTATCCGCTGCGGTTAACTCACGCCCTCAATGCCTCAGCTCACTTTATGTAGTGTTGCGCAACATAACTGTCTGCATGTTGTTGCTGTTATTGTCACCCGCTGTTAATAGGCAAGCAATTAGCATACCGTCAGCGTGTTGTTAATTAAACAGAAAACAGGTATTTTTCATTTCTCTCATGTTTCGACAAGTAATTTAATACGCGTAGTGTTTATGACACTTGTCAGATGATAAAATATTTTTAAATATTACCTACTTAATAAAGCATAATAAAATTTAACATAACATACAATAGCAGAATATAGCACAGCACAACAAAACATAGAATAGGAAAACAAAAGGCGACATAGAACAACAAAAAAAATAGAAAAACTTAGAAGAGCAAAACATAAAAAGACATAGAACAACAAAAAACATAGAAAACATAGCATTGCATGGAACAGCATAGCAGAACAAGCACAACAAAACATAGAACAGAAACCATAAGACGACATAGAATAGCAAAACAAAACATAGAAAAACATAGCATGGCATAGCATATCAAAACATATCGCAACACAGCAAAACATAACGTAGAAACTGATTACACAACATGGTGTAGTATAATTTCGCAACATAACAGATTATAGCATCATATAGCACATTAAAACAAAAAATAGAAAAACATGTTATAGTTTTGCATAGCAAAGTAAAACATAGACATAGCAAGGCACGAAAATATAAGAATAAACATAGCATAGAACGGCATAGCATAGTACATAGTAGTAAAACATAGAATTCATTACACCACGATATATGTATAGTATAATGTAGCATATCACAGTATTCCAAGATATGGCAGAAGAAAACGTAGAAGAGTAAAAACATATCACGACAAAGCATATTAAAATATAACATAATGTACATATAAAAGCATAACACCACATAGAATATAAAAATGAGGCATATCGAGAAACATTTAATAGCAAAATAGAAAGAGAACATAGAAAAGTATAACACGTCAAAGCATAACATTAGCACAAAACACGGCATAGTAAAACATAGCATAGCTTAGCATAGAAAATTAATACAGTATACATTACAAGCAATGAAAAATATGGTATAATAAAACATAGAACGGTATAATATAGCACAACAAAACATAGATTCATAAAACATAGTCCTATTTAGCAAAGCAAAACATAGCATAGCCCAGCATACAAAAACTTACAACAACATATGTTGCAAGCAATGCAAAACATAGAACAGTAAAATATAGAACGGCATAACATAGCACAACAAAACATAGAAAAAACAAATAGAGGCTATTAAACATAGTTAAAAGATAGCATAGCATAACTTATCTTAGTAAAACATAGTATAGCTTAACATAGCATAGAAAGACATAGATGAATAAAACATAGCCCCGTTTATCAAAGTAACAGATGGCACACCTCAGCAGAACCTATCATGGTAAAACATAGAACCGTATAACATAACACAAGAAAACATAGAAAAATAAAACAAAGTCCCGTTTAGCATAGTAAAAGATAACACAGCACAGCAGAGCCTATCGCAGTAAAACATAGAACAGCAGGAAAACAGCATAGCTTAGAAAAGCATAACATAGCGTACTAAAGCGTAACACAACATAACATATCAAAGCACAGCATAGCACTGCGCAGCTCAACGTAACATATAAAATATGTGTAATATAGTTTATTATATCAGAAACACAAACAAGTTCCTCCGTCTATGGGCTCAAGTGTCAAATTACTTAACTTCTTTTTGATTTCCGTATCATTTAAAAATCCATCAGCGCATCATTTCACAATGCACGAAACACTCATATCGTGCGCGCCACCATGCCACCCCTCAAATTTTATTTTCGGTAGCACACGCTTGCTTGCGGTTCGCCAGCCGCAGGCAGTGTCGTGGTGAGATTTGACGTTCCGCTCTCTTGAGGGTAGACAATGTGAAATAGCTACTTTGCCCATAATTAGGCTCATATTTGGATGAGTACTAATATAACGGTAAGCGCTAATGTAAGGTTACTAATTTGACTCGAGGGTGATATTTTGCGGTTAGTGCCGTGTACACGTGATCACATATGTTGCGTAATTGAATACTGATATTGGTTTTGTGATAAAATGTTTAAGATGAATTAGTAAGATAACGCTTACAGTTGTGTGGTGCATAAAATAGGATATTGAATCCATGAGACAAAATGCTATTGCACTTGTGATTTTCCCGCGTATTTAGGGGCTTGTAATGCAAGGTATTGTGATATGTTTGCTGTTATTGTGCGACAATGGACATTATGCAATGATATCGAGGATCTCTGATAGCTTATAGATTTTTTCGTATATGCCTTGGGAAAAAGTTAATTATATCCTTTGTGGATTAGAATAATACTTAGATTACGATATAAAATGAAATTATATTAAACAAATTTCCTGGGTTATCTATTTAAAAGCGCTAACCCTGAATAAGATGCCGTTTTCCAGATGGAGGATGAGCCAGAGTATATTTTCATCAATGTGTGATCAACTGCTGATAATACGCTGAAGGTATCGGAAAATACTACATACTTTACAAATTAAAAGAACAATGAAAGGACATGACCTTTCAATGAATTCCATATCGTTTTATTTAATAGTGCCCATATTTATACCCTGATGTTTGTAAACCCAAAAAGGAAAAAAAAAATGATCAGCGGGTCGAGCAGAGACGATTTAGCCATGCATATACGCGAACTATTCCTGCAGATATCGAAAAACTATAGCATATTCCTGCAGATATCGGACAACTCCCTTGCATAACATATATTGTCATGAAAACTTCTCGACATTTTGTTCGATCAACTCGAGTCGAAACAGGAAAAATCAAGGTAACGACATTTTTACTTTTTTATTATAACAGAAGGCTCTTTTTCAGAAGGCTCTTTTTTTGACAGATCACGCGAGAGTCGTGTCAAGTTATTTTTGGTCTGTATTGTTTGGTATTTCATCATGGTAAGACTAACGCCTGAACAACGTTTACAAATCGTTCAACTTTATTACGAAAATTCACGTTCTGTAAAGAATGTGTTTCGCGCGCTTTGCTCAACTTATGGTCAATTTTATCGACCTACTGAGCGTACTATTGGCAACACCATCACCTATCTTCAGACCCAGCATTCATTATTGGATAATCGAATATTATCGAATGGAGGAAGGGAAGAAACTATAGTAGCCGTAGCTGAGAGGACACACGAAGACCGCTACACAGACTGACGTATGGACGCATTTTATGTCGAGATCTTAAATTGAAAGCGTACAAAATACTGCTTTTGCAAGAACTGAAGCCGTTCGACCTTCCCAAGCGATATCGCTTCGCTCTGGAAAAGTTTCAAGAAAACCCGATTAAGTTTTGTTCAGCGTTGAGTCCTAATTCTAGCTCAACGGGTATGTAAACGAGCAAAGTTTCTATATTTGGGACGAAGAGCAACCCAAAAAGGATCAAGAGCTGCCATTTCATCCGGTGGAAACATCGGCCCATATTGCCGGTGAGAATGTAACCGTCAATGGCGACCGTTATCGCGTCATTGTAACCAACTATTTAATGCCCGAAATTGAAGCTTGTGATATCGGCGACATTTGGTTTCAACAAGACGGCGCCACTTCCCACACATCGCATCAATCAATGGATTTATTGAGAGAACACTTCGGTGAGCAGATAATTTCACGTTTTGGACTTTTTCCCGTGGAGATATGTAAAGTCTAAAGTCTATGGCGACAATCCCGCCTCGACGGGGGCCTTGAGGCAAAACATTACGCGTGTCATTCGCCAGTTACCAGTCGCAATGCTAGGACGAGTCATCGAAAATTGAACTCAACGGATAGATCATCTGAGACATAACCGTGGTCAACATTTGAAAGAGATCATCTTCAAAAACTAAATGCCAAAGAAAGTTTTTTCGAATATTCCGTTGAGTAGTCTTACAAAAGATGGTATGAAGGTAACAGAATCCTCACAGATACCTAATTCCTTACTTACGTATTCAATATTCGAAATGGTTTGTACTAGCTTACAGTAACAGCACTGTTATGAAAAAGCTCTTTCCCAAATATCTTGTACAAGGTGACATCATATACACCATAGCTTCTTCGAGGTAAGATTTTATGAGTAACCTTAGCCATCAAAAATTTAAAGCCGAGATCGACTATTTAATGGCCTCTTTTAAATCTTCTAAGCATTTAGATTGAACGCCAAAGTTCTTTTACGTCAGCAAAATATACATTTTGAAACTCGCATAAGCCACATTCACACACGAACCGCCAGTACAGACGTATTCAAGAGAAAATTAATCTCGAAGGCATTCGTGCTTAATGCACTTAGATCATTTTCGTTTTTTCACTGTGATATCCACCATTTTGAATTTCACTCCAACTCAATGCTAGCAACGGGAACAGCCTCTTCTCTTCGAACTCACGCCACACACTCAAAAACCACAAATAACTCTCCACCTTCCACAAGCAGTCTCGCATTACAACAATGTGGGCAGAGACCAATAACAATGCAACCTTTGAAAGAACGCATCCAGAATATTTTGTACCCTGAGCTACCTTACCAAAGCCGGACTGCATGAAAATGTAATTCAATTTGAATCCTTTTCTTTTTTCTAGTTTTTTTTTTTTACTTTGTACACGAGCACAATAACGTTGTCAGTCGGCCACGAGCCAACACTGAACCCAATACGGCTCCCTTTTGGTAAACTGACTTGCGCCACAAAGTGAAACTATGCACAGCAAAAGCAAACAAAACTGGAGCGAACAAAGCGAAAGGGGCGTGCCAGTACTCCCTCCAACCGAACCGTCGCTACAAGGCAGCATTCCAACGCCGACTTGTTGCTTTTATGTTTTAATCCCGAATTCAATGGATTTCGGGGCCGGCTGCAAGTCCAGTCGGAATGTCTGGTGTAGAGCTTACCATTGCTGAGGGCGGTGCCGGGCATGCGCAAAGCGAACGACTCAAAGCGCTGCAATGATAGTGGGTGACCGAGCGTCGCTCGTGAGGGGGTGGTTGAGTGATTTATGCTCACAATGCGGCGGGGGATGATGTACAGCAATGCTACGACGGCAGGCGGTAGCTTGCTTGGTAAATCAACGATCCAATCATCCCTGTCGTATGGGAAGGGGTGTTGCGGATTGCTCGGCATGCCTTCACTGACGCATTGGTAGCGTGCGAGCGAGATGGCGCGTTTGAGTGCCGTTAAGCGCGCATCACGCTCGTGTGTTTGGATGTAAGTCGGTTGGTTATATGCGTGTCCTTGGAGTTTGGAGGTTGTGGTGGGTGCGTCTGTTGGTTGGTTGGTTCGCTCGCGGGCTGCCTTTCTTTGTTGGCCTTTGTTGTTCTCAAACTCAAGTTGACACATTGCGACAGGTGACCCAAACGTACGCAATATTGGTGGCAATCAGTTTACTTTGACGGGCGCTCGCATGCGGTACCACTATTCTAACGGCGCGATAAAGCAGTGCAAGAGTTTCTTGAGTACTAAAAAATATTTTTGGGAAAACTGCTGTTGAGAAAAGTTTTTTTGCTCTGAAACTGAATATTGTTTTAAATTTGAATTGTTTGCTGAGTAATTTTTGAAAACCAGCAGGAATTCGTGGAGTAATGACGTTCAGTGCGATATCCGAGTGAAAATATCCTGCATTAAAAAAGTATGTTATAAAATAAATTGCGAAGAAAAGTGCTTCTTATGAAAAATATGGTGAAGTTATAAAATTAATGATGGAAATTTAGTTTAGGGAAAAGTTATAATTTGGCAACAATATAAATTTGGGTAAAACTGAACTGCCTTAGTGCATTTTGTGTTAATAATAAAAAAAAAGAGATCGAAATTTTTTTTAACTTTGGTTCGTACATTTTTCAACGATTTTCAAGCAGAGATTTGGCTTCTTCTAGCAAGTTAGTTGTCGAAATTGGTTGTGCCTCACGATAGATAATAAAACCGGTTATAAGCCAATGCAATGACTTGATCAAACTCTTAATTAAAAAGTTTTAATGGTTGAAAAATTAATGATGAGTAACAAAAGAAGGCTATTTGTTCCACCTAGGCGAGGGCCTATGTTCCACCTAGGAACTACGGGAAAATATCTAACAAAAGAATTCGGAAAAAGATGTATTTATTTTAGTCTGGGTTTTCCATACTACTGTGATCAAATTGAAAGGTGAATTTTTAATTTATACTTCGCGTGTTTTTCGAATCGGTAATTTTTTTCCTGTAAGTTGGTAGTACTGTTAGTGAAATCTATGCTAAATTTCACGTCAAAATATTCATTCGTTTTGTGAGGCTCTAGAAATGATATCTTCGATTTTTACTATGCCTGAATTTATTGAACAAAGAAGTGCCATAATGCACCATCTCACACTGCATTGATTATTCGTGATCATTTCGCCACATTTTCAACTAATATCGTGCCGCAACCAACGCATACGCCTGATTTACCTTCGTGTAACTTCTGACTATTCAGCAAATTCACATGACCACCATCATGTTCACAGAGGACACCGTTTTGACTCAATAGGCGATATATAGTAAAAGCTGAGTCGAAGAAGGCTTTGATGGCCATCACGTCGGAGGATTTTCCCAAGTGCTATGATGGCTGGAAAATTCGTTGGCATTAGTGTATTGCAACGGGACGGGATTACTTTGAAGGGAATGAAATAGACAAAATTCACCTTTCAATTTGATCACAAGTATCTCTTTTCTGCTTACATTACATGGAAAATGATGGATAAAATAAGATTGTATCCATTTCAAGTAATAAATTTTCAAGCTACAATTGAAAAAAATTACAAAGATGGAAATGAAATTCCAATTCGATGGAATATTTCGGTGTGGGACACTTTTTACATGGAGACTCCTTCGGTAACATAATAACTTTATTTTCAAAATGTATTCATGTATATATAGGCTTCGAAGATCAACAGAACGCTTTACTGTAATCCAACCTTGCAAATTTTAATACAGAACCCTTTTTCATTAACGTTGCAAGTTGTTTAAAGTTACACACCAATTACCCAATTAATTTCCACGATTTTCGTACTAATTTCACTGCTCAAATATGCTAAGTTTAAATTACTAATGCTCTAGATTCAGGAAGGATATATGAGCGCCTTGTCTGTAACTAGAGATATATTGAGATATATATGGGGTATTCCATACCAAATCGACCACTTTTGAACCCGACCCTATAGATTTCTTAAACTTATCCATCCTTTTCTACCCTTTGAAAAACATTTTTGAGAATTTTTTCAAAATTTTTTGTCCAACTTCAAAAAAGTTATGAGTTTTTCAAAACAATTGCTTTTTTATTTTCAGATAGCCATAACTTTTGTAGAAATTGACTTTCGGGGACCTTTTTTTCCTAAAAAGAATTTTGTTTTTGAATGAACTTTTCGAAAAAATACACGAAAAAAATTTAACACGATCAATTATATAAAATAATCGGTTTTTTTTTAAGTAAAATCGTAATTTTTTTTGGAAGTTAGCCATTTTTTTTTGCTTGGTCCTCAAAAAAAACTTCAATTTATTTGACAACTATCCCTGCTAATCCCGGAGTGGGCCGATTTTTTTAATATTTTTTTTTATTTTTTTCATTTTTGAAAATTTTACAATTTTTTTAAAATAAATTTTTTTGGAAGTTCGCCATTTGTTTTTTTATTTTTTTTTTCTCGAAAAAAAACTTCAATTAATTTGAGAACTATTCCTGCTAATCCCGGAGTAGCCCGATTTATTTTATATTTTTTTTATTTATTTAAAGAAAAGAACTTTAATTTCGGTTGCAACGAAGCTAATATAAAAATATTCCTTAGAAGTACTTGATTCCGATTTTTAAATTTGACACAGACGGACATGGCCAAATCAGCTCAGCTCGTCATGCTGATCATTTATATACTCTGCGACAAAAAAGTTCACGGAAAGTGTAAATACAAGTAAAATGCAAAAGAAAGGGATCTTCGGCTCCTTCAGCGAATTTTGTTTTATCTCTTCGATCGACTGAAAACGGAGCGGCAAAATCAGTGTGGCAGCAAATCACGAATATCAGAAAAACCAATGAGCATCTCCTTGATTTTTGAGTAGTTTTGGCTTCGATTTTTTGGTTTCGGCTCGTTTTTCCTCCCCATTCGAATGATTTTTGACTTGTTTGCATGTCAAACTCTTAAACTCATGTCTCATCGGCAGTTACAACGTTCTGAATGAATGTGGGATCGGAATTCACACGATCAAGCATGTCCAAAGAGACCTGTTCACAGCACTCTTTTTTTATTCTGCTTTATCGGGACGAGTCGGGTTTGATACCCGAAATATCAATCAAAAGCATTCGAACGGTCTCGCGAGAGATTTCGAGTTCTTTTACCATCTCGCTTGTCGAAGGTCGTCCAGAACGTCGATCTCTCGACCGTCTTTGAAGGCTTTGAAACACTCGTAGGCTTGTGTTTTTGATAAAATTGAATCACCGTAAGCTTTTTATAACTTTCACAACGATTCCGCATGCAAAATGTTGTTACAAATACAAAATTTGAGATAATATTGCTAATAACCCCGCGAAATTTATGTCACTTCAATAAATATTCTTCTTTCGTATGGAAACCTTATTCTCCATTCTATTTAAATGAAACTGCTCATTAGTTTTATAAAAATAGACAGAAGGGCTTGGTTTCTTCTGCCTCTATGTTACCGTCGTACTTCTGTGGTCTGACTTTTTACACATTTAAATCCATTTCTTAATGCCTCAGACTTCAAGAGGTCTTGACTCGTCTAGACAGCCACTTATCACTAACGTCACTCATAGATAATATCAATTAAAATATAACTTTCAAAGCAATTGGTCTTAAGACGATTACAAAACTCATCTAAGTTTTGCAAGAATATCGTCAAGCACTGTTCTGAAATGGTCTCTTGACTAAGTTGATGACATATTATGGATTTCTATTTCCAAACTATCAATTTCTCTGGATGTCATGATTTTTCAGTCCCAGAGTACTCGAAAGGTACCCGAAGTTCATTTTACTTTATAATTTAGCCACATTTTTAGTTATAATGACTGATGGTCCTTCAACTATATCCGCTAGAAATATAAATTTATCCGTTACACTGTAAAGGCAAGCGATTTTTATAACGCTTTTAGGATCCTTCATAAGCTTCTTGCACTTGGATACAAATACCTTCGGCTCATAGTTTTAAAGTCAACTTCTTGTTAATCTCTCCCTCCACGTAGCTGAGCAAAGAAAAACGAAAAATGTTGAACGAACAATATACGGAATGCAAAGTTCTGCCCAACATCAATGAAACATTTCCCCAATTCGGTCGATCAATTACCACACTGCTCTCGCCACTTGACTTATCGCTGCGCGCCGCCAATCTAATACCGATTACGCCACCCTCAACACCCTCACCGCCGCGAAAGCGTCAAAGATTAATGTCAGACGAGAATTACCTTTGGCGACCGCACGCCATGGGAACAAATCAACAAACACCGTTAACACCGTTGCTATCAGCAACTGCCAGACCCTCATCCACCCACACAGCCAAGGATGTTAGTGCTGGTAGCAATTACCTAGCTCAACTACCGTTAGCGTACGACTGTCGCCACGACGAATATCCGACGCAACATACAACGTCGTCGAGCAGATATAAAAACAATTTATACGATATGAGGAGTAGCTTTGAAGAAATTCCAGAAAGTCAAGCAACCGCAATACCAACCATACCACACGAAGTAAGATTACAGCAGCACGAACCACAGCAACAACCGAATGAAGTGCAACGGTCGCCACAACAAAGCCCATTGCCCATTATTTGCGTGGACGATGAAACGATTGTCTTGACCGAGGATGAAGAGGAAACACTTGTCAGTTCACACGATTACAACGAGGAAATAGACGACGACGAAGACGATGACGAAGATGAAGAAGCTGCAGCTGTGCTGGCAAACAGGATGGCTGACTTCAGAGCAACAACAACGGTGTACGCGGATGCCAGTAGTAATGAAAGTCAGAACCGTTGTGCGAGGGAAAGCATTGATAATGAGGATATGGAGACGGCAGATGACGAAGAGGAGTATGTCGATATACTGAGCAACGACGACGACGACTTAAATCCGCTCAATAGCGCCCATTTCACACAGCGTCTGCAGTGTCAAGAACTGGAGGAGGAGATTGCAAAGTCCGGCAAAGCTTTGACACGCAACAAACTCGTCTACGACAATGAGGAGCTACATCATCGCGCCATCGACGGTTTGGCGAAATTATTCGAAAAAGACTTTCAAGTACCTCATGTGGAGAAGAGCCAAGATAGTAATTTACTGACTAGAAAACAAACAAATACCGTATTGACAGCAATAAATGAGGCGGACTTGAGTGAACCAAATAGAACGTTACATGTGGAAAAGCCACCAGCGAAAGCTAATAGTTTTGGACGAACACATCAGCAACGTTCGCATAAATCGGAGCGAAAACGCATGAAACTGCGAAAGCATCATCAGATGCTCGATGAGGAGACCATCAGTCCCGTCTCGGGCACCATTATACGAAAGTTACGCGACGACGAAGAGTTGGTGGTGCGCAAAGGTGACATTGATCCGGCTTTCAATGTGGTCGAAATCACCGAAGAAGCTAAGGCGATTTTGGCCAGCATCGACAACAAAATCGGCGATTACTTATGCCAGCTGTGCCGTACGCTGTACGATGATGCATTCCAACTGGCGCAACACCGTTGTCCACGCATCGTACACATCGAGTATAAGTGTTCGGAGTGCGAAAAGGTTGGTGAAGCGAGCGGCAGTCAGTTGTTAGACAAACAATTTATTTATTTTTTTGCTTAGGTCTTCAATTGTCCCGCTAATTTGGCTTCACATCGTCGCTGGCATAAGCCGAAGTCCGAGTTAATGGCGAGCAGCGGGCAGAGCAAGAAGCGACACTTGAACGAACCAGCAGCAGCGGCGGCTGGTATGCGGTATGAGAAGGTGAACCTCGCTGACGACGGAACGGAGGGTGTCTATCCTTGCACACAGTGCGGTAAGCACTTCCGACGGTAAGTGAAATTTAAAATTAAGTTTGGTATTAGCTTGATTATAATTATGATTTAAACGAGAAAAAACGTTAATTTCGGCTGCACCGAGTTATTATACCCCTCACAGGTGGATCTTTTATAGGGTGAAAGGGTATAGAAAATCTGTATTATAATTTTGATCGGTGAACTACATATTCAGAAATTTTAGCAATACCTTCGATAATAATCTAGACTAAATTTCATAAGGACAGCTTGACAAATAAAAGAGTTTTCCATACAAGCAGCTGGTTCCGATCGTTCAGTTAGTATGGCAGCTATATGTTAAAATCTTCCGATTTAGACAATTTCTTTGAAGAGTGTAGCGATGCCTGAGGTAATAATCTCTGCCAAATTTCTTGAAGATACCTCATCAAATGAAAAAGTTTTCCATATAAGCGCTTGATTCAGCTAAAGGTCCGTGTTCCGATATCAGCGGTTCCAACAAATGAGCAAGGTATAAAGTTTCATTTTTATGTAATCGCTGAGTGTCTATAAGTTAATGGGTCTGGGCCAAATTGATATACATATATATGTATATGTACTACAGTAAGACTTTTTAATTTAAATTCCCTGCTAAAGCCCATTCGCGACCCCGACGTACATCAACAACTGATGATCAACACAACAGTCAGAGAACTTACTGTCATTATTGGAATACCGGAAGGGTCAGTGAAAACCATTTTGAAAGATCAGCGTCGAGTTAACGTCTATGAAATAATGCTTCCGTCATAAAACGTAATTACTGGCGCTGAGCTTTGGATCTATGCTTCCAACGTGGAGACATACGATCAATCGGCCGAGTATCGTAGCAAAGGTGAACCGAAGCCGAAAAAAATACGTCAAAGCAGATCAAAAATTAAGTTTATTTGATAGTTTTCCTCCATAATCGGGGTGTAGCGCACTCCAAATTCCATCCGACCGACCAAACTGTCAACAAAAAATACTATTTGAGTGTTCTGTGTCATTTGCGCGAAGTTATTCGTAAAAAGGGGCCGGAATTATGTGCCGATTTTTCCGAAATTTTTCAACCAATATTATGCCGCAACCTCGTGACTTTTAGCTATTCAGCAAACTCAAACGACCGCTTCGCGGAAACCGTTTTGAGTCAAATTAAACCATTAAAAGCCGCAACGCGCATTGTGAGATTTTATGAACTCTTCAGCAAATTCAAAAAATTGGATTGCTTGCGAAAGTACCCTTGTTTATCTTCCACCTTCAGTCAAATTAAACCATTAAAAGAGAATCGCTACGCGCACTGAAGACTATTCTGGAAATTGATTTTATGAACTCTTTCGAGGATTTGAAAAAAATTGGCTCCAGTGTATTGGAGTCTTTATTTCAACGAAAATTGTCATGCGAACTAGGTAAGACTAATTACGTGTTTTTTATTTTTTTTTGCCGTTAAGTTTTATATATGTGAAATGAAAAGTTAGTTTTTTCAGAATATCGTACTTGTAACAGAAATATGTGTGTATATTGCAAGTCAGTATCTGTATTCTAACTATTTTTGTCGCTAAACAAATGGAACCACTTGCAGTGTATTGGAGTCTTTCTATTTTTTGCGAACTAGGTAGCCGTATGTGCCGTTAAGTTTACAAGTGAAATTTAGTAATACCTGTAGCAGACATGTGAAGGATTCGTACCAAAAATTGTTAGGCCGGGCCTACAGGGATTTTTGCAAATTTTCGTTCAATATAATCCTTCTCTTACCTTTTTTAATTTATATTTACTATATTACAGCCATGCCTATCTGAAAAAACATCAAGCTTCCCATCAGATTTTGGAGAATCTCAAGTCGTTGGACATTTTCAAAAATTCCAACCCAATTGCAAACCCAGTGTTCCCACATCCATTGCAGCAATCGAAAAACAATTTCCCCTTCACTAACGCGACGGCTACAGTACCAGCGCCACGCGCACCACACACACAGGCAACACAGCAATTTGGCGTCACTCATCTGCACACGATCAAACCTTATCCGCAACGTTTCAATCCATTTCCCTTCCCCACCTTTGACCAGCGACGCTTCTACTCACTGGGCGAATTGTATCTCTCGCAGCACTTGGATCACTCGTCCGCTTTCCAGTATGTGCAGGCGAATCATTTGCGTAATCTAACAGCCGCAGCAGGAGCCTTCGCACCACGCCCACCACATGTACCGCCGCCCACCGCCTTAATTGCAAAATGACCCAACATTGTGCGCCCTGTGCCGCGCATCGCACTCGGTACCACTGTAACGACAACAACTACGCTGAGTAGAGAATTGCCCCAATTGCCGACAGCAGCGGCCGGACCACCGCCGAATGGTTTGAATGCGGTTCCACGACATTTCAGTTGGCTACCGACCGCAACAACAGCACGGGAAACGACAACGGCAGGCACGGCAGCTGTAGCGGTACCCTTAACGGCATACGATGGAAATATTTAGGGGTGTGGCGTAAGTGTTAAATAATGTGGACAAGTTTTAGATAGTTTTGAATTTTAGATTTTTTCCTTAGCTAAATAAAATATATACACAAATACATACATATGTACTCATACGAGTATTTATTGTAATAATCATTGATTTTTCCGAATTAATAAAATCTGCAAATATGTATAACTGTATACACCAGTTATCGATGTCTTTGTTCGGTACCGGAATTTTGCTTGAAATGACCCATTTGTAATGCATAAGACAAGACATACGACATATAAGTTTCCTCGTGAACGCCATGTAACAGGTAAGATCGTGGTCCTATAACGGAGACAAGAATATTGTAACTGTATATATTAAGAAGAGAGTTATTACACCGAATTTTTTACAGCGGAAGAAAACGCTTAAATGATAATATAGTTCTGTCCATAATGTAGTTAAAGACATTTTATGTATGATCTCAAAAATCGGGGTGTACATCCTCAAAAATCTGTTATTGAACTCCCCACTTCTCTCAACACTGTGAAGAATTACCCTATGTTGAGTTGAAATCAAACCCTATTCGAAAAGCCTTCCTTGTAAATAGAAAAGGGTAGATGGTGCCATGACTTCAATATAAATCAACGGAATCAAAAAGACACGAGGTGTCCATTTCTAATTAGATCTTCAATGTAGGTATTACGTAGTAATAAATTTCAGGATACTAAATGCAGCTTAAACCGATATTCGAAAAAATCATCATCTCATGTTAGTACCTGGGAAAGAGAGAGAGCTGAAGATTTAATCAATAACGGAGCAACTCTGGATCATTCCAAAGTATATTTACTTGGAACTAGCAGGAAAGAACTCATCATTAACTTTATTTAGATGATACGATATTGAGGAAATGCGAAAATCTGTAGATACCCTGCCGACTTAGCAAAGAAATGTAAAAGTAATGAACAGAATATCTTCTGGTTAGGAACTATTGCATACAGAGTCACGGCCACAATCAGAAAACTGTGTAAATAGCATTCTGTCGGATTTATTAATTATACTACAAAGATTAAAAAGCACCCCCACGGCAGTTCCACAGTTCGGTTAAAGAGATTTCGGGTTTAAGTCTTTTCGACTTTCACCGATTTCGAAATTGAGGAAAATGGACACATGCTAATCTGCTTCAGCATTAATATTTTATGTTAATATAAAATCCAACGAATGCACTGGTTAAGCCATGTCTTTCGCAAACTATGCCATCAGCGAAAAGCACTCTCAAAATATGGGTGGTCAACGTAATACATCGAATGGACGGATCAAGTGCTTACATACCTTTCAGCTCTTATAATGGGTGATTCAAGTAAAGGTACTTTTTTCAATAGCCTTTTTTTGAGAGATCACGCGTGAGTCGTGTCAAGTTGTCATGTTATTTTTGTTCAGTATTGTTTGGCATTTCATCATAGAAAGACTGACGCCTTTATTACGAAAATTCACGTTCTGTCAAGAATGTGTTTCGCGCGCTTCGCTCAATTTATGGTCAACATAATCGGCCTTCTGAGCGTACTATTCGCAACACCATCACCAATCTTGAGACCTAGCATTCATTATTGGGAAGTATTCGACCAAAAGTTGACAAGTTCCAAGAATATTCGACGTTTTTGAGCCACATATTCGATCGAATAGATCACGTCTAGCGCGCAATGAAGAATAGCAGCCGTAGCTGAAAGTGTACTCGAAGACCGTGAAACGTCTGTCCGGCGCCGTTCGCAGTAACTCTGACTGATATATGGAACGACTTGGCGCATTTTACTTCGAGATCTTAAACTGAAAGCAGACAAAATAAAGCTTGTGCAAGAACTGAAGCCATTCGGCCCGAACGACATCGCTTCGCTCTATGCGCTTTTGAAAAGTTCCAGGAAGATTCAACGTTTTCGAGCCAAAATATTGTTCAGCGATAATGCCCAGTTGTGGCTACGTAAACCAGCAAAATTGTCGAACTTGCGATGAAGAGCACCCTGAAGATATTTAAGAGCTGCCATTTCATCCATAAAAAACAATGGTTTGGTGTGATTTGTGAAACGATGGATTGGTCACCAAGAACGCGTGATATGACACTTTGGACTTTTTCTTGTGGGGATATGTTAAGTCTTAAGTAAATCCCGCTTTGATTCAGACCTTTGAGCAAAATATCACTCATGTCATTCGCCAGTTACCAGTCGAAATGCTCGAACGAGTCATCGAAAATTGGACACAACGGATGGACAATCTGAGACGTAGGCGCGACCAACATTTGAAAGAGATGATCTTCAAAAAATAAATGACAGAGAACACACATTCCTCTTTAAATTTGAAGTTTCTCAGTTTTTTCTTAAAAAAAAAAGTAGGGAACCTTGAAATGGATCCCTTTAATTGTTTCAATATCTTTTTGGTAGGGGTTTCATGGGCAAATGAGTTGAATTAGTTATACGTATAAGCGAAGGTTTGTATAGCGGCCTGCCGTATTATTATAAGGAGAACTTTGGGTCGGTGATTGGACACAAATTACCGTAAAACTTGAACTATATGGAACTGTTTGAGAACTAACATAAACCTTAACACGTAATACAATGAACAAAAGTCGCATGTCTTCCATCTTCCATACCTTTTGCATAAACCACAGCTTCCGTGGCCATATTGGACAAACGTTGCTCTATAGGTGTGTTTTCCTCATTCCCAAAGTCAATTACATTAGCCGTAACATCTGTTTCAGCGCTACTTTCGACTGCATTACGCACATACTTGCCGTTGGTGAAGAGCACCAAAACTAGCGTTTCACTTCCACTAACAAAAAATAAAAGTTATGAAAATCAATGAAGCTACTTCCACTAATATGTCACCTAGTTTTCTCTAGCGTCTGCTGCACAACATCATTCAATTGCAAGAGAGTGCCCATTTGCTTATCTACACTCGCTGTGGACTCAACGCCACTCTCCACAACCAGCAGATATCTGTTGTTTTTACGTTTTAAAACGTTTAAACTTTTCGTTATCATTTCCGACAATTGTGGTACGCGGCGCCCTCGCGCATCCACTTCATTTGTAAGCTGTAAATTGTTGTTTGCGAAAATACCCATGACATAGTCGACCTTAGTACCATTCAACTCGCGCAAGTCGTCACTATTCAGCAACACCGCGAAGTCGCGCTTCAACTTCACATTCAACAATTGCCAATCGCTGATGATATTACGTTTGTCCTGCGAATTGCAGGTTGTCTCATCGACTGGATCCCAAACTGCGTTCGGCACATTCGAAACGAGCGTCTGGCGTCCGCCACCCATAATCACATTCACATTACGACCGGTCGCACTCTTGGTCAGTTGCTGCGCCACGTCAATGCAACCGGCCGCGCTAGCTGCTAACGGCAATGTCGCGTCACATTCCCAAGCGGTGTTCGGTGTACGCGCATACAGCGCCGCCATGCTGGGACCGGTGACACGTCGCGTCGTCACGAATCCGGTACGTAGTCCAATCTCCTGCGCTTGTTCTACTAAACTCTTCACGTGATGACTGACATTTGCCGCAGCAACGCAGTCGCGATACAAAACCCCGGAGTCGAGTCCACCGACACGAAAGTTGGAGCGCACACCATTGAAAATGGCGCTGGCCACGGTGAATGGATCGCAGAGATCGGTGTTGCTGCAACTATTCTAAAATTGTAGAGTTTTCTTTTTACTAGGCACACAAAAAAATTATCAGCCACGCAACCTTCAATCTGCCAAGATGTGGAAATCGCTCCCAACTCAACGCTGGCTGTGGCTTGGTTCGATTCGCCAGCAATGCACGCGCCGCGGCCATTGTCTCCGTATCAATGCCGCTAGTCACGAAAATTATCGCATTTTCCGCTAGCTGCTTATGTAAGTCCCTTTTCAACGCCAACTGTAGCTCTTCAATTGCTTCATCGTACCATAACTGCTGCTCCGGCGGCAGTTTGTCCTTCCAATAGGGTATGTCCTCTATGCTGGATACCTCAGTGGCCACCTCATAACTCATTAGAAAGCCGATACACATCACTGTTACAATCATTGAGAGGAGTAAAGCACTGGCTAAGCTGAAAATCCGTACAGTATTGAGTCTTAAGGGGCTAACTTTCGTTGACTCCGTTTTAGTATTTGATTCCATGTTTCGTTATGTTGGTCTGAACTCATTCGCGGTGGAAGACACTTTGTCATTTTAAATCTGTTCGAAGTGAACGCGCCGTGGCTTGCTACGTCGTGGTTTTATGACCTTTTGCTATCTTATTTCGCCAAATCAGTGAGAGATAAACTTAATAATATGTTAATTGTTTGTGTATTTATTGTTATTATTGCTCGATGATGATTTAGTATTGTGGAATCATCATTGAAAGTGCGCTAGAACAAAATTCTTTACTAAAATTTCTTCATCTTGAAGTCTAATCGTAACGCATTACCATCTAGATTTGGAATACTTTGCTATATTGAGAGTACACGACCAGACTTAGTTTCTAAGACTAGAAGCAAAATACAGGACTGTCCTTAAATAATATTAAAGTGTTAAATTTTAAGTTTTTACTTCAATTTTCTTAATTAACAGTAACACGGATGGTTCGCCCAGAGATTTCTTCGGATTTCTTCCAACTAGTGTACAAAAATATGTATGTTCTAAGGAAAGCGCTGAAATAACCGTTCGTTCTCATAACTGTAATGGAGTTCAGTTCCTAGTTCCAAGAGAAGTAGTCAACCTTTAAAGTACCTGCGCTTTGCGGGAACTTAAAAAGACTCTGTGGCCTCAATTTCGATACCTCCTCCAGAGTATCATACCGTGCGGACCCCAGATGCTTGCAACGCAGTCTTGCCAACGCGGACAAGTGTCTAAGAGATGCTCCATTGTTGCCTTGGTGCTCTGCTCTAGACATTTCCTGCAGTCTTCTCAATCTATCAGCACCATCCTGCGGGCGTGTGGCGCTACCAGACAGTGGCCAGTTAGTATTCCCATCATTTTCCTACAGTCTATTCTATCGAGAGCCAATAGGAGTTTTGTGTGCTTCCGATTTACCGTTTTGCACATGACATTTGCAGCTTTGCACCCAGGTAGCTCGTTCCATCGCGTTTTGAATTTCTTTATCATGCTTCTGTCGAGATCATCGCATAGACAATGCATGAGTTTCCTAATGTTGATCACGTTTACGGGTGTTAACATTCTTGGCAATCTCGTCCACTATTGCATTGCCCTCGATGGCTTTGTGGCCTGGCACCAAGTGGAAGTGAAGTTGCTTACTCCTGGCAACACTTTCCACTGCTGCCCTGCTTTCCAAAACACTTCTGAAACGATATGCAATACGAGGTTACTGCATTGATTGCTACTTGGCTGTCTACGTAGATGTTGACTCTGGAATAGCCCGCAGGTGCATTAGAGGCCAGCTTAGCGGCTTTCGCAATAGCAAAGACCTCAGCTTGAAATATATTAAAGTGGTCTGAAAACTGAAAAGGTTGCCTTATGCCTAACTCTGGATAGTATTTTCCCGCATCTCGTACAGTATGTTTGTCAGATGCGCTGTTTAAAAGCTGCGCTGAGAAGTTCGTAGGCTAATATAGGAAACATTTTTGTTTTATAACGGTCAACAAATATTTCAATACCATTTTTATAATTCATTTGCGTGAAGCCTCAGTTACTGCGATTAAGTTTTCATTGTTGCTAAAGAATACGTTGGATGCGGAAATAATTCGAATTAGCGAAATGATGATGATGATGAGCATCTTGCCTGCCGACTTTTGTACATTTCCACGCTTTGGACTCGGTCCATCACATGCAGTCCACTCGAATGACTGTCAACTGGACTCCGGCGTGAAATACAAGTAATGTAGCCATGTTTCATTCATTGCCACGTATCTTTGCGAAAACTTTGTACAGAACTTTCGCTGACCAAAATATTCATTCAAAATATATCTAGCACACTCTTTTGTTATCTTCAGAGTCTCAGATATCTCAAACAATTCTACTGTATCGGCATCCAAACTAAACTTAGCAAACTATTTTTTAAAGGTTTCAGTCCACACCATGTTGATTAATCCAAACCATGGCTTCAACAGTATTTTACCCCCAAAAAGCAATGTTTTATTAAAAGACGAAATTTCTTTTAATCCATACTTTGTAAACTAACACCAGTTGCTTCACCCAAAATGTTGTATTTCAAAACCTAATAGTTCGACAGCTGTAAAATTTGTGCCTATATCTGTGAATGATGAGAACTGTCTAAAAATAATATGAATCATTAGCAATACCATCATTTACTACCACCATATGTATAAAACTATGAACTTTCAGCCCAGCTATTAGATCATACACAGCATCGAAAAATATTTGACACTTGAGAACCAGACATTGGTTGTATTCAAATCAAGGTAAGTATACTATTTATCATACAAGTATGCATACATATATATCTTATAAATATTCATATTGTATATCATTTCAACTGTTATCTTATTGAATAGATAACTGTCAATTAACATACATATACATATGTATGTATATGTCGAAGTAAGTTTATAATGTTTACGGCGATAAAACGTGATTGCTGTTCATCACTACACTAACAAAAATGATTTAAGATAACATTAAACAACGTTAAAAATATTAAGAAAAAATGTAACACCGCTGGTTTGTAATTCATATGTTTTCATTCTTGAAGGGTACTGTTTATAGTACTTTGCAAACTTTATTTCAACGAAAATGCAGAAGAAAATGCAGAAAATCCGAACTGGATCATATAAAAACTGCCTTTTTAACTTAAAACAAGAAAAAACGTTAACTTCGGTTGCACCGAAGGCACCTTCACAGGTGCATTTAGTAACTATGTGTCCAGTTTTTATGGATGCTATATGCTATAGTTAACCGATCTGAACAATATTACATTGTTGCCTTAGAAAATGACCTGTGCCAACTTTTGTGGAGATACATTGTCAAATGTGAAAGTTTTCTATACAAGAACTTGATTCCCATCGTTCAGTTTGTATGGCAGCTATATGTTATAGTGGTCCAATATCGGCAGTTCCGACAAATGAGCAGCTTCTTGAAGAGAAAATGACGTTTACAAAATTTCAAAACGATATCTTAAACAACTGAGGGACTAGTTTGTATATATACAGACAGACAGACAGACGGACATGGCTAAATCGACTCAGCTCAACATACTGATCATTTATATATATACTTTATAGGGTCTCCGACGCTTGCTTCTGGGTGTTACAAACTTCGTGACAAACTTAATATACCCTGTTCAGGGTATAACAAGCATAGCTTGGTGAACCAGCTATTTATACCACTTACTTAGTATACCTTCAAAAAACTAGTCTAACGGAAAGTTGTCTCTTGTAACCAGCTGACAAATCTATTTTTTGGAGTATAACAATTTTTTTAAGTGTAATTTAGAGGATTTTGATGATCGTGGCTACTGGGTGCTTGATTATGTAGATGATGTAGCACTTTTGATCAAAGGAAAGTTCCTGAGTACGGTCGTAACAAATTGAGCAGTCGGAGTGGTGCTCTGGCTCAATGACACCACAATCAAGCCCATTATGTTCTATGGAGTATTTCCCCAAGCTTTGACGGGAAGGTTAATATACTATATAATTTGAGCACCTTTTCACTCTAGTTACCCGTGAGTATTAGTAGGCGGAAAAAAATGAAATTGCGAAAGCGATCGAATGAAAAACGACCCGTGGTCGTCCGTCTGCGTTGTCGAATCGAAATCAAAAGGGCCTTGTGCTCTGTCAGTCGGTACTTTTTGTTAGTTTGGTATGGTGTCCTCATATGCGTTGTATTCATGGTGTGGTGGTATTTGTGTGCGCGTGATGTGTAATGTAAGAAGTGGTATGTGATGAAGATGTGGTGTGAGATGAAGATGTGATGTGTATGAGGTGTGGTGTACCAGTGTTATACTGGCTCATTTAGCCAGTTAGTGTAGGGGTTTATTATCAGGAGCTCTCTATCAACTCCAGCTTCAGACTTCCTCACTATTTCAGTGTTTTCCATGCTGGGATTGCGGCGATTAAGGTAGCAGTAGATTTTCTGTTCCGGAGTGCTGTCGCCATCCACTCATATAGGAGGACGGCGGTACTAGCCTTGAACTCATTAACAGTGCGTTCAGCGTCGTAACAAGAAGTAACCTCACTATCAATAGCATCGAGTGTCTTTGTGATAAGACTGATATGAGTACCAGACCCCAGCGTAATCTTAGAAAATTGTAAAGCAGATGAGCTAGCAAGAAAAGGCACCCTGTCCTTTTTGTGTTTATCATACTTTAACCTTTAATATCTTTCAAACAGTTAAGTTTACGAGAAAATCTCACAAATTTCCTACAAAATCTATGAAACGAGATATTTTTTCAAGTAGCTGGATCTATCAGATAATAAGAAAGAACTGGAAAACTTTAAGGGCTTTGCGGAAGCTTGGCCAGCGCTGAGACACCATTGGTACCAGAAGTTGCAGCGAAATGAATATTCAGGAATTTTAAATATTTTAAGATATAGCGTTGAAACCATATATCATTAAAGAACACACAATGCAACCAACCCTATCAAATAGGTCCATTAAATATTCATAGCAACGAATTTCAGTGATCAACCCCAGTAAGATAACGATACATCGAAATGATGTTTGCTTAGCAATATTGGGGATTGAGCACCTGAACAGGGTATATTAAGTTTGCCATGAATTTTGTAACACTTAGAAGGAAACGTCAGATATACGCGAACTGGTCGCTCAGTTTTTGAGATATCGATCTGAAATTTTGCTCATGGACTTTTCTTTACAAAAAGCTGCTCATTTAACAGAACCGCCGATATAGAATATAGCTGCCTATCTGGATAGACTATAGAAAGCAGCTGTTATTCATACCGTTGAAAATCAAATTAACGTTTCCATAAAAGATCTTTTTACCTTATTGAGGGGGTATTCTTGTCTAGGATTTTGAAAAAATTTATTTTTTTTGCATATCTTGAAAGTTTAGACTTTCAAAAATATGACCTTGGCAGGATTTTTCAAAATTCCACTTATTTGGCGTCCGTGTTCACTAGAATTGTCTCTTAAACTTTAAACGTGATTTTCTCAAAACTGACTTTTTCGGAACGATTTCTCAGGTTCTACTGGACCGATTTACTTGAAATTTTTATAGAGTCTTCTTTATAGGCTTGTCTATGGTTGGAACTAGCCCAAACAACAAATTTTTATTTTTATTATTTTTAAAAAATTCGAAATAGTCAGAAAAAGTGATCCAAAAAAACTTTTTTTTCAGAGCGTTCCCCGCCTTAAAGTTTTCCACTTTTTTCTTATTATGTGATAGATCCAGCTACTTAAAAAAATATCTCGTTTGATAGATTTTGCAGAAAACTTGTGAGATTTTCTCGTAAACTCGACCGTTAGAAAGATATTAAAGGTTAAAGTATGATAAAGCAGACTAGGAACACCATGTAATGACAATTTTAGAAGCTCTCAGGTGATAGAAGGTTCATCAGAAGAACGGATTCGTTCAGAGAGGAGACAATAGAGTGAGGGAATTTTTGTGGTTTCACAATAAGCCTCCTAAAAGCCTAAGTGCGTCGTCTGACAGCCGCTCTACTTACCTGCCCACCAGTAGGTAAGCAATTTCTACGAAATTTTTCTGAAATTTTTTCCTTAACTCAAATTATTCGGCTTACAAAAGATGTTCGTTTGTTGCATTTTCCCTCTATGGAAGCTTTTTATTCAATTGCAGTATTAGTCTCAAGGCAAAACGAACACTTTAAATACGAAAACACCTCATACACTTGTAAATAGCGTGTGCAAAGGAACTGAAGAGGTCCATACTGAAGAAATAAAAATTTAAAGACCGCTGGAATAGATGTTTGCAAGATTCAGCAACATTTTACAAGCAGAAAATGGTCAAAATGGTTAATACAACATGAAATATTTATTTTATTCATTACTTATCCCCTCTCGATTCATATCTACTCTAAGTATAAAACAGTCTCAGATGTGGCACAAAAAATACAAAACAACAATTTTGTTTAAAAATCGTTTTCAAATTAAATGGAAGGTATTCTTTATATTGTTTTTAAATAAAATAGGTTCGCCTGCTTCCAATCCATTAACGTTATTAGTGGCAGTTCCCTTACGCACACGAATGCTCGCACTAAAGCAGGTGATTACCTCATTATCTTTATCGACTAGATTCAGTTCAATTGTGGCTGGAATTTCAGGATAATATTGATCCACATAGAATTGGAAGTCATAAACAACATCCTCTGTGGCGTAGAGTGGGCACATGGCGTCATAAAGTAGATTCTGACACACGTCGGCAACATCGTCAGGCAACTCATACGGCACCGTTATACCCAAAGCTGTGGCGTAACATTTCGCAGTCAACTTATGAATATTGTCCTTGGCTAATTGAATTGGCAATATTATAATAAATAACATAAATTGGATATTGAAAAAATGTGATGTTTTTAAGATATTACTCACTGCTTACGAAATGCACCTGTGCCACGGTGGTCTGACCTTTATAAACATCGCAGGGTATTTGTGTACAGCCTTCAATGTTTACCATTAATGGGAAGGGTTTGGTGTTGTCCTTACCTGGGGTACAGAGACGTTATGCTTTACAAATTTGATTTTAGACAAAATTCTGTTGAAGAATATTTGCTTAATGAGTAAAATGAAGTATTTCGAAATTTCTTTTCTCCCACGTCACTGTTGACAACAATTGTTGCGATTTACGTGAGTACCTGCCGACGACGGCCTTACCGCATGGCGCTTTTTTTGAAGCACATAGATCAATAAAATGCGTTGATAAGCGCCCTAAAGTAAAAATGCATTTTGCACGTATTTTTGGTTCCAATTGGTTTAGGTGGATAGGGACACCTTAGCTACCTTGGTCGGGTACGAAGCCGATCTAAAGCATCTGCCATACTTTGGGTCCGGCATCCGGCCGCAATGTGACTCCACATTGGATTGAATTTTTCAACCCTACCTGCCTTTAGGTTTCAACCACAGCCACCACGAATCTCCACAAAGGGCCCAACCCAATCAGCAGATTGGAGTAAACTCCAAGAGCTAACTGCTCCCCGTGGTACCAGGTTAAAGTCTCTGGTAAGACCTTGTAGCTTTTGCTACTACCAGTTGAGCCCCCAAAACTCAATGACTGGTAACATTTGTCGCTTGAACAACAAATCTCTTTATAGTAAGAGTTAATATAAACCCTATAATATCATTTCAAGCTGAGTATTATAGCACTATTTCTGACATAGATTATGCTGACATTTCAAGGCATGCCCAGAAAGAAAGACATAGTGCATATGGATTTTAGTCGCCTCTTACGACAGGCCTGCCTTACCACGGATAAACTCTAACCCCTACCCGCAGGGGGAGTCACTGTTGATAGTCATAACTTCGAAGTCGTAGATAATTTCGTCTATCTTAGGACCAGTATTAACATCAAACACAGCGTCAGCCACGAAAAACAATGCAGAATAACTCTTGCCAACATATGCTACTTCGGACCGAGTAGAGAATTGAGAACCAAAGTACTCTCTTGATGAATAAAAACCAAATTCTAAAAGTCACTCATTATTCCCGTCCCGCTATATTGTGCATAGGCATGGACGATGACAACATCTGATGAGTCGGCGTTACGACGGGAAACAGGGAATGACTCCATCCTCTCTCGAAACAACATCTGATGAGTCGACGTTACGAGTTTTCGAGAAAAAATTCTGCGAAATATTTATGGTCCTTTGCGCATTGGCCACGGCGAATATCGTATTCGATGGAACGATGAGCGGTACGAGATATACCACGACATTGATATAGTTCAGCGAATTAAGAGACAGCGACTACACTGGCTAGGCCATATCGTCCGAATGGTTGAAAACACTCCAGCTCCGAGAGTATTCTACGCAGAACCCGCCAGGAGAAGCAGAGAAGGAAGACCTTCACTTTTTAATTTACAGAAGCAGTTGTAGGGAAACCGTTTTTCTTGTTTAGAAATGTAAAGATCACTACATGACTTTAACACCACTATTTGTAAACTTTACTCACTTACATTGCTTAACATTGGTTTCAGCGCTCGCTAGACCAAACGCCACCACTATTCCGATCAAAGCAATCAAACTAAATTTGTGACACATTTTATTCCGATTCGAACGTTGAAGGTTCTTAAGTGAAGTGCAAAGCAATTAGTGTTAGCTTTTTATACTAAAATAGAAATGCTTAAAACACAAAAAATTAAGAAAACAATTGAAAAAAAATAATTAAAATTCATCTGTAGTGCAATAAGGCAAGTACAAGTTATACCCTATACACAATGAATGAAAAATTTAAAAGCTGTGAAAAAGTTGTTAGAAAAAGTAGTTTGTAATTAAAGGTCGTTTGGTTTTTATAAAGATTTTTGTAGGAGAAAAAAAATATTACAGACCTATACCACTTTGAACCTTATATACTATAAGTTAGGCTGAATCGGCCGATAAATGTTAAAATATAATATTTTATGTAGTAAAAAAATATACTACTGTGCCCAAAAAATAAGGTGAGGTTTGAATTTAAACTGCGCGCATCGAAAGATTTGGAGAATTATTTTTTTTTTTAGGTTGGTAGTACTGTCAGTCACATTTATGTCAAATTTCATATCAAAATATTCATTAGTGTTTGAGATACGTGTCGTTTTGTGAGCTGCTAAAAGTGAGTTTTTCGTTTTTTGCGATGTCGAAATTTGTTGATCAAAGAATTTGCATTAAATTTTGTTTACGGAATCAATTTTCTGCTGCGGATACGTTGAGGATGGTGCAGAAAGCCTTTGGTGATGAGGCTATGTCTAAAAAAAATGTTTACAAGTGGTATAGTGAGTTCCAAGCTGGCCGTGAACGTGTCGAAGACAAAGAGCGTCCAGGGCGACCATCAACCTCAACCGACTAAGCTCACCTTCAACAAATCAAAGATTTGGCGTTGAAAAACCGTCGATTAACAATTAGAGACCTTGCTGATGAAGCTGGCATAGAGTTGGCATGAAGGCTCAGCCAATACCATTTTGAAGGATGTTTTGGGCCTCAAGCGTGTCAAATCTCGACTGGTACCGAAAACATTGAATTTTTTGGAAAAAAGGCGTCGCGTTGAAGTATGTGAAACGATGCTTTCCGACTGCCAGGGTGTCATGAAACGCATTATAACTGGCGATGAGACTTGAATCTATGCCACGACCCCGAAACAATTAGCGAATATCGTGCCAAAAAGAGAGTCGCGCCAAACTAAAAATCAAATGTTGACTGTTTTCTTCTATCGATTATCGTGGTGTTGTGTATTATGAATTCCTTCCAACCGGTCAAACAGTCAACAAGGAATATTATTTGAACGTTATGCGTCGTTTGCGTAACGCTATCCGCCTAAAAAGGCCGGAATTGTGGAAAGACAATTTTCGTTTTTACACCACGATAATGCATATCCCAATCAAATCATTTCGCCAAAAACTCAACCCATTTCGTTCCGCAACCACCGTATTCACCTGATCCGTTGGCATAAGTGCGTTGCATCGGGAGGGGATTACTTTGAAAGGGATGAAATTGATTTGGAAGAATAAATAAAGAATTTTCAAAATATGTAAATACAATGTCACCTTATTTTTTGGGCACAGTAGTATATTTTTTTATACAATCTACTTCTCTTTACTATAGTATTTACATATTTTTCAGGAAATTTCGTTTACTAAAAATAATTTACCCTTTGGGGTATAAAAAGTTTAAAGTGTAAATATTATCTCACTTCCCGCAAGAACACAATTATATGCTAGTTCTTTAATAAGTTCGCATTGGTACATACATATATACGACTACTCGCCGCCAAATCTGCTATATCCACGCAGATAAGAGATCGACAGATGTTTGGTTTAGCTAATCACCACCTCTTATTCGTGCGATTGTCGGTAATAAATTATGACCATTTAATTGAAAACCACTTGAAAGTACAAGTTTGCTAAGAGCGCATAACTAAGGAGAGGTTTGTTTCCAATTCATAAATCAAATTTGGTGCATACTTCATTTCTGTTTATAATTCTCAACTGATAAAGTTTGTTTAATGTTAGTGTTATAGTGACAATAATTTGTAGTAGCGGTTTTATTAAAGTTTTCTTGAGATTTTTATGTCCAGAATTGGACTGGGTTGGCGTTTTAGTAATACTGAAACATGTCTGAATACAATTCTTGACTATTTAGATTAGTGGAAATGTTTGCTTTTGCGGTCAAATCATTTTAACATATTTAGATTCTTGATTAATGTTATGGGATTTTTAGTTGTTTTGAGATCAAAGAAGTTTGAACCTAGAACCCTAGAAAATTACGTTAGGTTGCGATAACAACAACATTCTGAAAAGTTCTACAAAACTCTTCTTACATCCGTCGGATTACTGTTTTAGTGTTCTTTATTCTAATACATTGTGACAAACCCGGAAATTGTAAATAAATTCGCTGGATGAATGATACTTCAAAAAAATGTTGGTAGGACTATCCTTAAGTACTATGGCTGATATGAGCGCGATATGTCAACCAGCACAGCTTACATAAGTCGGTACACCTCTGAAGTGCGTTGCGATTTTTACAATGGATAAAAACTATCGAACAAAGACTTTGTATCAAATTTTGTATTTCTAACCAAATTTCGTGGCCGGAATCGTTGTGAATGTTGGAAAAGGCTAACGGTGATTCAGTTTTATCAAAAAAACCAGCCTACGAGTGGTACAAACCCTTTAAAGACGGTGGAGAGATCATGCCTTGTTGTGGGCGACCTTCAACCTCTTCAACTGATGAAAATTTAAAAAAAAGTATATACCATAAATAATATGGTGCTTAAAAATATTCAGGCAAGTGTTAGAGAGATACAAGATAGCTCGACATATTTCGCGAGTCCGTTCGAATGATTTTGGTGGATATTTTGCGTATAAAATGCGTTCTTGCTCGACTCGTCCCGAAAGAGCTGAATTTTTACCAAACAGAGTCTCTTTGGATATGCTTCATAGTGCGAATTCTGATCCCACATTCGTGTAGAGCATTATAACTGTCGGTTTATGAGTGTGACATGCAAACAAGTCAAAAATCATCGCTCAAAACTCAAGGTGATGCTCATTGTTTTTTCGATTTTTTTTTCGATATTCGTGGTTTGATGCACCATGAATTTGTTTGGGATGGACAGACGGTCAATAAGGAGTTCTATTTGGCCGTATTAAGGCGTTTGCGTGAGAACATCCGTCAAAAATGGCCAGTATTGTGGAAGAACAATTTATGGATTTTACACGATGATAATGCACCATCGCATCGAGTCACGATTGTGACCGAATTTAAAGCCAGAAACGCAAGAATACCAACGATCAACGACCATATTCACCAGATTTGCCCCGTGTGAGTTCCCAAAACTGAAAGTGCAGCTCCGTGGAACCCGTTTTCAGTCGATCGAAGAAATGTAAACAAAGTTCGCAGAAGAAGCTGAAGGTCATATCAAAAAGTGCTTATAAAAATGGTTTCGAGTACTGGAAAAATCATTGGCATAAGTATATGTATTACATCTGGTGTGGACTACTCTGAAGGGGACAAAACAAATATTAATGAATAATTAAATATTTTTCGTTTTATTTATAATTTCGGTGCTTTTTTCACAATTTATACAATTAGTAATTATTCAAGTACCGACCAGGAGGAATTCCTCTATTTTCAATCCATAAATCACACAAACAGCACAATAAAAGTATGCATGAGTTGAAAGAAGCTCAGTCTTTCGTTTTCTCAAACCATTTAAAGCCCTTTCAAGAACATATACCAAAGAATGTTAATAATTAGACAGCATTCTCTACATACACCAAGGTCGACAGTAACCGTAAATAATGCGTTTTATACTCTCGCAATTTGCAAAGGTCAAAGACGGGGAAATACTTTCAGGTGTTGGCAAAACTTTCATTGAAAAAAGTTGCCAAGTTCTATATTCATTATTTGACGAAGCTGACTGGATTACAATGATATTTCGTAAAGTCTCCTTGAATAACGAAAATCATTATATATTGATAGTATGCAATGTATGGTATATAACTCGCCGTTATACATGATATACATATATAAAAAGTAAACTGGGTCTATTGAAATCATTGAACTGATCTTACCAATTTTTTGCATCAGGATACGTTATTACCGGGAAAAGACGTAAACTAAATTTCATTAAGATAACTTACATATTGTCCGACATATACTGTAAAAATTCGGCTGGAAGTTCGAAAATCTTTATACATTCTACTAATGTATATGGAGGCTAGCTAAGTATATGCCCGGTTTTAGCCATTTTCGATATAATCATCAAGAAAAATTTACTCTAAATTTTAATAATATATCTCACAGATGTAATGATATTTTCGGCGAAAAATCAGCCATAGGCAGTGTGGTCCACATATGTGATGCCTTTAGGACTTCCCAAGCCTACTACATGTTTATATTTCGATAATTTTTAGACATGTGACGACTTACGCAAAGGACACTCTTTGTGTAATGGTTCTTGGCGTGCTTCTATTGGTACTTCTTTTAAATGTTTTCGTTAGTGAAGGAATCATATTGTATTTAAAATGATGCAATTCCGCCTGTTTCCTCTGCAAAGTACAAAGAAACGCAAGTATTTTTATCATGATATCTTAATTTTTCTCACCAATAGACGGACAGACGGATATACAGTTAATCGGAATTTAACTCTTTTCGTTATCCTGACCATTTATATATGGACATAACCTTATATATATCTCGATTAGCTTAGGCGTTGCAAACAATCGTTAGGTGAAGAAAATTATTATACTCTGTGCAACATGTTGCGATAGTTTAAAATAATAATTTGAGTTATACGTTTCTAAAATCTTTTTTGAATTCTTCGCAACAAATGCCAGTAAAAGTTTATGCATTTCTTGTGTCATTCTGCTGTTTCCTCAATGACCATACTCACCATACTTGGAATGAACGGTAATTTGCGGTCAAGTTAGTAACAGTGGGGGTGCCTCAAATTGCCCAGAAATGTATTTGATTGAATGTGTCATAATAAATCAATAATAATATAATTAATAATAAAATAATAATAAATTGGCGTGACAATTGTACCTTTGTACATACTACTGTGCCCAAAAAATAAGGTGACATTTGAATTGTTTTTTTTTTAGGTTGGTAGTACTGTCAGTCACATTTATGTCAAATTTCATATCAAAATATTCATTAGTGTTTGAGATACGTGTCGTTTTGTGAGCTGCTAAAAGTGAGTTTTTCGTTTTTTGCGATGTCGAAATTTGTTGAGCAAAGAATTTGCATTTAATTTTGTTTTCAATTTTCTGCTGCGGATACGTTGTGGATGGTGCAGAAAACCTTTGGTGATGAGGCTATGTCTAAAAAAATGTTTACAAGTGGTATAGTGAGTTCCAAGCCGGTCGTGAACGTGTCGAAGACGAAGAGCGTCCAGGGCGACCATCAACCTCAACCGACGAAGCTCACGTTCAACAAATCAAAGATTTGGTGTTGAAAAACCGTCGACTAACAATTAGAGACCTTGCTGAAGAAGTTGGCATATCGAAAGGCTCAGCCAATACCATTTTGAAGGATGTTTTGGGCCTCAAGCGCGTCAAATCTCGACTGATACCGAAAACATTGAATTTTTTGGAAAAAAGGCGTCGCGTTGAAGTGTGTGAAACGATGCTTTCCGACTACCAGGGTGTCATGAAACGCATTATAACTGGCGATGAGACTTGGATCTATGCTTACGACCCCGAAACAACCGATCAATCGAGCGAATATCGTGCCAAAAGAGAGCCGAGACCAAAAAAATCGCGCCAAACTCGCTCAAAAATCAAGGTCATGTTGACTGTTTTCTTCTATCGATTATCGTGGTGTTGTGTATTATGAATTCCTTCCAACCGGTCAAACAGTCAACAGGGAATATTATTTGAACGTTATGCGTCGTTTGCGTAACCCTATCCGCCTAAAAAAGCCGGAATTGTGGAAAGACTTGGTTTTTACACCACGATAATGCACCATCCCATACTGCCCTCGTAATTCGTGATCATTTCGCCAAAAACTCAACCCATATCGTTCCGCAACCACCGTATTCACCTGATCTGGCGCCGTGCGACTTCTGGCTGTTCACCAAGCTCAAAAGACCGCTCCGGGGACACCGTTTTTATACGATAGAGGAGATTCAAGCCGCAGCGAAGACGGAACTGAAGGCCATCCCGGAAAGTGACTACAACCAGTGTTTCGAAGATTGGAAAATCCGTTGGCATAAGTGCATTGCATCAGGAGGGGATTACTTTGAAGGGGATGAAATTGATTTGGAAGAATAAATAAAGAATTTTCAAAATAAATACAATGTCACCTTATTTTTTGGGCACAATAGTACATATGTATATACGCAGATATGTATTTAAATGCATTACCCAGCATGAAATTTACAAAACACTTAATAACTGCGTTTCGGTGACAAAAGAGAGACATCGAGAAATGTTATGAACAGGGAAAGAATTTAAACATACTAAATCGCTTAAGTAATAGATACGCACACAAAAACCTTCAGCTCTTAAAATATATTTATAAATAATTTTATATATATAGTAAATATTTAATAACTTCTTTCCTCTTGAACATTGTAAGTGGAAGACAAACACTTAGCCTTTGCTGTATTATTCACGATTTTCCGATAAGGGTGATATGATTTCTAAGCCGGTCATTTTTAAAAGAACCGATCGAATTAATGAAAATATGTTGGCCGTTCAAGCAAGTGTTGCTGAAGACCGCAATTTGTCGATCGCAAGACATTCTCAAGAACGCATTTTGAGAAAGGATTTGGGCTTGCATGCGTATAAATTGCAATTTCAAAATTTAAGAATTAAAGAATTCTTGCACTTTTTATTCATTTTTCATATAGTTTTCATACAAAAATGCCGTTTATTACACTTCATAACTTATTTTTTCCACTCTTTACCAATGAGCTTCTATAGAATACCAAGCAAACTTCTTACCAGAACTCTGATCGGCAATAAAATCGCCTTGCACTACCGTCAGGCAACAAAAAAGGGCAAGTAATACATAACCTCTCAAACTGTCAAATATTAGTGGCAAATGCGATCGCCTAAAAGTATGCGGCAATGATAAAAGATTAGAGAGCTACAAAGTAGCCATAAAAAAGCTGCTATAAAATGCGCTTAACGGCG
This sequence comes from Bactrocera neohumeralis, assembly GCF_024586455.1. Classification (NCBI taxonomy): domain Eukaryota; kingdom Metazoa; phylum Arthropoda; class Insecta; order Diptera; family Tephritidae; genus Bactrocera; species Bactrocera neohumeralis. The sequence continues at coordinate 56,452,465 of NC_065919.1, forward strand.
ATTGTCAAAATGTACAATAACAAAATACGAAAACAAGCGAACGCTGCCTCGCATGTACTGCCGAGCAGTTGTCTCGGACTTTCTTACATTTTGGTATTAAACAAATATTTGATTATTTTTAAGTTTAACTCACCATTGGATGGATGGAATGCAGACCCAGATCTAGAGCTGATTTATATTAATTATAACCGATTTCATATTAAGTCACAACAACAGTTTTGCACAACACTTTACGAAGCAAGCCGAAGCACCGACGTATAATTTGCTTATTTAATAAGAACACACGCACTATACAAGCACTTGCCTCATTTTGAACAAAAATCTCTCTAAACAGTATTATTATTATTATTGTATTAAAATTAATATTATTTTTTCCAATTTTCAAAGCAAAATTACAATTTCACTGCACTACTCGCCGAATATCGGAAACTAATGCGCGACGTTTAAAATGACAGCGGAAACTGAATAAAGCAATTAGAAAAACAGTGTTGCCAGTGCGATGAAAAATATATATACTTTATGTTTTGTATTAGATTTGGGTAATAGATTCTGTAATGGTTTCAATATTTTTGTATACTCTTGCAACCTGTTGACATAGAGTAAAATGGTTTTGGTTACGTATCATCTAAAACTAAGCGAGATAAATACAGGGTTATGTATATATAAATGATCAGGATGACGAGAAAAGTTGAAATCCGGGTGACTGACTGTCTGTCTGTCCGTCCGTTCGTCAGTGCAAGCTGTAACTTGAGTAAAAATTGAGATATCTTGATGAAGCTTGGCATGCGGGTTTCTTAGTAGTATACGAGTTCGTAGATCGGATTACTGCCACGCCCACAAAACGCCATTAACTGAAAACCTATAAAGTGCCTTATGTAAGCGTTCTTGCTCGACTCGTCTCGATAAAGCTGATTTTTTTTTTAAGAATACCGTAAACTGGTCTTTTTGGGCATGGTTAATAGTGCGAATTCCGATCCCACGTTCATCGAGAGCATTATAACTGCCGACGAGACACTGGTTTATGAGTTTGGCAAGCAAACAACTATCGGAATGGTAAAAGTAAAAAGAGAATAGTGTTAATGAGTGATGCCGGATCAGAAGATATTTCAATAAATAAAGGAAGTAAAAATAAAAAAAATAAAAAATTTAATAATCACAGTTTAAGTAAAAGATCCATTACATTCCATATTTTCACAAAATTTATTTTAAGCTAATACATTGAAGAATACTTATAAGTTTGGCAATATACATACATACGTAAATATGTACATAAATATGTATGTAAATAAGATTGAAAAAAATCGAAATTCATTATTTAAATATTAAAAAAAAAAATTCAGGCATTTTTTAAAAAACTTTTATTAAACTATTGGCAACATTATTATTTTGTTTAAGCAAATTTTTAGACATTTTTTGTAATTAAAAAAAGTCTGAATTCATTATTAAATTATGTAATAGCAACATTATTAACGATTTTTTATAAAAAAAAAAGAATTTGGTACCACTCTAAATAATTTTTACTTTAAGAATATTAAACATTTCCAATCCTTAAATAATTTTTCAACACCCCTAATAACTATTTAATTAAAAAAATAGAATATAGAATCCACATTCTACCACCCGAATCTATTAAGAAACATAAAGCGGTTTTTTTAACATGCTGGCAATACTGTTTGTTCAGTTGCTTTATTCAGTTTCCGCCGCCATTTCAAATGACGTGCATTACTTTCCGATACGCGTGTGCGAAGAATAGTGAAAATGTGAGTTTGCTATGAAAATTAAAGAATTAAATGATTTTACAACAAATTTTTCAGCAAAGGGTGATTTTAGTTCAAAATAAGACAAGTGTTCGTAGACAATCTGTGTTTTTTATTAAAAAAGGCTTTATTTGGGGCTGCCTAGAAAGTTTTGTGCAAATTTTGTGGTGATTACAAGAGGAAAGAAGTTAAAATTAACATATTTTTGTTCTAGATCTGGAATTTCATTTAGCCCATTAAATGGTGAGTAAAACGTAAAAATCATTAAATATTTGGTTGTTACAAAAAATATAAGAGAAGATTCCCACATCACTCGTTTGGCAACTAATTGGTGTTTTACTCGCTAGTTTTCGAATTTTGTTGTTGTAGATAATAACCAGTTTTATAGCAATTGTTTTATGGTGCTGAGTTGTTTTCACACTTTCTTTAGATGCAGTACGTGCAGCATACTTTTGGGCACTCACTTTTTTGCAATTACTGTACAACAATTTATGAGGTTGGGTATTGCATATTTTGTTTTTGTGTTTTCACGGAAAATAATTTTTGAAAAAAAATAAGATTTTCATTGTAGACTGAAAACCATCAGAATCGCAAGATAAACTAACAAACATTAAGGGAAAAATAATTTAAGGGCGATCTGCGGTTGGGAAAAGGAAGGGCCTTCCTTGAATTTTAAAGGAACAGGAATGGCTTATCTCGATTTTTGACGAAACTACTAGTCCTTTAGAAGAAAGTTATATGGAAGAGTTGTAGGTAATGAAAATATCTACATATGTATAACTTCTGTATATAGACTTTTTTCACATAACCACAAAATTTATGTGAAAAATTCACATAACCAAACTTTTGGGTTTATTATTTTTATCTTGTACCTGCTTACACGAAATTTGATGGAAACTTAGCTTCTTATGTCCCAACATACCGTACACTTTTATTTGAAATATTTGTTTTTTTGCCTTACATTTATCTAACAACTAAAAAATTAAAATTTGCTTTCCAAAAATATCAAATTTATTTAAAAAATCGGCTCCACCTTGTTGAAAATGATCTCGAAGAACTGACCTCACTGCTATTAGTATAATTTTGTAATTCAATTATGTAATTTAAGGAAATTGATGACCAATTCTTCTTAATAACTGCAACAAAATAAAATAATAATTCCTCTTTAGTGGAAGATGGCCGGCCAGACTCGTAAATTTTGCAAGCATACTAGCCCCATCCCTTTCTATTATGTTGCTGAAAATCTTCCTATGCTTCGATTATTGCTAACTCTTAAACTGGTAGCCATTGTCCTTTATTATATTTATAAGAAAAAAATGTCTCTTTCAAATAATTTTTAAGAAGGTTGACAGTCCGTGACACTAGGGCAGTTCAGAAATACATTGCGATAAAGAACTACTCAAAAATTGTAAAAAAAACGCAAAATATTTTCATAAGCACTTTTTGGGGTGGCCTTCAGCTCCTTCAGTGAATTTTGTTTTATCTCTTCGATCGACTGAGAACGGGTTTCACGGAGCGGATCCTTCAGTGAATTTTGTTTTATCTCTTCGGTTGACTGAGAACGGGTTTCACGGAGCGGATAATTTAGTTTGGGGAACAAGAAAAATCACACGGAGTCCAATCTGCTGAATACGGTGGTAGATTGATGATGGCATGCAATGCGTTTTTGGTTGTAAATTCCGTCACAGTCGAGTATGATCGTGTAAAACCCATGAAATGTACTTCCACACGCTATCCATACGCCCAATAAAACTCCTTATTGGCCACCTGTCTCTCCAGAACAAATTCACGATACACCAAACCACGAATATCAAAAAAAAAACAATAGGCTTTACCTTGGTTATTGAGCGGCTTTGGCATGATTTTTTGGCTTTGGCTCGTTTTGTTCTCTCCATTCCGATGATTGTTGACTCGTTTGCATGTCATCGGCAGGTAATGCTCTTCATGAATGTGGGATCAGAATTCGACCGATCAAGCATGTCCAAAGTGACCTGTTCACGGTACTCTTTTTGAAAAAAATTCAGCTTTATCGGGACGAGTCGAGCAAGAACACATTTCGTTCCCAAAATCATTCAAACGGACTCGCGAGAGATGTCGAGTTCTTTTGCCATCTCTCTAATACACTTCACTTTTTTAATATCTTCATCAGTTGAAGAAGTCGACCGTCGTCAAGGACGAGGCATGTCTTCAACGATCCCCCGACTAGGCATAGCAATTAAGAACAGTCCTACTAACTTAGCAAAATACAGTGTTTTGGAAATATCATTTACCGCGGAATTTAGTTTGTTTGTCCAATAAAAGCTTCAAAGAAAAATTGTGCAAAATTGTTCCTTATTATTTCCTTATTACATTTTTACATAGATTGTTACAATGTTCTTACTTTCTATGTTTTGAACCTGTTACATTTACTGTCAAGCTCCGGCCATTGATATATAGACAAAATTGCCTTTCAAGGGGTCATTTAGCCACCTGCGTTGTCAAAGCTGCCTTGCTAAAGTGTCAGGGTGGTGTTTTCTATTTGTTTTAAATGTCACCAACTTGATTTGAAAAAACTGGAGGGCAATTCAAATGTCAATACAGTATTTATGAATTGTAATATAAATGGAAGAAGTAAAAATATAACAAGCAAAGCAATTTCAGTTGGGGCAAGAAGTCGACTAATTACGTGCCTTTATACCCTATATAAATTCGCCCAAAGCTCAGTTATAGAAATTCTTATAAACCCTTTTTTACTAATTTACAGACATAGGCTTTTGTCAGCTTTTGATTTCTACGATTTTCGGCTACTTTATCTCTGTAGCACAATAATAATTTTTCCTCCCTCTCATGTTATTCATAATCTGGCTCTAAATTCGTTACTAAATTTTACTAATTTTCCTTAACTTATGGGGTATAAGGAGTTGTTTCAAGGTAAGCGGCTCAATTATTGTCCTCACACATATTGTGGCGGCACAAATTGTCGCAATAGTTTTGAAACTATTTGTGGTAATTGAAATTGACAGGTGCATGGAGCCGTCACACTTAAAACATGCAGTTATATTTATACCAATATATGTTGCACCCCAAAGAAGTTCATAATGATTACGATTGGCTCCCACAGTCTTATTAAATATTAATTTAAGGTGGTAGCCCATGACCCACGCAATAATTTTCGCAAACTCAACAATTATTGTATTCAGAGCTTCCCAAAGGAAGGACTAGAATATGGATGACGAACTATCTCCGTCGAGGAAAAGGAAACCCCTGAGAACTTCGAGGAAGAGATTTGATATTCCGCAAAAAAAGATATATTTAATTTACTAATTAAAAATAATGTGATTAACTTCTGATTGATAATATTTAAGCGGATTTTATTCGTTATAACCTTTTGCCAATTGACTTTCAATTCGTTGAATCCAATTTTCTGAATACGCGAATGTTTCATCTCAACTTTACTTTGAGTGTTCATAATATTATAAAGCTTGGAGAGTTTGCAAGTTGTTATCATCCTTTAGGTAGTTTTTATTTAACTTTTTGAATAATTTTTGAAATTTTGAAATTTTGAATTTCTGAATTTTTGAAATTAGCAAGTAGCTGATTACATATATTGTGACAAACTACCCAGAAATTGTAATTTAAATTGATCGGATAAATGATATTTCAGAAAGATATACTTCTCTGAGTTGATAGCACTGTCCTATGCCTAATATATAATAATATGAGCGCAAACTGTCAACCAGTTGTTTACAGCAACTGCTTGAGTCGGTACACCTCAGTAGTGCGTTGCGATTTTTACATTGGATAAAAATGTCGAATAAAGAATTTGTCTCAAATTTTGTATTTCTAACCAAATTTCGTGCGCGGCATCGATGCGAATGTTGGAAAAAGCTTACGGTGATTCAGTTTTATCAAAAGTCTACTGATACATAGCCTTCAAAGACTGTCCAGATATCTTTGAAGACATGCCTCGTTCGGGACGACCTTCGATCTCTTCAACTGATGGAAATACTAAAAAAATGAAAGCTACGGTGCTTGAAAATCATCAGCCAAGTGTTAGAGAGATGGCAAGAGAGCTCGACATCTCTCGCGAGTCCGTCCGAATGATTTTGGTGGATATTTTGTGTATGAAATACGATTTTGCTCGACTCGTCCCGATAAAGCTAAATTTTTTTCAAAAAGAATACCGTAAACAGGTCTCTTTGGACATGCTTGAGCGCGCGAATTCCGATTACGCAATCATGGAAAGCATTATAACTACCGATGAGACATGGGTTTATGAGTTTGACATGCAAACAAGTCAACAATCATCGGAATGGAGGGAAAAAGCGAGCCGAAACCAAAAAAAACACGCCAAAGCTGAAGGTGATGCTAATTGTTTTTCGATATTCGTGATTTGGTGCATTATGAATATGTTTCGGAGGAACATACGGTTAATAAAAAGTTCTATTTGACCAAATTGAGGCATTTGGGTGAGAACATTTGTCGAAAACGGCCGGAAGTGTGGATGAACAATTCATGGATTTTATACGATGATAATGTACCAACGTATCGAGACACGATTGTGACCGAATTTAAAGCCAGAAACGCAAGAATACCAACGATCATATTCACCAGATTTGCCTCCGTGTGAGTTCCCAAAATTGAAATTGCCTTTTTGTTGAACCCGTTTTCAGTTGATCGAAGAGATAAAACAAAATTCGCTGAAGGAGCTGAATGACATCCTAAAAAGTGCTTATGAAAATTGTTTCGAGTACTGGACAAATCGTTGGTATAAGTGTATTACATCTTGGGGATTACTTTGAAGGTCAAAACAAATTAGATGAATAATTAAATATGTTTCGTATTTAAAAAACTTATATTACTGAAGTTTAAAAAATCTGTATAATCTGTTGTATGAGAGATATGTGAAAAGTTGCAAGATCTGGCTGATCAACAAAATACCAAACTGCACCTACATATTAGACCCATAGTTTCTTAGACAAAGTTGTTCAGACTGATCCGTATTTCTCGCATATGCGATTTTTTCGTTTTCTTGGCTACCTATAAATTAGGGAAATTTTATAACTCAATGAAAAAAAATTATTATGAATGATGAAACACATAGTTTTGTCGGAAATTTACTGCTCTATAAAAATGGTCTACTATGATATTTCGATTAAGTTAAGCGTTTACGAGATATTCATCGTCAAACATCAATGCATATTAAGGTGGATCAAAAAAACATTTTTTTTTTTCGTTTGGTACTCGTAAAAATAGGTTCCTAGACACCTCTAAAAAAGCCGTCCAAAAATCTATTCATAAAAATTTTTTTTTTTGAGTTATAAAAAAAAATTAAAAATGAAATAAAAAATTTTCCAAAAATAAAAATCAAATTTTAACCGTTAATATCTTTTATATAATTGAAACGGTTGTGGTTTTTTCGAAAAAATCATAAGAGACCATATTTTAGAAATTCAATTTCCTACTAAACCTAATTAACAAAATATTTTTTCAAGTAGTTGGAAGCGAGGTACACAATTTTCTATCTGATGATAAGAAAAAAATTTAAAAACGGTAGGAGGAAAACCTTCCCGTTACAATTAAAAACTCATATTTGGAGAGGCTTTTTTAAAGGTGTCTAAACCTATTTTGCGAGTATAAATTTCAAAAAAAAAAAAAAAAAGTTTTTTGTATGAATCCCCTATATGTATATAGTAATGCATATATATATACTTCGACAATTATGCATTTACAAGTCCTTAAATCAATAACATTTGAAATAGAATTGTTAATTACAGCCGACAACATGCCACTAAATAATTGCGCTGCTAACTGCTGCACTGCACTTTGAAATCTCCATACTTGAATTGTCAGAAAATTGCACTCCTAGTTAAAAGCACATATGTACATATGTGCATACATGCCTACATACTATTTATATAGCGGTGAGTGGGTGGTGGAAGTTAGAAGTTCATGTCAATTATGTCTATTTCACAGTTGCAAAATTAACAAATCAATTATTTAGCATTTGTCTGTTAATTGCAACATTTAACCTCAAACAAATACAAACATATGTACATATATGTTAACTTGACTTATAGGCATTTGAACAAACATATGCTATATGTATTTGCAGTTGTGAGCTTTTGGATGCATACCTGTGTCACATGTGTACTTATGCTATGCAGCAGAATATTAAATACAGTTAATAATTCACATACATGCTGCACACACTTACATTGCTGAAAATCATAACTGTTAATAGCGCTTGCCATTCTAATATATTAATTACTATACAACAACAGGACAACTTTTGCGTTGCTTAACAGAAATGCATGGCAACTTCGCGTACGAGTATAAGGATAAGTCACTTAAGACTGTGCCACAGATTGTTGTAGCGAAAGCTTTATCAATGGATTGTTTGCTATTATTTATTCCATAGAATATTTAACTTTTAACTATTGGAATCAATTTCGAGTGGCACTGATTTTATTTATCGGCTCGGAAAACTCTTAAGAAAGTACTGTTGATACTGAAAAACTATGGAAAAACTATTGGACAACAGAGATATCGATGAACAGAGGCAAATTAAAATAAATAAGGAAGCGCTAAGTTTGGTGCAACCGAACATTTCATACTCTTGCAACTTGCAAGAATCAAAGTCAGCGAAATATAATATTATAAGGTGTCAAACCAATCTTATACAGTAAAGTCAGCCGAATGCGCCACAGCCATCACCCAATTTTGACACCGGCGCCTAAAATACCTTCGTGTGTCTTTCTCGAAGTAAAATTTAATGTGTCTGACGCATGTAGTATATGATTTATTATATTACAATGGCCTCTATGTTCGACCACCACTCTCTGACATTCGTTGCAATGCCATATCCAGAACTAGCGCATGATATTTTGCTTTTCTGTAAAAAGCAATTGTGGCCTTCTTTTTGGAGTACTTGAACACTAAGAATCTATGACAGATTTTCATACGGTATTTGTATGCACGTATTCATGTTGGATCTGGATCTTGGACCTAGTTTCCAACTAACATAGAACCAAAATGTTTTAATAGTATTGGTCACTTCTAGACAGGTAATGTCAAGAAGCACTCGGACTTTGGACATCTTCTCATAAAATCCATAAGCCTTTTATATGCGTCTGAAAATTTTTATATTATCAATACAGATAAATTAAAATATGCACTTTAACAACCAACAATTTTTACAATTTCTGTAACACTATTGACTGGACCGATTTTGAGGGGACTTTCATTAGCAGATAGCTGTTGTTTTGCTAATTTTAGCTTAAAACTTGGAATATAACTTTTTAATAATATTATTTGCTGGACGAAATCTCGGGCACAGCTAAATGTTTATATTAATACCTGGCATTGACATGAATATTGGTGATGTCCAAGCAAGAGTCTGTCTCCATCAATCTGGTGAAACATACCTGATTTTCCAATAGCGATGATATGATTTCTAACTGTCCTTTCAGCCATTCGTGAAACAACCGCTCGAAGTAATGAAAATATTGCTGGCGTTCAGGCAAATAATGGGTTGTCAAAAAAGTCTTGCGGTATTTTTATTGATTTTTTTTTTTTTTATTGAAATTGAAATGAATTTTTGATGACTCATGCACAGCTCTTGACCGATGCTACGGCTGCTATTATGCCGGTCTCTTTCGACCAATTCAGCGATTTTATCGCAATTTTCGATGACAGGCCCTCCGGAGCGTGGCGCATCTTCGACCACCTCTACACCAGAACGAAAACGTTGAAACCATCGTTGTGCGGTGGAAATGGAAACTGTACAGGGTCCATAAACTGCACAAATTTTATTGGCGGCTTGAGATGCATTTTTGCCTTTATCGTAGTAGTACTGTAAAATATGCCGTATTTTCTCTTTATTTTGCTCCATGTTTGCGACGCTATAACTCACGAACGACTTAAAAGAAAGGACCATCAATCAAACACGTGTTAGCGCGTGAAATGAGCTTTCCAAAAAGCTATAGCATGACCCGATGAGACGAACTAATAAAACTAGAACTACGCGCTTTCAGCGCCAACAAGCGAAAATACCGCAAGACTTTTTTGAGATTAATTGATTGCAAGACGTTTTGAAGAATTGTGGCTAACACAAACCAGCTGGTGGATTTTGAGAAAAGTTTTGGGCTCGCATCTGTATAAAATTGTTCTCACTCAAGAACTGAAGCCATTGCACCACCGTAAGCGTCGTGAATTTACTGATTTTGGCTGGGAACAACTTTAAAACGAAAACGAGTTTTTTAAGAAAATGAATGAAGCTCACTTTCATCTGAGTGATGCTGTAAATAAACAAAACTGTCGATTCTGGTGCAAAGGAAATCCACAAGTTGTTAAAGAACAACCATTACATTTACATAAATTAACAGTTTGGTATGGTTTTTAGTCTGGTGGAATCATCGGTCCGTTCTCCTTTCGTAATGAAGGTCTTAAGCCATAAACTCGCCTCTCTTTAAGTTTCAAAAGTTAATATTGAACGTGCTATTCATGACATACAACTTGATCTAGCGGAAAAATACTCAAAAATTGGGTTCATCGAACTCGTTCCTGCAAAAAAAGTCATGAAGGCCGTTTGAATGATGTTATATTCATAACCTAATTGTATCGATTGTACTTCACATTAAATAAAAAAACATTTTAATCATGAAATCATATCACTCTTATTGGGAAACCATCCACATATGTAAATATATATGAGGTTTAATTGAAATTTTTTCTGTTTTGTAAAAGAAAATATTAATTATTCCGGTATTTATGTATGTTCATAAAACGATAATAATATCAGAGTGAAATATTTCCATAATCACAGTATTTATATCTAATTCACTATAACATTTAGTGAAAACTTTTAAATTTAAATAATTACAATCATGCACTCAGCCCACTCCACTAATAAAAGTTAAAGCTTTTTACATAAGCTTTTGTATGGAAACTTTAGCAGGTGTAAAACTAGACTGTGCAGGAGTGTAGTTCTTTCAATTTATATGCGAATTAGCAAATTTTCAAACCGCAACTTAAAAGTGTACAGAAAAGTTCCGGTTGCAGTTTTGTCGTCAAACTGAATAATTATTAATCAAACGAAGACTTCGTGATATAAGCGGTAATATGGTAAGTACAGTGCTGTGGTAAAAAACTATATTTTTGTATAACGGATATCAATATTTTCCAGATTTATTTTTCAAAAGTGTATGGTATCAATTTATTTTGAAAAGAGTCGAGTATTAAAATAAAGTTTATATATAGGGTTTGTCTGGAAAGTAATAGGACTGAGTCGATTTAAAAAAATTTATTGAACCAATCGTTACAATTCTTTAAAAACTTTCAAAATAGGCTCCTTCTGCGTCGATGCAGCGCTGCCAGCGCGTTTTCCATGCATTGAAGGCGTCACGGAAGGCATTCTCCGGAATGGCGTTGAGAGCCGAGGTGCATGCTGCTTGGATCCTCTCTGTTGTGTCAAAGTGATTGCCTTTCATTGGCCTTTTCAGGCAAGAAAACAAAAAAGTCTCTTGAGAGCTTCCACGTAAAACTTGGCGTTGACGGTTTGTTCAGGAGGAACAAATTCATCGGTTGACGATTGACCTTCATTTGAGTCTCAAAAAAGAAAATTGAGTTGACATTTGTTTTAACAAATTCATGGATTTGCCTTTGATGTCAAAAAAGACAATGAGCATCGTTTTAACTTTGGATTTGCTCATTCATCCGCGACCTCTTCCCGGCCTTCCAAAAAGGCCTAACTAAAGCAACATCTGGGTAAGCCTATATCAAACGTCTCTGTCCCAGATTTACCCAGTTTCATGCAAAATGAATTCGCGTACCACTGCTCTAACGAACGCTGCATTCTCGGCTTGCACCAATTACAGAAGCACGTCGTGCGAAAATGTTTGTCCTGACTCTCCAGGTGCTCGAAGACAACTGACCAGCCGCTTGTTCGTTAGCTAGGAACGCCCTCTACCGGCGGCAGAAAATCAGTCTTATTACTTTCCGGACAAACTCTGTATGACTCGAAGTTCCGATCAACGTATTGCTGAACACTGTCTAGTACTCAGATTGATTTTATTTGTCCAGCGTCTTCTGTCTTTTCAATTATCTTCGAATGACTGATGAACTTTAATGAAAAATGTAGTATTATTTGTCTAAGCTCACTGGACAAAAAAGGTTTCTAATGAATTATATGTACAAAGCTAAACTTGAGGAGGTAATTGAAAATTGCTAATGATAAAAATGATAAGCTCTCCAAATACTTATTGGGAAACTGTATTTTGAGGAATATCTCTGTCATTGTGCGATCAAGAGTCGTGGATTCATACCTCGTTCAAATCTAAGTGATAATCGGTTCTGAGTAATTCTTTTGAGTATATTTTGGATAAGGAAAAAACATCGAATATCTTTCCCGTTGTGTAACCGAGGATCGTAAACTCACACGTCGGTTAAGACTAAGCTCTGATCGGTTCCAGATAGTTCTTCTGAGTATACTTCTAAGGAGAAAAAAGCCTGTCTTCGGAAACGGCTTAAAATAGTAAATTCCGTCGGTAAACAATAAAAATTGTATATAAAATCCGTTAGCGGCCTGAAATCTTTAAATACCGTCGGAAAACATCAACAATATTAACCTAAATGCTGAATAATTTTTTGATTTTTATATTTTCACCGGTAATGCATGCGACTAGAGGTCTCGGTCTTTCAAACCAGAACTATTACATTAAGAATTTGAAAACTTTATGATACCGAGAGTTATATTTGTGTCATTATTCCCCAAATTAGTATTAGTAAAATATATTTTTTCTTATAAAAAAACCCATAGTTCAGATGAGGTGGAAACATCTTGACACTTTCTCCTCTAATGTTCAGCTTTCGCCAGACAAAGGCTGAGGCATACCATTCTTCTTACGAATCCGACGAATTGTGTATGTAAATTTATGGCAGGATCTAGGCGTTTTGTCGATATGGGACGGTCTTTTGACCAATACCTGGGAGTTATGGGCATTCCAACGGACAAATGTCTATAGCAGTCGGTATTTTGACCCATACCTAGGAGTTCTGGGCACTCCAACGGGCAAGTGTCTATAGTAGCCCAAGTGGGATTATTAGTAGCTTCACGAGTATTCTGCCTATTAACCTAACCTAACATTAGTCCATACTTCATGTGACAAGTACTCCAGATACCGTTTATAGAAATTTATAGAAGCTCCAATAATACTCTTTTGAGTAAACTTGATTTCTTTAAAATTGAGATTTCTTTAAAAATGAGTTCCAATCGAATATCTCGAACCACCGTCCTAAACCTACAAAAAACGAGGCTTGCAATAACCCAGTTGCTTCCAGATAGCTAGATACCGATTGCAATAATGCTCCTCAAAGAGAGCAGCATCGGCCGAGCCGAAGTCAAAGTAAGTGCAAAGCTTTTGAGAGCTAAGCCACTGAGCGCAACGCGAGCTTTATGCAACTGGTGAGAAAGCTTAAACTAAGGGTTGTACATACTCACACACATATACAAATCAGCGTTGCACCGCACTGCAACGTGAGGCAAACACACGCAGCCACACACCGGCGAACGTGTAAAGCTACGAGACGCGCTCACTGGCATTCACCTTATCGGCAACGAACAGTGCGCTTTTGGAAAGGAAAAATTCGCACCAATTGAAATGCACTCGAATGCACACCAAGGCAAAGTAGGCGTGCAATTCGACTTATATACCAAAACCGCTGCCATATGTACACAAGTATGTACATATAGGCAAATGCGAAAATGCACACACATAGACAGAATCATTTTTTGTGGGAGCGTTTGCGGGTAACGCGCTGAACTTACGGCAATTGACTCACCAACTGGCTGACTGACGTATTGACCCACTGAATAAACAAGCAGCACATACATACATATGTATGTACATACATAAAACGCTATGGCTCGGCTGCTGGTTTAGTTGCCCGTGACCTTGGCCTCTAAAATTTCGAATTCTGGTTTGAGTACAGGGATGCAATTTTATTTGCTTCCTTCACATTTTCGATTGCCTGTGGTTGCGAGTTTTGTTGCTATTGTTATTGTTGCGCTTTAATGCACTATTTCCGCTTTTATAATTTATAAACTTCTTTAGTTGGTTGCAGGTACAAGTCTATAAGAAATTAATGTGCGAATGAGGAATAAAAATAATTGAAGTTTAATGTTTAGGGAATTTCGAATAAAAACTTCTGTTGAATACTTTAAATACTATATTTTTTTCTTTAAATTTCATCATCATTGAAGTAAAATTCACTTAAACGGTTTTTTAAAAAAATTTTCAAAGAATATTAATGTTATTTTTAGAATATTATTTCACCGAATTCTATTGTTGTCAACTCCCGTCACGTAATCAAAATCAGCTTTAAAGTCGGTAGATATGTATGAAAAGGGTAATGCATTTCGAGGTTCGCAAATGCAAAAACTTCAAATTTAATGGGGGATGTTTATTATCGTTCGAAAGAAAAAGAACATTCTTTGGCATTTCTTTTTTGAAGATTATCTCTTTCAAATGCTGGCCGCGGCTATGTCTCAGATGGTCCATCCATTGAGTCCAATTTTCGATGACTCGTTCGAGCATTTCGCCTGACACACCCGATGTTTTACTTCAAGGCCTGAATCGAAGGGGTATTATCCGAATAGACTCTAGACTTCACGTATTCCCACAGGAAAAAGTCTAACGATGTGATATCACACGATCTTGGTGGCCAATCGATCGGCTAAAAACGTGCAATTATCTACTCACCGAAGTGTTTTCTCAATAAATCCATTGATTGATGCGATGTGCGGGAAGTGGCGCCATTTTGTTGAAACCAATTGTCGCCAAGATCACGAGTTTCAATCTCAGGCATCAAATAGTCGGTTATCATGGCGCTATAACGGTCGGCATTGACGGTTATGTTCTCATCGGCATCATTTTTTGAAAAAATATGGGCCCACAAACGACACCACACCATTGTTTTTTATGGATGAAATGGCAGCTCTTGAATTTGCTCTTCGTCCCAAAATGCCGCAATTCTGCTTGTTCACATACCCATTGAGCCAAAAATATGTATCATCGCTGAACAAAATGTGGCTCGAAAACTTCAAATCTTCTTGGAACTTTTCAAGAGCCCATAGCGCGTAGCGATGTCGCTTGGGAAGGTCGAGCGGCTTCAGTTCTTGCACAAGCTGTCTTGGAACGCTTAAGATTTCAACGTAAAGTGCGCCAAAAATCGTTCCATGCGTCAGTACGAGTTGCTGCTGAATTTTCGTAATAAAGTTTAACGATTTGTAAACGTTGTTCCGTCGTAAATCTTTCCATGATGAAATGTCAAACAAAAATAACATGACAGCTTGACACGACTCACGCGGGATCTGTCAAAAAAAGGCTACTGAAAAAAGTACTTCTACTTGGATCAGCCGTGATATTGAAATTTTACTAAAAGCAGCTGTTTTTTTTTACAAAAATAAACAAACCCAAATGTAAAAACACAAAAATTAATTAAAAACTCATAATTTTGAAAATTTTTCTCTATATTTTTGGGATTATCATTTTTTGGTTTCAACTTTCATTCCGCTATTTAAGAATAGCATTGTAATACAATTTATTTTTTTTAATATTAACCAAAATTGGTTCTGAAGTCTAGTTAAGTGTTTTGAACCTAATATTATTAAACTTTCTGATCTGAATTTTTATATATTTATAACCTCAAATAAGCACAAATAGAAGCTCTTAATGGCTAAAAGAGGCCACTTTTTTATCAATGAAAGGGTTGTCATTGCATAAAATAAAATATTAGCTCATTAGACTCTGCGGTCTCTATCACTCTCTGCAAAACCAAAAGGTCTTTTCTTTGATGCACATAACCTCAATTCACGGCTCTTGCTACATTAATAGTGAACAATTTAGACTGAGAACATCGCTTCTTTTAAGACCTTTGGTTTTGGCAAAAAGTTGAATTTTACTCAAAAACTTCAACCTTTTTAACCTGCCAAAATTTTGATGAGATCTTGGACGTCATGGTATGGAAAACTAGTAAATATAGAACATGCAGAATAATTTGACAGTGATCGGATAATTTCTCGCTGAATTATCACTCCGATAATCTAAAAGTGAAGATTTTTTTTGGCTAACTATTAATTTTTATATCCAACGTCAGTTTTCATCACAACTTTAAATCACATACTACACTACTGCGGGCAAATAATAATAAGACTTTTTAATTTAAATTTCTGGCGAAAACCCATTTTTCGAAAATATTTTTTTCTAGGTTGGTTGGTAGGTCAATAACATCTGTATACGCTTGTCTTTCTGAAGTACATAAAGTTCATGCGGCGATTTTTACGACGAGTGAAATTATGTTATTCAGCAAAGAAATTCCATTAAATTTTGTGTGTGGAATCAAATTTCTGGTGCCGAAACGTTCAAAATGTTGGAAAAGGCCTTCGGTGATAATTGTTTGCATCGAGCAAGTGTTTCTGATAAGTACAAATTATCCAAAGGGGCCGAGAGGGATGAACCATGTCCAGCCGTCCTGGCTGATGATTGACTGATGATCAAGACGTCAAAAAAATAAAGAAATTGGTGCTTGAGAATCGATACTAACAGTCATATATCTTACTGGTGTCGTGAGAATATCGGAAGGATCAGTGAAAACCATTTTGAATGACTACCAGGATGTCATGAAACGTAAAAATACTGCGGATGAGTCTTGGAGTTCTGCTTACGACCCGGAAACAGACGATCAATTGGCCGAATATGGTCATGTCCATGTCATGGCAGGTCAGGCAGGTCATGTCAAAGCAGGTCAAAAATCAAGGTTGTATTGACAGTTTCCTTCGATTAATGAGGTGTGTGTGTAATAGCGGTCCGACCGGCCAAACTCTCAACATGGAATACTATTTGAGTGCTATGTGTCGTTTGCGCGAAGCTATTCGTGAAAAGAGATCGGAATTATGGTTCGACAACTCTTGGTTTTTCCGCCATGATAATGCACCGTCGCATACTGCATTGATTCTTCGTTGAGTTTTTCGCAAAATTTTCAATTCAATTTCCGCCGTATTCACCTGATTGTGAGTTTTGGTTACTCAGCAAACTCAAACGACCGCTTCGAGGAAATCGTTTTGAAACAATTGAAGACATTAGGGTTGAATCGCTATTCACAGTGAAGGCTTTTCCAGAACTAGCCTTAAACAACTGTTGCTAGAATTGGAAAAAACGTTTGCATAAGTGTATGGCTAAGGGGATTACTTTGAGGGGACGACATAAAGTTTGAAGCATATATTAAGAGTTTTAAAACTATGAACAAAGTCTGACTATTTTTTGCCGTCAGCTTTTATCGAAACTTTAAACCACATACTAACTACATATATATCGTAGTGAATTCACCAGAACTCTCTCCCTCCCTTTCTGTGGCAACACAATTTGATTGGTGAACAATTATTATGGCGTATTTATATTATAATCAAAAGTTTAATTTTCTCAGTTAATAGCTAAAGGCACTTTGTTCAGCCCACATGCAGTGATTGATCAACTGCTAATCAGTTACATACATTATAAACAGCATTAAATGAATTATTTGACGAACTTTAAATCTGTCATAATTTACATGCAAAACTCGCATGAACTTGGCATATATCTGTGTGTGGGTGTAAAACACGAAGAAAGCCACAAACTACAGTCGGAGATGCGCCAAGTTGAATATATGTATATACACACACACATACATATATATACATATGCATTAGTGGGTACATGCGAAATTATCGATTGTGTGGATCGAAAGGGACTTGACAGCTTTGCTCGACGAGCAGCGTTAAAACTGTGCAACAATATAATAACAACAACAAGATAGCGGCATGAAAGCAAAACTATGGCAGCAAACTAAAAAAAAAGTATATTCTATATGTGTGTGAGTGTGTGTAGGTAAACTATTTGCAGCCAAGTCATGGCAGTTACTCAACGATTAGCCAATATAAATATGGGCGTGTATCTGCAAATTAAACTGTGTTTGCTTGTATGGTGTGTGCTATCTCTGTGTGTGTGTGTGTGTAATCATACATGACGAATATGGAATTAGGCGGAAGGTACGGTGTGAGATGCACAAATTTTGTTATGTATACTTACCATACAAAAACAACAACTGCACATGTGGCTGTGTATAAAAATATATGTGAGCTACGTATGTGTGTGTGTATATACACATGTATGCGTTTGCTTGTGCACTTTAATGGTGGCCTTGAACATGAACTGCAATTTTGCAATTTTCTCTACAAGCGAACGAAACTTTTTGCTGGCCGAACTACAACAAATTTCGCTACCGCATACCCCGTTGCGCTGGCAAGCTAAGCTACTCTCCCTATTTCCTTTACACTCTCTCTCTCTCTTTCTCTCTATCACACTCTCTTGAATCAACGCTCTCTAGGGCGCGCGCCCTTCGTGGGGAAGCAACAAAAGTGCATAAAGCGAAAATACGGCTGAAAGACAAATTGGAAAAGCACACAATCACTTAGAGGAACTAGTAGAGTTGCCGAGTGTCGTAATTTTTTTTAATTGACTACAGAAATCGCTAAATGTAATTCTGTAATTTTTGAAAATTAAAAAAAAAAATACTGATTAATCATGACGGTTTGTGTGTCTGGTATTAATAAGCTTGTCAATAATAATGTTTCTAAGAGCCGAAAAACGAATAACAGTATTTGTGAAAATTATAGAAATCCTTTCATAACAAAGATTAGTAAGAAGTTATCACTAAAATATTTTTTCTACATAATTATTTGGTAATTAATCATAATTTTTTTAATAATATAATTTTGTATAATTTAAATAACTTTTTTTCTTCAAATATGTAAAAAATTGTATTAAAATTCGGAACCCATAAACTATGATAGATAGTACATAGTAAAAGTTGAGGTTTTGCACTGCGACTTTCGGTATGATGACTATGATGTATAAATCTATAGAATACTATCAGCTTGGGTATCTACGCCAATAAAGAAGAAGAATATCATTTCGGAAAAGCAACATATAAATCAAGATTTACTTTCATAAAAATATTTGAAAAAACGTCTCTGGTAATACTTACTTACATACTTTAGAGCTGAAGTACAGCAGTCTTACTATATCAAAGATATCGGAAGTTGATTTAGCGAAGTCTACCCTCAATCTAAACGAACTTCACACAGAAACTGTTAAATATCGATATTGATTATTACTGTTTAATTGTCTTAAAGCGAAAAATGCCTAAAATTAATTAACGAAGAAAGCTTGTTCCAAAACTGCCAAGATAAGACCACAGCGAACACTTGTTGGGAAACACGCAGTGTTGCAAATCATAAAAAATCAATTGTTTTTAGCCGTTGAACAGATTGAAGGAAAAAATTGTTGTTTGGTTGATTAAAAGACAAACGCAGGAGAGTCTAACCACACATTAAAGCCAGAATTAGGCTGCGAAGTTGTAAAAAATTAAGTACTGTTCAGCAAATCTGTGCATTTGTCACAAAGTCTGATTTACTTCCATTATAATTGCTCTATATCTTTAAGCTGTAACGTTAGAAACCGTGAAACATATCGCGTCTCAACCGATTGAAGGCTAAACATGCACAGAAGTTATGTTCTAGAGTCTTATCATCCTTCACGCATGTTATTTATTCTGCCGATTCCGTTTTATCAATTTTCTAAAGGTGGGAGTTCAGTTGCTAGGTTCAAGAGGAGTGGTTATCATTAGAATGCCTGCGCTTGACATGAATTTTAGCAGACTCTTTGGCCTCAATATCGATCCCTCCTTCGACGTAGTCTTGCCAATGCGGAACAAGTGCACAAAAGATGCTCCATTGTTTCCCTGGTGCGCTGCTCTACACATTTCTTGGATCAGCCCCATCTTGGAGATGTGTGTCACCACCTAATAGTGTACAGTTAGTATTCCCATCATGTTCTTACAGTCTCTTCTATCAAGTGCTAATAGGAGTTTTGTGTACTTCCGATCTACAGTTTTGCACATAACTTTTGCAGTTTTGCACCCAGGTAGCAGAATTAAATATTAAAAATTTGAAAAATAATTATTTACACAGTTACAGGCAATATCCTGCGGTACTATTAATAGTCCGCTACTGCTGCAGGGATTCCGGTCTTCGCCAAGGATGAAACCTGAGAAAAAAAATGTCTCTATTAGGAGATATTGTCCGAAAAACGGGGATCATATTCTTTATCTGCGTGTTATCACTCAAGAAATACATATGTAGTTTCGAAAAAGACGCGCTTAAACATAAACTGATGGAGCTGACTGAACGTCTGCAATTACAAAGGTGTAACTCAGAGACTATTTGAGATATCTCTTCGAAATTTTAGTATGTTATTTTTAAAAATGAAAAATATTGAGTTTTTAAAATTTCACACTAAGTTATATCCTATGTGGTTGTAAACGATTGTTGTAAATGCATATCGAATATGAACCTTTTTACTTATATTTTGAAATTCAAAAGTAGAAAATTTACATTTGACAAACCATTTTCCTTGATGCGGCAACTCTAGCAGCAAGTCAAAAGCTAAAATGAGAAATGCATCTACAAAATATACATACATACAGCTGTGTATGCACATGTACATATGCATCCCTATTATATTCCCTTCACACAAAAACTACGCATATCCGGCACTGGGACCGCCGGGACTAAACTTTTGGAGGCATACGAATACATATACATATGTGCTCTCAGCTGCTTTATATACATGCATATATGTATGTATGTATGTGCCTCACTGCCCACTTTGCAGCGAATTGCATGGCGTGTACTGCAGTACAGCTACAGCCCAACCGCATTAGCCGAGCGACCACTACCAACGTATGCGCAGAACTACCCGATGCCCGCAATCATTTAGCGCCCGCTCCCACCGCAACACTCACTCACAAACGCACGAGCACAGAAGTCGGTTTGAAGGTCAATAAAAAGTAAAACAACAAAAAAAAACAGTCGCTGACAAAAATCGAATATACTTATATGCCTGTATATGGTGGTTTTGTTTTTGTTATTTCTTTGCTTTTTTACTCGTCTTTTTTAGGCTTTTGCCTCACTGGGGCAGTAGGTGGCATGCAGGCAGTTAATTAAATTTCACACGACGCTACATACGTTAAGTACACAAATACTGCGCGTAGGAATATTTTTAAATGTGTATGTATGTATTCGGGTGTGTATTTTTGTTTAATCGAAAGTTGTTTTATTGCTCGCTTTTACCTCGAAGCATTGCAGCGTTTTCAATTAAATGTTAGTGGATCTCGGCGAAAAATACTTTTAAGCCTAGAAAGGGTTCGAAGTTAATTAAATTAAATGTTTATATTAAACGGTATTATTGAAGTAAATACGTACATATGTGTATTATCAATATTTTATAGTTTTAATTGGGCTAAAAATAGTTTTACAAATATGAGCTCTTCGTCGATCATGAATGAGAAATATTATTATTAAGCACGACAATATCAACAATTACCTGAAGATTTACGATCCTTTACAAGAGAACAAGGTAAATATCGGCTAACAAAAAATCAGATCAAACGTGATTCAAAACAACCGTGTACTATGAGACTTTGTCCGAATAAGTCCAACAAGATAAAAGCCATAATACCCTTTACGGTTGCATTTCTAATAGCTTTAAAGAGGTTCAAAAATATATATCTTGATGTATGGTAGCTAACAAGTAATTCAATAGTCCCCAGCCTGCCTTAACGAAACACATTTTTTTGACAAACTTGGTTTATTTTTAGCCAACATAGTTCACTTCAAGGGTGATACACTGATTATACATAGTAACCCTCCAACTTTTCGATATCATTTTTGTAGTATGATTTGTCTTTGGCTTCAAAATTGGGTCCAGTTTCGGTAATCACCTCTTTATTTGACGAAAATTTCTTGCCAGCAATCATTCCTTTGAAATCTGAGAATAGAAAATAGACGCTGAGAGCCAGATCTGGATAATACGGTGGATGTGGAAGCAATTCGAAGTCCAATTCATGGATTTCTGCCATCTTTTTCACTGACTTGTGACACTTAGCTAGTCTTTTTTCACGGTAGTCAATAAATATTATTCCTTGCTCGTCCTAAAATACTGCAGTCCACTCAGACGGATGCCAAATCGACATCGAAGTGAAACGATGTAGTCATGTTTCAACCAATTGCACATATCGGTGCAAAAACTTGAAGCTTGAATATTTCCAAACACTGCTCCGAATCATCAACTCTTTGCTGATTTTGGCCAAAAGTGAGCTCGCTCGGCACCCACTTTGTACAGAGCTTTTTTATACCCAAATATAACGTGAATACGTGAATGATAAAATGTATAAGTTCAGTTGATATCTTTAGAGCTCCTGCTATCGCAAATAACTTCACTTTATCGTCATTCAAAATTATTTTGTAAACTTTTTTGAAGTTTCCGTCGGTAACAACCTCTTTGCTGCGTCCACTGGCTTCATCGTCCACAGTGCTCATTTCGCCTCGTTGAACTCAGCAAACCATTTTGCAACGTTTAGTTTCCCTGGTGCAGAGTCCAAGTAATGTTGATCAATCCGAACCCTGGCACATGAAGTTATTTTTAATGCATTTCTTTTCAAATAGCTAAAGTTTTTCAGCTGTAAAATTTATAAACGCGCCTTCTGAAGGTTAGGGCTAACTAAAACTCATATGGATTTTATTCTAGTAGCGCCAATCATTTGTTGGGCCGGGTTCAGGTTTTGTCTGCATGGAAGCTATATGTAGCTTGAGGAAAATAGGGCGTATGCAAAGAGCTGAGGGACTAGTTCGCCTATATACAAACGGACTTGGCTAAATCAACTCAGCTCGGCAAGCTGAATCATTAACTAAATATTTATGAAATTGGTTTCGATACACATATGACTCAGCCATAATATAGCAAGTTTAAAGGAAGGTTCCAACTTTTATTGAGGTTAGTCTAAGATTCAGATCTAGTATCTCATGTTTAATTTAAGCTTCGAACTCTACTTAAGGTATTTTGTTCTGTAAATATCTCATGTTCAAGGAACATCATTGCCATAATGCTGTCACTGGAAATAATATTGATAACGCTCCAAAAACTCAACGTAGTACAAGAATACTTTCACAAATTCAAAAAAATAAGATGAACTGATCAAGATATTAAACCAAGTGATAATTCGGTTGGTGGAGCACGGTGTGACTCGTTCCGTGGTTGTGGTTGGCCGTGGGGAAACAGGCAATTAATAAAAACAAAATGTTTTTTTGTTTGGAAACACACTTACCACGTCTGCATCGGATGAGCTATCGCGAAAGAAGAAAAAAGCGCAACTTTTTACCAATTAATATTTGGTTGGGTTCGAATTAAAACTTCGAAACAACTTAGAAGAAGAGATCGCTCTGCCAACACAGACGTGGCAAAAGAAATCGGGCGGGGCCCCATTCTATCGGTGAATCGGCACTCAAAACCTTTTGAAAACCATTTTAAAATCTTTATACCAGCTCATTTTTGTAAAGAACGATCGCTTCCACTGCAACTCTGAAATATTTTTAACTTAAAGTTCTCTATTGGCTTTCTCTTTCTAGGTCATTCTATTTACGGGAAACGTCAAAACACACACCTCATATTCGTAACGAACAGCTGTTAAGATTTAAGCACCATATTTTTATTTACATGCTATTTCGATTATCAAAGTTTATGGCTCTCACTCTCAACCCCCCATGGCCCCAAATCGAAATGAAAAGTTCGCTAAAAACAATAAAAAGAGCTGCTAACTATATGAATGTGTTTAAAGAGTTGCGAAAGCTAAATTTCTGGCATGATGAATGCTATAAAAACACTGTGAAGCCAAATGACAAACGTGACTGCCGCGTCAAAGCGGACGGAGTGTCAAGCCGCAGCACTGTCAAATGGGCTTTTATGACATTTTCACAAAACAAAAAAAAAAAAAAAATAAACGGAGGCTGTGTTCCTAAACGCCAACTTTCGTGGGAGCGCGGGCGAAGCTGTTTGGAAATGGCAACTGAGCGAAGGGTGATAACGACAAGCGGGTGTAAGCTTCGGTTGTAGAAAACTAGCAGCAGCTGACGGCCGTGAATCATGCCAACCAATATAGCAGCCGGAAATTTGGAAGAGTACGGGAAATACGAACACACGCTGGCATATGCTACGAAAAGCTTTGAAAGTGTCGAAAGTTGAGTAATCATGAATGAGAGTGAGAGTACGCGCAGCAGTGGCCATTGAGAGATAAAAATATTTATTCGCATGTGCAAAATTATTTAGGTAAGTAGGTAGACATATTTTATATACACTTAGGTACATATGTACATATATATATTATACATAGGAGCAAATAGGTGTTGTTCTGTGTGCTTGATAAAGCACGAAATGCTGAAACAAACCAAAAAAAAACTATAGAGAACGTAAGAGAAGGGCAGCCGCTGTGGGCAACAAATGTCTGTACGTGTGTAAGAGAGCGACGCTGACGCAGTGCCTGTCAAAGGGCTGAGCTGTGCTCCAACCGATCAGCTGATGGCGAATGGGAGCAGCGTCGCAACAAACGAAAATTTATATTACAAAAAAGCCAAATAAAACAAATGAGTTCGCCACCTTAATTCATGCATACATATATCATTCGTTGAAGTTTGAGTGTGTGACGAAGCCATGCGAAGTAGCCAAAGCGGTGCTGGCTGGTAGGGAGTATCATTATTTGTATCTGCCGGCAGCGCCGCATTACTCAGTGAGCTGATTAGCCTGTTGGCTTTTGAGCTGCGCCCCAAATGCACCGCACACCTTTACCTACTCCTTAGGGAGCACCAAAAAAATCGATAGAAAACCTGTTCGCTCGCAAAAAACGCATATCAGCAAATGCATACAAATAAACGCTCACCAGTGCGCTCTCGGCACACCTGTGTGTCGGTCACATTGGCGCGGTGTAAGTGAGCGCCGGCCAAATTTTGTTAGCTGTACGTGCGCATTCTGGCCTTACCCTCACCGCGCACGCAGATCCAGCAGCTGACCCGCCACCAACACCAACAACGCTGCCGACGCCGCACGACATGCGAAAGTACGAAATTTGACTCACATGTTTGTACCGGTTACGCTACGCTGCCGTTGCTGCTGCTGAGCGTGTGCATTTGCTCAGCGCAACTCAACAAAGCGTATCGAAAATCCTTGTCGTTAATTTTCAAGTTCATTGTCAAGGTCGCCCGCTCGCTCTCTTGCGGGCTCTGCTGCTTGCTCACGCCGTTCGGCGCTCACACTCTCACAGCCGTACCGGCAGTGCCGACGACGCTCACCACCACCATATGGCGGCGCAACAACAATCAACTGTGGCTGGTAGCGTTTGCGAAGCCAGCTGCAGCAGCGACAAGTTTTACTTTTCACTTTAATTCATTCGCATTTATTTTCGTTTTTTTTCCACTGTCGTTTATAGCTTTCGTTTTTTGCTCAGTTGCATCGCTTTTAAGGCTTTGTTGACAAACATTTCTACCTACGTGTGGGAATCTAAGTGTGTGCATCCAATGTATAATTGCAATGTACTATTCTAATATTTATATACATACATACATATGTATATATATGTACATACATATGTACATAAATTTGTGCAATTACGTATGGCATATTTTCTTATATGGTGTGCAACGCCTATTGGCTTACTTTTGTAATCTTCGCAGCTGCGTTTTAGCGCATGCAATTTTCAGCATCTCATTAGCCACGTAAAGCCTAAGTCTAATTTTACCCGAGCGCACCATGTTGCACAAGGATATTAAAACTTTTTCCTTACTCAACAGCTGCTTGTACTGGCTGGTTGGTTACAAAGCTAGTTTTTATGGTGGGAAAGTAATGATTTTGTAAATTTTTCTTCTTCACCTCCAGCTTTCCAATTTAAATGCACTTTTTCCAGAATTTTATAGTTTCGGCTCTCCTAGTAAGCCGATACAGATTTTTGGCTCTCATTTCAACTACTGTCGCAATACAAACCTCACACGCAGTTATGGGAACAGGAAGAGCTTCGTGAATACAATGGCCGTAAACTAACTGACTCGTTTCCTAATTTCTGGAAATCATCGATTAATTATGCCTTGAACAAAGTATATATATATATCACTTAGATTTTAACAACCAGAAGGACATGTGAGTCCTACAAAATATACAATATTTATTTATAATTAATCAGCGAGATGAGCTGAACCAATTTAGGCATGTTCGTCTGTCTGTCGGTATGTTTGTCCGCCCGTCTATCCAGCTGTTTGTGTATACCCGATCTAGTTCTCAGCTTTTGAGATATCGATCTGAAATTATGCGCACTTAATTCTTTCTCCAAGAAGCTGCTCATATGTGAGAACCAACGTTATCGAACAACTGTAGCATATAAAGGTCGACACAATTCGGGGTTACCTACCTAAAAAACAAAAACACATAAACTTCAAATTTAATGGAGATTGTTTATTAACATTCGAAAGAACATTCTTTGGTATTTAGCTGTTTGTGTATACCCGATCTAGTTCTCAGCTTTTGAGATATCGATCTGAAATTATGCGCACTTAATTCTTTCTCTAATTCTTTCTCCAAGAAGCTGCTCATATGTGAGAACCAACGTTATCGAGCAACTGTAGCATATAAAGGTCGACCCAATTCGGGGTTACCTACCTAAAAAACAAAAACACATAAACTTCAAATTTAATGGAGATTGTTTATTAACATTCGAAAGAACATTCTTTGGTATTTATGTTTTGTAGATCATCTCTTTCAAATGTTGGCTGCGGCTACGTCTCAGATGGTCCATCCGTTGAGTACAATTTTCGAAGACTCGTTTGAGCAAAAGATGCATTTTGAACGCTTTCAATTTAAGATCTTGACGTAAAATACACGAAGTCGTTCCATACGTCAGTCCGACTTGTGCGAATGTTGAACGGTTTGTAAACGATGTTCAGCTGTAAGTCTTTCCATGAAGAAATGCCAAACAATACTGAACAAAAAAAAAAATATGACAGCTTGACATGGCTTACGCGTGATCTGTCAGCGAAAGACTATTGAAAAAAGTACCTCTACTTGGACCACCCCCTCGATTACATACAAACTGGTGGATCTATATCAAGTTTTTGAGTGGACAATTTTGTTTTACTTGACTAGATAAGTATCTGCCCGAAATTTGGCGATTATTCTACGACGTACAATTATGCTTCGAACAAATTGTTCAGATTGCACTATTATAGCATATAGTTGACATACAAACTGCCTGATCCATATCTTGTGTGGAAAACTTTTTTATTTGACCAGATAACTTAACAAACTTCGGCATATATTATTGTTCCCAGGCAGACCTACATTCTTCGATCAAATACGCGGCATCTTGCATATCTTTTAAAATTTTTTAATTGAAATATTTCGAAAAAGTGAACAAAAACTTCTCTGTTCAAAAAACTTGAAAATTTCCGCAGAGTCATTTAAATAGAGCGTGCGCCTATTGCGAAACATCGATCTCGGAAAGATTTTTTGTTGCCTTCGAAAACAATTATTTCTACATAAAAATTACTAGAAATCTACTTTTCGAATGGAATCCGAATACTCAGCAAACCTTAAGTGAAGGTGAGTTCGTTCCGATTCTGAAATATTAGAACGAAGTTTAAAACATAACCATTTATTTCCAGAAAACAAAAAAAAAAACAAAAATACGGACGATCTTTTGGGTTCTAAGAACCGAACCGCATGAAAATCGGGCGAAAAGTTTGCAGGTGACTACATGAAGATAGCAGTGTAACTTCTAAGTTAGATAAATTACTGGCTATTTCTAAATTTTTTACACAAACGGACCTAAGAAGGTTTCTTGAAACTTACTTAATTTACTAGATAAGGATAGTAGAGGCCCTTGAGAGCTTTTAAAGCTTTAAGCTTTCCACTATCCTTATTAAGGCGACCTAGGAGGGTTTCTTGACACTTACTTAATTTACTAAATAAAGATAGTAGAGGCCCTTGAAAGCTTTTAATGCTTTAAGCTTTCTACCATCCTAATTAAGTCGACATAGGAGGGTTTCTTGACGCTTACTTAATTTACTAAACAATGACAGTAGAGGCCTATAAGAGCTTTTGAAGCCTTCAGCTATCCTTATCTTGTCTCCCGAGTAAGTGAATTAGAACTTAATGAAGATATCGCGCAAATTGGTAACTGCAATTTTTATTGGAGAAAAAATTCATAATGAAATAATATACTGCTGAAATAAAAATTGACTTCATATGGATGAACATATGATGCATAAAGTATTTTCTTTTGAGTATATGTTTTTTGTTTCAGAAGGTATCAAGTATTCCCATATGTGATACTCGTCAGGGAAGAATTCAATAGTGGGTACGATATATAGTAGGACGGGGATGATGAGTGACTTGGTTGCTTACTTATCCAGTCTGGAGAAAGCAGAACTAACTGCGCGGTTGTTAAGGACAATGATATCAATATTATCGGCGTAAGGCAGCAGCTGTACACTGTTATAGAATATTGCACATTCTCTATTGAGATCTGCAGCTCGAATTATTTTCTAATGGAGTATTTTGAAGAAGTCGCACGATAGAGAGTCACCTTGTCTGAAAGCTTGTTTTGTCTATTGGGTATACATATATTGGTAGAAATACCACTGATATTGTTTATATGGCATATCTTAGGGCATTTCTTGCCTTATACGACGAGTTGTAAGATTTGTGTTATAATATAGGAAACATTTTTGTTCCGAACGTATGAATTTTTCTTTGCATCACATCATTCTCATTGAAAACATTGCATGCCTCGAGGTATCTTGAAATTTGTAAGGCCTAACAAAACAACAGAAATACCTGACTAAACATCTACTAAAGGCCTTAGCGTCATATACATATACTTACTAAATGATTATATAGTAATGGGTATGTATGTCGGTATTATGGCGACAGAATTATAAGTGAGCACGAGAACTTTCATAGTATGTGGGGAAAACAATAGAGAAATGCACATAGGCTCGTTCTAAGGGTACTACGCTCAGCGTGCATGCCAGCACATAGCATATATGATATACCAATATGGTATTTATTTCTAAAGTACATAATTCTTCTTCTTCTTCGTTGCAACGCTGAACAAGTTTTGCTGACATCATCAGTATTATTCCCTGACCAACCTTACGGAAAATCGAAACAATTGTGTTGCATGCATTTACATACATACAAATGAATACATATGGATACATTATAGGTATGTAAGTGTATTTATAAGCGATTTTGTTGTTTCGGAATATCACATGCACGACAGGCAGCCAGCTTTTGTGAAATTGGAGAAAATAATTTGATTGCTTTACGTAACGCGTACAGTGGGAGAGGAGAACCGGGTAACTTTAGGAATATATTATATTATACTATATATACATACATACATACGTATACTATATGCTATATATTAGAAAACTAAATATTATTATAGAAATATTATAATTCGTTCAGTGCATTATACAACGAGCAGTGATTCACAAGCGTAATACTTACGCTGCCCACTTCGCTGAGCTCATATTGCATTGTATGTAGGTGTGTAGGTATATGACTGCATCTATTTTCTTTCTGATTTTCTTTTTTCACTTTTTCTATGCAAATTTTCTTTTTTTCGCTTATATAAACTAATTGAATGTCATCTAGGAGACAAATTGTCGTCGCGTGTGTTTTTGCTGAGATGCGTTTGTATGTATGTGTGAATATAGTTTCTCATAAAAATAAATAAGCGGATAAAAATAACTTATTTTTATTAAATATATAGATGATATATGCCATTTCAACACTTTATAAATACTTTTTTTTATTATATAAGTATGTAATTATAAAGGGTGATCCAATAAGAGGTCACAGAGAAACTTCAAATTCAATAGAGAATGTTTACTATCATTCGAAAGAGCATTCTTTGGCATTTATTTTTTGAAGATTATCTCTCAGATGGTCCATGCGTCCACTTTTCAATGACCCTTTCGAGCATTTCGACTGGTAACTGGCGTATGACATGCGTGATGTTTTGTTCCAAGGCCTGAATCGTAGCGGAATTGTTCGCATAGACATTAGACTCTAACTATCTTCACAGGAAAAAGTCTAACGGCATGATATCACACGATCTTGTTGACCAATCGACCGGCTAAAAACGTGAAATTATCTGCTCACCGAAGTGTACTCCCAATAAATTCATTAACTGTTGAAACCAAATGTCGCCGAGCTTCAATTTCAGACATCAAATAATCGGTTATTATCGATTACGATATACGATTACGTTCTCATCGGCAACATTTTTGAAGAAATATGAACCGATAATTTGAGCGTCCCACAAATCACACCAAACCGTTGTTTTTTCTATATGAAATGACAGTTTTTAACAGACAGCTTGACACGACTCACGCGCGATCTGTATAAAAAAGCCTATTAAAAAGTATCTCTACATGGATCACCTGTTATTAATAGCTTTTTTTATACCCTGTAAAAGGTATATAAAGTTTACTACGAAGTTTGTAATTTCTATAAAGAAACGTTGTAGACCCTATAAAATAATCAGCATGAAGAACTGAGTTGAGTTAGCCATGTCTGTCCGTCTGTTTATCTGCATATAAGCAAACTAGTCCCTCAGTTTCCGAGATATCAATCTGAAATTTTACACACGTTCGTTTCTCTTCAAGAAACTGGCCATTTATCGAAACTACCGATGTCGGACCACTATAACTTATCGCAGCCATAGAAACTGAGTATTCGGAATTAGATGCTTGTGTGGAAAACTTTTACATTTAACGAGATATCTGCATGGAATTTTGCATGGCATATGGCATGCAATGGTGCAATCTCCCAAGAAATTGGATCCAACAACTATAACTCATAGCTGTCATGCAAACTGAACGATCAAACTCAAGTTCTTGTAAAGATTTTGTAGTACTATATATGTGAAGGGTATTATAGTTTCATTGCAACCAAAATTAACGTTTCTTTCTTATTTTAATACGTATATATACATATGTATATATTTATATATGTTTGCACTTTCTGGCAAATTTTCCACATTTCAAAACATTTCGCTTAATTTAGTTTCATTTCTATTTCAAATTTCTACAATACACGTACTTTAAGTCCACTAAATTGATGACAGCTGGCAGCGTAAAAGATTGAAATCATTTTCTTATTGTTTTTTGTTGTTGTTATTTTCCCAAATTGCTTTGCAGTTGCACACCTGCAGTCATTGTGCG
This sequence comes from Bactrocera neohumeralis, assembly GCF_024586455.1. Lineage (NCBI taxonomy): Eukaryota > Metazoa > Arthropoda > Insecta > Diptera > Tephritidae > Bactrocera > Bactrocera neohumeralis. The sequence continues at coordinate 56,483,407 of NC_065919.1, forward strand.
CACTCAAGGGTACAATTAGCAGCAGTTATGCCAAAAGTCTTATTTCAAGCAACTTTTGAATGCTTTGTAATGCTGCGAAAAAATTTTTGAAATTTAAATTTGTAATTTTACAGAAATATTGTTTAACTTCAAACAATAGTTTTTTGAAATAATAATTTCAAATTTTCAGTGAAGGATTTCTTAAAAAATCTTGAAGAATTCGACTGACTTGGCGTTGTTCCACTGCATGCTCTTATTTTTGGTGGCTAATTGTACACTTTGTTAATTGTGAAACTATCTGGCGATATTGTTTTATGGACCGTTAAGAGATTAAGTGTTTTTATTGACATATATAACTGTATGTGTATGGTTTTGGTGAAAAAGGAAATAAGAATCGCCTGTAAATAATATTAAAAATAGTGTAGACGGGCCAAAAGCAAAATCTACTTTAATGTGGTGCTTTTCGAATACATACAAAATAATAACTTAGAGAATAGCTGCAAAACTCAAGGTAGAAACATGTTTTTCACTTTATCTTTCTTACAATTTTTGCAAATTTATATATAAACTTTATTTAGGACTTTATTTTATGGTAACAAGAGTAAAATTTTTTGTTTCCAAAATTTATCTTCTCTGTGACACTTTTATATTTGAATTTGGTCAATCATCTTCGTCATTGGTGAACAACTTCGTCTTTATGGATTCGTTAAGACGTTTGTCTACGACTTTCTTGCATAGAGGAAAAATCACTCTTTACTGTGATGGCGATATTTTGGTGAAAGATCTTTATTCCAATCGTCAATATTTTCGGAACTCATATGTATGATTGTCTCTTTAGGCGTAGTGCCGTTGGACAAATATACTAACTTCTGCTGGAACAACAAACTTCATTGGTTTTATTATTTAAAACAAAAGTTCTAACAATAATAACAAGAATATCGGGTACTTTTTCATATAAAAGGCGCTAGTAAAATTGAATCCATATAATTTTTAGTTAGCCCTAACCTTGAAAAAGCGCGTGTGGAAATTTGACTGCTGCCGGTTTATTAGTTTGTGAGTTATATATTTTTGAGTGAAGAAACCTTTGCTATTGTGAAGAAAAATGGATTGAAATAAACTTTATGCGTTAATAAAGTATCCGTGGAAAAACAAAAACTGTGAGTTGAAAAGTGATTTGCTAAGTTTGAACGAGGTGAAATGCGCACCGGGGACGATGAAGCCAGTGGACGCAGTAAAGAGGCTACCTACGAAGTCCGAAGTTGTTCGAGATAGCAGGTACTCTAAAGATATCAATTGAACGTTTACATCTTATCATTCACGAATATTTGGGTACGAGTAAGTTGTGTGCAAAGTTTATGCCGCGCGAGCTCACTTTTGGTCAAAAACAACGATGAGTTGATGATTCGGAACCGTGTTTGGAGATATTCTGCCGTAATAAACACGAGTTTTGCGTCGCTATGTGACAATGAATGAAACATGGCTCCATCATTTCACTCTGAAGGTCATTTGGTAGTCATCCGAGTGGATTGCACACGATGAATACGCTCCAAAGCAACAGTCGGCTGACAAGGTTAAGGCGTCTGTCTTTTGGGATGCGCATGGAATAATTTTTATTGACTACCTTGAAAAAAAAAAAAAAAAAAACAACAACAGCGACTATTATATAGCGTTATGGGACCGTTTGAAATCGCTGAAAAACGGCCACATTCAAAGAAAAAGAACGTGCTGTTTCACCGTGTCACAAGTCAATAAAAACGATGACAAAATCCATGAATTGGATTCGAGTGGCTTCCGCATCTACCGTATTCTCCCGATCTGACCCTCAACATTTATTTTCTAACCTCATATGTCAAAAGAATGATGGCTGGGAAGAAATTGAAACTGGGGTCTATTTGGAAGCCAAGGACAAATCATACTAAGAAACTGATATCGAAAAGTTGAACGGTCGCTATAGACAATGTATCATCCTCCATATGAAAATAGAGTTCCGGTAATACTATACTCAGAATGTAAGCGATGTAGAAATACTTCATTGAGTGTTAAATTTATAGTTGCTTCAACAACTGTAAATCTTTCGCAAAACCTTTCTCTCTAACACTCCTAAGGCTGACTCATCAGGTGATGTCATTGTCCATGCCGTCTATGCCTCTACTTTATATAGCACATATGTACAGTTTGGTCTTTGTTCGTCTAGAGAGGACTTTACTTTTCAATTGCCTACCCAGTTCAAACTAGCATCAGCCTCAAGGCCGTAATTGTGGTTGATGTTGATGATGGTTCCAAGATAGAACATCAAAGTTATGACTGTCACAAAGGTTTACGTGCAAAATCGCGAATGCGATGACCGATTGTTTGATAACAGGAGATATTTCGACTCACCGACATTAAAAACTAACACAGGATTTATCTACGACTGCTGTAAGCGCTGGTCCTTGGTATCAAAAACTGCGAGATATGAATCATTCGACGCCTAGCATCGATCCCAGCCAATTCACTAAGTTACCGAAAGTGTGTTTATCGAGACGTTTGACCCTCGGTTAGGTAAAAGCTGAAGAGCGAAGAGAAAGTGCATAGTTAAATCCAACCACTCTTTCTTCATAATGATTTGGCAATCTGCGTCCGAAAATAAATTTAGCCTCACCGCATGTGAGCAAATTGGACATTAAACTACGTCGAGATGAGCTTTGCTTCGTTGCTTAACGATAGCGATTTGCTTGTCAAACGTCACAGCAGCGCATTGTTACTGGCGTGGGTGGTTTAAAAGCATGTAAAGCTAAAGAGAATATGGTCTAAAAAGGATGAACCAGCTCAAATCACTTCGAAGACTTACCCACCAAAAAAAAAAGGATTGTTTATTTTGAGCTTTTGCCCTACGATTCGACATTTAGATATCAATATCATCGGCCAGCTACTCTTATAAAAGATTGTACCTGCTCGATTAAGTTCTGCAGCTCGAATTATTTTCTCCAGCAGCAGGTTGAAGAAGTCGCACGATAGGGAGTCGCCTTGTCTGAAACCACGTTTGGTATCGAACGGCTCGGAGAGGTCCTTCCCGATCCTGACGGAGCTTTTCGTGTTGCTCAACGTCATTTTACACAGCCGTATTAGTTTTGCGGGGATACCAAATTCAGACATCGCGGCATAAAGGCAGATCCTTTTCGTGCTGTCGAAAGCAGCTTTGAAATCGACGAAGAGGTGGTGTGTGTCGATTCTACTTTCACGGGTCTTTTCCAAGATTTGGCGTATGGTGAATATCTGGTCGGTTGTTGATTTTCCAGGTCTAAAGCTACACTGATAAGGTCCAATCAGTTTGTTGACGCTGGGCTTTAATCTTTCACACAATACGCTCGATAGAACCTTATATGCGATGTTGAGGAGGCTTATCCCACGGTAGTTGGCACAGATTGTGGGGTCTCCCTTTCTATGGATTGGACATAGCACACTTAAATTCCAATCGTTGGGCATGCTTTCGTCCGACCTTATTTTACAAAGAAGCTGATGCATGCTCCTTATCAGCTCTTCGCCGCCGTGTTTGAATAGCTCGGCCGGCAATCCATCGGCCCCCGCCGCTTTGTTGTTCTTCAGGCGGGTAATTGCTATTCGAACTTCTTCATGGTCGGACAATGGAACGTCTGCTTCATCGTCATCGATTGGGGAATCGGGTTCGTCTTCTCCTGGTGTTGTACGTTCACTGCCATTCAGCAGGCTGGATAAGTGATCCCTCTCTCCATAAATAAAGTACCACTTGGACTAGTTTTTTGCCTGGAAAGCTCAAAAATTTTATCCCAGCCGTAGCTGAAAGTGTACACGAAGACCGTGCAAGTAAGTTCTGACTGGTTAATTTTAAGGCGTAGTATATCCTCACCCACACAAAACGAACAATCTATAGATTCAATCGGAAGTATTACATCCGTCCATAATGTATTCAGAATATACACATGCATACAAACATACATATATGTACATATGTATGTATGTAAAGGCATAAACCTTGAAAGATTATGCCAGCTGAATATTTGCTGAAAAATTTCCAAGCAATATTTAATTTTAGCTGCCAACAAAAACAAAAGCTAGCAGCAGTTGCAGTAAATACATTACATAACACTTATCAATAAAAATGCAAATGTGCACATACACATACACACACACACACACATATGCACATGCAAACATCCCATGAATGCAAAATGTAATGCAATTGCGATGTGATGTGCGGCAATATCTAATTCAATTAAACAATTAAACTGCAATGCACAACGAAAATAGCAAAAGCAAAGCAAGAAAAAAACGAAACAAATAAATTCAATTAACAACCAAATCGCAATACAGCAATTTGGAGAAATGCTAAGCCGGAGAAGAGGCAAGAAATTGCATTCAAACGCTTACTGGCCAAATAGTATGGCAAGGAAATTGCAATAAGTTAACCGAAAACTGTTAGAAAATTTACGAATATGTTATATACATCAATATGATCATCAGAGATCGAACACTTGGACGCAAGTTTGGCTCGAAACAAGCATTTGGGTCTATTATAGAATATGCAAGACATACTGACTGTTTTCTCAACACATTTGCAGTGATCGTCATCGAAAGGGGGTCTCTCAACCGAGGATGCTCTGATCTTGTCATTCAAGTGTTCTTCTTAAGTGGCGGGTCCCCGCCGCACAATCATGGTGAGGAAAGTTTTGCCTTCCCACTTTAGCTCGCCTTCCAGCAGATATATTTTTGGCTACTCAGAGGATACTTGGTCCAAGATCGGGAGTCGTAAGCTGCTTGAGCCATATATGAAAGAATGATTTCCCCTTCCTTTCCACTATAAAAGGGAAGGACCTCTCCGAGCCGTTCGATACCAAGCGGGGTTTCAGACAAGTCGTGTGACTTCTTCAATCTATTTCTGGAGAAAATACGAGCTGCAAAGCTGAATAGATAAGGTACAATCTTCGACAAGAGTGCACAACTGCTGTTATACGCCGATAATATTTATATCATTGGCCTCAACAACCGCGCCATTCTGCTTTCTCCAGCCTAGATAAAGAAGCGAAGCTAATGGGTCTGGTAGTGAATGTAAAGAAGATGGCATATCTGCTGTCATCAAAGAAACAGTCATCACATTCGCGACATGGCTCCCACGTCACTGTTGACTGTCATTACTTCGAAGACGTAGACGTTCGTCTGTCTTGAAACCAGCATTACCACCAACAACACTGTCAATCTCGAAATCCAATGCAGAGTAACTCTTGTCAACAAGTGCTACTTCGAACTGAGTAGCCAACTTAGAAGTAAAGTCCTCTCTTGACGAGCAAAGACCAAATTCGACAAAACATTCATCATTACAGCCTTGCTATATGGCGCGGAAGCATGGACGATGACAACATCTGATAAGTCGACGTCACGTTTTCGAGAGAAAGGTTCTGTGAAAGATTTATGGCAACGGTGAATACCGCAGTCGATGGAAGGACGAGCTGTATGAGATATTCAACTACATTAGCGTAGTGCAGCGAATTAAGAGACAGAGGCTATGCTGGCTAGGTCATGTCGTTCGAAAAACACTCCAGGCTTGAGAGCATTCGACGCAGTACCCGCCGGGGGAAGCAGAGGAAGAGGCATACCTCCAATGCGTTTAAAAGACCAGGTGGAGAAGGACCTGATTGTACTTGGAATCTCTTTAATAAAGAAGAAGAAGAAGATGTACTGAATTTCTCTTTTACGTGGACTATGTCGTAAGATCTTAGCATGTGGTGAATCGAACAAACCATTTTACTTATAATAAAAGTTGTTCAAGTCTATTATTACAAGTATATCCAGTACTGTATTTTATAGGTTAGCCCACGTTGTCTTCCGGGTGTTAGAAAATTCATGTGAAACTTAATATACACTGTACAGGGTGTTAGAAGGAAGAGTTAATATTCGATTACGGAGTTTCTCCTAACCGTATCTCAAGTCATTACATTTAGGAGAATGAGTGCCTTGAGTTGCTCTGAATGAGCCAGCGAAAAACTAAGCTTCTCGATTGACTACCACTGGTTTCACTTACTTATTAGAAATTGAGTAATGCTCATTAGAATTGAACTAGTCTGGACCTACTTCGATTCATTGCATGGTATACAGCTACATACAAGTATGTACATGAATACATATTTAAATAAATATCAAACGGAAATTAAAATACTTCGATAAAACTGAAAAGCAAGAAAGGTGTCATTCATTCTCATATACGTACGTACATATATACTTATGAGTGTATAAGTACATATGTACATATATCATTGAGCAAACATCTCGGTATCGGTATGTACAATGTGCGAATTTCGCCATTCTTGCTGCACATTTTCCTACTCCGTCTTCTTAGATTGCGTCTTTGTTTGAAGAAAGAGAAACATTCCTGGCATTCTTATTACTATCTTAATTGAGGTATGTGCAGCACAAAGTATTTTATAGAATTTAGCGAAAATTTTCCGTAAACATTTTATAGCTTCTAATGTGTGAATTGAATGGAACTCTCCAAAAATTATGTCTTCTGCTCAAGTGCCAAAGCCCACTAAACAAACATATGGTTTACTGGAAAAGTGTTTGATATGACATCGAAAAATGCCCGAAAAATGCCCAATTTGTAGATAACTCTTAAAGTATTACTAAAGTATGGGAATCAAGGTACAGATCAAGGCAATTGAGAAGTAAAGTCCACGAACAAAAACCAAATTCTATAAGTCACTCATCATTTTCGTCCTGCTACAAGTATATGTTGCAGAGGCATGGACGATGACAACATCTGATGAGTCGGCTTAACTTGTTTTCGATAGAAAAGTTTTGCGGTTCAGCAACTATGAGCTGCTCCCATATGGCCAGAGCTTAATTCTATCATTTACTGCGAACAACTGGACTGCTTGAAGCAGGCGATCGACCCGAAGCATCCAGAATTGGCCAACAGGAAAGCTGTAGTGATCCACCAGGACAACCCCAGACCACACACTTCGGTGATGACTCGACAGAAGTTACGGGAGCTCGGATGAGAGGTTTTATCGCATCCATCATATAGCCCGGACATAGCGCCAAGTGATTACCACCTGTTCTAGTCCATGGCGAACGCCCTTGTTGGTGTAAAGTTGAACTCAAAAGAGGCTTGTGAAAAGTGGCTGTCCGAGTTCTTCGCAAATAAGGAGGGGGGATTCTACGAGGAGGGTATTATGAAGTTGCCGTCTAGATGAAAACTGTAATACTTTTTATAAAGCATTGAATAAAGAGCAAAGAAGCGGAAGGGAGATATTTGACAACCCTATATGTTACTATATACTAAAACGAAATGCCAATAAATGCATCTTAAAACAAGAAAAAACGTTAACTTCGGCTGCACCAAAGCTAATATACCCTTCACAGGTGTATTTCTTTTAGTAACTATGTGTCCAGTTTGTATGGAAGCTATATGCTATAGTAATCCGATCTGAACAATTTTTTCAGAGATTACATTATTACCTTAAACATCCATGTAAAATTTCGTGAAGATACCACGTCAAATGCGAAAGTTTTCCATACAAGCCCTTGATTCCGATCGTTCGGTTTGTATGATAGCTATATGCTATAGTTAACCGATCTGAACAATTTCTTCGGAGATTACATTGTTGCCTTAGAAAATAATCTTTACCAAATTTCGTGAAGATACATTGCCAAGTGTGAAAGTTTTCCATACAAGAACTTGATTCCGGTCGTTCAGTTTATGTTATATAGTGGTCCGATAGCGGTAGTTCGGACAAATGAGCAGCTTCTTGAAGAGAAAATGACGTTTACAAAATTTCAAAACGATATCTTAAAAACTGAGGGACTAGTTCGTATATATAGAGACAGCCGTACAGACGGACAGACAGACAGATGGACATGGCTAAATCGACTCAGCTCAACATACTGATCATTTATATAGTATATATACTTTATAGGGTCTTTGACGCTTCCTTCTGGGTGTTACAAACATCGTGACAAACTTAATATACCCTGTTCAGGGTATAATCAGCGTTGCTCCTTCGCCAACAATCGATATACACTAAGAACAATCATACGATTGAGATGACTCAACGCTTTTGAGAACTATTCGCGTAATGACTTTAGGCGGCCCATATGCCATATACGTAATATCTAATAACTTTGTGTATATGTGTGTCAAAGTATGTGTGCATGTATGTGTAAACCGCAAAAATATGCACAATTATAAGCGAGGCAAAGATTCATCTATATTTCTCTTATATGCCAGTTAAAGGTATATATAGCATGTTCGACCGATATTGAGACAAATGTATGGGTGTGTGTGTCTGAGCACAAACACATTTGAATGCGGAGGAGATGCGCACTTTGACGGTGCAGTGCACATATTCACATACCATACATACATAGCTGTCATAGGCACGTATGTATGTGTGTGTGTACACACAGGGCAATTACTTGGACGCTGATATACTTAGAACAAGTGAAGTATATACAATGTACATATGTACATATATGCAAATGTATGTACCCTTATATAGTGCTGCATATACATATGTATGTAGCCTCATAGTAGTAAATATGAGCATGCATATGTAAACTCAAGGTGTGGCGGCATTACTGCCAACGAACAACAAGGAGCTCCCAACTGTCAGCGGCGAACGCGGCGAGCAAACAGATTTAGCAGCAGCTGGCCGATGCTGGGGCAATAAATAAGTGCTGTTGCAGTGCTGCACAAACGCATTCGTGCTATTACATAATATCCTTGAACTTGAGCAGCAATGTACCTATGTATGTATGCGCAGTGGTGAAGCAAGAGCGTTTCGGGTGCGGGCGGGAGGCTCCACAAGAAAAGTGCCATATCTGGTGTTTGCCTGCCCGACTGGCGGTTGATCGGCTGTTCCGTTGGTTGTCGATGCTCGTGCGCCCGTCTGTTTGTGCGCCACAGCGCTGATGCTGGCCAACAGCAGCGCCGTCGCTGTGCTCTTTGGGTCGCTCGGTTTGTTGGTCTCTCGGTTGGTAGGTCTTCCAAAGCACTGCACACCACCGCACACCACCCCGACGTGCCAACACTCCAGCAGCACCAGCACCAGCGCTGCACTATTGTTGCTAAGCGGCGGTGCGTGGCGCGGCGTTCGTTTGTATGCATGTCTGCATATTTCGCGCAACGCTCTTCGGCTGCAGCTTCGGCGAAGCGTCAGCAAACCACACATTTCGTTATTTGAAGTTACATACACATATGTACATATATACTTGCTTAGTAGTTGTGCTTTTTATTGCATGTACTTGCCGTTGTTTTGTTGTTGTTGCTTTTGTGTGGAATTTCAGGCTGCCTTGCTGCTGTTGCTGCTCTGGCTACATTTCGGACTCCCTGTTGGCATTGAAAATCGCAACGAACGTGTACGAGCGAATCGAATGAGGAATACACAAAATGCGCTGCACAACAACAGCAACAACATATACACATACATTATCGCAAATAACAACAATACAAATTGCAATGTCTGCATTGAGTAAATGTGCCCAACAGTACTTTATACATACACACATGCAGCACGAGCTCGTGAGGAGTCCACCAGCCAGCGGCTCAGCAGTCAGCAGACGTCAGCCAACCAACCAGGCGGCCAAACGACCAAACGACGAGCGATCGGCCAACTGAACTGCGTTTCGCAGCAAATCGGATGGTTGCAGCCGTCGCTGCCACCGACCGGACGACCGTACGACGCGCCGGACCCCATGACACAGTGGTACAGTTGCGTAAATTCGTGGCAAATTGAGCAAAAATCGAATTGGGCGGCTTAGAAATCCATGAAATGCCGAATTTTTGGCATGACAGGAAAAAATACACAACAACAAAAGCAAAAAACACTAAATTCAAAATTTAATTTAAAAAATGCGATGCAAACCAAATGCGCATACAGTGGAAAAACTTATTTTTATTAGAGCTGAAGAGAAAGCAAAAAGAGTTAAAATATTAAACAAAAGTAAAATTATATAAAAATAGTTAACAGTGCAATATGACATCAGTTTCAAAACCGTGTAACTAATACGAGTCATGCTCACACACCAAAATGTTGGTGTGTGTGTGTGTGTGTGATGAGATGGCGGCACTTCCTTTGTTAGTCCCAAGTAAAAATGGCACGCGAAAATGACATCAACCAGCGTTTGTGGAGCGCAGCGGCGAGGCGGCGGGGGTGTTAGCAAGGTAAGCGGACCCACAGCTACAAACAGACAGACACAGCGATTAGGGAAGAATAAAACGGGCACACACGTCAAACGTCAAACGTCAAAGATTTAACGTTAAAAGCAAAAATCCAATTGTTAAACAGAAGTTCGCTGGAATATTTACATATTTATATGCTATATGTTTGTACATATGTATATGTATGTGTGTATATTTGTTTGTATGGAAGCGTAATAGAGATAATTACGATCAAATAACAATGAGATTGAATGTAGGCAACAACAAAGATAAACTAATAGCCAGCATATATGTATGTATGTATATTCAGGTATAAACTAAGTATGTATGTATATATTTGAAAACCACAATATATATATATGTAATATGTAATTAGTATATACTACATACATACATATGCACATTTGTATATACTCGCACAAAATTATGGCTGTAATAAACAATAACTAATCGCTAAGAAATATATATAAATACTTATACATACATAATAAATAATATTTTATTTATATAGTTAATATATTATTCAGCAAAACATTTATACATTTGTATAAATTCATATGTATGTACACTAAAATAATATATATGTATATACACTTACTTATACAGATACCTGCCATGAATACCCATTAGACTGAGCTTCTTATACCCTGAACAGGGTATATTAAGTTTGTCACGAAGTTTGTAACACCCAGAAGGAAACGTCGGAGACTCTATATATATATATATATATATATATATATATAAATGATCAGTATGTTGAGCTGAGTCGATTTAGCCATGTCCGTCTGTCTGTCTGTATATATACGGACGAGTTTTTAAGATATCGTTTTGAAATTTTGTAAACGTCTCAGCTGCAAATTTGTCCGAACTTTCGGACCACTAGAACATACTGTCGATAATCAAGTTCTTGTATGGAAAACCACTAATGTATCTTCACAAATTTGGTATTTTATTTTCCAAAGCAACAATGTGATCTCCGAAGAAATTTTTCAGATCGGCTAACTATAGCATATAGCTGCCATACAAACCGAACGATTGGAATCAAGGGCTTGTATGGAAAACTTTCGCATTTGACGTGGTATCTTCACAAAATTTGACATGGATTACTGCTTAAGGTAATAACATAATCTCCGAAAAAATTGTTCAGATCGGATATATATACTACTATCGGACTATAGGATATAGCTTCCATACAAACTAGACACATAGTTACTAAAAGAAATGCACTTGTGAAGGGTATATTAGCTTCGGTGCCGCCGAAGTTAACGTTTTTTCTTGTTTTGATTGATTTTAGTACTTTTCCTTAAATTAAATTCTAGATTTTTTATGAATATTATATTCTCTCTGGATATTTTATATTCTCTATAAGAATTAAATAAATTAAAATCGAAATATTGGATACTCATATACATACATATAAGGAAGAAATATTATTATCTGGACAAATTTGACTCGGACTGACACAGAATAACAAACCAAATAATTTTCATTTACCTTATTTTAATGAAACCCGATATTATCTGCTGCAAAATATGCCCGTAGCAGATTTTAAGCCATTTTTCCTTACACTTGTCATAACTCAAGTGCCTAACCTCGCTAGCAATAGCATCGTGTGTCTTTGTCATAAGACTGATATAGGCGCCAAGCCACAGCAAAATCGCAGGAAATTGTAAAGCTAATGAGCTCGCAAGGAAGGCACCCTATAACCGCTATCGTAACGTGGGTCGATTCTTCCGTATCCTCTTGTGTTCTACTACTAGATAGCTGTACTTTACGGAAGCTTGGCCAGCGCTGGGCTACCATCGGTACATGCGCTGCCGCAAAGCATTTTGGGCCAAAATCGATCGCAAGAGATCTAGTAATCTCTTTGTCCTCAGTAAGGCTAAGCACTCCTTAGTTGTGAGGCTTTAAAAAGGCCATTACCCTAATGGCATCCACGCAGTATGGTTGGAACCTTGCAGAAGCTGTATGGAAGAAGATGAGATGGCAACAACTCAACACTCCTTCTTGACTGTTCCGCGTTTGGGAGACCACGTCTAAAACACTTGGGAACGCATACCTTCACACATCCCACCGAACTGGCGGGAATGGAAATTAAACGCCTGTGCAAATTTGTACTGGCTATTAAGCGTTTTGCTAATTTATAAGTTCGAACACAGGAGTTCTTCTTTTCTAAGGCTTCACTTTATCTGTTATAAGCTTCGGCTATGATGGTCTTCGATGCCTTTACCGACTTTTGGTTTTTTTCGGATTCTGCTCATTTTTGTAGAGCCATTCATTATATTATGGTTCGGTTTAGATGTCATATTCATAAACCCACATCACGTCCTCGATAATACTGCTTTTTCTCAAAGTAAGGTCCTCAGCCACGTTGTCTATAAACTTTTTGCCTACCTCAACTCGAAGTAGCTTTTGCAATAAAATTAAGTTTTTTGGTAAGAATCTGGCATTGACATGCTTCAAACCCAAATTTTAACCAAACTGTTTAGAGTCGTTCCATAAGATGTTGAGATCCCCTGCTAACTCTTTGATGCCAAAACAGTGATTTCAAGTACTATTTCCTTAACTTTTTCGATATTATCGTAACAAAAATGGATGGACGACTAGCATGAGGCAAGTTGGCGATGAATTTATGACCTTCACTGAATGCTTAGTGCCACTCAAATACTTGGGTACGTGATAAATTAGATTTAAATTTTTTCAATGATTCCGCAGCCGTTATTCCATTAAGAACACAAAATTCGAAGCAAATTCCTTATTCAATTTTTTTCCATAATAAAAATAGAGAGGCAAACCTTTCGCGTCGCAAACAAACACCAAATTGACATATGGAGATCAACTGTCACACGAACGTAAATAAGTGTTGTACCGATCTAAGCTACGATGACGGAGCTCCATATAACAGTTTTATAGAAATATTTGAAGTTATGGATCAAGTCTCTTTTTATGGCAGATTACATCGTGCCTAGTTCTAACGTTCACTATTAAATCCATATCTCACAAATTGAGGGAGTAGTTCGCATATATACAGACAGACGAACCAAAACATGTGATTATCAAGTTCGATTATAGACAACTTTTCAAGCTCAACACTAGCTTTAGCTCCCATGTACCCAATATGAAATTTTCAAACTTCCGGTGGCTTCATATCGTATATCTCGGATAATAATGGTTGCGGTATTTTTATTGAATTTTTTTTTTTTTTTTTTAAATTGAAATGAATTTTTGATGACTCATGCCCAGCTCTTGACCGATGCTACGGCTGCTACCATGCCGGTCTCTTTCGACCAATTCGACCAATTCAGCGGCCTTCCGGAGCGTGACGCATCTTCGACCACTTCTACACCAGAACGAAAACGTTGAAACCATCGTTGTGCGGTGGAAATGGAAACTGTATCGGGTCCATAAACTGCACAAATTTTATTGGCGGCTTGAGATGCATTTTTGCCTTTATCGTAGTAGTACTGAAAAATATGCCGTATTTTCTCTTTGTTTTGCTCCATGTTTGCGACGCTATAACTCACGAAAGACTTAAAAGAAACGACAATCAATCAAACACGTGTTAGCGCGTGAAAAGAGCTTTCCAAAAAGGTATAGCATGACCCGATGCGACGAATAAAGCTAGAACTACGCGCTTTCAGCACCAATTAGCGAAAATACCGCAAGACTTTTTTGACAACCTATTTTGTAAGGTATCTCAGAAATTTTATGTTTTCGAGTATACCTGAGAAATGTCTAAAGTTAGTGCATATTTTTCCTTTTTCTGCCCACAATATACCCTTTATTGTGACCTCCGACTTTCATCTGACTTTAAACCGTTTAGGTCTTGTTGAAGCCAAATGTCGCCGAGATCACGAGCTTCATTTTCAGGCATCAAATAGTCGGTTATCATGGCACGATAACGATCGTTATTTACGCTTACGTTCTCACCGGCATCAATTTTGAAGAAATGTGGAGCGAAGATTCCACCGGCCCACAAAGCACACCAAACCGTTGTATTTTCTGGATGAAATGGCAGCTTTTAAATCTCTTCGGGCTGCTCTTCGTTCCAAATGCGGCAATTTTTTTCGTTAACTTATCCATTGTTCCAGAAAGTGGCCTCATCGCTGAACAAAATTTGGCTCGAAAACATCGGATCATCTTGGAATATAATGACGGCTTGACACGCCTCTTGCGTGATCTGTCAAAAAATGCTATACAAAAAAGTACCTACGTATACTTGGATCATCCGTTAAAAGTTAATAAGATATCAAATATGTTTGTAATTCATTCAAGATTTCGTCGAATATTGCATTTCTAGGTCTTTCGCAACATTTTTAATACAAAGATTTGGTAACACCTGAAAGTATTTTCTTGCCTCTGATCTTTGCAAATTGCGAAAGTATACAATAATCAGTCTCAGTCGAACTAAATACTTCCTTACCTGTTTTATACTTGAATCTCTTCTGGGATTTTTCTCTAGCTGACTTCGACGGAATCAAATTTTTTACTATTAAACTCTGATTGTCACGTGGACTCGGACTGTTTTGAAAAAACCTGCATAATAATAAAATATATCATAAGATCGAAGGACTATCTAATTTCACATTTCCGTTAATTTTGGGATACCCTTTACAATAGCGCCAAATCCTCCATTCTTTATCCAAGCAATAACTTCGGAACTAATCTGCTTCTTTCAGGACTTATCTGCAATAAAATTTACAGTATTGTGATCATTTGGCAAGTACTATATTTTAGTGTATTATAATTGTTATGGACAGTAAATCCTACCACTATATTTGTTTTTTTGCTTATATAATAATAGATCGTTATAGGATTCAATCATATACTGTTTGTAATATGTATCTGCTTTATACTTAGCTTCATGTAAGTTTGAAACATTATTTGCATTTTTTTTTTCTATTTTTTGTGCAATTATATATATTTCATGCTTCTTAATTTACAAATCTAACGAAATTACCTTTTTCACATCTTGTGGGAGAGCCGACAATGTGATTTCCAAACGATTCTTTAAATTTAAAATTCAAGTGTAAGGGCGTTGTGCGGTGGGGAACGCTTTGAGTCTAGGTTAGGAGAGCAAATCGAGCCAAAAGAACTCGCCGTAAAATAAAAGGCGAAAGCGAAATAAAGAAGAAAACAACAACTCATCAGTAAAAATAAGAATTGTATTAGTTTATCCATAAACAGACATACTCAGCTATAGATAGGGAGAGTATGTAACCATGGAATCATGCGCCGGTATATATAATATGGATAAATATATACATAAGTAAAAAAAATACATATCTACAGGCAAAAGTGTGTGCATATAAAATTTATAGCAGAGAGCTTACCAATCATTAGAGATGCATAGAGAGCCAACAGGCGCGCACTTACATACACACAAACCTCAATAATTAAGTACACGAAGAGTCGTGCTCCTTCGTCTGCGCCATGAATGGTAATAAGTATACCAACAGGCGTACAGTGCAACAATTTATTTGAATTTTTTAGCTTTTTTTAGTTGAATAATAACCTCACATTACTAAACAGCTGGGATAAATTAAAATGTTTGCTGAACCGAACTCAAGGCTGAAGGTTGGGAGAGATGGAGTTAAACTGAATAAGAATTTTGTTTGTTTTTTACAAAGCAATTTTTTTTCGGAGCCCAAATTAGTTCGAAACTAAATACAATGTTTCCGATAATCCCTAATTTTTCACATACGTCACTTCAAATATTTTCATCATACACTTCATATTTTGAATTCAATATTAGCTGCCTTCGTGCGCCAACCCTTGGTGAGTGATGAGACGAACCAGCAACAATCGTATATTAAATAAACTCTCAAAATCAAAACGATCTACGCAAATGAGCGATTTTATGAGGTATCACGGCTGAATTAAACTACAGAGATTTATGTGAAAGATACGGATTTGAGGCTGAATTTATTTAACCACTAATTGAGATATATTCGACTGTTTTAAGACAATAAAAAATATCGATTATTTTAAAGATGAAATTACAAAATTTTTTTTATCAATACAGACCCAAATTTCTTCACGGCATGTGTTTTTTTCAAGTTTGGAATCTAGAAAAAGTCTCTTGAAGTCAACTCTGAACAACGTGGTTGATAGGGTAGCAGTTCGTAGCTTAATTCGATCAATTCGGCATATGAGAACCCTGTGACCTTTCCAGGTAGTCAAAGTAGACCTTAACAGCATCACAGAAAACCCGCTTTATAGACGATATAACAGTCTTCGACTGCTGAAACTCACTGTAGCCAAATCCAGAGAACACGGTGTATGAGGCAGCAGTTCGTAACTGAATTCGATCAATTCGGCATATAAGAACCCTATGACCTTTCCAGATAGTCACAGTAGACCTTAACAGCATCACAGAAATGAGTGGTGAATACCTTTCCGAATCATATAACAGTCTTTGGCTTATTCAAAGTAGCTTCGGTTGCTGAAACTCACTCAGTCTCAAGGTTGTACAAAATTTTTGAGGCTTCTCATGACCAATATTGCATGCATGATATGACATCCAAGTGCTCTTTTGATATGCTTGCCGTCAAAGCTATCTTACGCGCTTTCAATTCGCGGTCGGATTAGCCATACATGATTAGCCGGGGAAGCTGACTGAGAATCATCAAAAACTGATCGACTTTTGATGATGATTATCGAAAGATAAGATGCTGATCTCTGCGAAAACGTCCTCTTTCGAACATTTACTCTGGAGGGGTTTCCGCTGTCATTTATTCCTTCCACTGCAATATTCATTCATATTCAAATGACGAGTTGAGTCGATTTAGTCATGCCTGCCAGTCGTTATATGTGACCTGGTCTACGGAAAGTGGGCTTAGGTGTCAAAAAATCAATTTTAACGAAAAACTGACGAAACGAGTTGTTTATTTTTAACAGCTGTTTCCCAGAAAACTAGTTTTCGCACGTTAGCTCCCTTTTCGTAGACCAGGTCACTTATAATGAACTTGTTCTTCGGTTTTTGAGATATCGAGCTGAAATCTTGTTAGTGTTCTTTTCTCGCCAAGTAGCTGCTGACTTGCTGGAATCGTCAATATTAGACACTATAACATATACATAGCTGCCATACAAACTGAACGATCGGAATTAAATGCTTGTATGAACAACTTTTTTCATTTAACGAGATATATTCATGAAATTAGGCATGACTCATTATCTAAAGCAATAATTCAAACTCCGAGACATAGTTCAGATCGGACTGCTATAACATATAGCAGGATTTTTTTTTATAATTTTGAATGGTAATGAGCTTCGGTTAACGTTTTTTCTTGTTTTACTAAAATAGTTTGAAATTTTCTTAAATTTTCAATTTTTTTTTAAATTTTCTTTCGAAAAAAATAAAATTATGTATCACTATTTAAGTTCGGTGTATACACTTTGCATGTACTTGAACTTGGCCTGCCTTACATTTTCTGTTTGTATGCTTTTGTTGTTACTGTACGAAATGACAACACTGTGACGTGAATATAACTCGTGTCTCACTTCAAAACATGGCAAAATGTATAACGTGGAACTTAGAAACGACTTCAGTTGCGCTCTCTGCGAATTCAAGCTCCTCAAACCTTACCAAACGGACGTATTTTCGAATATACATACATATATACATATATACTGACATATGTACATATATTATTACAAATATAAAGGCATACAGAAAGATATACAAACATTCAATTACATGATCCACTCAAAGAATTAAATAAATATTTTTAAATAAAAGTGAAATACGCTATAAAACCTACATATGTACATCTGCATGTGTTCGTCCATATGTGTGCATAGTATGTGCAACGTGCTCATCATAATTTCGCAAAATGCTGTCGAGGCGAATGAGAGTGAAAATTACAAACTATCAAAGCGAGCAATAAAAGAAATAATTGTAAAAGCGAGTAACTAAGAACATTGAGAGCAGCGGCAGATATAAAAATAAGTACATATGTATATGTATGTATGTATGGCTGTGTGTACATGTGAATGTGTATTCTCACGTTACTCACACATGCTTACAAGTGAGTGTGTGCAGCAAGATTACATGAAATGCCATTAAAAAAGTACAGCACTGAGCAGGGAGCAGGGGGCACACAGGAAGCCCGTAACACACCATCGATAAAAAGCAGCAGCAACAACAGACACAGAATCATGCATGTATGGGTGTGTGCTGGCAGCAATTAGGTGCGCGAGGAGCGACGTCAACGACGTTATTCCCAGTTTCGCCCGAATCGTTCGCCAGTAGGAAGAGCAACAGCAACAAGAACAACAACACGACTGAAAGGTGCGCAACGCAACAGCGGTAAACTACGATTTGCCAACGAGCAAACCAGTCAAACACAAGTCAGCAACGCGACAACAAAAGCAATAACAACAACAGCGCCAACAGGAACAACAGGCGCGTCAAATATGTATAACAGCAGCAGAAACAACAACAACAACAGCAGCAATAAGTGAATATTTTTATATACATACACATTATATGTGTATATTGACGACAGTGAACGCCGACTGCACAGTTGACCGCTACGTCGCCGCTATCAAAACGAACGATGGCAACGAAGACAACGAAGGCACTACTAATGCCGACGACGACGACGCAACGACAAGGTAGAAAATTGAACTTTCCATTCGGTCTGCTAGCGACGACAGCGGCATTGAGAACTGAAACTTTTGTGCGATCATACCGCATCGCGGCTGCGACGACGAACCGGAGCGCCGAAAATGTCAATAAATTTTGCCTAAAAAAGTGCTTAATAATAATAATAATAATAATAATAATATTAATAAGAAAAAACAACAATATCGCAAATAAACAGTTACAAAATGTGGAATGAAACAGTTTTCCTGTTGGAAAAGTTATTGTTTTTGCGGAACTGTGTGTGACCTTTTCAAGTACTGCGCATTTATTCTGCGAAAGTTGCAGAGAAATCACGCGAAATGTTTGAAAAGTAGCGAGTACGTGTAAGGAACGCTCGGGCAAATAAGCAACACGCTTTGGAAAATTTTTGAAAAATTGTGTGTTTCAGCCTGTGTGTTAATTAACTATGCCGTTCGCAAGCAAAACAATTTAAATTTAGTCTAAAAAAATTAAATACTGACATTCGAAGCAATAAAAATAACCAAAACATTAAATGAAAAAATTCGAAAAATCACAATTTGTAAATCATACTAACATTTGTTGTTGTGGCAGTGCAAATATGCAGCTTTAACAAACCAAAAATTATTAATTTACAAACATACAAAAATTACTAAGCAGCAAACAAATCTAATGAAACATAGTGGACAGCTATGCCTTGCCTAGCGCACAACCCTTGGCGGTGAGCTCCACCACGACGGACGCAAAGCTTTTGTGGTGCGATGCGCGTCAGCAGCAGCAACAACAACGACATTAGTGGCAACACGAAAATCCAAGCAGTGTGAGTAGATTTTATTGCGCCGCAGCAAAATTTTTCGCTTTCTACATACCCAGTACTTGCATTTGGTATGTATTGTTGTTGATGAAATTCCCTCCCAAAAAAACAAAAACAGCAGTGGCAAAAACTTCGAAAGAAGTACTTACCTGCGAAATATGCCAAATTATACATTTATGAATATTACAAATGCGCAGCAATAATTTTCAAACTATTTAGTTAAGGTATTTCCATTCTTTTCCACACTCCATACGTGGCAATCACTGCCAAACTGTTGACGTTCAGGCGAATTGTAGGTTAGAAAGCGATTATGGCTTATGCTTCTTTTAAGAGATGAATTCGGATTTCTTTTTATTTGCTTTAAGTCTACACATCTTGTAGTGAGCAAACTAGTGTGGTTAAATATTAGTTTACACTTAGAAAAAAAAACTAACCAAAACAGCACTGGTCAGCAATGTAATGTAATTCTGTATGTACATATGTATGTATGTATGTATGTATGTATTTAACACTATTATGGAATTTCTAGACTGACAGCGCCTAGTGCGAAACATTACAAACTGGAACCAATCATAAAATGATTTTTTGCTAATTGTTTTTATGCTAGAAATTTTGAAATTTCAATTTCCAATTTTTTTAAACCCAAACTTGTACTTTAGGTTCTTCAAGCTCATCTTTAAAATTTTTGAAATTATCTGTTTTTTCTTTTTCCATAACAAAAATATCTTTTATTACTGCCTTTTATGATCTCAACCATAATTAAAAATTATTTTAAGTATTATTTTTGTTAAATTAGGTAAACATGTTTTTGAAAAAATTAAAGAAACTCTTAGTAGTTTAAAAGTCATCGGAAACGAAAGATAAAATAACAAACATTAAGGGCAAACTAATTTACGGGTGAAATAACTGTTTTTTTGTACAGCATAAAAACAAAAAATCAAAAAAATTGTGTATGTGAATTTTTCACCTCAATTTTGTGGTTATGTGAAAGAAATATTTATGCAAAAGTTGTAGATCTTTTTATTGCCTACAATTTTTTTCTATAGCACTCGTAGTTTCGCCGGAAATCAAAATAAATAAACCATTCCAAAATTCAGCCCCGCCTCTCTTCTTCCTTTTCCCGACCTCAGATCGCTCATAAATACTTTTTCCCTTAATGTTTGTTATTTTAGCTTTCGTTTCCGGTGAGTTTTGTTCTACTATGAATTGATGATTGTTTCTTTTTATTGAAAGCTTCGTCAATATTCTGTTAATTCGTTTTTATAATTCAATCATAATTCAAAGTTTTTTCAGTTTTTGCAATTTTTTACATATTTATTTATTAAAAATCTATTGTTTGACAAATTATTAAGCTTACATGTTCAAATGTGTTTTTGCTTGTGTAAATTTTTGGTTTTGTTTGAGTTGTAATGAAAATATATTCAATTCGGAGTAATTCGGAGTTGTCATGTTTCTTTTCAGCTTCCAAAAATACAGCTAGTTTCAAATGATTCATATATTTTGGTCGATTTGGAAATTCCGTTAAAATTTTATTGATTTCGGAGTAATTCGGAGTCGTCGAGATTCTTTTCTAGTTTCCAAAAATATAGTTAGTTTCAAATGATCCATATATTTTGGTCGATTTGGAAAATCCGTTAAAATTTTATTAATTTCGGAGTAATTCGGAGTCTTCAAGCTTCTTTTCTAACTTCAAAAAATATACTTTAGTTTAAAATTTTCCATATATTTTGGTCGATTTCGAAATTTAAAACTTTATATATTATATTTTGTTGGGGGATCAAGCCAATATTTAAATAACGCGATTCAAACTAATTACATGAAGTTTCAACAATCATATCTTCTAAATACTAGTATCAACTTTTTTAGTTTGTTTTTTCAAAATATTTTTTATATTTCGCTTATCTATTTAAACTAGTTTGGGATTTCTTTTGACAAAATATATAGATTCTGGCATTAAAATGCCTTCAATAAGTCTACATATATACATATGTACATAGATATACCACAGAAATAATATATTATAAACGTTTCTTTAACGTTGAAGTAAAGTTAATGCGTGTAAAAGAAGAGCCATGTTTATGATTTTTTTTATGAAGCAGTTGACATTAATTTCTAAAACAAAAAAAGTACATAATAATTTGACTTTTAAAGAATAAGCTGTTAAATTTTCATGGCGAAATATTAAAATAAACGCAATGGCAGCATTAATTCTGGAGCGTCTTGGTAAAAAGTTGAAGAAATAATAACTAACACTGGATCATCTGAAATCACAAAAAAATTTAGGTATTCACATTGCCTAGAAAAGCTGTGGAGTTTTCGAAAATTGAATTTTTAACTTTTTGGGAACAGTTTGAAGGAAAAAACGCACTTTTTTCGAAAATACAATTCAAAATATTAATGTATAATGAAAATTACAAATTAAAAACAAAAAACTACCCAGCTTTAGTGCTAAATTATGTATAGAAAAAATTCTCAAGATTTCAAAACTATCGGTGTGTTAGTTTGAAGTTAAGTGGGTTCCGACTTGGAAAATTCCGACTTGAAAACTCTTCAAAGTTCTGAAATCTGATGTTAAACGTTCATGAGATGGATGTAAAAGTACGCGTAACTTCGTCAATTTCGTTCCAACCTTCTCAAAGTTTTGACACAATATTTTTGAAATATTTTGCATTAATTTATAAGAAATAAGTAAGGAAGGGCTAAGGTCGATTACAACCAAACATTTTATACTTTTACAACTTGCAAGAATCAAAGGCAGGGAAATACTTTAAGGTGTAAAACCAATCATATATAGTACATTAAAGTTAGCCAGATGTTCGAAAATCTTGATATTCGTTATATGTAGTCGTCACTCAAATTTATCTATTTTAGGCACAAAGATATACTGTTATGAGTAAAACACGCTTTCTTATTTTCTTTGGGATGACTCACATATTGGCCGACATATACGGTACAAAGCCAAACGGAAGTTTGAAAACCCGTTTTATTAGATATATGGGGGCTATTGGTCCGATTCAATACATTTTTGACATACAGACATACCAATATAAGAGAAGGATTGTACCTCAATTTCACATATATTTTCACATATTTTAGTTATAGAATATAAGTATATCACACATTGACCCACATTTTCCATCAAAAGTCAATGACAAAAGTAGTTGTATGTGTTGAAAGATTTTTGAAATCAAATCGTAAGCAAACCCCTTAGCACATTATTCACAAATTTTTATTTCAGTTTTGTGGTAAAGTATTATTATTGTTATCAATTTGTTTTTCGTTTTATTTAGTTTTTGTGAAATGTGCAATATTTCCCACTGTTGTTAACAGCCATGTCCAAAATCTAACCAGATGTCACAGTAAATAGATAAAGGTGGAAAAAGTGACGGCATGTAATCAACGAGTCAAAGCTCAGATAACGGTAAATGAGTGTTAATGGCCAAACAATGTCGAACAAATATCATATATAATATATGCAAATACTTGTTTCGCTTTAATTTCAATATTTTAATAAAATATAATTTAGAATGAAGGGAAAAAGTAAATTAGCTATGCATATTACATAATAACTAATGATGGTAATCACGAATAATCTACATACATAAGTATATGCATGGTATATAATTGTGCTACGATCTATATATAGTATATTTAAATAATTATGCAATAAAATATATAGTAAAATAAATAATAGTAAAATTTATTGCGATTAAAATTGACTAAAATACTCGCTGCATAACACAAAAACCCAAAATTTTAATTTGTTTCAAATAAATCATATCGTTTGACGCCAGCAGTCGCAACAAATGCACATTCGAAATATTATTTATGCAGTTTTGACAAACTATATAAGTATATATGTATGTATATATTTTCCCGTTTTGACAAACTAAACCAAAAATATTACGCTTTGAACCTGTTATTATAAATATAGATTTCAAACAAGACCTTATTGAATGCTAAAATAGTACAAAACTGGTTAAAAATAGAACATTTCACAAACACTTTAAATTATTTTATGCAAAAACCATGCAAGACTCTTGTTATTCACTTAGAAGCTTAAAAACTTGAAACAGTTTATAATACCAATAAAGAAACATCAGAGATTCTGCAAAGTATATATATATACATATACATATATATATACATATATATGTATATATATATATATATATATGTATATATGTATATATATATGTATATATATGGTTTCGGCGGAACCGTCTGTCTGTCCGTCCGTCTGTATATACGCGAAGTTTTTAAAATATCGAATACCTGATTTTCCCATGACCTTTTCAAACAAACTGAACCATCTGAATATCTATATAGTCCAGTCATTATAGTAAGTTCACCTACTATATAGTAGTATACCCTACCATATGTAGGTTTTGAGACAACTTTAGGGTGTCAATATACAAGTATTTACAGACATATAAATGGGTATATCGAATTCCGAGATTCTTACCTAATTTAAGCTTAAATGACTGGACTAATAAGTATACTCTTGCAACCAGTTGCTACAGAGTATTATAGTTTTGTTCACCTAACGGTTGTACTTATCACCTGCAACTAAACGAGATAGTTATAGGTTTGTATATACAAATATATAAGTATATAAATGATCAAGATGACGAGAGAAGTTGAAATCCGTACTTTTTTTAATGAGCGTGACCCCGTCCTCTAACAGATTTAATGTACGTGTCTCCTAAACCACTTAAGCTACATCGAACAAATTTACTGAGTACAAATCTTATAAGAACTTCTACTGACAGTGTAAAAATGGATGAAATCGGGGTATACTGTTAAAAACTACTAAAAGTGCGATAAATCAATAACTAAATACGCTAGAGACATTAAATTTTTACACCAAGATGGTATTAGATAGTTTTAGGAAAGCCCTTGTGAAAATTGAACGATGGGCGTGGCACCGCCCACTTTTTGGTGCAATTCCATATCTCAGGCCCCGACTGACCGATTTCGAATTTAGTATGTAGCATTCCTTTTATATTCCTATGTCATATTGTGAAAATGGGCGAAATCGGACAACAACCACGCCTACTTCCCATATAGCGCAATTTTAAATTTCACTTAATTCGTTCAGTTTTCAGTAAAAAAATCAAGAACCAACTAATATCACGGGATTAAACTTGTCTAATGTCTTTAGTGTGTGCCACCATATGACCAAAAATTGTTTAAATCCAATAAAAACTGTTCAAGCCCCTAGGTACCGAACAATTAGACACCGGTACCTATAGTTGACTGAAAATGTTGATCGAAAATGTCGGTCAATGTGTGATTTATATAACTGAAATTAAAGGATAATTCTTCTCTTATAATGATATGTCAGATGTCAAAAGTTGGTTGAATTGGACCAATACTTCCCTGAGCTCCCATATACCTAATATACAGATCTTTGGACTTCTGGGTGACTTTCTACTGCTTGTTTTATTCATAACAGTGTAACTTTGTGCCTAAAATAGATAAATTTGAGCAAAAACTCGGCTTAGCCCCTTTATAACTATAATAATATCAGGATTTTCGAACATTCGGCTGACTTTACTCTATATGATTGGTTTTACACCTTAAGGGGGTATTCTGGTCTAGAAGCATGAATTTCAGGTAATTTTTAAAGTGTCGTAAAAAAAGGCAATTAATGTTTTTACTATCCATTTTTTATTAGTTATTTGTTAATTTTAGAAGAGTACAGAAAAAACTAAAAAAATAAACAATTTCAAAAATTATGAGCTGACGAAGTGGGGGTCTCTAAAAATTTCCACGTGACCATACCCATGATTTCAACCCTCCTAGTTATCTGAAACCAAAAAAAAAAACAAAGATTGTTAATCTAGAATAATGTCGCTACGGCCGGAACTACGGAAAAGTGGGAAACAATTTTTTTCACAAAATGGCGATTTTTTTGGATCACTTTTTCTGACTTTCGAATTTTTTAAAAATAATAAAAATAAAAATTTGGGGATGGGGCTAGTTCCAACCATAGACACGCCTATAAAAAAGACTCTATAAAAATTTCAAGTAAATCGGTCCAGTAGAACCTGAGAAATCGTGAGTATCGTTCCGAAAAAGTCAATTTAGAGAAAAATGCGTTTAAAGTTTCGCGTAAAGTCTTTTGTTCGATTAGTTCCGGCAGAACCAGTTTGGATGCCGGGTCAGAAAAATGCCTATATCTCCGAAAATAATTTGAATTTTGAAAAATCCTCTTGTACACATATTCTTGAAAAGTTAAACTTTGGAAATATAAACTAAATTTTTTTTATTTTTTTAAATTTCTAAACCAGAATACCCACTTAAAGTATTTCCCTGGCTTTGATTCTTGAACAAAGAAGATCAAACACCAATTTTCTTCTAATCATTTTTACAATTGCTCGAAAAATTTTCTAAATGGATTTCACTGGATGTGTGAACCATATTTTTGCAAAAATTTTGAAAATCACTGTAATGATTCAACATAACTTCAAAAAGTTTCGAGACCACTTATAAAGAATATTCGCTAATTTTTCTATGTCCCCAACAATGAAAAACCGCTCGAGTAGTTAAAGGTCAGCTATATAATATATTCAGAGAATTTATTTGATTGGGTTTAAAATTAAGAACTAAAAGTAAACAGAACTGAAATAAATAGACTATGTTCCTAATTATGTTGAGTGATTTTTCCTCTGGTCGAAGGAGCAGAAACAGTACCCAAACAATTTTGGCAATCATAAAAAGTTTAGTTGAGAAATACAAGTAAAAATGCATAATGAGCTAAGATATTGCAGAGTTTTCATTTAATCCCACAAATTTTAAAAGGTAAAAATAAATATTTTGCTCAGAGACGAAATCTCAAAAACCTAATTGCAAACGACATTAGAATATTGGGGGGTTACGCGACGAATTTATTTTGGTAGTGTGTTACGAAACTCGACTTAGGCGATTTCTCACAATAATTTCACAGAAGATACATATGTATGTATATCTACAGACAAGTGTTCAATTTCTGAATAAAGTTTTGTCATTCGATTCCAAAATGGAGTTTTTTCCAGCTAAAGATTCTTGACCCCTAAAAATCCACGTCAAAAAAAAAAACGTAGATAAAGCTTTTGTACCGGTAGGTTAATGAAAAAATTATAAATTAATTTTAGAATTCAATATTTTATAATTTTATATAATAGATACTAGTATATGAATATTTCTTTCCAAAAATAAGGAAAATATGGAAAGCTGCAAAGCATAGGACCTTAGTACTAATATTTTGTACGCTATTTTCTATTGCTGTCTACCAACCACTTTTTCTGAATATAAAGTGAAAAAATTGATATTTTTACCCACATAAAATATATTACAAATTTATACATAGCACTGACAAAAACAAAAATAATTTAGGAAATTTAATTTTTCTTAATTTTTCTTCTAAATTGAAAAGTCTTACTACTTTTTGCTCACAGGTTTTTTGCTTGAGTTCGTGAAATGATTAATTACCTGCGGAACCAACCGCAATGAATTGTATACATACAAATGTAGTATTAACATAAAATTCGTTCCCAAATTATTTTTTTAAAATACAGCAAAAAATAAAAACAAAATTAGAGAGATTGAAAGAAGAGAGCGAGGCGTCTGTAGTGACGAAATACCAAAAAACACGACGACGCGAGGCTCAAGTGTGAAATAATGAATCAAAAAGCATAAACAAAAATATAACATTTTGTTATACATACATTATATATATGTACATATGTATGTATATTTACGTATAGCACATAACATTAATGATATCTGCGAAAAATGTAGCGAAAAGTGACAAAGATGACATTTTGACGAAGCGATAATTAAATAAATATTTATATAAATAATTTTAAACAAATGCGAATAGACAAGCGGGACCCACCATAAACATATTTATGCATGTAGCTTGTGTTCTCAGACATTGCGGCTCTAAAGAATGAAGAAATGTTTTGTGAAAAGTTCTTCGGAAATATGTATGGTATGCACAAATATTAGGGTGGGTAAAAAAAAAAAATGGCTGATAGGGACCTCTAATAAAAACCGAATGTTTTTTCGCTTCGTACTCTGAAAAAATGCTTGATAAGTAGGCACCTTTAAGGAAGTCGCTCCAAGTATGAGCTCTTAATTGTAATAGGAAGGTAATCCACCTAGCGGTCTTCTATTTTTTTCTTACTATCGGATAGAAAAATTGAAATCTCGCTTTCAACTACTGGGAAAAATATTTCGTTTTGTGATTTTTGTAGGAAATTTACCACTCTACCAAAATGACATTTTTTATTTTTTTATTTGTAGAAAATATTTTTTTATGTTTTTTTTAATAAATTTTTTTAGTACTTTTTTTAGTTGACTTTTGACGATGAGTATCTCGTAAACGTTTAACTTATTCGAAAAATTATTTGGAGCATTTTTGTGGAGCGGAAAATTTTCTACAAGTTTATGATTTTAAATTTTCACATTTTAACTGTTAATATCTTTTAAACGGTTAGGCTTACGAAAACGCCGTTATAAATCTTTTTTGAAGCGCTTTCAATTTCCTACAAAATCCTCAAAACAAAATATTCTTTCATGTTGGAAGTGAGTTACAATTTTTCTATCTGGTAATAAGAAGAAAAAATAGAAAACCGTTAGGCGGCGGACCTTTCCGTTATAATTAATAGCTTATACTTCAACAGCCATTCTTAGAGGTGTCTATTAAACAATTTTTCAGAGTACGAAGCGAAAAAAAATCGTTTTATTTTTGCCTACCCTAATGTTTGTCCATGCATATTTCAAAAGAACTTTTCTCAAAACATTTCTTCATTCTTCAAAAAAAGTACTTATTAGAAAAAGGATTTATTCAAAAAACATAAACATTCGGTTTTATGACCCACCCTAATACACAGTATTCCCCTCACAACAAGAAATTTTTGGAATTTTTCAATTTCAGTATACTGTTTTTTATTACCCAACGAATATGCAAATGGCAACAACGTCATAATTATTTAATTTCATAAGCTTGCTTGGCTAAACAATAACAAAAACATAAACACATACCGGAGATTAAGTAATTAAATGGATTATGAGGAATAATAAGATCTTTTGTTTGTTTGAACGCTTTCTGACGACAATTTTCAACGAAATACCTAAAACAGCAATGAAACTGCAGTTTTTATTTCGATTTTAAACGTTTTCGCATTATTTATTTTGTGCTTTGTCTTGCAAATTGCGCATGTGACCCCCCGGATTTCCGCCACCGCTTCCACTAAGTCGCGAAGTCAAACCCTAAACATTTGAATGCACACGATTTTATACGAGTATATTTGGTATGTATGTATGTATGTATGTACTTAACATACATTTGTACACATTTTTATAGAAACGAAAGACAAGAAGCAAGACTCTCTGTATTTGAGATGAAGCACAGGAAACCATTTTCGCAGTCAAAGTAGACGTGTATTTTGAAATCTTAAGTTAGAGGCGCTATTTGCTGCCGAAATGATTACATTGTCGAATATTCTTTACATGCGATTGCCGTTAAGGCGCTTTGCGACGTAAAGCTGGTTTAAAATGAAACCTGTTCAAAGAACTCGGTATTCTAATGTGAGAGAAGGTAACTTTCTAAACACTGGTGAACAAAAATTTCTTAGTAAAGAGTAAAGTTTAGACATGTGGTTTCCAAGTAGAAATAAAACGAGTATTAATTAATGTTCTGACCAAGAATTTAGATTTATTATAAATGTAAAGGTTGGCCACCCATTTTTTGAAGCAGTCGATCTCGAATCTCGATCAAACTTTCACATTACCCAAAAAAATAGATCAGCGGTGTTAAATGGCACGAACTTAGAGGCCGTGCCACATGCCCACAACGCGATAAAGTGCCTTCACCAAAAGTTTCGTACAATTAATTGATGCCGTTCATATCAACGTCCTCCGATTCAAGCGCCAAAGGGTCATTAACAATGGCTCTTTAGCTTGCTTAATAGACTGAGTATAAATCAAGTACGAGTAATATCTGTGAAAAAGACCAACTTCGGAAAAAGTATTGTCTCATTGAAAACCACAATTCTCTCTTTCAAATGTTAACCCCGGCTACGTTTCAGATGGTCCATACGTTGAGTCCAATTTTCTCTGACTCGTTCGAGCATTTCGACTAGTAACTAGCTAATGACACACTTGACATTTTGCTTTAAGTCCTGAATAAAACAGGAGTTGTGGCATAGATTTTCGATTTTACAAGTTTTACAGTCTAACGGTGTGATATAACTCGATATTGGTGGACAACCGACCGACCCAAAACTCTCTCTCTCTTAATAAATCAATTCGTCTGTCGATGTGAACGGTGCCGAATCAACTCTCCATGGTCTTCGTGTACACTCTCTGCTATATTTTTTTCACGGCATGCTGGACATGATCGAATATTATCCAAGAATGAATGCTGGGTCTCAAGATGGGTCATGAGGTTGCGAATAGTACGCTCGGTGGGCCGACTATGTTGACCATAAGTTGAGCGAACCGAGCGAAACACTTTCTTCACAGAACGTGAATTTTCGTAATAAAGTTGAACGATTTGTAAAGGTTGTTCAGATGTTAGTCTTACCATGATGAAATACCAAACAATACTTAACATGAATAACAGGACAGGAACAACACGACTCACGCGATCGTCAAAAACAAAGTTATTGAAGGAAGTACCTTTACCCGGATCACCCGTTATATTTTAACTTAATTTTAGGTATTTTTTCGGAAGCAACTGCGATAAGAATGCTCAAGAAGTAAGAGAGAAACAGTTGTTTGTTGTTCACATTTTAAGATATGTTGGATATTTATAGTTTCACATTTAGCTGGTATCTCTCTAAGAAAGCTAATCGAGAACATAGAAATTGCAAAATGATGTTAGATCACTGACCACAAATACGCCTTTGGTCATTTCAAATTCAAGTCAACTAACGAGTTCCGAGAACGAAACAATCGGCAGTCGGTGGAATTACTCAAAAAATAGTTCGCAAGTTCCCAAATAACACAAGTGGCTCCAAATCAATATAATGGCAACGAACATATCATGCATATCTGAAAAGATCTTTTCTTTGCAGCGGTGATTTATAAAGCTGTTAGTAGAATGCTGATCGAGAACTATCCATCAACTCCAGTTTAGGCATGAATTTGTTTTACCGGTTGCCAGATACATCAGCTGCTTGGTAGAAGATGAGATAGTATCATCTCGACACCTTCTTTCCGAATATGCCGTCCAAGAGAAAGAGCGGAAGTAGAAATAAAGCACCCAAGCAGATTTGTGAACAGTTCAAGGAACGTTGTCGTTAGATATCCAACATCAGTGTTAACAGTCATAACTTCGAAGTCATAGATAATTTCGACTATCTTGGAACCAGCATTAATAACAACAACAATGTCAGCCGCGAAATCCATCGCAGAATAACTCTTGCCAACAGCTGCTACTTCGGACTGACTAGGCAATTGAGAAGTAAAGTCCCTTCTTCACTCGTTGAACATAGACCAAACTCTATAAGTCACTCATAATTCCCGGCCTGCTATATGATGCAGTGGTATGGGTTATGACAACAACTGATGAGTCGACGTTACGAATTTTCGGAGGAAAGATTCTGTGGAAGATTTATGGTCCTTTGCGCGTTGGTCACGGCGAATATCGCATTCTCTGGAACGATGAGCTGTATAAGATATACGACGCGTCGTTACGAATTTTCGGAGGAAAGATTCTGTGGAAAATTTATGGCCCTTTGCCATCTAACCTCACCTAACCTTGTAGCTATACGATGTCACAAAACGAAAACGGCAACGTCGAGACTGCGGACCCTGTATAACGTACAATTCTAAGATGCATTTTTTTTGTAAAGACTTTCAAATGAAATTATGCACTGAAGTTGAACGGAAACAATTGTTTTGCTGTCATAATGCGAGCACATAAAATCGGTATAACTATGTGTTTATGACGCACTTCAAACAAAAGCCGCCATTTGTTAACCTATACCTTTGTGTATATAAGAGGGAGTGGGTGCTTGTGCGTCTGTGTGAGTTCGAAGTGTTTTTACGTCAATTCTAATGCCAAATGAGTGCTTTGTTCTACACGAAAGTAAGTATATATAGAGGAGATTGTATTTGTGCTGCAGATGTGTGTGTAACGAAATACATTATATATATGTATTTAAAAATGTATGTATACGAAATATTTATATATTCAAGTTTTAGTTTGATTTCAAAAGTACATTTAATACACAGCAATACATACATTTGTAGTTACTGGAGCCGTGTGCCCAGAAATGAAGATTACTGCCTTTGTTAATGCATATAACCATATAATAAGTCATTTATTAAAAACATGCTTATATGTACATATGTACATTTATAGACAAATATAGTTAAATTTTTAATTAATATGCCATACTTGTAAGAAATATTAGCAAATGCACATATTTGCATGCCAGTTACACACAAGTCTTCTAAAATGCAAAACAACGTATCATCAAAAAATCGAAATTGATTTTTTTTTTTTGCTTACGATGCACCACATCATATTATATATGTATGTGCATAGTAAAGTTGTTAGCTTCCGCTGCCAGATATAACCAATATATAACCATTTTATAACCAAAACTCAAATTTTGTTTCAATATGAGTATATGATAACCAATATGATAACCAATAATATAACCATTTTATAACCAAATCTAAAATTTTGTATCAGTGTATGATAACCAATAATATAACCATTAAACTGAAATTTGGTTTCAATATGTGTGGTTTCTATTAGATCGGTTTTTCTTTGCCTGCAAACGTATGAAAAGTGATGTTACGTTATTTTGCATTTTAGTTGACGATATGTAAATATGTATGTATCTAAGTAGTGTCGTGGGTCCGTGCTCGTAACTGGTGATGCGCTTATGAGTATAAGCTGATTTACTCATTTACTTAACCGAACATAGCACACACCTTCAGAACTAATTTCACACTTATGCACAACTGTATATACTTGTATATATACTTAGTTACAAATATACATATACTAGTGTAATTAAATGCTTGCTCCCTTGGCGATACATCATCGTCGAATTGTGCAAGCATCTGGTAATTTTAGCCAAACAATCTAGTATCCTCTATCTAAACTTGTTGTGATATATAATCTCGATATTCTATACAAATGTATATGTATGCGTGTGTGTATATAACTAGCTATATAATCACATTTTGCATGCAAGTATAAATTAATTCGACAAAAGTCCATCATTTGTGGGTTGCGCTTCATGCTTGTGACGCTTGTCATAGTAGCGTGTGGTCCAAAAGCAGTGAGAAGAAAATTTCTTTACTTGTATGAAATTTATTTAAAGAATTAAAATTGAATTAAAATAATTGTCTAACCTTTTTTTAAGACAAACCACAGGTTCTCGATAGGATTAATATCGGGACTTTGAGAGTCCCAAAGTTTCAATTCGTTGACTTCTAATAGACTTCATATTCTTCTTACCTTTGTGCTAGGCATCGTTGTCTAACATCAGAACGATTTTGCTACTGTTCAGACCCAATTTGCAAAATCTCATCAGTTCCTTATTTGAAACGTTTGACATTTACTTTTTGAAGATAATTTCATTTAAATGTTGACCGCGGCTGGGGAAAGTCTCCAACAAAGAAAAATACCTTTGATTTAATAGATTTATACATAGATATTCGCGTCCATATTCCGCTCGATTAAAACTAGGTCCACAACACCACTTTTGCAAACATCACGCCAAAATAGCACTTTTCCGCTTCCAAAGTGGAGTGTTGGGATGACATCGCTGCTGGTAATAGTCTTTGATGACTTCTCTCAAACGTAATGTATTCCGTCAGACCCGTGAAGATTAACCTTGTTTTCGTCGTTCCAAAACACATCCGCCCACTATTCTGGAGTCCAGTTTTGGTGCGCTTTAGCAAATTTTAAACGTAATTCTTGATGACGTTTAGTAAGTACTGGTTTTTTAATTTTGCGCCTGGCTTTAAACCCTTGTTTTTTCAATTCGCGGTGTACAGTCATGCGAGAAACTTGTTTGCCGTAAGTCCTCTTTAGTTCTTTTGGTACCTCAGCACCTGATTTTACTGCTTCCGAGGTCAACAGACGGTTGATAGTTCGTCCATTGTGGTTATTTTAAACGGATCGTAGACCTGATCGATGTTTTGATACTCATATTTCATGCCAATTTACAATATTTTCACTGACCCAAAAGAAACTTCAGCTAAATTTGCAACTTGCCGATTTGAAAGTCCTTCATTCAAACATTATAGTATATAATATGTAGGTGGTAAAAAGTCAAGCATAGCGACGGATGTCATAGTATCATAAGGTTATAAGGGATGTGGATCGATTGCGATCTTTTCATCACAATTGCTGCATATGAGAGGGGTCGTTGCCTTACATTAGAACGATTGTTCTAAGAAGTGGTTCTTAGAACTTTTAAAACAATTTCTGTAATGTTTGTTGTTTTATATTTCCTCTCGGATGGTTTTCATCGTACTATGATTTTTTTGTGTTTTAAAAAATTATCTAGTCTGGTATAATTATTAATGCAAAATGCTTAAAGTGTTACCAATTTTTATTCGAAAAACAATTTTAATTTTTAAAAACACAAAAAAATCATAGGACGATGAAAACCATCCGAGAGGAAATATAAAATAACAAACATTAAAGAAAAAAAATTTATAGACAATCTGAAGTCGGGAAAAGAAAGGTGAGGAGATTATTTAAGGATTATAAACGGTTTATCTCATTTTTCGGCAATGCCACGAGTCCTATAGAGGAAAATTAAATGGCCATGTTGTAGAGAATGAAAATACCTATAACTTATATAATATTATTATATATATTATTTTTTTCACATAACCTCAAAATTTATGTGAAAAATTCAAATAAGGTTTTTTTATTTTTATTTTGTACAAATACAATTTTTTCTACACGACACTTCGTGTAAATGCAAAAAATAGACCTCAATAACCGATTCAAAATTGTTTTTTACTGCTGATACTACGAAATAATATGTGATGAAATAATACAGCCTTTTCGTTTTGTAGTATATTTGTTTGCATTTTTTGAGAAAAGTAGTTTGAGCCAGAAAACTCTTGAAATTTGATCTCATTTATCATCTTGAATGCATCAAAAATCTGTTTAGACTTATTACTTCGATTCATTATAATCCACAAAAATTCTTGAAGGCGTGAGATCCAAAGTGCCTCAGTATAGGTTTCAAAAGACGGGAGAGTCAAGAAAAGAGTGTTGAGCAGATTTCAAGCATGGATTTCAAAGGACGGGAGAGTCAAGAAAAGAGTGTTGAGATGACTTCTCCCTGTCAGATTTTTAATTTGACGCCGATTAGATAATGCATCTTTCTTTACATTCCACTCGTGCCCTAGTAATGGAAAAGCGAAATTTGTTGAAATCAAGAAGCTCACTAGAGAGCTTACACTTAACAAAGGACCAGTATTAATCCTCAATTGTTTAAGTACTTGCAGCTGGTGTCGGCGTTAAGCTCTCACGAAAATCAGTCATGCAGTAGTAAACCGCAAGAAGAAATGCTATTGGTATATATTTCCTTTTCCTTGCATTTTCATTAGATTTACGATTTCTTGTGATTCCGCTGTGGCCAGTAACCTGTATTGGTGCTATCATGTAATAGCTTGAAGCTTTTGATCTTTGGCCAGATAATTCATAACCAATCTCGAGCTCACACTCAACAAGCTTAAGGCTAGTATCGCTACTCTGCCATCGAGGACAAAGCAAGGCTCTTAGATTTTTAAGTCGTCAGCTGAACTACTTTTCTCCATCATTTTTCATAGCAATTTGCTTTTCTTCTTCACTTTGAGCCGCGTAACTCCACAAATTACTCACTGACTTGCGGAGAGTCTTCTCGTGGCAATCGTTTTTGGATTAGTGAATTTGTGATCCTTTTGCTATTTTCAATGCCAAAAAATTAAATACATTTCTCACTCCTTTCAGTATAATTGTAGGTGCCATGTTGACTTCCGATAAACATAGATCTAAATTATGCTAGACATATTTATGTCTCGACGATCAGGGGCTTATTAGTTTATTTGTACAGATATTATAATTGTTTTATAACGGTTATATGTACCTTCGGTTCATCTTTTATCTGCTCGTTCTGCTCATTGTGTTTGAGCATCTGACCTTTGATCAAGAAAGGTAATTCAATAGAGTAGAGCTTACTACTTTCCATTTTATTCTATCAGTTCTATTTTATTTATACCAGTTTTATTTTTTTATACCAGTTGTATGTTCGATTCGTCGCTCAGCGAGTTCTATCTTATTTATACCAGTTGCACGTTCGATTCGTCGCTATTTCATTTGTTTGATGAAATAAAGACAACTTTTTACAATAGCAGATATACACCTCAACATTGTTCGTGTATATATATAAACTCTTCGATAATAACGGTCCAATAAATCGCATAAAAATAACCAACCAGTGATTTCATTTTTATAATAGCCACAAATCTGATCTCAACAGCTTAAAATAAACTCCAAATTAATAAGTGCATTTTATATACTCTCGGCTATAAATTCACTTCACTTCCTACGGATTACACGAATTTAATGGCAATCGATAAGGTATTTCGCGCACAGGTATTTACCGAATTATTTATGTATATACCCAAGCGCCATGAGATTTTTCAATATGCACCCACAGTGGAATGTGGAATACGTTGTTGCCAGGCGTCTGTTGTATAATGCAAAATTGTATTTTAAAGCAACACTAAAAAGTGTAAATCAATTCCTTCAACTCTCCCGTCTCCCGTCGCTTTTCATACAGTCAAATTAATGAGATCATTTGTATAGATACGACAAGAAAGCTAAAGAAACACCAACAACAATCACGGTGGAATATCGCAAGAAGATTGATTACCTAAACAAAAATTGAGAAGTGCAATCGAGAACTAAGATACAAGATACGAGTGCATACGAAGATAGCGCGCAAATTCGTCGGCTAGTTAGTTCATCTTGACTTGAAATCGGGCACTTGCTACGAGAAAAACTTTAGAAATTAGCAAATGAAGAGTTGATTAAAATAAATGTACTTAGCTGAAATGTAGGTATGTATGTAAAAATAAAGAATTCGTAATTTATTTATTGGGCAATAAGCAGTGGGTTTAATTAAAATTAATTTTGCACGAAGATCCAATAATATACATATAAAGCCGAAGGTCTTGGCAGCCAGTGCTTTAGTTGTTAAGTGGAATAATTATTTATAATTATTACTCTTGTAAATAAATAAATAAAATAAAAAAAATACATACATATATTATATATAAAACATACTAGTATACATTTTGACAAAAAAGTAACCGGAAATTGTAAAAAAGACGCAAAAGATTTAATTATTCACTAATATTTTGTCGACTTCAAAGATATCCCCACTAGATGTTATACAATGATTTTTCCAGTCCTCGAACTTGTCAAAATCACTTCTTGAATGGCCTTCAGCTCCTTCACCGAATTTTGTTTTATCTCTTCGATCGACTAAAAACGGATTCCACGGAGCGACAGTTTGGGAAACAAAAAAAAATCACACGGAGCCAAAATCGATGAACACGGTGGTTGATCGATGATATTCATTACCTTTTTGTCTTTAGTTTCGGTCACAATCGTGGCTCGATGCGATGATCGTGTAAAATCCATAAATTGTTCTTTCACAATTCCGGCCGTTTTCGGCGGATATTCTTTCGCAATACACCTCACTACGGCTAAATAGAACTTCTTATTGACCGTGTGTCTCTCCTGAACAAATTCAATCCACTCTGTTTTTCGCCTACAAACTAGAAGTCACGGCAACAAATATCTTCGAGTGTGATTCAGTACATATGTATGTGTCTCCATGCTCGTCATGGCGTATGAGCAACTTTAAAACAAGCAGCGGATTTGATAATTATTTTCTCTAAAAAGTCACCAAACTAGCTGACGTTGACTTCGAAAAAATTAATAAGTTTAATAAAAATTCTCAGGTTCTAAAGTCTTGGTACTTTCTTCGTCTTTCACCTTACTTGTGCTGCATTTGTTTCAGAAAATAAAACCACGCACAGTACTTACAGATAAAGATAAAGATACATAAATGAGAATTGCACCGCGAACTCAGGTGTGTTGTGTCCTCTTCTAAGCCACAAGGACGCACTTAACTTCAGCATATTGATAACTTCCAATATAGTGCTAGCTGCTATTGAAGCGATGTGATCCCTATTTGGAAACATGGATCCAATCATCTTTATCCCGCAGTCAATTAACGGGTGTTCTAGAGTTTCCAACTCCCAGTCACTGAACCGGCAATTTGCACAACAAGCTAGGCCCATGTTATATAAGTGCTTCTTGAGCTTACAGTGGCCAGTGTAGAATGCGAAAAGTAGCCTGAGTTTGTCCATTGGGAGGTTGATTACAATTGAAACCTGCTTAGATTTCAACCGCCCATTAGTATATTCGCAATGCGCATACCTTTGAGTTGTCGCCAATACCTCTCCCTGCCTTTCCTTCTTGCGAAGCAGTAGTTTTATGTTATGGAGACCCACCGCGATGAAGGGTTCAGGTCGTACCATGTTAGTGGATGCTGCGGAGTGGGCGAGCTAATCAGCCAGTTCATTCCCGGCGATACCTTTGTGACCTGGCACCCATGTAAGGTGCACTTGGTTACGTTCCGACAGACTATTTAGCCGTTCTCTACATTCCTGCAACAGTAGCGATTTGATCTCGTAGGCAGAGATCGCTTAAATGGTTATATCGCTAATATAGCCGCGTTGGAGGTTTATCTCTATGCATCGACTTATGGCAAAGACCTTTGTTTGAAATATGCACGGAAATTTTGCGATAAGTATGGAGAGTTTGGTGCGTGTTCCTGCGACTCCAGCACCATTGTACTATCACTGTTTCATTCCATTCAGCCTTACTGCTAAGGATAACCTTGACTTCTTAGCAAAATTTACTCTTTTGTAATGATAAGATTACCCTACCTCTGCCAAAGCCTTCTGCTGTCCTTTAAAGCAGCGTTTGTTTGGCTACTAGACCGATTACGAGGTGTAGTGGTGTGAGTCCAATGGTGTGAGTTCAAGTGTTGAAGTCGAGCATAGGCCTACCTTCTTAACTTGGGTATAAAAATAACCTTCGCAGTCCTCCATCTTTCAGGGATATATGCTAGTGCAAGGCTATCTCTCAAGACCCAAACTAGGCGTAGCCGTGGCCCCTGCTCACCATGTTGTAAAAGTGCTGGAAAGATAACGTCCGCCCCTAGAGACTGGAATTTCGCAGTATATAGTCTTCTTGCCATTACCCAATTTAAGCGAGATGGCTTGTGTTTGACAACGGGTAGACACTTCTCTTCCCAAATTGTTTGCGGGAAATGCATCCGCAGAAATGCCGTATCTCTTTCTTTCGCACTGGTCGCATATACGATGTCGCATCTTTTGATTGCCAATGCTATGTTAGTCTTGCCTGTGGCCAGAGCCTTGTGCAGTCCAGCTGCGTCTAGTGTAGATATGACGTTTTCATAGAAGTTCCTAAAGCTTTCTGTTCTGCAGACCTAATCTTCTTTTTATATTGGGTTAGGCTGCATTTATGTTCCTCTCAGATCCCCGACGTTTCAATTTTGTAGTTATTTCCTAAGATCTGAGAGTTTGATGGACCACCAAGAACAGTTGCGCCTGTTGGTTATCGTCTTTAGGGCAGCTGCAGTGGTACGCTTCTATGATAGACTGGCTCAGCGCAGACAATTTGCTTTCAGTGCTGAAGCTCTAGCACTTCTATCAGCCTGCCCACTCACATTCAGCTCCAGCGTATCCCGGAAGGTATCCCAGTTCCGGGGAATACATTTGGGGGGGCGGTAGTTGCTTGACTTCTACTTTTAGCGCGAACCTTATGATTCTATGATCCGATATGGAGGGCTCTGATGACACCTCCCATTGTGAGATCATTCCGTTCATTGGCTCATTGCTCAAAGTGACGTCAAGCACCTCCCTCCTACTTATTGTAATCAAGTACAGTGCACAAAGACAGTGACATGTTCGAAATATTGGAACATTAACTGTTAAAGTTGGACATCATTCATTTGCTCAGTCCAGTTTATTTTGAACGAGGTTTGCAAATGTATTTGAATTTTAAAAGCTTCACATTAGAATGCTCATTATTCAGAAGCACTTGGAACACATGAAACCCGAATAATTTATTGAACGATCACAGGGAACGGCAAAGAAACGAGATTGACTAAAAACTGAACGGATGACTGGGAGAATTTATTGATCTGTCAATATCGACACAAATTAAGTTATAAATATGATTATACATACATACATATGTATGTGTGTATGCAAATTTATATTTTATGAACGAAGAAATGCCAAAGGGCGAAATAACCAAAGCAAAATATTTACAAACAAAAACAAAAAAGCAAGCGCAGCCACCAAACGCAAATTGTCGTCGCGGCCAAATATTGATGACTAGGCAAGTTGAAGCCCCCACGAGCAGGCAAACCAACAAATTACACATTAACCACCAACCGAAGTGAGCACGAACCACCGGCTTCACCAGCAGCAAAAGCAGCAACAATGCGAGCGGAGAGAGTAACCAAATAAAAATGTACAAATATACATATGTGTGTGTGAGTGCCAGCTACGCCGGCAGCGGACGAGAGACGCACATGACTGCAACGACTGCGACGCCGGCAGCGGCAGAATATATTTCAAGTTCAAGGTTAAGAACTAGTTGTAGATACTTTTTTCCTCTCACACCACACGAACAAGTCAAACAAAAAGGAACAAAAAAAAAACACAAGCGAACAATAACAAAAGCAAAAACCAGCCGAACTCGTTACTCGCACAAAAGAGCAGTGTGAAGGCAAACAAACAGCAAAACAAGTCAAACACTCGCTAAAGCTCGCCAACGAATAACTACACACACACACACACACATACTTGAATTGACACATTGACGCAAATCGCACCGCGATTCGTATGCGAAGAGCCGGAGCGTCGCTGGGTATAACGCTTCATACATACATACATATATACACATTTTGCCGAGCAACATAGTGGAACAAAAACAAAAAAAAAAAAACAAAAAGCTTTAAAATGACGATAACACAAAAGCAACAACTCGTTTACAATCGCTAATATAATATATAGAGAAAGAGGGGGGAGAGAAAAGGGCCGCGCATTGCTGCCGCACCACCACAGCTGTTCATGGCCCCTGCACGCCTCGTCGCCCATTCGCTTCGTCTGTACGCGCTCAATGCAGCGCCTTGCTCGCCTGTACTTTATTCCATATTCAGGCATTGTTTGCCAGTTCTTTTTCGGTTTTTTAGTTTTGTGTTTTCATATTTTTGTCCCTTCTTTTGGTCTAACTTCGGCAGTGGCAACTTCGTTGTGTACTTCGTCGCGGCAACTGTAATATATTGCGAGCACAAATTGAGTATCTTAAAGATACGAGTACTCGCCTGATTCCATATACACTTACCAACCGCTACCCCCTCGCCCAGGCAGTTGCGGCAAAGCTCGCATGTTTGCCAGCTATTGCGACAATTGAAGGCCAGCAAACACGTCGATTTGAAATGAATAAAGAAGCACAAAGAAATGCTGCTTCAGTAAAGAGAGATGTATGTGCTTATGTGCATTTGTATATATGTATATACTATATGTATGTATGTGTGTAATGCTTTATTAGAAGTTTTAATATTGACAGATTCGAATAAAGCATATTGTTTATATTCTTGTATAAAGGTTAGTTTTCAATTATTTAAATTGTCTTTTAATTAATTATTTGTCATTACAATAAAATTTCGAATAAATGTTGGAGATAATCAGCCTGCATTATTTACCTCATCTAATACAAAGTGAGGTTACGTTTTGGCAAATAAAATATCGTGTCAAGTAAAAAAGTTTTCCATACAAACACTTCATTCTGAACGTTCAGGTAACTATATGCTAGAGTGGTCCGTTATCGGTGGTTCCAACAAATGAGAAGCTCATTGGCGAGAAAAGAACGTGTGCCAAATATCAAAATGATATCTTCAAAACTAGTTCGCATATACATACATATATATACAAATAGACAGAGGGACAAACGGATATGACTAAATGGTGAAATTCCTCATAACCGGACACACCGTCGCACCCCGTCCGGCTAAGAGGGCTATCCATATATGGGGGACCGGCAATCAAAGTTGTGTTTTTAAAATGGATGCTGAAAGTAGGAAGCATAACAAGAAATTTTTTTATACATTTGTACATTCCAACTCTGAATAAAATATGTAATAGTCACAGCGATCATTAGAAAAAATTTAACCCAGTTTGCTAATGAACCATTAACTCGAATTGTTGCCCGAGATCGATTAATTTTTACTGGTTAAACTTCCACTTGCTTATGCTCTGACACAGCCAACCCTTTGCACTTGCTCTCAACAATGTAATCAAAGGGTCCAAATGCTTGCTTTCTGCACCTGGCTTTGAATCACATCGAAATAATGCATTACCAATCATTTGAGGTCCAGATTTTTAGACTCTTGCATCTAGATGGGCGCAAACGGACCACTGCCACGCCCACAAAACGCCATTGAACGAAACCGTATAAAGTACTATAAGTACTTAATTAAGATATGAAACTCTAATGCGGCGCAGCGAATCGCGGTAGCAAGGGCTACAGTAACTAAATTTGCCCAGCAGATATAATCACTCTTGCTGAGTGTGTGAAAAAGGATGCAGTCTGTATAACGTTACTGTTAAAAACTACTAAAAGCGCAATAAATCATTAAATTTTACCTCTGAGATGGTTTGAGAGGGCTTTATTAAAATCGGTGTGAAAATTGGATGATGGGCGTGGCATCGCCCACTTTTAGGTGAAATTATATTTATATCTCAAGACCCGCCCAAACCGATTTCAACCAAATATAGTACATGACATTCCTATGTTACAGTGAGAAAATAGGCTAAATCGAACTACAACCATGCCCACTTCCCATATAACACAATTTTCAGCATACAAATAAAGAATTAATTAATATATTAGGAAACAACTTTAAAGGAATAGTGCATTTCAGGTGTATACCTTATGACTAAAAATTGCCTAAATCAAACTAAAACTGTTCAAGCTTCTATGTACTGAATATGTGGACCTAGTGCTTATAGTTGACTTTTTACCGAAAATATCGGTCAATGTGTGAGATATATAACTGAAATTCAGAGAGAGTCCTTTCCTGGTAGTAGTCCGTAAGAGCGCTACAAGTTGGTTGAAGCGGGTTCTTAGCCCCCATATGCTTTATATAGAGATTTTCGAACTTCCAGTTGACTTTATACCATATATGTGAATTAAATATCTTAATAAAATTGAGAGAGCATATAACGGCTTACAGTCGTGCATAGCATGAATAAAATCGGGTGAAAGCTCGTTCTAGACCCCATATAACTAACAAACCGTATGGCTTTTCCCTGGCTTTAATCCCTGCAAGTTGCAAGAGTATAACATTTTCGGTTATATCCGAACTTAACTCTTTCTTACTTGCCTCCTCTTTTTGTTTGTTCGACAACAAACCGATAATTTACCTTCCATTACCA
The DNA here is from genome assembly GCF_024586455.1 of Bactrocera neohumeralis. NCBI lineage: Eukaryota > Metazoa > Arthropoda > Insecta > Diptera > Tephritidae > Bactrocera > Bactrocera neohumeralis. The sequence goes on from NC_065919.1 coordinate 56,526,553, forward strand.
TCATTTTATGCTATGAGAATATATGTATATTCGTGCAAGAATCGTGATTGATTTTATGCAAGGATATTTTATTGCTATGAATGATGAACATTTCTAAATATTTTTTTCTTGAATTGCTTATTCTTCGAAAACATGCTTTCATTCGAAAAAAGTCAAAAAATTTCAAACAGTTTTGAATTTGTCCATCAATGCTCATTGTCTTTTTTGACATCAAAGGCATCTTCCGCCATGAATTTGTTTCTCCTGGACACACCGTCAACGCCAAATTTTACGTGGAAGTCCTCAGGAGACTCAAACGTAGGCTCAATCGGGTCCGACAAGACATCGCAGCCGATTAGAAGTTGCACCACGACAACGCCCGGCTTACACTGCTGCCTAACCAAGGTCGGTATGCCAACGCTTACGCTGGTGCCCTACAGCCTAGATGTGGCCCCGGACTTTTGTTGTTTCCTTGCCAGAAAAGGCCGATGAAAGGCAAGCATTTTGAGATAACAGAGGGGATCCAAGCAGCATGCACCTCGACTCTCAAGGTTATTCCGGAGAATGCCTGCCGTGACGCCTTCAATGCTTGGAAATTGCGCTGGAAGCGCTGCATCGACGCAGAACGAGCCTATTTTGAAAACTATTAAGAATTGTAACGATTGGTTCAATAAATTTTTTTAAATCGACTCAGTCCTATTACTTTCCGGACAAGCACTGTACTTGAGAAACCAACAATAATTCTCTATTAAGTACAATACAAGAGAATATAGAGTTATGGATTTATGTAATATGGTAAAGTTGCTTATTTCGCATAGTTAAGCCAGTTTGCCAGTTTCAAAATTCTCCATTCACAATTTTTAAAACCCAAATTAATAGCCGAAATTTATAGGTATTCATAAAGTTGTTTCTATTTTAATATACACGTAAATATTATTTTATAAACAAATACCTGCATATCTACCTAATATGTAAGTATATTAGTCTCAATTCATAATTTCATATTTTTCACAAAATATTTGCATTCCTCGCGCGAAACCATTGACCTTTGAACAGGCAACAAAGCGTGAGAATAGCAATCATAAACAATAAAATTTAGCATTAGTAACCAAATAGCGAATGAAATGTGCACATAAACATATTTCAAGTGTGCGAATATATGTACTCATATGTAACGATATGTAGAGCATATTCGTGTAGACAACCGTATGTATGTATGTATGTAGGAAATGCATTGCTGCAGTTGAGAATGCAAACAGCTGAAAAAGCACGCACGCCAAAGTTGAATGAACGAAATATTTGCTTTGTAACATAATCGCGAGGGGAAGCCTTAATTAATAATATACATGTGTAAACAAAATTACATACATACACACATATATTTGCATTAATAATTATTTTTTAAACGTGTGAAATTTTTTTCAAGTATTTGTTCACGAATGTAGAACACCTACAAAAATTCTAAAATATATTTATGATTGAGAAACGTTTATGATTTTTCGAATGTCAAGAATCGATTCTTAATCGACTTCGACTACTGAAGATCGATTCCGAAAAATCGATTATTTTACGAGAAAACTCGATTTTCGAGTAGAATCGGAATCGAGTTTACCATCTCTACTGGCAGCCATCGCGTGCACATATAATAACCTCCGTACAATAACCACCACAAAAAAAATAATTTTTTTCCATGTAATTTATATGGAAAACAGAAAATTTGAAAGAGACACCTCTTAATACTAATATTAAGAGCTCATCTTTTGAGTGACTTTTTTTACACATTTCGAAAGTTTTGAGCCTGTTTTTCAGTTGAAAAAAAAGGTTGCCTCAAAATGGCACACCCTAATGTACATACTACATATATATTTGAGAATTTTCTTCGAAATGTTGTAGTTGATCCATCGAGTTTCCAAAACTTTAAATACATTTTTCTTGAACGCTGTTTCCAGAGTCAAGTGCGGAAAACATCTCCGAAACGGCTGAACCATCGAACTGAAATTTTCACATTACTTTTTTAGATATATTTGTCAGTTATTGCGACGAAGAAAGATTTTTTGATAACAATTTCGACTTATCACTCACTCTGAAGAGTAAACTCTTTCGTAAAATACTGCTTTGTTTTTGTGAAGCTAGTTTCGACCTGACCTGTACACATCCATAGTAATAATAAATCTTTTTAATTTTTGGATTTTAAATAATTTTGAGCAGAAAAATCTTCCTCGCAGCCAGACACATTTTTTTGGCGATGGAATCAAAAGTTTTTCAAAATTAATCGCTGATTTGGCCTTGAAAGTCGAACAAGCTGCGGAATAAAACAATATTATATATAATATATAAGCACTGTACCACGTTTCATGTAAAATTATCAGTGAGATAATAGAATCTCAAGTCTAATAAAATCAAAAGACGGAACCCTATGAACAGCTGGTAATGAATAGCTCAACGGTGCCAGAGAACACTTAAAAGATATTCTCCACTCTTAAAATATCGAAACACACGATAAAATTTTAGTACAATCAGGTCAAGTCTATCATATATAGATCAAGCCTATCAAACAGCATCACCAGCCTAGGAGGAAATCATTTCAGCAATAACGGCCTGAAAAACCAACAAGTCCCCAGGATACGATAGAATCCGTCAAAAGATTCTAAGTGTATTTATGATGTTTATGTTCGACTTCCTGAGAAAAATAAATAACTGATGTATAGAACGACTTGGCGCATTTTTCGAGATCTTAAATTGAAAGCATACAAAAAACAACTTGCGCAAGAACTAAAATCGCTCGACCTTCCCAAACGACATCGCCTCGCTCTATTATATTAAGTTCCAAGAAGATCCGACGTTTTCGAGCCAAAATTTGTTGAGTAAAGGATACATTTCTGGCTCAAGAGGTATGTAAATAAGCAAAATGACCGATTTGGGACGAAAAGCAACCTGAAAAGATTCAAGAGCTACCATTTCATGTAGAAAAAAAAGGTTTTGTATGATTTGCGAACTAGTTGAATCATTGGCCCATATTTCTTTAAAAATAAGAACGTAGCTGCCAATGGCGATCGCTATGGCGTGTTGATAACCGACTATTTGATGCCCGAAATTGAGGCTCGTGATCTCGGCGACAATTTGTTTCAACGGCGCCACTTCCAACACATCGCACCAATCAAGGGATTTATTGAGAGAACACTTCGGTGAGCAGATAATTAAACGCTTTGACTTTTTCCTGTCAGGATATGTAAAGTCGAATGTCTATGCGGACAATACCGCTTCGATTCAGGCCTTGGAGCAAAACATCATGGGTGTCATTCAGCAGTTACCAGTCGACTCCTTCGAGCCATCGAAAATTGGACTCAACGGATGGACCATCTGAGACGTAGCTGCGGCCAACATTTGAATGATGAAATTCTTTCTTTAAAAAAGTAGAGAACCTCGAAATGGATCACCCTTTATGACCTTTTGACAGCTTTTACTTGAATTATATCCAGTTTGGTTTGCCATTTCATAATGAACTGTTTATTTTAGAGCTTACTTTTGGTTGAAGCAAAATTTTCGTATTTGGAGTGATGATAATCTCTCAACAATGGCTTTTAGATTATACTTGTATTCTCAAACAAGTCACTGCTTAGTCTGCTCTATGGGTGTGTTCTTCAACATGAAGCTGGTCATAATGTTGCAGTCAATGGGAAAGGCCTGATTTTAACTGGCACGGACTTGTCTCTAAACTGGACAACGTACAGCCCCAATTGCTGCAAAAAGTGGTTGGACTTCTCGGCTGGAATTTATTCGAACCAGCCGCGTCGGTCACTTGGCCGAAATCATTTTTAAAACATAATGGCAACCCCTTATATTTTTAATAAATTTTTGAAATTAATACATAAGTCTTCACAAAATAATAATCTGTTTCCATTTTTTCCAACATTTATTTATTAGACTCGTTTTATTATATATTTACAGTTATGATGCAACGGCAATCAGTGAAATTAAATTAGAGCCGAAGAGAAATTCATCAAAAATGCAAAAGAGGAACTGTAAAACTGTATACCTATATCCGTATGTATGTATGTGTGGGAAGATGGCAATAATGGAGGCACACATAATAAATGAAATTGCCAAGGAAAGGCGTGAATGAAAAACCGAACTTAAGCGGAATATGAATGACGACAACAAAACTAAAGGAAATGTCGACGACGGCGGCGTCGGCAGAAGGGTGGCGCTGCCGAGCGCAAACTGCGCGCCGAGAACAACAGAGATGTCAGCATACGGAAGGGCGAATGCGAAGGGATGGCGGATGCAATTATTTAAACAGCCATGACACATAGAACACATGCGCTCACTTTCACTTGCGCTCTCGTGTGTGCGCGCTCTCACTCTCCTCGATTAACTGCGTGCGCTACAAACACAAAGCAAATGCAAGCACACACACAAGCACAGGATGCACTCATATGCAATATATTTGCTTGTGTGAGTCTGTGTGTGTGTGTGCGTGTTTCGGCATTGCATTCGCCATGAACCGACAATTTGAAAGTGAATTGAGTGCAATGTGTGAGCCAGCGCGAGCGAGCGGGGTGGTTGCTGCACACTAGCGCGGCGGAATGCAAGAACAACAACCGCATACATTTACATGTATGTATGCACATTTAGTATATATAAATGCATATGTATTGCTGGTATATAGCGCGCATATAAGTAGAATAATGTGTGCGTGTAGTTGAAAACAAATATGGCGGACATGCGCAATTGCATTCAACTTGAACTTGAAATTTCATTATTTGCCAGCGATTGCAGCTGCAGCCAGCCAACACAGCTACAAAAGCAACAGAAAACGAAAATGAAAACGAACCCGAAACAGACGTCCATGCAATCCCAACGTCCACACTACACTACACTCGGCCAAGGAGCCCATAGGACACGGCTCCACATACATACATATGTACATACCAAGCTATATATATGGAAAACAGGAGCACAAGGACACAGGAGATTGCATAACATGACGCCAGTGTAACGGAATAGTCGAAATAGTGCGATTGCATCAGCAGCTGCCGGAATACGCAGCTCCCGAACTGCTTCCAACAGCGGAAATTTCCACCCAGCAGGTATGTATTTATTTGGCAATTTATTTCGTGTGTGTTCAGGCGTAAAGTGTAAAGGTCAAAGGTTGAAATACGAAATACGAAAGCGTTTGGTGCAAAATGCATTGTGTTCTTTTCTCAATTTTGTGACGAAATGTCGATCGTAGCGTGCCGCGTACGCCATTGTTGTCCGTACTTGTAGTTTGTCAACGGCGAAAAAAGCTTCGAAATGCGAAAACAACAAAACTACATAAAAATTTCACTTTTCAAAACTTTATTACAGCAGCGCACAAAGAGTGTGGCACTAAGAAAACACGAAAGCAGGCGCAAGGGGAAGTGCAAGCAACGGCGAGTGCAGTGGGACATTGCTTGTATATAACTTTGCGCTGAGCGTGAAAGCTCTCGCTTTTGTGTAAACCCACTGAAATATATTAAAAATGCTAAAATATATATACACACATATATATAAATGTATATGTACGTCAATAAACAGTTGTGAGCGCCATAAATTTTGCCTACTCAAAAGCTTTGGATGCTTGAGCTTTTAGCCGGCATGTTTTCGCCGCTGTGCTTTTGCTCAAATTCCAGCTTTTATCCACTTTTGTACGCTTTGGCGTGGAAAACAACACTTTTCCCCGTTTTTCCCTGTGTGCGTGGGTGTGTGCGTGCATGTGGTAGGCGCCTATTTGTAGCCTACACTATATTCTCATACACTTGGGCAGCATCAAAAGTGCGCCGACAAGCGCGCTTCCCACTTTAACGCTGCCAAACGTCAGGGATTGCGCACGATTTATTCGACATTCGTCACATATGTTGATGTGCTCAACGCAGCTTGTGCCTGAAAAGTGTGAAAAAGTAAATATGAAAATTGAAGTTAATTAAAATTAGTTGAAAAGTTGCTTTGAAAAAGTTTAAAAGCAAAGTAAATAAAATTATATATATGATTTATGGCGTATTTAATATCAAGCTTATTTGACCTTTGCCCTTTACTATAACTGGAAGTGAACTTCATTTGCGGCTATTTGGTTTATGACGCGTGTGTCACAGCAGCGTCGAAAGGGAACGCTATTAATATAGAAATATGGAAATATATACCTATGTATCAGTTAAGTGCATATGTATGTATATGCGCGTGTATGTGTTTTCGATCCCTAATCACAAAAATGCGATTTTGTCGAAGTTCGTGTATTTGTATGAACAATAAAATTAGCAAAATTGATTAATCGCTAAAAATAAGTGTGTTGTTGTAAAACAAGAAAACGACTTTATTAAAAAAAACCAAAAAAAAAACGACGAGAGAAGCTGTCCATACGGTATGCTAAATCAAGTGACAGCTAAAATTGATTCTACAGGGTTAGAATAACGCTGACGTCGATGCAGCAACAACAAGTTGCTGTTATGTCATGTTTGTGTGTGGGTGTTGCTGCAGCAAGGACTTACTTATACAAAACGGGATACAAATAGACAAAAATATACTAAAAATTTACGGCTAAGTTTTCAGTTATGTATGTACATATATACAAAATATTTTTTAATTGATGAAAATACTTCCAAGAACAGAAATAAGCTACTCAGAGAAAACGAACACATCAGAGTGCGATAACAGAATTTTTATTGGTGATAAGTAAAACGTGGTACTTAAAAAACAATTAAAGCATTTAAAAACCGATTATGAAATTAATCGATAACAACTTAGATATAAGACTATCATTTAAAATCGATATGCCTTAACCTTTCTGTAACAAATCCATAACAAATGATATTTAAAACTCCCGATATGCATAATAGGCGCTTAAATTAAATGGCAACAACATAACAAACAAACGGTACTTATGATAAACACTGAAATATTGCTTAGAGCAAGTGTGTGTAATCGATTACACTTTAGGCCAGTGAAAAGTTTTAAAAGAAGTGTTAAAAATCGATTATTACATTAATCGATAACAGTTGGAACATAAAAGTGTTGCTATAAATCGATATAAAAATCGTTTCAGAAATGATAGATCCATAAAACTTTCGATACCCATAATCGTTTTTGCAATTTATCGATAGCAATTTTTTATATATCGACATACAAATCGTTGCGGAAACAACTGTGTCATAAAATTCTCGATATACATAATCGTTCCTGAAATTTATCAATAGTAACTATTTACAAAACTATCGATTAATATGATAAATTATTTAATAATAAAACTGCGCTTATGGTAAACACTGTAACGTTCTCTAAGCAAATGTGCATTCGATTACAAAATTTATCGATAACTATTGATACGTAAAATATCGATGCAAATCGAAATGCATAAGCGTTTTTATAATTAATCGATAAAAATTAGCACGAATCGATATGTATAAGCGTTTTTATAATTAATCGATAACAGCAACATCGATAGCAACTATTTACAAAACTATCATTTAGTCCGCAAAATTATTAAATAATCAAATGGCGCTTATGGTAAACACTTCAACATTCCCTAATTAAATACGCTCCGAAACGCATTAGTTTTAGAGAATAATCGATTACATATTGAGCCTGTAAAAACATGTTATTTTTGGGAAAATTTAAATATTTTCAGACATAACTATACTGACAACTAGTTACATTTTTTTAATCATTTCCACTTATCGCATATTTCTTTCTTTCGGTATTTGCTTGTTTACAGGCTGTTTCGGCGACCCGAGCGTATTTTTCACTTTGTTATACCAAAAATACATATCGATTGTCACTCCTCCATATATGTACATAGGAGAAAGCATACAACTCATCTTTCAATAGTATCTGATATATTGGAAGCTAATATCGTCAACACCAACCTGGTTCAGAGATGAGTGAACAGTGTTGATTTATACAAGTATAATCTTGAAGGCTTCTACCCAAGTAGGGAACCTCTTTTTATATTCATTGCAAAGACTCTTTTTTCCATCCATTATCATGACTGTTTCCCTTGATCTGTTCCTCATATATGTATGTATGCATGAGGATTATTCTTTTACGCCTATTGACTTATAAAAAATGGATCAGTTCTTCATATACATAAGTATGTGGAAGTGTATCAATCTTATTTGCCTGGAAGTCCTTTAAGTACCGTTAACTTGAATGAAGAGATGCTTACATTGTATATCCGAAGGCCTTAGCTTTAACGTGTCTATAAAGTATATATATTTGAACGAGTAGTTCCTCCATATCGGATGTTTGAATTTTTCGTAGAATATTGAAAGAAAGAAAGATTCTCTATAATTTCTGAAAATATTCACCTCTAACCTCAAGAATATAGATCTAAAGGCTCTAGAAGACCTTTTGTTTTATTGGAAACACTCCCAAAATTCTATATCGTTCCACATAAGTAGACTGCACTGTCGACCCTAAGAATAAAAAAAACATATTTCATAATTGCGCGTAACCCTCTTAAATAACATAATCTGATCTGAGGTCTTATTATATAGTGGTATGTAAATACAAAGCGTCTGTCCTCGCGTAATGAACCATAATTTAAATTTCATTTGCGAAAAACGGAATAAATGACGCAGTGTGATAAATAATAATTTGCTCATAAAGAAATAGCGAATAGTGGAAAACGAGTAGAAACTACGCTGTCACTATTTAAAATCACTCAATAAAGTCTCATTCAAATCGCATGCTCATTTGACATACTGAGCGTTTTATGTGAACGAGCAAACGAAGCAGAATTCACATTGAAATGAGCGTCGTGCCGAAAAAAGCTCGCTCAATCACTACAATTATAAGAAGCACAATTTCTTTCGGTTTTTGTCATGGCTAAAGCACACATGCACATAAACACACCCACACAGGCGCGTATACATAGATGATTAAAATATATAACTGCCAGGGAAGTGACGACAAGCTAAACTTTCGCCTCAGTTGCTGCAAGGCACACCCACACACACATATAAAACTGGCAGAAGTACGTGCTTAAAGAAGCTCCACGCCTAAGGGAAAGTGTTGTGAAATGATAGATATACTGAAAATTAAAGAAAAAATCAATTCAAAATGAATCTTATGCATCTACTGCCGGGATACACCCTGTGCTCGCTTCGTAAATGTTCGTAACCGAGTCAGTGAACACAGCTGGTGGTATCTCAGTGGTGGTTGCATGTGTGTCAACGGCGAGCGGCGGCAATGAATTATTAAAATATTTGTTTTTGTACACATATGTACATATGTATGTGTATGCATTTATATCAAGGGCAGCAGCAGCAACAACAACAGCACTACTCGCATAGCACATGCATATACTACATACATAAACTGTGTGTATATGTTTGCGTGTGCATCCTGCTGAGCTTTGGTGCACCTGCAGGTGAGTACCCGCCACGCATTTTCGCTTATCATTTTCGTATAAAGTAATTTTATTTTATTACACATAATTATTTTATATATTAAGTATAAATACATTAACATATTTTTCGAATATTCGTATAGCATAAGCTGCAGAAGTTTTTGTTTTTGTTTTTGTCTAAATTTTAAGTATGTATTTTTCTTAGTACAACTACAATTAAATAGTTTTATGCGAAAAAAAAAAATTATTTCAAAAATAGGTAAAACATTTTATTAAAAAAAAAAACAATTAGAAATAAATTAATTGAAAAAATACTAAACAAAAATTATTTTAAAAAATTAAAAAGAAATAAATTTTAATTAAAAAAAATTATTAAATTGTTTAATGCAAAAAATGTTATCGGAAGAAAATTAATTATTAAAAATAATTGAAAAATCTTTATATAATTACAAAAAAAAAGTATTAAAAACAAAAGAAAATTAAATGAAGTTAAAAACTTCTAAAGTGTCTAATTTTTTTAATTTTAAAATACTAAAAAAAAACAAAAAAGTCAATTAAAATAAAAAAATTAAACAAAAATTAGAATTTTAGAATTTTTTTAACATTATTTAATTTTTTTTTTGTTTTCAGCATTTTTTGTAACTTTTAAAATATTATTTGTAAAAAAAATTTAGAAAATTTAGTATTTTTTTTTTTAATTTTAAAATAAATTTTTTTATGAAAAAACAAAGTCGAAAAATTCAATTAGTGAATTTAAAAAATGCATATTTTCAACATTACTTGTACTTGTTCGATATATTTTTCAGTTTCGTTCGATTCATAGCGTTTCAGCGTGTTGCATTTAACAGCTACTGCAACTAAGAAAAATAAAAAAATAATTTAAAAATTGTTCAAATCAACTAAATTTTTATATGCATTTATTGTTGAAATACGAAATTAATTCATTATCAATTAGCGCCTAAGTTCACACGCCGCCTACAACATTGGATAATTGCTCTTGTACTCATTACCGTACTCGACTCGAAGATCATTCATCATTCACTTGTAGGTACGAGTAGACCCCGACGCATGTGCGCTGCATATGTCTGTGTGTATTTAGTAGATGCGACATCTATGCACTTATGTAATTGTCAATGCCATTTAGTTGGATTCAATTCGTTTCACTTCGATTCGATTCAATTAATGAAATTAAATTGGCATTTATTTGACATGCCCGCAGCGCTTAAGTAGAATGTTCTCTTCGAAATTGTCATTGTAAGATACATATATGTATCGGGTTTGATTTTTTAAGAGCTTGATAACTTTTTAAAAAAAAAAAACGCATAAAATTTGCAAAATTTCGGTTCTTTATTTGAAACGTTAGATTGGTTCATGACATTTACTTTTTGAAGATAATTTCATTTAAATGTTGACCGCGGCTGCGTCTTAGGTGGTCCATTCGGAAAGTCCAATTTTGGGCAACTTTTTCGAGCATTTCGGCCGGAATAGCCCGAATTTCTTCGGAAATGTTGTCTTCCAAAGCTGGAATAGTTGCTTTATTTCTGTAGACTTTAGACTTGACGTAGCCCCACAAAAAATAGTCTAAAGGCGTTAAATCGCATGATCTTGGGGGCCAACTTACGGGTCCATTTCTTGAGATGAATTGTTCTCCGAAGTTTTCCCTCAAAATGGCCATAGAATCGCGAGCTGTGTGGCATGTAGCGCCATCTTGTTGAAACCACATGAGTCAACATTTAAATGAAATTATCTTCAAAAAGTAAATGTCATGAACCAATCTAACGTTTTAAATAAAGAACCGATGAGATTTTGCAAATTTTATGCGTTTTTTTTAAAAAAAAATTTATCAAGCTCTTAAAAAATCACCCGATATATCCGTGTATATTTTTGGTTTGGTTATTGGCATATGGCACATAAAAAATTATTAGCCATATACATATGTAGGTGAGTGAAATTTGTGGTTTGAAAAGAAAAATAAAGCAGACACTGAAATCGAAAGAAACTCTTTTCTAATGCTTAAAACGCTTTTTGAAATATTTTCTGCTCAGTAGCAGTCAAAGAGTTTATTATAGCCTAGTTGATAGATTATTTTTTCTTCGCTAATTCAAAATTTCTGTAATAATATTTCCCACTGTACTTTATTTTAGATCGTTAATACGAAAAAGTCAAATATTACAATGGAAAGAGCTACGAAGACGAATTCAAGCATCTTGAACACTTTTATTGTTCCTTATATGACAACTTTTCATTAAATTTTTGCTTCGAGTTAGAAAAGCACAGCTAAAAACACTATAACATTCTATACACGAACCATACATAATTAGGGGTAACATATAGTCTAATAGAGTGATATATTACAACGAACCGAAAACATAGCATTGAGAATTGTAAACTCATTTTTGTTTATAATCCAACAACATTTTTTTAAAACAAGTGTACAAATTTATTATATTACTATGTTTTATGACAAATATTTATATTGAAAGGACCCTTAGCTGCAACTATCGCTAACTACTCTCTGCGGTCTTAGTAGATATAAATTGGTACAAACTTCATTAAAATGCAAATAATAATGTCAGAATTCCTACCTCCCTTATAGTAGCTAGTAAGCAAAGAATATTTTTATTGTAACGATTTATATGTCTTATTTTATTATCTGTTCATACATCCAAATCTGCTGAATTCAGTGGTTGATCGATGGTATTCATTGCGTTTTTGGCTTTAAATTCGGTCCCATCGTGGCTAAAAGTCATAAATTGTTCTTCCACAATTCCGGCCGTTTTCGACAGATGTTCTATATTTATTGACCGTTCGTTCCTCCAGAACAAATTCATGTTGCATCTAACCACGAATATCAAAAAAAAACAACAAAAAGCATCATCTTGATTTGTTTGAGTGGCTTTGGCGTGACTTTTTTGGTTTCGACTCGTCTTTTCCCTCCATTCCGATTATCGACTTCTTTGCATGTCAAACTTATAAACCCTCTCTTTTTGAAAAAACAAAAAAAAATCAGCTTAATCGAGACGAGCAAGTCGAGAGTCTCATACCCAAATTTGCACCAAAATCATTCGAACGTGCTCGCGAAAGATGTCGAGTTCTCTTGCTATCTCTCTAACACTTTATGACGACTTTCAAACACCTTATTATTTACTTTTCTAATATTTTCATCAGTTGAAGAGATCGAAGGTCGTCCAGGTCGTCATGTCTTCAACGATCTCTCGAACGTCTTTGAAGACTTCATACCACTCGTAGGTTTGTGGCTTTGATAAAACTGAAACGCCCACGAAATTTGGTTAGAACTAGAAAATATGCAACAAATTCCTTGTTCGATATTTTTATCCATTATAAAAAGAAAATCCCATCTACTGAAGTGTACCGACTTAAGCGACTGCTGTAAACAAACTGGTTGACAGATCGCGCTTATATTTGGCATAATACTCGTAATTAAGGACTGTCATACCAACTTAGCAAAGTACAGTTTTTTGAAATACCATTTACCCAAGGAATTTTTACAATTTCCGGGTGTTTTTTGTCACAATGTATATCAGTTTAGTTAAAATTTTTTGCTAGCTATAGTTCAATGGTATGCTACTTGAAGTTAAAAAGGAAGTCTAAAAGCCTTGAGAGTTTCACTAAATATACATACATATATACATATGTATGTATGTATGCAAATATTTGAAAGCTGCGCATTCTTAAGTCTACCATAAATTGCTCTGACCCTAAGGCAATGAAACAAGTTACTTTTAAGTTCATAAAGTAACAGAAAAAGTTGGCGCCATACCCATTATTTAATAATTCCATATACATATTAAATTTAGTACACTTATTACTTTACTTATAACGGTCTAAATAACTGAACACGTCCAAATTGCGTTTGCCACGCCAGCATGCAACATTTAACGCTGCAGCGATTAACGCGCTCCAAAAGCAAAATTCCACTTGTTCATAAACTAAACTATTTAAAACCATGTAACACATGCTATTTTATATACATATGTATATACTTATGTACATATGTACTATATGTGCAACATACAAGTATTTAATGTGTGTCGAACAAATACTTTACAGCTGATAATAAACGCTTTACAATTAAGTGTGCTGAGTAAAGAAGACCGGAAAATAGTAAAAGAGCACAAGTAAGGTTGGGCTAAGTGCGCGCGAAAGGCAATTTCATAAATTCTATTCTACCATTTTGTGAAATTATTTAAAATTTCCGTGGTTTTAATTTTGAAAATTTAAAGTTTTGAAAAACCTCTTCAAAAAAATATTTGCATTACTTCAAGCTACATTGATATATAGAATATATGTATGTAAATATATCTACATATATTCATTATACATTAGAGTGATTCAAAAAAAAATTTTTGTTTTTCGTTTGGTACTCGGAAAAATAGGTTCCTAGACATGAGTTTTTAATTTGTATTTTTCTATTTTTTCTTATTATCAGGCAGAAAAATTTATATCTCGCTTCCAACAACTTGAAAAAATATCTTGTTCCTCAGATGATTTGATTCGATTCAGATGATTTTTTCGTAAACCCAACCGTTTAAAAGATATTAACAGTTAAAGTTTGATTATTTTTGGGAAATTTTTTATTTCTTATGAATTGTATAACTCAATGAAAAAAATTGTTATGAATGATGAAAGTTATAGGCTTTCTTAGAGGTGTCTAGGAACCTATTTTTCAGAGTACCAAACGAAAAAAAAAAAAATGTTTTTTGATCTACCCTAATATGCATTGATGTTTGAAGATGAATATCTCGTAAACGCTTAACTTAATCGAAAAATCACAAAGACCATTTTTATAGAGCAGTAAATTTTGACAAAACTATGAGTATCATCATTCATAATATTTTTTTTCATTGAGTTATAAAATTCATAAGAAATAACAAATTTAATAATAATAATAAGAAAAAATAGAAAACTGTATGTAGGAGGACCTTCCCGTTACAATTAAAAACTCATGTTTGGAGAGGCTTTCTTAGAGGTGTCTAGGAACCTATTTTCCCGAGTACCAAACGAAAAAAATTTTTTTTTTAATCACTCTATTATACATATATGTATATATTTGATCATACCCATCATAATGTTGGTCAATCACTTGGAACAAAATTTTTCAAAATACTAACGGTACTTTTACAAAATTCAAATTTGTGAAATTCAAAGCAAAGAAATTTTGTTACGACTTTGTTTTGGTTATTGGATCATACTTATTAAAATTTATCGAGACATTTAGTTACAAATAAAAAAGTTATTACTCCGTTTTTCGAAATTAGCTTTTTGAAATCGAAATATTTGCCTTCTAAATACTAATTAAAGAGAAATTAAAAATGTGAGCAAATTCAACTTTTTCCTGCAATTTCAATTAATTTTTCGCCCAATCTTTATGGCAGCTACTATATGGGATCATAGTCAGTACCTTGAAATTGCATATCCATATTTTTATTTTTCAGAAAGAAACATACTCTATTAATAATGATTTTGTCGATAAGGGCAATTTTGAATGCTAACTTCGAAAAAAATATCAAAAAAAAGACAATGATAGCTTTTCAAGCTTTGGTGCCTTATGAGTTTCAATGGTTCTGGCTTCGGTTAGAGCTGCGCATTCATAGAGAAAGTGGAAAACGGTTTTGCTACTGCTCTAGTGTCTTGTTATAATAGCTGTCTGAAAGATGGAAAATACTATTTCTAGACCTATGTAAGAAGTTCCTAGTTCTAGTCTTACCATACTTGGCCCATATCTACCTCGTTATCTTGCAGTTGGTTATTGATTTCCGCCTGCTCTGGCGTATTTGTTATAAAGCAATCTGTTGATGGTTCTCAGCAGGCATGCTGTTAACTCCGTTTCGCATTCGTCTGGCTTTGCCAAATCGTCTGCTTTTTTGTGGCCGGGAACGCGTGTTACGGTCGAGTTTAGTTGAGCTATCTGTGAACTTAAAGCCTCTATGTCTTATTTTATCAAAGAGTTTTCTAGGCATAGCCTAGAGAGGTGTATCCAAATTAATATAACTTTTGTTCCTCTTCTTTTTCTTCTATCTCAAAATATGTATGCATACTGCAAAGCTTGAATTTTATATTTATTCATTCTATGCCTCAAAAGATTACGAATTCTCTGTTTGCACCAAGTGGCTCTCGGGTATAAAAGCTACAAATTAATCAGAGCTGAGAATTGCTTAGGAGAAAACGGAAAACAAGTGCAGCAAAGAATATAAATATTTATATTTGCTTAAATACCAGCAAAACGGCTAAAAATACATATAATGAATATATAAAAATTAAGAAAATTAACAATTATATATACTTATATGTATGTACATGTGTATGCCTAAGTACACTTGTTACAACACTTTTGACATGCTTTTGCCATCCGCTAGCAATAATTGTTTTTTCAAACCCCAAAACACACAACTGACAAGTGCTCTTAGTATCTACGAGCTAAATTTGTACACATGCACTACCGTTACAAATATATACATGAATGTAGATATGCTGTTATTTAAATAAAGTCTTGTTGGCAACGCTAAATCGTATTTCAGTTGTGTGTATTCAGTATTTATTGGCTGTGCGTCAATTTCACCCAAGCATTCGATTGTTTGCAGCTTCCAATTGACATTGTCACACGAGCGTTTATTGAACTCCCCTGCCGCCCCTTGACCGCTCTAAGTGCAATGAAAAAGCGCCCTCGCTTGCTGTTGACATTATCTGTCAACGTTGTCAGTTTGACATTAACTTGTTCCCACATTTCCACTGCCTTTGAGTGCGTGTCGCGTTCCAATAATATTTCTAATAAATACATATGTACTTGTAAATGTACTGATTAGGTCACGTTCTTTTTATAATTTACGCTACATTAGTTAAGCAACTTCAGTTTCAAATATAATATTAATCCGAATTCATCTATCTCTAATATAGACTTACTAAGTGTTGACCTTTGCCGCCATAAATTATTTTTCTTCTGCTGGCAAAGCTAGTCTAAAACTTACCGATCCAAACGAGCTTAGATCTCTGAAAAAACAGCACTTGGCAGGATATAATTCGGGTCAATTTCGGTAACACAGAACAGACTGTCGTGGGAATTGTTCTGACAACATTTGTTCGTGGGAAGCTTGAAGACGAAAAGCTCGAGTTGCTGGGAGAGTCGAGAGTAACCCTTGCGCAGCTTCGTTCTGGATACTGTAGCAAGTTGAACTCTTACTTATCCCGAATAGACCCCGACATATCAAATATACTTCCAGCATGCAACGAGTTCCCGCAAGACTTTAACCACCTCTTTGCATGCCCAGCTAACCCTATATAAGTATCTGACACCCCTCTCTCTATGGCCCGACATCGTTGAAACAGCACGTTTGCTAGACCTATCGTTGGATGATCTCGATGACAATTTAGCTAAGTCTTGCCATCCTAACGGAGACTAGATAACCGTCACAAAAAAACAACAACAACTTCTTTGCCGACTCTCTTATTTAACCAACCGCATATCAAAACAAGATGTTAATTTCACAAAAGATTCCACTTCAAGCTTGATATTGAGCGATCAATACTACTTGTGGAAGATTTCAGATCGATATTTCAAAAGCTGAGGGACTAGTTCACATATGTACAGACAGACATCATTTATGTATATACTATATATGGTATATTTTTTAGGGTCTCCGTCGCTTCTTTTAGCTTTTCAAATGCAATATCGGAACCAATTCTATCCAATACAGGAACCTGTAGGTTTTTTTCGACTGCTGAAACCAGCTGGTTTCGAATTTTGAGTGTGAGTGAGTCTGATTCAAAGATCTATAAATTTGTTTCGAATCATGTAAAAATTCCGGTAGACGGTTAGTTAGTGAGATATAGATTTTTAGAACGATTCCAGAATTGTGTTACTTCGGCGTAGTTGTTGTATACTCTTCTAACTAGTGATTAGGAGGATTGAAACTAATCTCAGTTTTACTTCATATAAAGGTTTACGACTCTGCAGCAATCCATATAAACTTTAATTTTGAACCAATAATGCCTTCTATGTACTAGGGGGAACAAAATTTTTCGTCGGCTAGATTTATAAAGATGTTCCATATATCTTAGCCGAAACTTTCCGTAAGTAAGTGTGATTTAATCAATAGTAAAATAGAAATTATATCTAAATTAAACATTGCCACTTGCTGAAAAAAACTAATTCTTAATATTAACTTTTTACCAAAATATCTTTGTAAACATTCGCTGTCTATTAGTCGAAAATAAATCAACTCAAGGGGTCAAGGATGCCACCACAGCTAGTGAATATGTAAGCGTGTACTTATGTAATAAATACTTTCGGTTTATCGGCGATGTTGTGTCACCACTGCAGGCCATTTCACCTTCAGCCACTTTTGGCAAACACAGAAACTTTTGGCAAACTCTGCATCAAATACAAACTACTCGTGTAAGAGTATACATACAACATATTGAACATACTATGTATATGGCACATACCATCTAAGCATACTAGCAATCTGTGCATCTTCATTTGGTATGTGTTTGTATTTTTATGCCGACCTTCATAGATCCTTAATGTACGAAACTAAAAGTAAATGTCCTACTTAGTTTAATTCTAAAAAAGTTCGAAGGTCGTTGAAGCGAAAATACACTTTTCAAAGCATGCACGTTGCATACACTTGAAGTGCATACAAATAAAATTAAACAAGTGAGGAAGGTGTAAGTTCGGGTGCAATCGAGCATTTTAAACTCTTGCAACTTGAAAGATTCAAATGCCTTAAAAACATATATATGCTAAACGTTAACCAGATGATCTTATAGTATATATATCTAAAAATCATATATACATATATATGTATATATATACGTATATACGGATCAAATATTTGCCAAAAAAGTTGTTAGAAAAACCAAATCATTATACCTACTTCCATTTTATGTAGTATATGGCACTGTAAATTTCCGAAAATGTTGTTACGTTATTTTGCATTTCAGGTATATACAGTAGTATCGACCCGATTTTGTCTATTTTTGCCTATTAACATGACACACACAAATAAAAGATTCCGAAGATTCATTAAGATACCTCACCTGCCATCACCAATCATATGGAGTATGTTATATGTTTGGTATATGGAGGCTAGATCAACTTTTTGCACAATTTTATTCATTTTAGGCCCAAAGATGCACTGTTATCAGTAAAACATGCTCTCTCATTTTCATCAAGATAACTCACATATAGGCCGATATGTGCGGTATAAAATGTCCTGGAAATTTGAAAATCCTTGTTTTACACATATACAAGTATATATGGCAGCTAAGAAAAGTATTGACACGATTCAGCCCATTTTTGACACAGAGAAATGCCATTGTCAGTAACAGATTATAGCTGAATTTCAATTATATATCGCACACATTTACCGATATTTGTGTTAAAAAGTCAACTATAGCTACTTGGGTTCAATTATTCGGTACTTAAGGTGTTCAACAGTTTTGTTGGATTTGTACAGTTTATGTCCTTTGTCCTCTGTCCAATATTTCTTTACAGCGTAGACTTTTATGAGCTTAATATATGTATATAAATAAACTAAAACATTCGAATATTTCAATCGGAACTGACTTGAAATTGCGAGGCATATCCAAATGACAAGATTCGACTTTACCTATCTAGAAAAATTGCGATAAGAAAACAACATTTAATAATTCTAGGCATTGAAAAGAGACCAAATATTCTAATCAAACATATTCCTTAAGCTACACAGCCATTGTCTATCTAAAATATTGTTAATATTAAAAATATGGCAATATTTGGTGGGTTTTAGATTAAGTAGTACCTCGTTAAAGCATGCCATAGTCAGAACATAATTTAATTGCTTCCAAAGTTCTATGGCAAGTCCCACTATTGAAGATATGAGTTACAAGCCTAAACTAGCCTTGTAACGGAACTACATATACGATTGCTAACGCCTAAACTAGCCTTGTAACAGAACTATACAATTGCTAACTATGAACGCAATACCCACATAACCACTGGTAATATATATTAGCTATCATATGCAATTTTTATTGCCAGATAAAAAAATATCTTTGAAAAAAGTTTGAACTAAGCTTTTTTGACTTCATAAAATCCTTCGTAAAAGTTGTTTAAAAAATGGAAAAATAGGTCACGGAGAAAACCTTTAAAAACAGATTTTATGCTCAGCAATATTGAAAAAGAAAAATGTTCTGTTATTACATAGCTTAAGAAATCTCAGTGGCGGATCTACGAGGCGTTTTAGGGTCTGAAGTTCGCTGCTTCCACATCTTAATCGCCATTCGGAAGATTTTTTGTTTGTTGAAGGTCTCGCAGAAGAAAATTCTGCATTCACTACTGAATAGCATGCTGTAGCCATCGGTTATATTATCACAGATACTACTAACAGCATAAAAATCGTGGTCTAACACAGATACTACTGATAGGATAGTTGCATATACCAGCACCTACGTTGCTTATTTATATTCGACTGATACATATCATAACTCATTATTTCACCATTAAAATTGTCTCCCATTACTTAACCTCCAAACCTTTATTTATATTTGATCGATTAAGCAGAACCTTCAATCATTCAATGCGTCAACGTTCAGCAACTATTAAAATGCATGAAATGCATTGTTTTTGTTTTTTTGCATTATTTTCAATTATCTCACGAACTGCCGAGTGCCCTAAAAATTATTGACATTCCTCATATCTGCGCGCAGCAAAAAGTTGTGCAAAGAGTGACATTGAGCGGCAAGGCTTTCATGGGTGAAGGTTGCATTTTAGTTGTTGTAAGCTGCTGCTTAAGCTGCCAACTGTTTTCTCCCCCCTCTGCGCTGTGCAACACATTCATTTCATGCAGCTTTTGGCCGAGTTTGCCATGTTGACAAGTCGACAAGTCGACGCGTGGGCCCCGACGGGTATACTATATACACCAATGCATACATAAAAGGGAGAAAAGGGTCAAAGCTGCAAAGGGTTGTCCACGAAATGCGTTGCCGCTTAGCTCGTATAATGGGTGCTGGTATTGATTATGTGCAGCTCGGCAAATGATCATTATACAATGTAGATTTTCTGTTTTCACAATCGATATGCTCACATAATTATTTACGAGCACAAGTTCGACGTTTATTGTGAAAATGTGCCACGTTGGTGCGAAACGCTTACTGTGACACTCACATGCATAGCTTGCGTTCCTTTCTCACATTCTTTTTTTATTATTTGCCTAATGAACTCTCTCCCACACTCTCCTTTACGCTCTTCCACGTTCGGTAGAAACTATTGCATCACCTTGAAAAAAATTCTACACCGAAATTGTGCATTTTTGTTGCTTCCGAGTGGCTGCGAACGCGACACACGAGTTGCAATGAGCGCCTGACATATGGCGAGAGCGCAATGCAAACTGCAATTATGAACATTTATATGAAATATGTGGCAATAATGACAGTGACTAGCGCAGCATTAGATGAAACTTTAGTGCTGTGCTTTAAATTAAAAAACAAAAAAAACAAACTGAAAAAGAGCGCGTTTTAGCATGTAAAAATAGAGCTTTATTTTGAGCGTACACATATACACTTACATATTGCTTTATTGGAAAAATACTTCCTGCTCTGCTAATAAAACAAAAATAATAACAAACAGCAACAACTGTCACTTGTCATCAGCGTTTAAAACAGCTGATGAGTCGCGCTGCAACTGCACTGAGAGCGGCGCCCGTCAACTACATACCTATACACGAGTGCAGAGCGCACACAAGCACATACACAACTAGCGGTTGCATTTGCTGCGAAAAGCTCGCTGAAAGCTCTCGGCTTCACTTCACAGCTAACGAATTTACATGAGCGACGAAGGTGTGAGAGTACGCGAGTGCCGGAGCGCGTACGAGTGTGCTTTTACCAACAGCAACTAGTGGGCTGTAGCGCGCTCGCCGAACACACGCTCGCCTACTTAGTCGCTGCAGCCCAAGTTGGACGGTGGCCTTTGCTGTTTAAAGTTTTGAGTCGCGCAACGTTAGTGGTCGAGAGTGGTGGCAAGCTGAAGCGCCGCTACAGTTACGTGTTTGTAATGTTGACGTAAGAAAAGTGTAGCAACAACAACAACAATAGTAATAACAACGACAGTGCTTCAATATTAGACGCAGTGGCGCAGTGACGCAGCGTGTAGCTTGCTGCTCGCGCTTAAAGCTTGTGTTAGTGCAAACGCTCAAATTTCCATTCCTCTTTGTTGCGCCTGCAATGGCGCTGTGGCGTGTTGCAAGCGCTCTAGCTTGCAGCTTGCAACTTGCAGCGTGCTTATATAGTATATTTCACCTTAGACGTCTTTGGCGCTGGCGCAGTCCGGCACTCAGCCAATACGACAACACTACAGAGCGCG
This sequence comes from Bactrocera neohumeralis, assembly GCF_024586455.1. Classification (NCBI taxonomy): domain Eukaryota; kingdom Metazoa; phylum Arthropoda; class Insecta; order Diptera; family Tephritidae; genus Bactrocera; species Bactrocera neohumeralis. Next base: position 56,548,254 of record NC_065919.1, read on the forward strand.
CTAACCAAAAACAAAACAACAACGGTATTTTTATGATGCCATCGCAATGAAAGCAACGCCATTGCTGCGCCGCACCGCCATTGCCACATTGTGACACCGTTGTCACATTTCGTCCAAATTGCATGCCTGTGTAGTTGTGCTGTTACTATTGTTGTTGTTGTTCCCGTTTTGCTTTTCCTCGTGGCGCACTCGTTTGTCGCGGTCGTCGGTACGTACGTACGTACGCTTGTGGCCTTCGTGCGTCGCCTGCCAGCAGGCGAAGAGGCGACCGCGCTCGCTGGCCATCAGCAGTCATTGACGAATAAGTGGTCAGCTGGGTGGTTGTGGCCCCTTTGTGGCGGTAGTTTGGCGTGTGTTGGCGCCCATTCATTTATAAACAGCCCAGCGAACGCGTTTCAGTGTCCACAGTGTCCATTTGTAAGCAGTTACTTTTGTGTATTGTATGTTTGGCTGTGCGAACGTACGCAAGGTGGCCGTGTAAAAACAAAAACGAACGCATTAACATGACAGTGAAGGTCAACAATGTACGTAAAGCAACGCGTTGCGGACAGCGCTGCGCTTTCGGCCAAGGCAATATTGCAAGCGCTGTAACACAAAAACAACAAGAAAACAATAGCAAGCTGTACATGAGTGTCCTTAAAGCTGGATAATAACTAAAGCAACGCTGTAACATAAAAAATACAATGAAAAAAATCGTGTCGCGTCGCGTCGCGTGATTGTTAGAGACTGCTCAAAACCCCGAATATAAAAATATCGGCTAAATTTGTACGTTTTACCAAAAAGGCTACAGTGAACTGCAGCGTTCTGCTGCTTTTTCACTTGCTGTGTTTTGTTGTTGTTGTGCCACACGCACACGAACGCCGTCGCGTACCAAGAAAAGTTTAGCGAAAGCCAACGACAGCAACAACGCGTTGGGGGCGATGGCGGCGGCGACGGGCAACCACGAAGCAATGAAGAAGCAGCCATGGCCGTTGAAGCAATTCGAAAAGCGGACAGCGCGCGCAAGAAAGCAGAAAGCAGCAGCGGCGGCAGCTGTAGCGGCACGCGATTGCACTTTCCTCGAATCAGTCGATTGTCAGTGTTGATTTATACGCCGACTCAACAGCAGCAAGCGCAGCACCAGCACCCGTCGAAGACAGTACCAGTGACAGGGCCAGCATATAAGCAGGCATTTAAACAAAGAGTCAATGCTAAAAAAATTCGAAAATCATCATAAGCATGTAGCAGCAATTAGCCCTTGCGGCGTTAAGCATTGTTCATATTATTTGATTGCTTGCGCTTGCAGTCAGTAAGCGTTATTTAACGTGCGCTTGGCTTGCAGCAGTGTACAATTTCGATAAAATCATACAAATAATTTTGCCAAAGTGTTAAAAGTGCATTCGAAACATTTTTTATTCATTTGAAAGCCCTAATTTTGCATTTAAATCAGCCAGTTGCTCAAATATCACGTATACGCCTACGCACATCAGCTGTTTGTTGGTGAATTCGAGTCAGCTTGTGCCATATAACGTTCACTCGAGTGTGTGTTTGTGTGTGTATTTATCATATTTGTGAGCGTGTATTTGTGTCATGCATTTGTGTTGGTTTTGAACACGTGATCGTGCGAAAGCGTCAAACAGAGCGTAAAAGACCCGTAAAAACTCATATTTACTAGCCTAGAAGTGTGTGGGTGTGCGTGTCCGTGTGAAATGTAGCGTAGTGACTTCATTTAAAAGAAAGTCAGCCCGCACGCAACTATTTTTCCATTAAATTTTAATTAATTGCTTAAAATATTGACTTTTTTTTACTTCTTTCGCCGCATTTTTCGTGTGTGATATGAAATTCTGTGGTTTTCCGCTCGCTAAATCCAACATTATTGTGGTTTTTGTATGGCAGAGATATTAATAGGTGTTGATTCAGAGTTCAGAACAGAAATGTGAAAACAATATTACACAAAATAATCTCTTTTTTTAACGACTAAGTACATTCCTGCATGCTTAGTGCTCAAAATAGCATTTCTGGTCAAATAATGCCTACATTTCCGAGTGTGGGGTTTTTCCCCGAATAACTTCAACTTGCCACAAAACCGAAAAATATAGGAAAATTATTTACATATCGTACACAAAAGTACAAAAAACGTAGAAAAACACACGAAAAACTAATATGCTGATAAAATTGTTCGAATTATGTTTTTTAACTCTAGAAAAAATATTTGAAGTTAAGCTTGAGCTTGTTAAATATACAATTGCTTTTAAATAGCCTTAAAATTTTTTTTTTGCAAATTTGTAAAGCTTGAATTACAGTTTTACTGCAAATGAACTATCCATTATTCTAAATGCAGAACTTTGAAAAACATTTACAAAAACTTTTTCTAAAATCGATAAAGGTTTTTGAGCTGAAAACGCCTAAAAAGGTTTCTCTAAAATGAAGAAAGTCTTTTGAGATTGTCTAAAGCTTCTATAAAATAAAGTGAGCCGCAAATAATATTTCAATTGACTTGAAGCCACTTTGGAACCTTTAGAAATACTTGCTATATAACAGATCGCAAGGCAAAAATGTATTCTTGAATGTTGAAAGTCGATCTTCAATATTTAAACGCTCTAAGATACGAGTATATATATATTGTGCGAAAATTTTAATCTTCTTCTGGCTTTTTTACTGTACAAACAATTTTTAAAATGACACACAATCTATTTCAGCCAAAAATCTTTATGACATTTGTTCAAAATGAGAAAAATAAAATTTTGACTCTGCAAAATCTTCATAGCAAAGTTTTCGTTTCTTTTTTAAGCTGTACATTTAACAGTATGAATACTTATTATTTATTTTTACCCTTAAACTCTACGAAGACTTATAATTAAAATTAAAAAAAAATCAAAACAGTTTTCTTTTCAAAATTTTTTCATATTGTTTCAAAATAGTTTTGTTTTTAAACATGTTTCCTTTGCCGAAAATTTTCAAAAATTTCTTTTAAAAAGATTCAGAAAAAAATGTCTTTCCAAAACTCAAACATTGTCTTACATTTTCAAAAAAATAATTTTTAACACTATTTCAAAGATTTTTTTATTTAATTTTACAAAAATTCTACTACATTCGTAGTTTTTTAAAGTTTTCAAAACTTTTTTCTTTTCAAAAAAGAAAATTAAAAATTTTGAATTTATTTCAAACTTTCAAAATTTTTTTTCTTCAAAATAGAAAAGTGTTTTGAAACACTTTTCCTTTTACAGAACATTTTCAAGAATATCTTTTAAAAACATTTTGAAAAAAAATCCTCCAAAAATTCAAAAAATGTTTTCTTTTCCAAAAAATAACTAAAAAAACTTTTATTACAATGTTTTTTTTTTAATTTTACAAAAATTCTACTACAAGCGTGATTTTTTCAAAATTAAAAAAATATATATATTTTTTAAAAAAAAAAAATTTAAGAATATTTAAATTTTTACAAATTTTCTGATTTTTTTCCTTTCAAATAAGAAAATTAAAAATTTTTTAATTTTTTCTTTGGATTTTTTTCATTTACAATATTTAAAAAATTCTACTACAATCATATGGTGTTTCAACTTTTCCTTCCACAAAAATAATTATTTCCAACCAATTTCAAGTAATTTACAAATTTTCTCATTATTTTGTAACCAAAAATCATTTCAACTGAATTTCACACATTTTCCAACTCAATATAGATATTTTCTCTACTTTTCCACTACTTGCAAGGCATTTTGTGCGATTATGCAATAACACCGTGTTCACCTTAGCGTTTTAAGCTGTATTTTCGTTGTTATGCCCTACACTTCGCTGCCGCTCTGCTTGTTGTGGTTATTTTGGTTTATATTTTGTTGTTGTTGTTATTGTCAGTGATGTTATTATTACAATTTCAAGCATTGTTGGCACAGTTGCCATGTGTTGGCACACACATGCCGAATGGCTTAGCCAAGTGGGCACACATACATGCGCAAGCAAAGAAATGCATTTGCTTCCTACACACACACACATAGCATGTAAAAGCTACGTACATATGTGCAGAGCTTTAGATAAGTGTGTGTGTCGTGAAATGCTAAAATAAATTCTCGTTCACTAATTTCGTTATTTTCTACTTACATACATCCTTCAGAGTGATTTTGTTTTTTTTTTTTTGTTTTTCAAAAGCGAAGTGAAAAACAAAACAGCGAGAATGCATGCCAGCTTATTTTAAGCAACTAAGCAAAACAGCAACAACAAAAAATGCAACGGCAGCGCTGCAAAAAGTGGCTGAGAAGCAGCTGAGAAGTGTAGCGAAATGGCCGAAAAATAAATAGAGGCGCATATGTAGTTAAGAAAGTATATGCATGTACATATGTATGGGCAATAATATATATGTATGTACATATGTATGTATTTAGAGAAAATTATAAATTTAGCAAAATGAATTGCAGCGGGCAAAAAAGCGCTGCCGATTCGGGCGGCTGCTTGCTGAAATGCCAGCCACAATGATTGCACACGCCGAAGCAAAAACAAAAAGAAATACAAAAACAAAAAGAAATACAAAAACAAAAAAAATTAATAAGTTAGCCAACAAAAAACAACGATAATAGCAAAAACTACAAGCGATTTCTACACTTTACACATTGTAACTAATTTTCACAGCACATGTGTGCTCGCCTTCTTCACAGTCAATCAGCAGCTGAGCGACAGGTGCACACATTTACATAGGTGCTTATATGCATACAGATAGTATACACATGCATACATACATATAGATAGCATATACTATATTTGTAATATATATGTATGTATGTACATATTTACGCGCAACTTTCGGTGTGTTTTGTACATTTGCTGTGTGCAAAGTGTGTCTTTGCTCGATTGCATTTGTGAAATTCAACGTAGTTGTTGCTGTTATTGTGTGTTAAATCGCACTGTCGAAATGATTCGTTATGATTCACATAATTGCATGCAAACTATTCGGTTGCTTATTTACATAATGTGGAATTCAAAATCTTTTGATATTTTCGTGCTTGTGCTTATGTGCGTGTGTGTGCAAATATGAAGCGTGTGAGTCAAAGAGTCTGTTGTGATGAATTGCTACATTCGCTTTCTGTCTTTTTTCATAATTCAAATGGAAATCAAAGGAACTAAAAATTAAATACTTGTTTATGTAGTTGGAAAAATATTTCTACAATAATTATCGTTATGCATATGTACATATGTATAGCTGTGAATTAGTAATGAGGCTTTTACAAATTCCATAACAAAGCAAAAAATTAGCAAAAAATATTTTTGTTTTTAAAAAAAAAGTTTTAGATATCAGTTTTGTGCTACATTTACTAAATTTCAAAACCAAAAAAATTGTATATGCATATGTACATATGTATGTATATGAATTTTTGAGTTTAAAAATATATTTTATTAAAAAAAATTGTTTTATAATTTTTAATTCAAAAATTTTATTATTAATTATTTGTATTAAAAAATATTTTTAATTTAAAAAATTATCTTATAATTTTCAAATATGAATTTTTAAATTTAAAAATATTTTTATTAATTCTAATATTATTATTTTTTTAATTTTCTAATACAAAATTGAAACTTTATTCAAAATTTTTTGGAAAAAAATCGAATATTAAATTTTTTCAAACAATCCTTACTCTCTCTTTTGCTTTAAATTCGATTAATTAAAAATATGGAGAAAAAAATTTTGCCTTCAAAAAATTTAATTGTTTTCTTTATTTAATTATTTTATATGCATATGTACACACTATATGTATATAAATTTTTGAGTTTAAAAATATATTTTATTTAAAAAATTTCTTTATTATTTTTAATTCAAAAATTTATTATTACTTATTGAATTAAATAATATTTAAAAAACAAAAATTTTCTTATTATTTTCAAATAAAAATTTTTAAATTTAAAAATATTTTTGTTAATTCTAATATAATTTTTTTTTTAATTTTCTAATAAAAAATTAAAAAAAAAACTGAAACCTTTTTAAAAAGTTTTGGAAAAAAAAATTAATATTAACGTTTTGTAATATTAATCTAATATTAAATTTTTTTCAAAAAAATTTCTTACTCTCTCTTTTGCTTTGAAGTCGATTAATTAAAAATTTTGAAAAAAAAAAATTTAGCCTTAAAAAATTTTATTTTTTTCTAATATTAAATTATTTGTTTAATTATTTTATGTGCATATTATTTTTCATATGTACACACTATATATAAATTTTTGAGTTTAAAAATATATTTTATTTAAAATAGTTGTTTTATTATTTTTAATTCAAACATTTATTATTAATTATTTGAATTAAAAAATGTATCCTATTATTTTCAAATATAAATTTTTGAATTTAAAAATATTTTTATTAATTCTAATATTATTTTTTTTTAATTTTCTAATACAAAATTAAAAAAAAACTGAAACTTTTTTCAAAATATTTTGGAAAAAAATTCTAATATTAAATTTTTTCAAAAAAATTTCTTACTCTCTCTTTTGCTTTGAATTCGTTTAATTGAAAATTTTGAGAGAAAAATGTAGCCTTAAAAAATATTATTTTTTTCTAATATTAATTTTTTTTTAATTTTTTTACAAGTTATCAAATTATTTTTTAAAATTATTCGTTGCTCGCATTTAATTTTTTGTGATCCTCCTAATAAAAAACATGAGTATTAAAAGCATATCAGCTGCAAATAGATGCTCTATGGAAAAAACAAGATCTCTTAGAGTGAATTTATATCCTCTATAACAAAAAGCTATATTGAAAAAATAATTGAAGGCTATAAAATATTATTTAAAAAGTAACTCACTCAACCAACTGAGCATTATGTGTAAAGTCACGAATTTTGTCATTAAATGCCTTGACTTACTGTCTGCTCATTAAAAGAAAATAAAATTTAAACTCACATTTTTACTATCAAAATGACTTATACCATTTTAGAACAACTCATTTCGCATTTCCTTTAATTACTGTCAGTTTGCTTGAGGCAATTAAATCTCTAGACATTAGAAAATTCCACTCAATTAATATTCAATTACCTCAGCTAACCTAATACAACGGTACATGAGATCAAGTATTGTACCCCCCAGCAACTGATTTATATATACAAACCGCTATTACTGCATACAATATAATTCTACTGTATGAGCGCATTGTTTTGTGACAAAAATGTGTACTTCCCCCAGTGAGGAATGAAAATCAGAGATAAAAGTCATGGGGAACACAATAGAAGTGACTGAATGCATAGTTGTGGTTCATGTGGAGAATATATATAAATGAATAGAATATATTTTTACTTACATATATGTACTTTTGTAAAATATGTATGCATAGGTGTGTGTGTGTGTGTTTGTAATAGAAACTAGCACATCTATGATGTCAGCGGTGCTGTGAGCTTTTTTTTAAGTCAAGCTATGCATTTATGAACATGTAAAGATGTGTGTGTGTGTCAGTGAAGTGTGAAAACCCCGAGTGGTTGCAATAGATTGGTAGGGAAAAAACCCAAAATCACTCGTTATATGCGGCTGCTCACATATATATTTATGGAGTTAGCGATAAATGCAGTAAAAACTGAAGTTTACTAAGAAGTTCTTGATAATTTTCAATGGGAAAGTCTGAGATGTGCTGTAAAATGCTATTTACAGTAAGTTTTTTCAAATAAATGGATATGTTTGTATACACAAATTGCAACTATTTTAAACAATAAGATGTATATGTTTGAAAAAAAATATGTGATTTCCCAAATAGCTGAAAATATAAAAATTTATTTGAAAAAAATTAGAAAAAAAGCAAAATTCATCTCCATAAAGCTACCAGATTTCTAAACAGACTTTTTATGTCAGAAAAAATATTTATAAACCTTTTTACATTAAAATTATTTCTTTGCAAAGTAAATAACTTCCCTCATATAAAAAAAAACACCAGCAATAAGTTGAGAGAATTAAAAGAAATTTTAGCAAAGTATATAAGCACATCTATGATAGCACTAAATTTTTTTTTCTATTAATAAATTAAACAAAAAATGCCTTACTCTCTCTTTTGATCAATTGAAAAATTAAAAAAAAAAATATAATAAAAAAATTCAATTTTTTCAAACTAATCAAAAAAAAGGAATAAGTTAGGAAAATTAGAAAAAAAATTTCAATAATTATCTCCATAGAGCTAACAGATTTCAAAGCAGATTTTTCATATTACTAAGTATATTATACATAAACACTTTCATAAAAACAAAATATTTTTAATCGAAGTATGGTATATACACCCTCTTTCTCTCTCTTTTGCAAAAAACAATTACAATAATTAAAAAAAAAATTTAAAATACACTCCAACTACATATAAATGCAGCGACATCATTGAAATAACAGTAAAATGTGAAATAGAAATTATATTCTTTATCTAAATGAAAAGAAAGCACACGACAACTTGACCTTGCAGCAGTTACATACAGCATTTAGAGATGCTTTGAAATAACAAGCTGCAAAATATATAAGTTAGATAGCTGAAATGAAGGTAAAATGCATACATACGCAAGCACATGTACACACACAGCTGCCAGTGTTGCAACGCATGCATTGCTGGTGATGTAAAAATATCTCTTTTATTTTTGTAAATTGCAAGCTGTGTACACATATGTATGTTTGTGTGACATTGTGGCTTACACGTGCATGGCTAACACATGCACACACACTAAAGCTACTATTTTTGTGTAAATATGTACATCTATGTACTTCGATACCTTTATGTATGTAGGTGTAAGCATGTCACGGCGTATACGTAATCAGGCAAGGTAGCCTGCTTGCGTTTGAGGTTACGTATACGCCACATGCCACTGCAGTGAAATGCACACATGCTTGCTATATAGCACACATATGTATGTATATGTATGTATGAAATTTCAACTGACTTGTTCAGCGCTCAATAGCCCACATAAAATCAAGTATTTTACAAAACACTCCCTTTCACCTGCGCGCCCAGCTAATTTTGCAGCGCTCTTCGCTCTGCAACTACAAAACCGACGGCGGGGCCAGTTAGTGTGCAAAAACAAAATAATATAAAAAAGCAAATGAAAATTAAAACAAAAAAACAGTTGCTCGCCGCTCACAACGCTGCTCGCTTGTGTGGCCTTCAAGTGCACACGCCCGCTTGACTTCAATTACAATGTTGTTTGACTAATAAGCGTCATTTGGCGGGCTTGGCGGTTGCGACGCTTGTGCTGGGTTGAAGATGCGTTCGCAAAGTGTTAGTTTTCGCCAAAGCTTAAGTATATTTGTGTGTATATAAGTTTGAGAATACAAATATGTTTTAAATCTAGCTGAAACCTCATTACTTATACTATACTTTCAGCACAAAGTGTGAGCTAGAAATGATTCATAAGCGTTTTTGGCTTTATATGTATATGATATATACATATATATATATACATATGTATAATATAATCAGTTGGAAAAATATAATTCAAATGAAATTATATGTGTAGTGCCATTGTCAGCTGTAGAAAACCAATTACATTTATTTAATTTGGATGTGTATGGCATTTGTTTATAATTTTATTGCAGAAAATGTATTTTTTACAGCTCTAAAAATATTAATTTATTTATTTAATGCATTAAAATTAATATTTTAGTGATATTTATGCATTTTACGAGCTTCGCAAGCAACTCAACTCAAATTGTATAACGTAAATAGCGCATAAAATCAATAAAAAATAGCATTAAATATTTAAAATGATTTTTTCTAAGTCTTACCTGCCTAGCTACATCTCAAAGTACCTCCACCTTTTTAAAAAAAGTAGTCAATCTAGAATTGCACTCACTCAAAAATAGCTGTAACTCATATTTACAATAATATTGCAGCTATTTTAGTCTCGTTGCAGTATAAAATAGATATATATCTATATACATATATATTTTATTTATATACACCGCTATCAAGCTAACTGCAAACACACACACACTCAGGCCAGCCAGTGGTTAATGTTGCCTGAGTGTTTTCACAAGCATTCGCGTGGGTGGCACAAAACCCATTTGAAATCAAAATATCTGCGCCGCACATATACACATGCGCATGTAAGAAGACAAAAACTGCACGTAAATAAATACGTAAATATGTATGCGCCAACATTTGCTGGCTTGCTTTTGGCTTTATAGGCTATTTGCGTTCTACGCGCAGCCACTGATTCACCCACTCACCTAGTGATCTACATATATTTTCGTTTTAAAAAAATATACTGCACATTCCCGTGTGTGTACATATATACGTTTTATATATATAAATGTATGTATGTATGCATTTTAGCGCACAGGTTTGCAGTTGAGCACTCAAAGTGACTACACTTGCCTTACGACGTCTTTATGTCCATGCATCTGTGTAGTTATGTATATACATATGTAAGCATGTAAGTATACATATGTTATGTACATACATATAAATTTTAGTAAGTGGGATGTCGCGCTGTTTATTTCCTACTGTTATCTTTTCATCAATATTCACTCACGACTTTTGTGTTGTAGTTTTCATACTGTTGTTTATTACAAAGTTTTCTAACAAATAATTTACTTGCTGTTATTTCCGCTGCAAAGTTCGAAAAAAAGTTGTGTGACAGTGTAAGTTTTCTGTGTTCTAATATATTTTCAATATGCCAATTATGAATTGTTATATGTTAGTCCAGCTGTTTGAAGCGCTGACCTAGTGGAATAAAAATTATGTGCAGAAATTCCTTGTCATTTTGAAGCTGAATGTTTATGGCAGTGCTGAAGCCTTTGAAAATGGTAAAAAATAATAAAAATTAAATTTTTCTACTTTTTCTTGCTATTCCATCTTTCAATAATTTTTTTTCTTTTTTTTGCTTTAATGACAACAATTTCTTTCTCAATTTGTGCATAAAATATATATTTTTAGAACTCAGAAGCCATCTGAAATAAATAATACACTCCACTGAGCCCTCAAAATGCCTTTCTTTTACCCTTAAAGACACAGTGATGGCAGAATCAATACAAGAAAATCTCAGTATGAGCCATTTCAATGAAGGTTTATGTCTTTTACTAGATTCTTATGCCATTTATGCTGGTGTTCTGAGACTTTGCGGGAGAATTTGACATTTTTACTTATGTACATTTTCACAACTTTTTATATTTGAAGTGAGTTTAAACTCAGAGTCTCAATTTGATGGTCTATGATATTTACTTTTAGACCAAAAGGCATCCAAATTAATCAATTGATCACGTTGTGTCTCTAAATACCTTCCTATATAGGTCTATACGAGATTCTTCTTCTATTTGTGCCTTCTCTGTTTATTTGTTGTCTCATATGAAGTTTGCTTTCGCTCTAAATCATTTCTAATTCGTTGTGTTATATTGTGAGAACCTTTGACGAAGACAAAAAGTCTAACAAAAATCACTTATTAAAACGCTATATTTTACAACTGAATAATAAAAATTATTTTATTAATTGTTTTTATTTTTTTTTTTATAAATTTTTTTAATATATTTATATTTTTTTACATTTTTTTTCATAATTAATTAAAATCTGTCGGTTTTCGCCACTTTTGCAGCAGTATCACTTCGATTTCAAAAAAACTTGTTCTATGAATATATACACACAAGCGGCGAGTACACTCATACATATGTATGCGTTTATATCGCATGACATAAATCAGCAAAAATAAATAAATTTAGCAATTAACAGGTTTTTAACAATTTCAAGTTTATAAAGAGACAAGAATTTGCTAAGAATTGCATTTTTTGATATTTCAAGTAATGAAGTAAACAAGATATTTATAAATTTGTATGTAAACAAAACATAAAGAGAGCTTAAAAATGCTTTTCATACGAATTTCCAATAGTAAATACCGTTAATTGATTTAATTATATATATATGTGACCTGGTCTACGGAAGGGGGGCTTAGGTGTCAAAAAATCAATTTTCACTTTTTAGTTGATTCGGATGGATTTGATTTTCAACAGCTGTTTCCCAGAAAACTAGTTTTCGCACGTTAGCTCCCTTTTCGTAGACCAGGTCACATATATAGGTTGTATTTGTGTATTCATAAAATTTTTTAAATATCTGCAGCGCAAAATCATAATACTTTTCAATAATAAAATTGTTCAAAAATACAAAATTCTAACGGTACTACAAAATCACTCGATATATGGATTAACTTACAGTATTATATATAATAACTGTATTTTGTGGTCATCCAAGCGCTTAGCGAACCACTCTTAGCATCAGAACACAAAATTGTGTATGTGTGTGTATGCCTGTATAAGTTAATATGTATAGATAAGTATAAAATGCAAAGTATTGTACAAAGTATTGTCAAAAAAAATCGAAACTGCTTTTTTTATTGTTTACGATGCACTACATCATATTGTAACTGCATATGTTGCAAAAAATTTTCAGCTTCCGCTGTCAAGCATAACCGATATATAACCATTTTATAACCAAAACTCAAATTTCTCCTTCGCCTGTAACCTTTTGAAAAGTGATGTTATGTTATTTTGCATTTTAGGTGACGATATATTCTTCGCTCTTCCATATCACATATGTAATTGAATGCCATGCGTATTATTTGCCGCTTACAAGCATTTTTACGTACATACTATATAGTATGCTACCACTAAAACGGCAAATCAAATAAATTTTTATGGCGTTGCAATAAACGTGTTGACAATGTGCACACATAAATAGTCTTATTGCTGGTAATTACAGTTCGTTATTCAGTGTCAATGTAATTACTTGAATTTTATTAGATTTTTTTTTTTTTGAAAATAATGAGTAAGAGACCACCCACAAGCAAAGTTTATATAGTAAAATGCAATAAAATTTTTATTTGCATGAGAATTGAAGAGAATGCATGTGTAAGATACTTCTATAAGTAAAATAGAAATATTACTAAATGCATAATACAACATATAGATAACAAATAAACATACAAATATATGAAACTAAGTTCAACGACTCATCACAGCTTGTGTGGTGCGCGTAATCAGCGCGTCTGGACATTGTTATTGACACTGTAAACACACGCTTAGCTGGCTGGCTGTATGCTTAGCTGGCATTTTGATTTTTAGACTTTGTGCCCATAAATGTCTATGTATGTATGTATGTGGGCGATAGCATATCTGCAATGTCGTATATTTCATATTTTAGTGCTCGCTGCGTTCGCTTTAATTTTCGTTTGGTCAATTTGTCAAGTTATTTTTAGGCATCGCAAGCATTTTTAAATGCGTAGCACTCGCCGAAGCGCGCAGACGTTAGCTGATTAGAAAGCATATATAGTATAATATATAACATATAATCTATAATACATAATACATATGCTTACAGACATTTTAAGTGCAGCAGTATCTGCAAGTAAAATCTGAGCTCTCCAAATCAAAATTTTGCGCAAAAATTTTGGTTTTCGTCTACGAAAGTCAACACAACTCAAAAGTTTCAAATTACCAAATTTTTTGTATACAAAATATACGCTTTCTTCAAATCATTTGCCGTGTAGCCGCTATTTTCATTGAGCAAATTCCATTTCACGCCGCTCACACTTCCCAAAATGCTGCGAATATCCCATCAGCTGTTGGCATTTATTTCATCATCCAAATTTGTTTGGTTTTTCGGCATTTATTTTTGTTATTATTATATAAATTGTTTTGACGCAACACTTACGCTTGCGTGCCATTCACGCCTCTAATGCGTGCTCTCCGTCACTCATGTGGATATGTACATATATGCATGCATGTGTGTATGTGATGTCAGCATTTTCGTATGCGCAATTTTTTCAATTCTTTCATAATTTCTTTTACTTTTCTACCAACAACATTATAATATCTTAATGCTGCTTAGGTACACGTGACATCATCATCATATAATCACTCATACATGACACATCGCAAAAAGTTGTGAAAAAAATCAACAATGCGCTTAAACTAACAGCTCGAACTTGTCGCTTAGTGCGGTGAAGTTGTTGGTTTAAGAGGAAATATAAGTAAAAGATGACAGTAAATTAAGCTGAAGTAAATAAATTGCTCACATTTAAAAGCAAAAAAATTTAATATACATATATACATATTCTCTATTCGTCTTAGTCACTAATAGAGAATGTTTTGCAGATTTTTTTGCTGTTATAAAGTTACTGATTTGATTTATAAACAATTTTCAATTATAAATAATATTTTTTGTTTTATTATTATTATAATTATTAATGAAAAACAGCGTGAAATTTCAGCTTTCTTAACTGGGTATGAGAAGTTGGTGATTTTTTCGCTCATGTAAAATAGGGAAAATTGGCGAAAGCTTCGAAAATGGTTTAAAATGTACCGCTATTTCCATTTGGTACAATTTTTTCTAAAACTGCTGGAGTTTCATATTTTTATAGCATTTTTCAAAGGTTTTTTTAATATAATTTTTCAATGGCGTAAGATATAAACTAATAGTAAGCATGGAGTACAAGCTACAGTGGCCATCGACTCCAAACTAGTCACTCAGCTTTTGAAATATCGATCAAAAATTTTGCATATGTACTTTTCTCTTGAAGAATCAGTTCATTTGACGGAATCGCCAATAACGGAGCAATATAGCATAAAGGTGCCATACAAAATGGTCGACTGAAATAAAATATTTGTATGGAAAACTTTTTTATTTTAAGAGATATCTTTACGAAATTTTGCTTGCGATATTTTCTTAAGCAACGATGCAATCTCCATTTATCTTGTTCAGAACGGCGCACTACAGCATATAGCTGTCATACAAATTAAGCATTCAAAACGCTGTCCTTGTATGGAAAGCTCTTTTATTTGAGAAGTTATCGTCACGATATTTGGCATGAATAATTTTTCAAGGCAACGTTATAATCCCTGGAGGAATTGTGCCGAACGGCGCACTGCAGCATATAGCTGCCATACAAATTGAACACTCAAATTGTAGTCTTATATGCATAAACTTTCTATTTGATAAGGTATCATCACAAAACTTGGCATGTATTATTTGCTAAGACAAAGCTATAGTCTACAAACAAATTGTTGAGATCGGACTACTATATCATATAGCTGTCATACAAAGCGGCTGATCAATATCAAGTTTGTGTGTGGAAACTTCTTTATTTAATGCAAGCGAAGTCAACGATTTGTTCTTATAAACTAATTCAACTCAAAACTCATAAAATGTATTCCTTTAACAAAAAACCGTAACAAATTTTCAACTCAAAACTCATAAAATGACAAAAAACCATAAAAATGTTCGCTTTTTAACTCTATTGTTCTGACTACCAAGCTCACAAGGAGCTTTTGGCTACCTTCGCTGAATATTTTATAACAAAAACGACTCTTTAACAAACAAATTATGGTTTTTTCAAAGAAAAAAATATTTCATTAGAGACCAAAAGCAGCAAGAACTCGCTTAAAACTCTCAAAACTTACTAAGCTTTATATATGTATGGTATTATAAATACTTTTCCGCGCTCAAATAATCTCAAAAACGTTTTCTAAAATAAATTTACTGTCAACTCATAACTATTTCATTTATTTTTTATCATCTGCACACATTATGACCAGCATAAAAGCTGTAAATCTTAATTTCTTTGCTGCGTGCAATGACTAAGCTGTGAACTTGCAAAGCGAGAGCAGCGAATAAGTAGTAAAATTTTCGTTTTTCTGCTTGCAAACGCTTTAAAAAGTAATTATTTTGCGCACAATATCACTCACTTTCATATGAAAGCGCGCACCAGCGCACACACCAACACACAAGCGAATGCATAAAAAAGATACAGAAGTATGTATGTATGTATGTAGTCGAGTATTTACATAAAAGTGCCATTGAAGTGCATATCAGCAGCGCCTCACTGCTTAAGGACATTGCATAAGTGTAAAAAAGTATAAAGTATAAGTAAAGCCACACACACAGACACACTCACTGATGCATGCTGTGCAATGCTGCGCTTGGATAGTTTTTCACATGACCTTCGTTGTAGAAGAAAGGTCACTTGACGCGCACAGCTGCATTTGCAGTTGTGCAAAGTGCAGAGAGCAAACGGCTACGGCGCCCCCTTCACCACCCCCAACAACAACAACAAACTACAACAGCGCAAATGTTTAAAACTCGACATGTTGCCAGTATTCAGCTGTAAGCGCTGAAGGCTTGCAATTTTTCGCACACCAACAAACGCTACTATATGTATATATATTTACATATATATGTATATATATCTATATTTATATATGTATGTACATATGTGTGTACTCGCATTCCCGTTGGCAGCCATATTATTTGCGCATTTCTATACTTTCAACTTGTTTGCTGCACTTAAATTGTGTTTTAGTTGTTGTTGCTGTAAACTATATGCTTGTACATAAGTAAATCGCTGTATATATGTACAAAATGCACACATAGTTGGCAATTTAGGTCAATGCTATGACCCACTTTTACTTATAGTATAAACTTGCGCTTGGATATTCGCAATTGTGGGCGTGTGTATGTATACAAGTATGTATTTATGTAATATATATATACATATATACATATGTTTGACTTATATACACTCTTGCATGCCCTTAAATTTGTTGCAGTTCATGCTGCTTTTCGAAGGTTTGCCAGCTTTTGGCTTTTCATGTCCTCAAATGAAATTTTATTAAATAACGGTGTACGTGTGTGCCTGTATATGTGCATTCGTGTGTACTCAGCTGCCATTATGGTGACAACCTTGATTTGATTTTATTCCAACTTCTTATCTCGCTTGCTCGAGTTTCATTAAAGCTTTGGGAAAATTTCGAAAATTGTTGTTATTGTTAATTAAGTGGAAGTAAAGTGTAATATGGAAAAAATAATGAAGTTATGAAAAAACTTTAAAGCTATTGTTAATTAAAAGTCAACTCAACAATTTTTTTCAAAATGAAACAAATTTAGCAAACTGTCTCACTAGCTACGCCGGAAGCTTTTAATGCATATATTTCCACAAGCAATTATATTTCCATAATATTACATAAACAACAACAAAAATGCATCAATGAGTCATTTTATGCAAAAATATACACAATATTAGTCTAGCAAGAATTCAAAACAACTTAATTTTCCTATCCTTAAGCTTCAATAGCGCACTCATTTGAGCGCTTTACAAATACTCGCTACTATATTTGTATAGTTTATAGGCCAACAATAACAACACCGGCAAATTGTCATCACTTCTAGGCAATTTATTGCTTTCGGAAATGCAATAAAGCAACAAAAATGTAAAAATTATGACACACCAAGCAACAAACATGCAGACATTAGCCCATTTGGTACCTTAAAAACAAAACAACAATAACAAACACTTGCATATGCATCTCATTGCCACAATTATGCATATCCACAAGCAATAATGCCACACTCTTTTGGTACGAATAAGCAATAAATCGAGCGACTCTTCAAAGCTAAGTAGACAACGACGCGTTTGTGCCGATTTTCGACATTTACAAACCGCAAAAGTCACAAAAGCAAAAACATACAAGAAACAGATAAATTAAACTAGCGAAATAGACGACGGCGAAATTCGCTGTAAGAAAAAGCGAAAGACAGCAATCGAAGCACAACGGCAGCGGCAATAAGAAATGCTGCAAATGATGGCACCAAAAATAAATACTTTGGCTGGCCTGCATCCAAAAACCCATGCCAATGCATTTGGTGTGTGCATTTTGCGCGCGACCAGCCAAAAATTGGGCGAAAAAAAGGAAAATTTGCATGGCACAAGCAATAATGCAATAATGGCTACTCAAGCAACAATAACGAATGCATTGACAGTGTATAACGGTATACTTATGTATACTATAAATGAGCGGTGTGGTTGTATGCAACAGCCTTGGTGTCGGTGGCACGACAGCGAGGTCAACTAGTTGTGGACTAGTGTATTTTTAGTGCAGTTCTTTAATAAAATTGCACAGCTGTGCTTCAAATGCAACCCTGTTGATTGTTAAATTAATAAATTTATTGACTAATTTCGTGTAAAAAAATATAAACATGAAAATTAATTGAATAATATTTAAAAAAATTATAAAGTAATAACCGAAACAAAAATACTAAAATATGGTAAAAAAAAAAATAAATGAAGCGTAATAAATAATGAATAAGAGAGCGAGAAAATAAAAATTATTATATTATAATTATTAACATTATTACATAACTAAAAAAATTGGAAAAATTTATTTATGTTTTTGTTAATATTTATTAGAAAGCTAATGCAAAGGTAAATAAACAATTTAAAAAAAGATTAAAAAATTTAAAACTAAAATATAACAAACTTAAAACAAATAATATTAATTAATATTGAATGAAAAAAAAATTAAATAATAAAAAAATAGTTAAAAACCATTAATTAATTAAAAATTAACAAAATGTGTAATATAAAAACTAAAAAAAATTAAAAAAAACAAACATATAAAAATAATTAAAAATTAAAATATAAAAAACTTAAACTGAATAATATTAACTAATTTTAAACGGCAAAAAAATTAAACAACAAAAAAAATCAGTTAAAAACCATAAATTACTTAAAAATTAACAAAATGTGTAATATAAAAACTAAAAAAAAATTAAAAAATAAACAAATAAAAATGATTAAAAATTAAAATATAAAAAAGCTTAAACTAAATAATATTAACTGATTTAAAAATAAATGCTCCATACGAAAAATATCAAAAAAATAAAATAATAAAAAAATTAAAACCTTTAAATAATTAAAAATTAATATGGAAATAAAATTGGAATAAAAATTAAAAGAAAAACAATAAACAATTAAAAAAAATAAAATAAATTAAAAAGCATTAAAAATTAAAATATAATAAACTTAAAAATAATATTAACTGATTTAGAAATAAACGCTTCTTACGAAAAATATCAAAAAAATAAAATAAAAAAATTAAGAAAAAAATTAAAACTTAAAACAAAACAATAAACAATTAAAAAAAATAAAATAAATAAAAATTACTAAAAATTCATATATAATAAACTAAAACTAAATACTATTAACTGATTTAGAAATAAACCCTCTTACAATTGCTTTCAAAAATACTTAAATACTTACTTAAAATTCCTAAAAAATACAATTAAGTTCGAAACTTGTACAAAAGTACCTGCAACTATTTCCAACAGGGCACTTTCAAATGCACAAATACAAATAAATGCAGTCTAAATTAACGGTGTATTTGTGAGCTTATGAAAATCACTTGCCATAAAACTGTGCTATAAATATTTATGGCCGCTAGGGAAAAGTGAAAATAAGGACATCCGCTGTGCGGCAGACAAACGTCGGTGGGTTGGCGGGGGTGTTGCACTAAAAAGCCAGAGAAGAAGAAGAGAAGCCAAGGCAATTGCACACGCTCAATAGCCAGCCAGTGCAGGCGTCACCATTGTTTGGCATAATGTACTATGCCCGCGCTAGTTTGCAATTGTTTTGTCCGCCATTTGACTGAACCGATTTCGGGTATATAGTTGTTATTTTTGTTTCTTTTGTTGTTGTTTATTAGTGTCATGCTGGGGGCACGCATGCATACATATATTTGTGTATATTTAGGCTTGCTTTTGTCGAAATTAGTAATTTCTAGCAGTCATGCATGCACAACAACAACAATATCTGTAGAACAGATAGAAAATCAATGATGAGATTTTATTAAAATAACTGAAGATATTAAAAAGCTGAATGTAATGGGAACAAAGCGGTAAAAACGAAACAATAACGATTTGTCAATGGATCGATAATACTGCTGAGTCGTTATATAGTTTACAATGCAGTGGCACTTGCATAAGCGTGAGAAATTACAGTTATAAATAGCGCTTTGTGTATATAAAAACATGCATGTATGTGTGTGTGTGTGTGTGTATTTGTGCAGCTGTTTGAGCTTGCAAGTGACGATATAGCAACTATTCTGCAACTATATATAGCTAAATAAAAAGTGTAATATATATAATATATAATATATATGTGTATAGTACATAATATGCATATAATATATATGAAATATACATATGTATGTACATAAGTGTGTAGACAATGTGTCAACTAAAAATGGCACAATTGAAGCGCATATACCAATACACATGAAAGTTGAAATAATTTTTTCTGCATTGTTGTTGTTGCTATATAAATACTTTTACACTTTTTATAGTAATCTAAATGCTAATTATTTACAATATAATGGCACAACAAATATACTTCGCCTTGAATGGCGTGTTTTTGCAAGGCGATTGCATTGTGTGTGTGTGTGTGTGTGTATGTGTTGATATCGCCTGCAGTTGCTGCTGCAAACCCTCGAAATTTTCTACCAATTTAGTAGTAACCTTGCGGTTTGCAATTGTAGTTATCGCCTTAAAAAGCATTTAAACGGTGAATTGAAAGTGAGCTTCCGCTGGGAATTCGTGCAACTTTCTCAACTTGCGAAGATATTGAGTAAGTGCAGACACTAGTTAGACTGTCTTAGCTGTTATTTTGACTCTAAACAGCTGTGATTTGCTGTTATTTCTTGTGAATTGGCAAAAAAGTGTCCGGAGCAGCAAGTATTACTATAAAAGTTTATCTAGCGCCTACTTCGAGTTGTGGAAAATTTGTGTACGAAGTGCCAATCATGATTACTTGGTGTATATGTGTTGTTGTTGTTGTATTTTATAAATTAATTTTTCATGCAAATAGTGTGGGCAGGCTTTATATTACCAATTTATAAGCGCTATTAAAAATATATATTATTAGTGAGTTGAAAATTGTTCAAACTGCTGATTATTTATATAACCAATATGTAGCAAATATGTGTGGCAAATGGTGAAAATGTGCCCAAATAAACAATAGCTGGCACAACAACTACAATAATGTATTAATTGCTGTAATCAAATACACATAGCTTATATGGTAAGCTCAGAACGGCTTCACGCAATCTTAAGTGGAACACCTTAAGGTTACTAGGATTTTCTGCATAACCTCAAAATAGCGAAATATCTTTTTTCGAATGAAAATTTTATAAATATACACATTTTAGACAATTAATAAAAATATTTCTTCCAAGAAAAATTTTTAATATATACTTTAGACAATTAAAAAAAAAGTTTAATGAAAATTTTTAAAATATATTTGAGGTAGTTACGTAAAAATAAATATTTCAAATAAAAATTTTGGAGATATATTTAAGATTATTGAAAAAAATATATTTTTTCTTAACAAAATTTGTCTGAAATATATTTCAAATATATTTTAGACAGTTGAAAAAACCTGCTTGAATGAAAGTTTTGGAGACATATTTCAAATAATTACAAAAAAAAGTTTTTTTCGCTAGAAAATTTTTTATATATGTAAAAAAATATTTTTCTTATCAAAATTTGTAAATATATTTTAGCATGTTAAAAAAAAATTACAAAAAAAAGTTTTTTTCGCAAGAAAATTAAGTAAAAAAAAAAAAAATAATTTTTTCATCAAAATTTGTCTGATATATATATTCAGACACATATTACACCACAAATTTTGCTATAAGAAACTGAAAACTTTTCCATGGAATCGTGCATTTTTGAAACAAACCAAAATCTTGGAGTATTCTAACTCAATAAAAAGATCCATTTAGACACAACTAATATTATCACAACTGCTCAGCAAAAGCCCCAAGCACTTTCAATACTCTTTTATTATATTGCAAATAAAATCGCTAAATTCACCTCTATAAAGATACCATATTTTGCAATAGCAAATTTCTAGACAAAATCACCTCCTTTTACTCCCTTAAACACACATCATAATATACACAAATTCAAATACATGCATACATATTTATATGCACTTGTATGTGCATATGTATGTGTATATACATGTGCCTTAATTGGTGCCAAATGTTGTGATCACAAATTGCCAATGCGCAGAATAAGTCAACCTTGCAACATAATTACAAACAAATAAAATAAAATAAAATATCTAAAGACTAACGGTATGCAAACAAGACCCAATTTATCTTCTAACAAGGTGTGGTCCATTTGCGGAGCGTTGCTGTGGCACGAGACATCGCGTTTTCTGCATGCAAAAGCCACAAACAACTAATGAAAGCAAATGGAAATGTATCGTAATTTTGGGTTTCAAAGTGAGCTTTGCGTCGTTATAGCATTCTGTGGCTATTTTGTGAACGCAAAGTATTAATTCTACAAATTTCGAAATAATATAAAAGCGTTTTTAAATAAAAGTTTAATTAAATAAATATGAATGAAGATCTCCCACAAAGTTCGTCGAAATGGAATTGTTCCAAACTTTGTTTCACATATTTTCTACAAAAAAATATTGAACGAACTTTTCTTAAATTTTGACAAAATAAAATTTTTACATCAATGTTTTCTAAAAAAAATAAAAAATTAATAATTTTATAATTCCTATAAAATTAAATTTTTGAAAGATGTGTAATCAAGGATATGTATAATAGAATTTTGATCAAAAAATAATTCATAATTAAAAAAAACTCATAATATTGCTTTTTTGTTTAAATTTATTGCTTAATGTGAAACAAAAATTATTCTTAAATTAATTATTATTGACATAAAATAAATGTCATTGACAAATTAGGAAAGATTATAAAATAAAAATACATAATTAATATAAATTATAGAAAAAATTAGAATTTTAAAAAAGAAATTGAGCTTCAAAATTCAAATGAGAGTATTTTAAACAGCTGCTAAAAATTCATAAATATAAAAAAAAATCGCAAACATTATTAAAAACACTTAAAAATAATTACCACAATGTTGCTCACATTTCACACAACACAAGTTTAACTCAAATTGCAACAAAAAAAATTCATGTGTTCCACATTTGAAAAAAAACTGGTCCGATCGGCACTTAATTTCCTTTTCACACTCACACCTGCCAGCGTTGCTAAGTGAACGCTTTATCTGGCAACAAAAACGTGCCTACGAAAATTAGCGATCGGTAAAGAGCCCATAAGGCAGCAAATACTAGAACTTTATTATTTACCAACTGACGTGCTTACTTAAGTACATAGCGATTTGCTGTCAAATGGCCGGCTAACCGATTTGCTTGCCTTTCCGCGCATTTAAGCTGCCACTTCCACATACTATATACATATGTACATATGTACATACATTTGTGCAAACTCTTATATGCTTATAAGTGTACTATGTACAACAACAACAATGAACTTAGGCACAACGTTAGGCGTTCCAACTTCGTTTCGGTTCATTCGCGCGCCATGCCACATTAACGCCGATGAGATCATGCCAATTTTGACGGCAAAAAAAGGAAACAAATACTAAAAGAGATAAAAACTAAAAGATGACATAAAATTGAAAAATAAATATACACGAAATGACGATGCACGGCGCAGAAAGTAAAGCCAATAAAGCTTTTCTTTTGCTTGATTTCGCCATAAAAGTCCCGGAGAAATATGTACACACGAATAACCGTGAGTGAAGAGCGGAAGACGAAAAGTTAAAGAATTTATTTGCAGCAGTAGCGATGCATATATGTTCGTGTGTGTGTGTGTATGTACTTATGAGTGTGCTTAAAGGTGGTTACACTTGATGCGCAAATAGTGGTTTTGATTCTGACGCAATATTTGCGAAAATATTTAAATTATGATAAGCTGTAGACGGTGGTTTAGACATACTATGGGTGTGTGCAGACAACTTCAACCTAAATACTTTGATACCATGCGTTTGTTTTATAATTGGTCGAGAAAAAATGTTGATATTAAAACAATTTTTGTGTGATTGAAAAGGTGGCTGGCAACTAGTAACTAGTTTGTAACCAGTTTAAATTTTATTCTTTTTTTTTGTTTTAGCAAAGTATAGAGAAATACGGTTTTGTACTTAAAATAGTATTTTGTGGAAATCAATAGATGACTGTACCGAAAACAACTAGTTAGTAACTAGTATAACTTTTTTATGTATTTATCATTTTTTCATATAATTGCTAAATATATATCTCTAAAAGAACTTTCATAACATTTATTAAATATGTCCTTCAACTTGTGTAAGAGCAAATTAATTTTCATGAAATTGAAGAGACTTTTAAACCGAAATAGCTTAGTACTTAATAATAAAAATATTAAAATTCAAAATTTCAAAATACAATTTTGAAAAAAAAAACTTTTTAACCTTTAAAATTTCAATATAACGCTCCGAACTTCCACTTATTCTAATTACTGCACTTCTGAAGGGATTTTGGATTTCTAAAAACATTTTCTAAACATATAGACATATTAAAGCAAAAATTTGCAAAAAATCATGTTTTTTATTTATCAATAATATTTTTTTTCCTATATTGCCGTGTGCTGAATTTCCAGTCGGCTAAATTTTTTTTAAATGGCAAGTTACATTTGATTTTTATAGGCATCTATAAGCTTTTTTAGTGTCCAAGGCACTTTTTTCCCTACTAAATATACAGATATTTTCTACTTTTTCTAATTTTTAATAGCGCTATAAATATTTATGTATATTCTCTCGGACTTTTAATCAAGTTTACTCATTATCATCTCAAAGTTTACCACACTTTTTACACTTTTTTTCTGTCTCTTCCGATAGACACTTTTTGTTATTCCGAATACATACGCACAGTAATTATGTCACATATATACACACATACGCACACATGTGCCAATTAATAATTTCATTATTCAAGCGCAATGAAAACAATATAAAGCCGTAAAATCATTGCGACAGCAAGAGCGACATCACACTGACCTACATTAAGTGCTCTTTTCTACGTTTTAATTATTACCATATAGAGAAATTCTGTGACTGCGAGTTAATGATTACTATTGAAGTTAAATACGTAATTATTTTAGCTTACTTTTGTGTTTTATAAGCATAAACAAGGGAAAAACTTCATAACTACTTATTTGAATGATATTTATTGCTCCATTCGAAAGAGTTTCCAAATGAACTGTATTTAAAACATGGAATGAAATAGTTCAAAAAGCAAGTACCAAGATAATATTACTCTTACACAACACAAGTTGAATGAAATAATTGAAAAATATTATGAAAGTTGTTTTAGCGATTACATATTTAGCAAATATATGAAAAAAATGTAAATACAAAAGAAAAGTAGAACTAGTTACTAACTAGTTATTTTCGGAGCAGTTGTCAAAATACAACACAAAATACTAGTTTAAGTACAAAACCGCATTTCAACTGTCTTTGTTGAAAAATTTTAAAATAATAAAATTTCAACTAGTTACAAACTAGTTGCAAGTCACCTTTTTAAGCACAAAAAACTATTGTAAGCATAAACACGTAATTATCTATTGTGCGTTAGTAAATTAATGCTGAACATAATACATAATAAAACTAGTTACGAATTAGTTTCTTTTGGTTCAGTTACGATTTAAATGCAGAAAGCATTTATTTATAAATAAAAATGTATTTCACTACTGTTGGCTAGTTAAAAAACGCATTGTAACATCAAAATTAATTTTTTTTCTGCTGAAAATGAACACAAAACCAACAACTGGCACGCTTTGTTACTTGCTAGTAAAACTTAGCACACTTGCAACATATTGACATGGAAAGAACTCGTACTACCTAAGCGTTTGCAACCTTCACTGCACACGGCAAGATTTTCATATTAACACCAATTATTAGCTACACACGCTCACTAACATTTATGAACATACATATGTAGTATATGATTACACATATGTATGTGCATGTTTGCACGAGAGTGGCATATGAAGAACGCTCCACAGTTTAGCGAGTTCAATATGCTGCCGTGCGTGGCAAACTGGGCCACACACTAAAAACATTTCTAACCCATATTTCACACTTAATAAATATCAGTAAATTTTTTAAGGCCATCAGTGTTTGAAAGTTTTATAGTTGGCTTGTTTGCTTGTTTGCTTTCGTGAGCGTGTGAGTTGGCTGACTTTTTAGATTCATCATTCCGTCATGTTTTCACTAGCATTTGGTTGTGTATTTACAAACTTTTTATATATCAAAGTAACGTTTTAAATTTTCTAAACATGTATATGTAAATACCGTTATTTATGATTATGTAGTTTACACAGTTGTGTTTGCTCAGCATTTCATTATAATGAAATATTTTTTTCGAAAACTTTTGAATTTGCCATTGCCGCTGCTCTCGCTGTTGCAATACAGCTAATCGGTCAGTCAGTCGTCTACTAGTTTAGCGTCTCTTTACTTAAATAATATAATATGCATGTATTTATGTATATGTGTACATACACTCACTTTGCTCTTGCCGACTCGCTGTTGCTAACGCGAGCCACGCTCAGCTTTAATGAGTCAGTAAGTCGGAGCGTTTGCTTCGCGTTCATCAGCCGGCCATATGCGCGCTTCCAATGTCTGTCCACGCTTGTGTTCACGCGATAATTAAGTTAATTGTTTGTTACTTTTCCACTACACAGCGCAGACATTCAACGGAATTAGAACTTGAAAAATGTCTGTATGTAACGCAGACATAAATATTCCATTAAAAAGCAGTAAATTGTTTCATAGTTTGCTTACTCTATTAACTAGAGCCAGATGTGCAGTGTTTCTGTGGCATATATTTGTTATTGTTGTTGGTAAAAATGCATTCCTGAAGTAACGTGTGGCATTTGTGTTCGCTAAAAATGCCGCTTTAAAGTTTGATTTGGACCAAAAATTTCGAGATATTTCGGTTTTGTGGCTTGTGTTGCAATATATAGTGCACAAGGTAGGCGTGGTTTACTAATTATTGCATTAATGCATATTTTAATTTTTATGGAAGAGAAGGCGTATATATTTCATATTTTGTAAGTCCTCCTATTCAGCTAAAATTGGACCTTATTACAGTACTATGTACTATGTTAGTACTGTATCCGAAACTTTCTACCATTTAATTAAATACCGTTATACTTGTATAATGGCTAGAGATTATCTAGTTATTTAAAGAGACTTTTTGACCTACTTGCATAGTAAAAAACAATTTAAAAGACTTTTTCTGATAAGATTTTTAAAGTTGCTTTCAAAGTTGAATATTTAGAGAAGAAATTTCCTACCCTCAAAGCGTAAGATTTACTGAAAGATCATTCGTTTTTTTGTCTTCTATTCCACTTCCTCTTTACATACCCCAACCAATGTTGAGGAATGCTGCCGGTCATATGTGCGTCCATCCAGGTTACGTCGATCTGACCGGGAACCCAAATAAATCTCTTTCAACATGAATCTATTATTGTCTCAAGCTATAAATAAACGGACATAAACTAATAAATCTCAATTTTGATGCGAGTTTCCGTGCTTGTTTTTAATTGAATACCAACAATCAAGGCTTAATCAAAACAAGTTCACATTTCTATTTTTTTCTAGTATAACTTTAATGCCCAAAATACATTTTAAACAACATTTCTAAAAATTTTCAAATATTGTATATATAATTATATAAAAAATCACTATATTCCGCGCCTAATGAAATTTTGCATTGAAATTTTACTTCCTTTGCGTTGTTAACAAATTTTTGGTGTTTGTAGTTGTTGCATCGCTGACTTAGCTTACTTCAAATTAAAACAGATTTATTTTATATTCGTTTGCGCGCTTGTGTCAAGCTGCTTATGTAATATTTTCAATTTCCTCTATTTTTATAAAAACTAGAAATTCTTTTCATAGAAAAAATGGCTTGCCAATATTAATAATGTTATAACATGCGACTTTTGTAGCATTAAGTATTGATTGTAGCAAAGTTTTGTTGTAATTATATAAACACTTTTTTCACTATAACTGCCCTTGCCATATACATATGTACATACTGTAGTTTTGCGCCCTCGTGTTTGTCTGGTGGGGCGTATACGTAACATTGACATTTTTTTGTCAATGCGAAAGTTTCACACTGCATCCAACGTGTTTGTGTTTCTACAATTATTAAAACATATCATTGACACAGTATTTGAGTTTTGCCGCCAAATTGTTTTTCATTTTATTTAAATTTTTTTTTTTTTTGTTTTTTTCTGTTTTCAATTTTGCAATAAAACAAGTGCAATTACAGTGCAGGGCAATTATTTCATTAAAAATGCGTTCAATTGAATTTTATGTTTAACCTTGCATTGCCAGCAGACAACTGCATAAATACACATGCTTTATGGCAGCAATAATTATTGAATGATTTATTGCACGTTGGGTGGGCACGGCTGGCAATCAATGTGTGTGTTGAAAGTGTGCTTTCTTTGATAGTTGGCGATCTTAAGATTGAAATGTTGATTTTGTCTTCTGTATACAGAAAAGCTAAGAATTATTTCTCTAAAATTATAGTTAGTGTATTGAATTAAAAAACTATTACATAGAACCTCTTTATATATTAAAGATAAATATATTAAAGACTAATCTCATTTCAATTTTTTCCCCATAATCTTCTCACTACAAAGCCACTTCAAACCACAAATTTCTCATGAACCTTCATATATTGGAACCTGTAATTAATTTTCTATAATACATACCCCTTATGTACCTTATATTTATCGATGCAATCAGCCCACATTGTCTTATATGCTAGAGCCACCGCATATATTCACCTGTCATGGATTACCCGTACAAGTAGCGGCGTGGTTGCATGTGATTACTTTTAAATGAGTGGCAATTATTGTATCTACATGCCACATAAATGACTTACCAACACACACATATATGCTTTACTGTATATATATGTACATATATTGTGTATTTGTGCGTGTTTGCAAGGTGCTAACCTCAATATTTGTAGGCGTTATAAATTTGCTCACAAGCAACTCAGTTTAGCTTGCCAACAAGAGGCGGCAATTGCAAGGGTAACAAAATGTTGAAAAAAAAAATATTAAAAAACAACAAATCGAAATTATGCTAGTGAAATCAATGTAAGTGGGCTAAAAGTTATTTACAGATAACTCAATGCATGTGTGTATATGTGTGCATGAGTAAAAGTGTTGACCTGCTGACACGGAAATGTATGGATTGCAAAGAGTATGTCAAGAACTCTAATGGAGTTGTATGATAAAAAGTGGTGTGTAGGTGTGTGATATATTGAATTATGTTGTTTAAAGTCATAAAATAAGGGTGAATGTACACATGTGATGGATGAAAGGGTACCGCTGTACTAAGGTGTCAATTTATTCAAGAGAATTTGGAAAGCTACATATATTAGGTGTCATATATTTTCAAAAGAAAGGCATATACTTCGAAAGGAGGAATTCAAATATTTCTAAAATTTGATTGCTGCTTAGAGTTTTTTTTTTCGAACATTCTAAGCTTAAAAACTGCTTTGAATAAAAATGTTAAAAAAATGTTAAATATGAAGTTATGTCAGTTTTTATTACAGAAAGTAATGAACATAATTTTTTTAAATATTTTCGAAATAGAGATCAATTTGATAGATCAAAAGCTTATCGAAAAAATAAATTTCTACATATGGAGTTACGTCATTTTATGCTTTCTGTTAACAAGAGAAAAAAATTTTTTTTTTTTAATAAAAAAATAATGAAAAAAATATTTTTAAAAATATTCTCTAAATGTAAGACAAATTGATAAATCTGTTACTTTTCGAATAAGCAAATTGCAAAATATGGAGTTATGTCATTTTGTGGTTTTAGTTTACAAAAGTAAGAAATAAATCTCTTTTTACTTATTTTATTAAATACGAGTTCAATTTGATAAATTAAAATAATAAATATTTTCGCTGTATTAAAAAAATAACATAACTACGTAATTAAAAATTTCACATTCAATCAGAAAAAGTTTTAAAGTTTGTTTATTAAATTTTTGTGAACGCAAGATTATTTAACTTTTTTAAGTACAAAATGCTACAATAATACATATAAAATTGCAAAATTTTCAAATATCGAGTTAAGTCGTTTGTATGTAAAAAAATAAAATAAGCTTTTTATATAAAAATATATATTATTTTAACAATAATTTTGCACGAATTATGCAAAACAAGAAACAAAAGGCATTTTCTCTGTGAAAATTGATATAACTCCATAATTAAAGGTTTTGAGTTTAACCAGCAAAGCGTTGACATGCAAAGTTTTGCTTTTAGGTTGTAGAACTAAAAGTATTAGTATTTTGTATTCTAATACATAAAAATTTCGAAATTTTCAAATATAGAGTTATGTCATTTTTGTGTAAAAAAAGAAATGGCGAAACTTTCTTTTAAATACATATATATTTTTTTAACAAAAATTTAGCGCAAAGCAATCATAACTAGAGAAAAAATTTAGCTTCGGTACAGAAAAAAACTATATAACTCCATAATTAACAATTTCGAGTTTAACCAGCAAAACACTATTGAAAACTTTAGTTTTTTAGCTTTTTTAACTAAAAATTCATGGAAGAAACTTCTAGAGTAACATTCACTCGAATTATTTCATTAGTTTTGTATGCAATTACAAACGATAATTGTCTTATATACACATAACTGGTTCTTATCAGTTCAGGAACCAGCCAGTGTCTATAAAATAACATACGCACTGTATGAATTCCACAATCAAGTAATTCCACACACATGAACAATTACTCATATTGTTTCAATTGTTTCAAAAATTCCGTTAATCTTTAACTGATCGGTTATAAATGCTTACTTACTTATGTAGACATATGTATGTATGTACATATCTAAGTAATTTATGATATCTTATCTGCTTTGCGGCCTCAATACGCACCAGTTGATAGACAAAACCATGAGTTTTTTGGGCACAATTGTAGAATAGTGTGTGTGCATTGTTTGTAGATAATCGGGTATATTCGGAATTAGTATTAAATTTAAATGTGTCAGCTTACTTAAGGAAATTTAAAACAATAAATCAGCTTGTTAACGAAATTGGAAGTAATTTCAAAAAAATATATATATACTATATATAATAAATATAAATTTATGGACACCTAAACTTGAAGCAGCTATTTCCGCAATTATTTCAACGCATTTATGAAAACCTACTTTATATATTTTATCTTACTGCGTGCGCTCAGAATTTTGGCGTTTAGTGCTCTTATCAGCAATTTTTTTTTTTAATTTTGTTGATTTTTTCACGAAAATATTTCAATATGTTAAATTATATATACTTGAGTACTTGCCAGCACTAAGCACTTTCTGGAAATAGAATTAAGCAAGTTCTGCCTTAAATCTCAACTATAAAAAAATGTTTTTCAAAATAGTAATGAGCCATTTTCCTATGAATTTACTTATCTAAACAACTGTTGTCGCCACAATTTTCATAGAAATGCATTGTAATGCAAATGACTGTATTTAATATTCCTACAACCTCAACAACCTCTTCATTATATGAAAAGCCACTTAGACTTTGTATTTATAATGAAGGCAATACTTGACAATTTATTAGTGTACTTACTTAGTATTATTTGAGGCACTTTAAGCTTTTTCTCTCGGCATTGATTTGCGTTGTTGAGCTCTCTTCAACTCTCTTGTCTCGTCATTAGCTTGCTGTGTTTGTAGCACGCTAACTATTTCTAAGACTTAATAAGAGTTAAATAAGTGTTAAAGGTCGCATAACTTTACTCTGATTGCTGCTAAAACAACAAACATGTTTGACTGGTGTCAGAAGTGAAGAGCAAAGAAAGGTTATTCGGTTAGGAAACAAAGTTATATAATTGCAACGGGTCGTTATCATTTTTGGTTTAATTGAAAAAGTGCGTTAGTGCAATAATGTGTAACTTTTTTGTACTAAAATAAAAATATTTATTTTTTTTGTATATAATCATATAAAGTAGCCTAAAAAGTTCATGAAAAGTAGTCTCAGAAGCCGTTTGTTTGCTATTTTTTCATTGCATCATTAAAAAGACAATATACTAACATATTTTGAGAAAAACTTGCACCACTACAATTTGTTAAAAAAAAAACTAAATGTTGGTTACAAAATTTTTCAAGAAAATTCATAAAAAAAATACATAATTGACACTTGATAGAGTTATAGTACAACATGACATTTCTCAACAATTTTTTTAGTCAACTAAACCAACCAGTTAGCCATATTTCAATATAAAAATGTTATTTCTTACAAATTTTACTCAAATATATGCAAAGACAGCTTGACTAACTCGTTAGAATAGTTGGTGACTTTATCACTCTTTTTTCTCTTATTATAAATTTTAAATTTACGACACATAACCTATTCATCAAAGTAATGAAAAAAATAGCTGAAGCTTTTTTGAACAAATATGTTCAATAAAAAATTAAATTAAAAATTAAACTCCAACAAATTAATTACATTAACTGTATACATAACTGATACATTGCCCTTACATAACCATTACATAACCGAAACTTTAAAAAAAGTAATAAATAATTACTGGTTATTAACAAAAATTGAGTCAACTTCACTCGGTACTCTCTGAAAAGTACACACATGTGTAAAATTTATTGACACAACTGCGTAGACTTGCCGCAGTGAAAAATAATTCTTCTATGCATACTTCAATCATATTTTTGGCCTAGCAACGCAGACAAAGCGCGCAAGTGGCGCACTGACGCACATGACACGTTCTTATTTTTTCGAAAAGAACAAACAAGGCAAATGCCTAAGCACATGTGCATACATATAGCGGTGCGAGTACAGACGCACATGCGTTAATTCTAAATTTACGCCAGCAAATGCCGGTCAATGCGTGAACAAGCAAGCACCTGCAAATTTCTTAGAACACATTTATTTGCCTTTTTGTTGCTGTTGTTTCATTCGCCGACAACTATCATTCATCACTTGGCCGCTTTAATGCGCCTAATTGAACTTTTTTTTCGCTGGTGGTGAAATTGTTGCGGCATTTTTTACAAGCGCTTGTACTACTCATGTGTAACAGTCATAAAATTTCCGTAATTGTATGTATAGTATGTTTTGATTTTATGACCTACTGTGCCCAGCGGCGTCATCTGCCATATGTACGAGTATATTGTTGAAGGCAAACAGTCACTCTGACTCGGCAGCTGATAAAGTGGTTGCCGCCTTCGATAGCGCTTATCAGCGGTCGATTGTGTGTGGCGGCAACATTTTTTTACAACAATGCTTACATATGTTCACATTTATTGATGATTGTACGTGTGTGAAAAGAAGAACAAAACTTAACTTCGGCTGCACTGAAACTATAATACCCTTCACAGGTGTATTTCCTATAACATAAAAGGTTATAAAAAGTTCTTCATTTCGATTTTTATCGGTCAGTTTGTATGTCAGCTATATGCTATAGTGGTCAGATCTGCACAATTTCTTTGGAGCCTTTAGCGCGTCGTTGGGAAATAATCCACGCCAATTTTCAATGAGATTTCTCTTCAAATAAAAAAATTTTCCATACAAGAGCTCGAATTTGAACGGTCAATTTGTATGACAGCTATGTGCTATAGTAGTTCGATTTAAATAATATTTTCGAATATTGAAGCGTTGGCTTGGATAATTATTCGTACCAAATTCCATGCAGATATCTCATCAAACAAAACAGTTTTCCATACAAGAGCTTAATTTTGCGCGGTCTGTTTGTATGACAGCTATATGCTATAGTTGTCCGATCTTAAAGATATATTCAGATGTTACGCCGTCGGCTTGGATAATAATTAATAACAAATCTTGAGCAGATAGCTTTTCAAACAAAAAAGTTTTCCATACAAGAACTGGTTTTTGAACGATCATTTTCTATGGTAGTTACATATATACTCTTGTGATTGAATATTAACAGTTCCGACAAATAACGAGCTTCTTGAGGAGAAAAGGACGTGTGTAAAATTACAGAGCGATATCGCACGAACTGAGGGACTAATTCATGTATTTACAAGCAGCCGGACATGGCTAAATAGACTCAGTTTGTCACGCTGATCATTTATATATATACTTTATATAATCTACAAAGTTGTCCACCGATTCTTACAAACTGCGCGACAGCTGAATATATCTTATTCAGGGTATAAAAACACATGCAAAAGCCTTACAAATCACTTGAGTGTAAAAACACGTACTATTTATGCGTTGAACTTCCTGGTGTGAGCTTTACGAGCTGTGCGTACTTTCCCGCTTTCCACCATCAGCCACTGCTTCGTTTCATTTATTTTTATGTTTTTCAGCCGATTTTTTTGTCGCTCACTAGGTTATCACTGCTTAATCAGTTTCATACTTGCTGCCGTGCGCCAGTGCGTATACGTAACCCACTCTGCACGCATTCGAATGACATTAATTAGTCGCTTTTTCTCAACTTTTTTCACAAACACAACTTTGTTTTTCATTGACTTAAGTAATTACACTCGCTTGCGCTTAAAATGCATTCCACTCATTAATTATTCACTAATTTATAGCTTAGAAGCGTGTCACATTAAACGCCAAAAAACTAATCACAGAAAAAATTAGGCATACATACAAACATATCTGTAGTCAATCAGGCTGACAGTCACTTCCAAGCGGTTCAAATGCATTGCTATAAATATGTGCGATACACATGCGCATACGTGTGTGTGTGCATGTGTGCAACTCTAATCGATCAGCAGCTGTCAATTGCCGCTGCGCTGCCGCTATTTATTGTTGACTGCTCCAAATACCTGCTGGTGCTGCCGTCGTTGTCGCTGTCGCTGTCGCTGTTGCTGTTGCTGCTGCTGACAGAGCGTCGTAACGGTTTCGTACACATTCGTCGTTCGTTTACAAGAAAACGCCAGCAAAAGTGAACGTGAAAAGCGCGCACATGTTCGCCAGTACAAACGTACATATACCGCAATACAATACCAATACATACACGTTATATATGTTCGACAAACCGATTGATTGGTCGCATTGAGGCGATGAAAACGATTTTTGTTCTTGCTCAGTCATATTATTGGTTTGTTTGTCTGTAGTCATTTGTGAAGTTTTGGAGTGCGTGTCAGGGGTGCATTTGCATTTGGGTTTTTTAAGTTGTAAATGCACTATCTGGTACGACACGCCATGACGGACGATCTTCCTAGCTATCCAATGCTTAAGCGTGCACTATGAAAGAGAATTTAAAAAACATATTTAGAATTACTAAAATAGAAAGAAACCTAAAACGAAATATTTTAGCGAAAATATGCAAATAATGTTGAAAATATGCAATTTTTTTAATAAAAAAATATTTACTAAGTGTTAGTGTTTAACATATTTATTTATTATTTTATTTATTAAATATAGAATAATATGTTATATGTATATTGTGAGTATATTTTAGCATAATTTAAGAATTTTTATATATATTCTGCAGCTGCATTACATTATAATTAATTATGTTAAAGAAAAACATATATACGTATTTAAAAAATTACACAAAATAAAAATTTATAAACATTTTAAAGAATAAAATATGAATAAACATCATCAAAATATATAAAAGTATGTTGTTTTATTTTAGTAGTAAGCGCCGAAATTATTAAAAAAAAAATAAACAAAAAAAACAAAAGTTAAAATATAAAATAAAAATAAATTAAAATTAATAGATATATAAAACGAAAATATGAAAAACACAACAAAAATAGTAAAAATTAAACAGAGATGTTTTTAGAATACAATTTGTTTATAAATTTTTTTATAAATTAAAGAGATATTTTTTTTATTTTTTAAACAAATACTTTTTTATTTTTTCTTAAACGTACATACAAGGTATTAAAAAGAAAAATTTATAATTATTTAAAAGGAAACAAAAAAGCGGAATCAATAGCATTGTTGTCGCAATAGTTTTTTTTCTAAAAAAAAATAAAAAAAAATAAAAAGATTTTTTCGGGAAAGAGTATATATAAAAAAAAATAAATAAAATTACATAGTGAAAACATCAATAGCATTAGTTTTTTTCTAAAAAATAATAAAAAAAAATAAAAAGATTTTTTCGGGAAAGAGTATATATAAAAAAAATAAATAAAATTACATAGTGAAAACTAACAAATAAAGAAATATAGCAAATTGTAAAAATTATTCAAATTTTTTACATAAATAAGTCTCATAAATTATTATTTATAAAATCATAAAAATACGAAAAAAATAAATTATTATTTTTTTTAATATAAAAATAAATCTTTATTAATGAAATCCGCAAAAATAGTATTTTAAATTTTTTTTAACAGAAAATGCAAAAAAATACTTTTATTTCTCAATAGAAAAGTAAATTTTTATATATGTAAAATCAATTAAATTGGGAAAAATATTATTAATTTTTTTATCATTAAAAATGCGAAAAAATAATATTTTTACTTTTTAAACAGAAAAATAAATCTTTATTTTATACAAAAATTAATCTTTTTTAAAAAGTCAATGAAAATGTGAAAAATAATATTAAGTTTATTTTCAATAAAAGCATAAATCTTAATTTTTAAAACCAATGAAAATGAAAAAAATAATATTAATTTTTGTTTTTGAAAAGAAATTATTTATAAAAACAATAAAAAATAATATATATTTTTTTTAGAGGAAAAAATATTTTTTATCAAAGCAATAATTAAATCAGTATTCTTCGTTTTGAATATTACACAATTTTTTCATATTAAAATATGGCGAAGAAAGTCAAAATTAAAGGCGGCTGCTTTTAAACTTCACTTCAATCAGCAAGCAAAATTTCTTTATAATCTCCATGTACTTGGTATATGTATGCAATACATTTTGTTAAAAAATTGTCAGAAAGAAATGTGTAACTGTTGACCTTGAGCAAGTCACATG
This sequence comes from Bactrocera neohumeralis, assembly GCF_024586455.1. Classification (NCBI taxonomy): domain Eukaryota; kingdom Metazoa; phylum Arthropoda; class Insecta; order Diptera; family Tephritidae; genus Bactrocera; species Bactrocera neohumeralis. Next base: position 56,584,773 of record NC_065919.1, read on the forward strand.
CGATTTCTGTCAGCAAGCCAAACCCACTGATTCATACGCCCAGCGATAAAATAAATTACCAAGAATTAGTGCTGAGCCCTTTTCAAAGTACATACCCACAAACAGATGTACATACATATATTATTCATACTTCAATTTACTTGCCGATAAAATAAAAAATATATATTGTATACCGCAAATTAAAATGTGAAGAATTCAAAGCGTTTTTGGCTTAGCAACGTAGTGACCCTGACCCAAATTTAAGCGGTGCTTGTCTCCGTTATGCACAAAAAGCGTTTCATGCATTATATAACTGTACTCTACGTACCAAGAAGTGCTACATACATACACATACAAATATGCACGGGTATTTGATGAATATTTGCTGCACTTTGGTGTTTAGTAGCCGCTGACTGATTTATCTTCAACACAAGTAATAGCGGTTTTGATAGTTTATCGGCAAAGAAGTAGGCATTATAAAAATTATAGATATTAACATGTGATAAGTCATTTTTGTTTTATTGCTTAAAGGTTACTCATTCCTTACGGATAATTTTTTTTTTAGTATACAACTAAATGTTAGACATTTTCAGAATAGAAGTGACACTTTTTATTGAATTATAAATTATAAAGTTGCTAATCTGTTGATAGTTAACAATTATTTTGAAAACAAGGTAGAAAAATATATTCTAAAATGCATTTCTTGCACTAGTTATCAATTATTTAAAAAAAAAAAATATTCTACGATACATGCCTTGAATTGACGCACCCAGCCATAGGTTTCTAAACCACAATCGATATAAAAATATACATATTGAACCTTATTGAAATGAACCTTATTGTATATTGAAAATGCCTGAGTGCTTTTTAATATTTTATCTGTCTGTAAAAATACATAGAAATAAATTAAATTTTTTTAAATCCGGATTTATGCTTATGACTATGTCTAGTGGCTTTGCCGTCCCCTTTAAATACTTTTACTGCAGTATAAACTGAGTTCAAAATATTGATTAAATTAGCAAATTCCAAAATATTTCTTATATTTATTCGTGTATAATATTTCAACTTACCGAGAAAAGAAATTATTGAAGAATAATTCGCACTGCATTGAAGAATTTCCAAACAATTCACATGATAATTCTAAAGCTGCCTTAATAAACCTTATACTTTATTGTCTTATACTATATTCTGTTAACCGTAGCTCAAAGAGCTCAGAGATTTTATAGCCCACTTATTTGCAATCAAAATTTTTTGAAATAGCCATCTAACTGTGCAGTTATATCTCGAAATGACATACTTCAACAATTGTTTTATACAGCTGGACTAACTATACCAATATTTCAATGTAAAAAAGGTTACTTCTTCAAATATCTTTTAAATATGGATACAAAACAGAATAACTAGTTCAATGGATTTGAGTTGATCGATAATTTACATCCAAAATGTGAATGTGCCTATGAATTATCACAATTTTTGTTTGAGTTTCTCGCACAGACTTCTCATAAAGGCACATCCAGTATTCGGTTGACAATTTGAGTATTAAAAACTTTTCGGGGTAGAACATATGGTAAACTAGCATGTCACATTTCTTAAGATAACAGCTTAGCCAAACATTTGTCCAAGCTGGCTGCAGTATTTGAAAAAGCTCATACATATAAATTCTATCAGCAATACTTTTTCAATGGAACTCCACGACAAAAGTGTTATTTATTATTTAATTTAAAAAAATCAACTGCTTAAATTTGAGGTTTTCAATCCAATGTAATATTGGTAGAAATAATTTGGTTGTCTTTTGGCTCTATGTTGGTTCAATAAGTCTTGTAATCTATAAATGAACTATTTTCATAAGAGGCAGATCACTATTCCATATTGCGATTTTGAATAAATTTCTTCCTTAAAAACTGATCTGGTTATTATATTATAATTTCAAATCGTTTTACCGAGTAATTGCAGGCAATGTTGCCAATTTTCACTTCACGAACTAATTTGTACTTTTTATACCTTCTAAATTAAACATACTTGTATGTATATTGGGCCATTGACTAACCAATATTTTGAGAAATTGAAGTAAAATTACTTGTAATTTCCATGTGAAATATGAAATATGAAAAATAAACTGTTTTTACACTCGACAAAATTCCTTGAATCATATTTGCCGTTTTTACCAATAATTCATGAAATTTATTAAAGCCATAGCTATAGCTAAATTGGATTATACTACATATGTTTTACAAACGCGTTTGCCAAGGCCTTACAAGCGAAAATTAATTGAAATTGAACTATTTCCATAAGAGTTGATATTTGAATTTCCTATGAAACTGGACTTGCCAGGAAAATCATTTTGAGCTATTTATTTGATCAAACTGGCTTTCGCTGATTAACTAAATAAGGAAAACAAATTCAGGAAAGATTTGTTAAATTCTACCAATATCTCTAATAAAAATAAATTTTGGCAGCACAGGGTGTTCGTACTAAATGTTCATATGCATTTTGAGGAAATCAGTTATGTCGGCGACATACATAAATAAAAACTGCAGTGTTTTTCAATGTCTGGAATCAGAATTTGGGAATGAAAACAGAAAACCAAAAAATATTTATATTTTTTTGGCTTTTATTAAATAATTTTCTATTCAAAATATTAAAACTCAAACGAAAACTAATTTTGTATAGATTTTAGGTCAAACCAAATTCAATTTTTTTCTGAATATTTTACTTGAAATATGTATACACTTTGATCTCAATTTCCGGAAGAAAGTTCGACAAATAATATCTGTCTGCGCTATGAATAATATTACATATTTTAATATATTTATGAAAGCAAAATATTTCACATTTTACCAATTTTAATAATTATTATTTATTTTTTAAATTGCAATATTTATTATTTAATATCAATTTTTGAAATTCAAATACATTCACATACACTTTTTATTATTCCAAAATATGGTGTCTCTCTGTATTTCGAAATTTGTTTTCTATCTTTTTAACGGCGAATGGCTTGCATTTCCCTTGCCATGGCAAGCTTAAAGCATAATTAGCAGCCAAAACGTTGCATAGTTTTCAGCATAACCAATTATGTGCAGATATGTCTTTGCATATGCATATGTATATATGTGCGCTAAAGTTAACATCGGCAGTGAAAAGCAAAGTGAAAAGCTTTGTCAACGCACAGAACGCAACAGCACAACGAACGGTACAATTCAAAAAATGGCCACGCGTTGACACTTTCAGAGCCAAACACAAGTACATATACATACAAACGAATTTGTATGGGTGTGCATGTGTAGATATGCCGTGGAATGTTGATTAGCAGAGTTAGAAACACCACAGATGTCGCCGGCGGCTTCAAATGTCAACATGACAAATGTCAAAAAATCTGAAAAAAATAAAAAAAAAAATAGAAATTGAATGAAAGAAATCGAAAAAATAAACCTTAAACAACAACAAATACGAGTATGTATATACTTATATATTTATACTGACATTATAACAGCACTCAGAGAAAAGGCGGCAAATATATGTTAGTTTCAAACTAAAATCGGACACTTTATTTTATGTATTATATATTATGAAAGTGTATGTTTATATATCTATATACATAAGTATATGTAATGGTTATTTACTTATATAAACAATATTATAAAAATTAAAAAAAAAAAATTTTTGAAGTCATGATTGAGTTTTTGGTTTTAATTTCTAAGCGTTTATAACTATATACTTATATAACATTTATATATAATACATAAGTGTATCATATAATAAAATTTATTTCCTAATCAGAATCTTCAGTGTAAATTTCTCTTACCTAAAATTTACCGTTATAACAACTCTTCTCCATTTCAACTGTATTCGGCTAAGCGCTTTGGCAGTGTGGTTAGCTGGTTGTGTCGCTTACTTCATTGAATTCACAGCCACTATCTTCACTGCCGCCGCGATCGGCTGTTCCAACGCAAAGGTGAAAACTTATACTGATTTGTGCGGTTCTCAGACTCTAGTTACCACAAGTTAAGCAAATACCAAATGAAATATATAAACATTATTTATATAAAATCAATATTGATAATTATTAAATATTAATCATCCTTTTCAGCAAAGACTCCCAATATACATATGTACATATGTATAGTATTATAGTATATAAGGGTATTATACATATAATAACACCGATTATGCTAAAGCAGAAAACAGCTATAACCACAAACAACTGTTCATCAAGCGTAACATATTCTAACACAATCCATATAAGCAGAATTTAAATTCGTCGGTCGTTGATGTGGGAATGACTGATACTAGATTGATTTTGAGTCTAAATATTAACCAGAAAAATCATGAGAGTTGCTCTAAATTGTCTTATTTTCAAAACAGCCATGCATCAAAGGCAGGCAAGACTTTTGTGATCCTCTCACTTTGCAAATAACAAAGTCGTCCGGACGAACACTTCATCAAACTTCTCTCAAAGATATAATCCCGATTTTTGTCTGCAGCTCTAAAGACTTTTTGATATGAGTCGCAGATGTTTTACGAGAGTATCATCAACTGATGTCATTGCCCATGACTCCAGATTATATAGCACGACGGTAATCATGAGGACTTGCAGAGTTCGGTCTTTGTTTGCCGAAAGAGGACTTTATTTTTCAATTGCCTACTAAGTCCAAAGAAGCACCTATTGGCTAAAATGATTCTGCGTTGGATTTCGAGACTGACATTGTGTTCATGCTGGTACCAAATAGGCGAAATTATGTACGACTTCAAAATTATGAATATCAAAAGTGACGTGCGAGCCAAGTCGCGTATGCGATGACTGTTTGTTTGATGACAGGAGATATTTCGTCTTGTCTTCGTTCCTAACCAGACCCATAAGCTGTAAACTCTTATAGAAGATTGTACCTACTCTATTTAACTCTGCTGCTCTTATTATTTTCTCCAACAATAGATTGAAGAAGTCACACAATAAGAGTATACTTGTCTGAAAGCTCGCTTTGTACCGAACGGCTCGAAGAGGTCCTTCATAATCCGGACGGAGCTTCTGGTTTTGCTCAACCTCAGCTTAAACAGCCGAAGTCAGATATATGATTATATATATATAGTGTAAGTGATGAGGATGCCGAGGCGAGTTAAAATCCGTCTGTCTGCCCGTGCAAGCTGCAACTTGTGTCAAAATTTACTTATCGTAATAAAATTCTGGATACTTGTTCCTTGACAAGAAAAATAAGGAGGATTTGTAGATGGCGTAATCATACCACTGTCACACCTCGGTGAAAATCTATATCTCAGGACCTACTCTACTGATATACACCAAATTCGGTAAGTATAATTATCCTATCGTCCCTACATTCTAATGAAAAAATGGGCGATTCAGATAAAAACCACGCCTACAATATAACACAATATTAAATTCCATCTTACTCTTTCACTTTCCAGTATACAAATCAAGAACCAATCAATAGATCCGCATACAACTTTGCAGAATTAGTGTCCTCATGGTATTTCATTTTTCGCCGAAAAGTTGTCGAAATATGGACGATAACTCTTCAAGAACCCTAACGTGAGATATGTGGACCCAAACGCGAATGGCTGATTCTTCCCGAAAATATCGGTCAATCTGTGGATATACTGCTAAAATTCGTGGAAAATGTTTATTTGATAATAATATACTGTTCTCTATAGAATGGTTTGAAACGGATCAATACTTTCCTTAGCTCTCATATACCTAATATAAAGATTTTCGAACTTCCAGTTCGCTTAATGCCACATATATCGGTCAGTATGAGAGTTATTTTAATGAAATTGAGAGAGCGTATTTTTCTAATAACAGTGTATCTTTGTACCAAAAATGGATAAAATCGGGGGACAAATTTCCTTTGCCGCCATATAACTTGCATTCAGGATTTTGAAACGTCTGGTTGATCTTAGCAGTGGTCGCTTATAGGCCGCCGAACATCTGAACGAAAAATGATGAAATGAAAAACCATTAGCTGCATACTTTGGCTGTACTTCTTCGATAAGGACAGTCAAAAATTAGTTTAATGTTTCTCGATTACACTCGATCTACTACGGCACTCCAAAAAGGATCATTCACTGTCGCACTTATTTGGGCTGTTCCGTGGATGAAACTTAAAAATAAGTCTCTACTAGAAGCTATAGTCGGCGCAATAACCTATGGTTGAAAAAATCACAAAATATCGGAGTTCAAAACAATTCAAATTTACCAAAAATTTTGCCTGCCGAAACTGGTAGGTCACTGTATGGATGACTATAAACGGAACATGCAGAAAAATTGATAGTGATCAGATTATTTGTATCCGAGTAATCACTCAAGTAAGTTTGAAAAAAATATAGTTTTGGAATAAAGATAAAGTGATGAAGAACTGCGAGGCTACAAATTAGAAGGCTATAACTCAAAAATTATTTGAAGTAACGCTTTAAAAATTTAGTATGTTATTTTTAAGGCCATGACCTATAAAAATATGAAAGAAATCGATTTTTTGCAGTTGTCCGGAAAATGATTGTAACGTGAGCCCAACATCACAAAAATCACCGATCTCGTATTGGCAGACGTTTCATGGTTATGGACGAAACATGGAGTGGAGGCCAATACACTTTTGTCGGCACATCAGCAGAGTATCAACAAATATGCAACACAGTTGCTGTACTGCTGCAATTATTACGAAGCTCGAACGCACCCGATGTTTTCCTGGGATTTACAAGATGTGACCTACATCGGTTACCTGTGTAAGGGGAAAACGCTTACAGGGTTCAAAAATGCCGATTTCGACGCCGAACTGCGAAGAAAAAGACCCCACTTGGTGAAGAAAAAGTACTCTTCAAACGTGTACCTACATTTCAGGGTATACGTTATTAAATAGTAGTGTAAATAGTTGATTTTAAGGATAATTGTACATGGGCAAGTTCAGTATGCTATGCTATGTCTCTTAGATTTAACGCTTTGGTCCTACATTGATTTAAAGTAAGATACTAATGGTGATATACTACTATGAGTCAAAAATTATAAGACTTTGTTCAAAATTTTAAAATTCTTAAATTATTCTTTAAAATTTATTTCGTCCCCCTCAAAGTAATCCCAGTTGGCACCAATACATTTGTGCCAATATTATTTCCAATCCTCGAAACAGTTCTTTAAGTCAATTTCCGGAATAGCCTTCAATGCGCGTAGCTATTCAAGTTTAATATCTTCAATTGAATCAAAACGGTTTCCTTTGAGTTTACTGAATAGCCAGAAGTCCCACTGTGCTAAATAAGGCAACTACGGTGGTCGATATTTATTGAAAATTTGGCAAACAACTCACGAAGAACCAATGCGGTATGCGACGGTGCCTTATCGTGATGCAAAAACCAAGAGTTTTCAGCCCATAACTCCCCGTCTTATTACGACTAACTTGGCGCAAATGACGCCTAACACTCAAATAGTATTCGGTGTTGAGAGTTTGGACCGTCGGAAGAAATTTGGAGTGCAACACACCTCGATAATCGAAGATACTGTAGCATAACCTTGATTTTTGACCTGCTTTGCCACGATATTCGGTCGATTGATCGTCTGTTTCCGGGTCTTAAGGATAGATCCATAACTCATCGCCCGTAATAAAACGTTTCATGACATCTTGGTAATCGGAAAGCATTCTTTCACAGAACAGGACGCTGTTTTTCGAAAAAATTGTGTAATATTGGAACCCATTGTGCTTTCACTTTTCTTCTGATCAAATGATGTTTCAAAATGGTTTTCAGTGATCCTTCCGATATTCCAAAGATGCCAGTAAGATCTCGGACTGTTAATTGTTGATTCTTAAGCACCAATTCCTTTATTTTATTGACGTGTTGATCATCAGTTGATGTTAATGGCCGTCTTGGTTCGTCGTCAACGCGTTCTCGATCCTCTTAGAATAATTTTGAACAATTCAAAACACTTGCTCGCGACAAACAATTATCACCGAAGGCGTTTTCCAGCGTACTGAACGTTTTGGCATCAGAAAATTGGTTCCGCACACAAAATTTTAATGGAACTTCTTTGTTGAATGAATAATTTCACTCAACGTTAAAATCGCCGAAGACACTTTATATACTGCAAAAAACAAGCGTATACTAAATACTAAAGATTATTTTGATGTGACATTTGGCACAGATGTCACTGGCAGTCATACTAACCTAAAAATAAATATTTCGTGGAATGGGTTTACGCGCGAAATTAAAATTAAAGTCTTACTATTATTTGCCCACAATAGTATATACAGATTCTAAAAATCATAGCGTGGATGGTCTTCAGTTCAATGTACGTAACAGATATCGTGCTATAGAATAGTTGATGCCATATGGAGACTGTTTACTTCCAGTTTTTTTTACTGTCATATTTCTTGCCCGTTCCCCGTCCCACGTTGTTGAAAATAAAAGGCCCACTATTTGCATCATTTATCTCAATTTCAATTTAACTTTATTGATTAATATTTATTATTGTTAATAACTAAAATAAAAGCTTATATTCTCTTTACTTCACTTCGCCGGTTCACTTTTTAAGTCTCTGTTATATCAATCTATATTTTATATATAATTCCATATCATTTATTGACCTTTTAATTGTTTATTTTTTTGTGTTTTCTTTTTATTTATTTTTTCTTGCTTTGTTTAAAAAAAGTTTCATAAGTAAATGGTTTTCATATTCATGTTTTTACATTTCTTTTTTTGTTTTGTTTTGTTGTTTTTTTATTAGTGTTTATGTATAATAAATTTGTGTATTCAAATTCCTTTTAGAAATTCATAGCTCATACCTGTTAATTTTAATACTTAGAAATTACTTTTCCATAGCATCATCGGTTTTACTTTCTATATTTATTTTTTTCCTTTTTGTTTTTTAATTTTTAGTTAATTTATATTTATTTTATTTTTTGTTTTTTTTTTTTTACTCATAGTACACACTACATACAACAGGAATACGTTGAATATCTCTTGTTTTTATGCCTTTTTTACTGTAATTTGTTTTTGTTGTTTTAAATAGAAAATGAAAGTAAGTCAACCATTACAAAGTTTATTTGTTTGAGTTTTTCACATTACAGTTAGTGTTTTTTTTTTGAGTTTTTGTTGTAGTTTTAATATTTTTTAATATTTCGGAGAGTTTCGTGTATGTAATTTTGTTTAGAAATTTTTTCATGTATTTCGGTGTGCAATATTGTGTTGAAGCACTGCTGCTTCTTCTTCTTAATGCGAATTGATGAATGTTTAATGCGAGGAACTCGTTTAAAATGTTTCAATGCAGCGAAAGTAAAATATAATTTATAAAAAAAGAATTTTTTAAATTTTATTTGCGAAATAAATAATAATTATGAGATTTAAATTATTTTAAAAATATATTTAATTTAAATTAAAACTTGAATATAAGAAAAAAGTAATAATTATTTAAAATTATTAAAAATAATTATCAAAATTTAAACAAACATTTTGTATAAGAAATTTTAATAATTATTAGTTTTTAATAAAAAAAAAACACAATTTATTGTATAAATGTTAATAAAATACTTCTTGTTATCATTTTTTTGTCAACCACTCAAAAAGAAAAAAAAAAATTTACCAAAAACAAAATCAAAATATATTTAAATTGATTTTCAAAAAATTATATTTTATAAAAAATTTTTAAAATTAAATTAAAAATTTGATAGCAACATTAAATCAAATATTTTATATAAGAAATATTATAATTAATAATTTGTATAAGAAAACAAACAATTTATTATATAATATTAATAAAATATTTCTTACTAATTTTTTATGTGTCAATGACTCAAAAATAAAAAAATTTATTTTGCTAAAAATAAAAAAAGAATTTAAAATATATCATATACATATTTTTAAATTATTATTTAAATTAAATTAACAATTTGATATAAGAAAAAATTAATAATTATCAAAATTAATTAACATTTTATCCGAGAATTATTAAGTTTTTTATACAAAAAGAATCAATTTATTACATAAATGTTAATCAAATATTACTTACTATCATTTTTTTTTGTCAATTACTCAAAAAAAAAAATATTTAACCAAAAAACGATATCAAAATATATTAAATTGATTTTCAAAAAATTTTATTATAAAAAAAAATATTTTAATTAAATTAAAAGTTTGATAGCAACATTAAATCAAACATTTTATGTAAGAAATATTAATAATTATAAATTTGTATAAGAAAACAAACAATTTATTATATAATATTAATAAAATATTTCTGACCAATTTTTAAAATTATTAAAATAATTATTTAAATTAAATTAATAATTTGATATAAAAAACAGTTAATAATTATTTAAAATTATTAAAAATAATTATCAAAATTTAAATAAACATTTTGTATAAGAAATTTTAATAATTTATAATTTTTTATAAAAAAAAAAATTGATTGTTTAAATATTATTAAAGTATTTCTCACAATAATTTTTATGTGTCAATCACGCAAAAAAAAATTATTTAACCAAAAAAAGGGTTAAAATTATATTTTATAATATTAAAAATATTTTTAAATTGATTTTCTGCAAATATTATTGACAAAAATAATAAGTCGAGTTTAGTCGTTTTGTCAAATTTCTGCGAAAACTTGCATAAAACCATGAGGCTAGTTGTAAAATAATTGCAGAATTACGCAAATTAGCATCTGTGCAGCGAAATTCGTATGTAAATATTTATTTAAAAGTAAATAATTTCACAGAAATCGATTGAAAATCAAAAAAAAAAAAAATGTATAAAATTTAAAAAGAAAAAATCCATAACCAAAATATATTTATACTATATAAAATATATTAAATATATGTATGTATATTATATATTTTTAAATAAAATTAAAATAAATAAAAACACAAATTTGCCAGTGCAGCATATATATTTTTTCAAACCTCAATTGTTACTTCTTGTAAATTTCAGTCGAAGGTGCATCAATGAATTAATCAGGTAGGAAATTTATTTGTAGGATACAAAAATTACACATTGCGCCTGTGGCTATGCAACTACAACAGCAAACTGCAATTTTTTTCAAGCATAGCGCCTTTGGCTATGCAACGACAACAGTAAAGTGCACATTTTCTTCAAACCTTGCGCCTAAGAATGTGCAAAAACAGTAACAAAGTTCAAATTTTCTTCATTCATAAAAGTAAATCATTGCAACCGAACCCGGAGAATGCCAAAATCCAAAATACATAAGTTCGGTTATTCGTTAAAATGATTTAAGGACATAAATGTTTTAAAGGCGCCTAAAAGATACTACATGAATTTAAGTTGTATCACCTGCCTTTTGGTGCGTTTTTTGACCCACAACCGAAAACTTATACATGCTTACATAAATATTTTTCACAAGTATTGTCTACATTTAGGAGCAGAAGCATTCGGCTCAGGCAGTGGTTGCGAATATTTGTGAAACATCAGAACAATTAAACCATTTAATTTTATATAATACAATTATGATATTTTTCAGATCCAAATTGTCATAAAGATTAGATTTTATGTCAACAATTAAGTATAAAATAGTTTAAAAAAAAATTATTTTGTATGAGAATCAACTATGTATGTAAAAAAATATGACTCGATATTTTAATAAATGAAATTGTCGAAAAACATTATCAAAAATGTTTTCTTTTTTCGAAAATGGTTTGAACAACTATTAAAAGGATAAAAAATGCGCGAAAGCATGAACTCTAATTGAAGGATGCTTGGGCGCCTGAAAATATGCAGCAACAACAACAGCAAGGTATGTAGACAGTTAGTTTTCTTCAAAAAATATAAAAATTTAAATGAAAAAATTTATTATGTAAAGAAAATCAGAAGCTATTTTTATATGCCCAACTATAATCTGGAAACAAAGTTGGCCCCCCATAAATATATGGCTCATATATGTACATACATATAGACAGTGTAAGAGAAAGATGAATTTGACACTAAAATTTATTTAGAAATTGATTAAAAATTAGTAAAGTGATGAAAGTTTTAGTAAAAAAAAATAAGATTAAAAAATGTGTTTATTAAAAATTGCGTACACATTTTGAATTGAGAGTCTCTTTTGAATCAACGAAATCCAAGGATATAGAAAAGCATCAGATTGGAGAACTAGAGTGTAAGTGAATAAAAAAAATGCATTCTGAACCAAATGTTTATTTGAAAATGGGCCTCGAGAACCTTTAAGCCGAAATGCCTAAGATCCACATACCTATCCAAAGTTCTGCCAAATAATAAATTCAAAAACAGCTGTAGAACTGTTGCATGCTTTTAGGCGCACTACCTATTTCCATACCTCCAAGGTTCTAAAGCCCGTAAATATGTATGCCTTCTGACGATTATCACAATGGAAACGTGTCGTCAATGCTCGTGTTTGCGATATCGCTTAGTATTCAACTTTATTATTGGCAATTGGAAGATTATAACGGTTTTCAATTGCATTTCCTATGTTACGCAGGTGTTGTGGCGCAACCCTTTAGTGTTCGATAAAAACAAATTACTTCAAAAACACAATTAAATGTTTTTCATAAATTTGTATGTTGTTGTAGCTTAATAATTTTCACAGTTATAGGCCGGTTAAACAGTCGGGGTCCGTTTCGGTTAAACATCGATTGTCGTGAGAACAACAACAGCCACTATTGAAGTTGTTGTTTTGTTAACAAATCTTGAACGGTGTTTTATGCCTCTAATATATTAAGCAAACAAATACAATAAAAAAATAAAAACAAGTAAGAAAAAAAACAAATTAAAAAAAAAACAAATTAAAAAAAAAACAAATTAAAAAAAAAACAAATAAAAAAACACATAAAAAAATTTTATATCAAACAAAAATTTTAAAAAATATATAAAAAATACAAAAAACAATTATTAAAAATGATATTAAAAAAAAATTTTAAACGATATTTAAACAAAAAAGTTAAAAGATATTTAAGCAAAAAGTTAAAGAAAAAAATATTCAAGCAAAAATTAAAAAAAAAAATAAATATTTAAACAAAATAAAAAAAATTAAAAAAAAAATATGAATTTAGAAAATTGAAATAAATTTTTTTAAAGAAAAAAATAAAGAAAGCATATTAAACAAAAAACCAAAAAATATATTAAACAAAAAAAGAAAAATTAAAAAAAAAAACAATTAACCAAAAATTTAAAAAAGTATTAAATAAAAAAAATGGAATAAAGAAATTTTAAAAGAAATTAACAAAAAATGTTTAATAAATATTACAAAAAAAAGGAAATAAAAATATTACAAAAAAAATGCTTGAAAAAATATTCAAAAACATATAAAAAATATTTTAAAAAAATCTTCAAAAATAAAAAAAAAATTTCAAGAAAACAATTAAAAAAAAATAACCAAAAAAAAGTAAAATAAAAAACAGCAGAATATTAAAAATAATATAAATATAAACCTGCATTAAAAATTATAAAAACTGATTGAAACATACATATGTATGTTATATTTATAAAAAAAATATATATACATACATAATATGTAATATATAGCAGCAAGTGCTGAATAATAATAGAACTCCTGAAATCCTACTATTCTAAACAGGCCGGCATTTATTTATATCAAACCAAGCACTGTCAAGTCAGCACCGTTCGAAAAAAGATTGGTGTATGCTGCTGCAACAATTGCTGACTTTGAAGTACGCAACTGTCTGCACATTAGGGTGGTGTGAGCAGACGCCTAACCTAAACCGCTAAATGAGATTCCAACTTAAACGCTACTAAATGAACAGACATCTTTTAATTGTTGCTTTTAACGAATATTTCAATATAACAAATGCATGTACTAACTAACACATACATACATTTTAGAACATAGCAAAGCACCAACTTCTTGCAGCCGCCACCAACGCCAGCACCTAAGCATACAACAAACAAATTTTGCATACAAATCTTGTGTTTTTACTGCTACTACTTCTTCTACTTGTTCTGTCAGCTAATTAAGAAAGGTCCAGTTATTCACGGTTTTGTAAAACGTAAATTGACAAATATATTTATTTTAGTATTTCCACTTTTTCTTCAAATTTTATTTGTTTTTTTTTTTTACTCGATTTTACTGTTTTTCATTTTTTATATATATTTTTCTTAATGTTTTTGTTTTTTCTTCGTTCGTATTACACTTTTTTGTTGTTGCTTACAAGTATATTACAAGCATTTACTGAAAATTTCGCAACATAAATTTCTAGTTTTTGCATTTCAATTGCATTGCCTCCCACCATGCGGCTGCGCCTAACAATCCGCACACATTTTTTTTGCTTCTTTTTGTTTTTGTTGTTACTTTAATGCAAGAGGGATATATACATATGTATGTAACTATGCTTTGCTTCCAATTATTGTTATTTATATATAAATATATACTTTTTGACACACTAGGGTGAGCTCGCTCACTGAGTGTGCACCTGCATATGTGTTTGTGTGTGTGGGATCGTTTTATAGCGCGCAGATTGGCTACTTGCTAGCGCTGTATATTGCATGCGGCACTCATTTAACACATACATTTACATATAAACATTTGATAGCAGTAGATGTAGTTGTTGTGGTTGTTATTTTAAGTGTATAGGTAGTAATATATGCCTTGACTTTTGATCATTTTTTCTTTTATTTCTTTTTAAATAATTTAAGAGTATTTAATTAAATATTAAGTTAGTATACGACGCACTGGTTGTGAGAAAGTAGAAATAATAAATGTTATTATTACAAAAGTATTAAATAAAATTCACATATGTTGTTGCTGCTTTATTGTTGTTTGTCGTTAGCTTTGCTGTTGTTACAGTTGCAGTTGCTGTTGTTGTTGCATTTGCGGTTTTCGCTCTTATACTCATTCATGTGGGCAATAAACAAATGGACGTATGCATTTCTGTTTTGCTTTTTTGTTTTTGTTTTTACTTTTGCATTTTTCATTACATTGCATTTGTAATTTGTTGCTAATTATCTTTGCTCATCTTTACTTTCAAACATTTTTGCACACAAATGGATTTATGTTGAAGAAATGGCGGCATGGTGGGCATGATTTGGCGCGTGAGAGTGTGTGTGGAGCGCCAGTGTAGAGGTGTGTGTGTTTCAACAACGCGGAATTGCGCTTGAATCTTCCAGCTACATACTATTTTATTGTTGTTGTTTTTTTTTTGTTAGTGTAACTTGCAACCTGGCAACTACAGTTCGAAAGTACAGATATATGAAAGTACGAGAATTACAAAATTTATAGTCGAATTTCGAAAAAAAAAATTAAAAAATACTAATCTCAAAGAAATAAAGAAAATATATGCAATTACATTGCTTTTGTTTTTGTTTTCTGATTTAAATTATACAACGAATTATACACGTACGAATGCAGGCGGATGGCGAAGGAAGCGAAAGGGGCGTGACATGGCGCTGGCTATGAAAAGTGTAGTGTGATGATTGGCGAGAGCGGAGAGAAGAGAGCGCATGAAGTTTTAAAGTTATATTCGAATTCGAAGTTGATGCGAACAGCAGTGAGGAGAAGTGGTTAAATTATATCAGGCAACGCGATAATTAGAGACATATTGCTCCAGCGAGGAAATCATTGCACCGGCGAATTTAGCGAAAAAAAATTTAAATAAAAAAATTTAATTAAAAAACTTGTAAACAATTTTGTAATTAATAAAAATTTAAAGCAATTTTTTTAATAAAAAAAATTATGAACAATTTTTTAACAAATTATTAACAATACAAAAATTTTTTCAATAAAAAAATTATAATATTTTTAATAAAAATAATTAATTTCAGAAAATTTAAATGGAAAATAAAAATTAAAGAATTAAGCAAAAGAAATTCACTCATTTTACTTATTTTTTTTTTTTAATTTTAAAAAATTTTAATTTAATTTTTTTTTATAAAAAAGTATATCGTATGCCATATGCGGTCTATTGCATTTAGTTTTTTCGCGTAGTTTGCCTTTGTTATTTAGTGCTAACAAAAATTAAATTCCATTCACACAGTACATAAATATAATCCCATTTAGTTTATCGTTACTAAAAATTAGACAATATTTAATGGACTTGACAACGCACTGCTGTTTATAAACTAAGTTTGCTTTTTATTTACCTCTTCGAATTTAAATTTAATGCATCATGAAATGTTCGTTAAGTGTTTAACTGTTTGATGATTTATGTTAGCGTGTTGTGTGTGTGTGTGTGTATAATTCGTTTGTATCGAGTTAGTAAACTATTTTCTATATATTTTTAATTTTCAATTTTCCTTTTTGTCATTATTTTTCCTTATGATTTTTTTTTTATTATTCTTTAATAAAAATCCTCTCTTGCTGTATTCTTTTTGTAGTGTTTCCATTTATGTTGTTTAAATGTGTGTGTTTTTTAATTATTTTCATTATTTAATATTTTTTTGTTTAATTATTTTTTTTTTTTAGTTTTATTGTTTAGCTCATTCAATTCAATTAATGCTTCGAAGATGTTAGGTATTGCATCCTAATTCCTCATCGTTTTGTTGTTTTTGTTTTTTTTTTCTGTTTTACTACATATTCTGCTGTCACCGTTGTTGTCGCAGTTGCTTTTGAGGCTATTGCATGCGTACGCATTTTTTTATTTTATATATATTTTTATTTTTGTTGTCGTCGACTCATTAGGATGTTCCGTTGACAAGTGTCTCCCGCTTATTGTTCTCCTGTGGTTGTATCGAGTCTGCGTGATTGTTTCTGTTTTTGGTGCGTCGTTGTTGTTTTGACTGCTGCGACTGCTGTTGCTGTTGTTGTTGATGATGCTGTTGCTGCTGCTGCTGCGACTGCTGTGGCTGTTGTTGTTGTTGCTGTTGCTGCGGTGGTAATTGCTGTTGCTGTGGCTGTTGTTGTGGTTGTTGTTGTGGCGGCTGTGGTTTCTCAATGTTGCCCTTGATTGCCACATTACTGCCATCTTTGCTGTTCACGCTCTGTTGTTTCGATCGCTCCGACGAGCTGCCGGCACCGCCGCCACCACCACCACCATTGTTGTTTTTATTGTTATCTGCGTTTTGTGGTTGCTTGCTTGGCTGGGATTTGTTATTGGTAACCCCACCATTCGCTGCAACAAAAACAAACGTGATTAGTGTATGAAAATCTCTCCGAGAAGCTAATAATCGATCGTTAATAATTATCAAAATCAAAAAGCGACACATTATAGTAATGGCAAACCGGCGATGGGCACTAATGATCAAGGCTTTGTTCCTTTACTCGTTATCATACGGAAGCATAACATCAGAAATAAATATTTCGCCGATCTCTAACTTAAGCTTGACACTTTTCTAATCGTAAAGATAAAGTAGGAGAACAAAATTAAAGAATTTAGCAATCTTTTATTACTTTTGAAGAGATTTAGACCCCAGAAACCCAGAAAGTATTAAAAGAATTGTGAAGGTGAGAAAATCGCTGCTAACTCCATATTTATTACCTGCACAGTACACATATATTCAGACTTATAGTAAACTTCGCGTGAATAAATCATTCCCATGTATTTTTATTTTCACGCGAAGGAAAAATTCTTAACACGAATTTCATGTGAAATGTTCGAATATCGATTGTGCTATTGTGAACTATGGCAGGCTGTCACATACCATATGTGTTTTAATTAGTGCTATTGACAAAAACTTATAAAGCCAGTTATGCGACGGATTTAACTTAACGTGTGTTTTTATTTTTAATTATATATCGTATATATGTATATATATATTTTTGAACGAATCGGTATTACACTGTGTAATAATTTGAAAGTCAATATTTTTCAATATGAAATCGATTTCGATTTCTCTTGCTAATGGAAGAATTATGTAACTTCATTCAAAATACATGCACTTCCTTGAAGTTTATTTTTTAAAAAACCTTTCCTTATCAGGATTGTCAGCCTTACTGCTGACCAAAAACGTCATTTTTTGATAGTTGTTCCCAACTAACAACTTTCATGGATTGGAAAATCGGGAGATTTTTGTTTGTGAAGTCCACGATAAGAAAAACACAAATTTGTGAATTTTTCCATGTGGAGTGGCGTGTGCGCGCAGTTTACGATAAAGCTGTTTAAGTTTGCCTCAAAATTTTTAACCCTGAAGGAAATGTCGGAAGTCCTATAAAATACATATATGAATGATCAAAGTGATGATCTACTATTAGCTATGTCCGTCTATATGCCCTTATATACGCGAACCAGTCTCGCAGTTTGCGAGATATCGATATGAAATTTGGCAGACGTCCTTTTCCACCCAAGGAGCAATTCATATATTGGAACCGCCGATATCTGATCACTATGGGATTAGCTGTCATGCAAACCGACCGAGCAAAAACCAGTATTTGTATGGAAAACTTGGTATTTGACAAGATATCTTTACGAAATTTGGCATGAATTATCACTCAAAACAACGGTACAATTTCCGAAGAAATTGTTTAAAAAAAATTGATCATAGAGCTGTCACACAAACTGATCAAAATCAGAAATGCACTTTTGAAGGGTATTATAGCTCCAGTGCAGCCGAAGTTGGCATTTTCTTTTGTTTTAATAAATTTTGCCACCCCAAACGAATATTTATGAAACGCACCATTTTTCGTAATTATGAAAACAGTTTGCCATTAAAAATTAACGTGTCACTTTTGGAAATTTAATTTGGCGACATCATACTCACTGTTATGAGCAGCGCTGTTATTCTTTTGCCGCCTACGTCTTCTTGAGCTACCCTCGTACGATGAGTTGCTTTCAGCTAAAGTGAAATCAAAAATAACAGTAAATATGCAAATGCTGAATAATTAATATACGGCGTACGCACCTCTTTCGACGCTGCTCAATTCACGCGTATCCTCACGCATATCATCATTATGATTGTGGTAATGGTCTCTGCCGAGATCCCTGCCGTTCTGCTCTCTGCGTCCTTTATTTTCCAACACATACAACAAAATGCAAGAATGGAAGAACCAAAAAGTAAATTCAAACACTCGTGTTTGCGCTTATAACACTTGATATGTTACCATTTTGCTTACCACCGCCGCCGCGTCGATCATTTCCACCACGATAGCCGCCACCACCGCCGCCGCCGCTGCGATCGTTGTAACGATGGTCACCGCGGGAATTGTAATCATCATCGTCCCGACGGCCTACAACACAAAAGGCGCCTTGAAATAACATTTTTTTTGGAAAATTCAAGCAAGTTATGTACCTTGATGATAGCGCTGGTTGCCGCCATTGCCACCGCCTCGACCTCTACCACGCCCGCGCGGTCCGCCACGTCCCGAACGCACCGACTCAATGTCACTGCTATACCCTCTCTCCGATCGTCGTGTGACGGGGAAATTCTGCATCGAACCCATTGTGGATTCTTGTATTGCGCGCAGTTGTTGATCGATCTCCAGTTTTTCCTGACGCAGCAGTTCCACTTCCTACATGAAATATTGTATTTATTATTCGAAAGGGGAAAAAATCGAAAAATAATAGTTTATAGTGTAGAAACAAACCTTCAAATGGCCCAAGTGATATTCCAGCAACACTTTGGCGTTTGAAATACTTTCAACGGTGCCAATGAACACAAACGGTACATGACCATGCTCACGTGGTATATTCTGATCCTGCTCATCATCGCCTGCGATCTGTGCGAATCCCAACGCATGCAATTTTCAAATATCGAACAATTAAACGAAAATTGGACATTTTATAAATTATAACGCATACCTTAATTCGAAAGACACCACTTTTGTCAACAATTTCCTGTATGATTCGCCCATTCTTGCCGATCACCTTGCCCACCAACTCTCTAGGAACCTGAAAGAATTCCTCGGCATATTCGAGCATCGCGCGTGCTCGCTGCACTGCATCCTCAGATTCGCCGGTGATTTTGAAAGTGCACGACTTCTCCTCCAATTCAATATTTGTAACACCTTCCAACAGACGAGCCGCTTGAATATTGGCACCATGTGAACCTATGGCCAAGCCCATCAGATCTTCGCGCACTTGGAATTCATCGGTATAGCTGTGTGCGTGGTAAAAAAAAGTAGAAATTTAGTCAATTGTTTATAAATAATATATGTAAATCAAAAGTGGTAATAATAATAATTATATGCAAAATTAATGATTAATCGGTATTTTTTTTTTTAATCTAACTTGTCAACAAATTTTAATAATGTAAGCAATCAACTTAATTGAATATGTATATTAAAAATATTTAAAGCTGAAGGGAGTTTATAAAAATAAAAAATATCATATGTGATCTGGTCTACGAAAAGGGAGCTAACGTGCAAAAACTAGTTTTCTGGGATTGATTTTTTGACACCTAAGCCCCCTTTCCGTAGACCAGGTCACATATTATGAATTTACCACCTGACATTAAAAAATGTATCGGACAAAACTGCTTTATCTTCTTTACGCGGTTATAGCCGAAAACTCGGACAAAACTAAACTGCAGGTTTTCAAAAATTTGAGTTAAGTTAGAAGATTAAGCAGAGCTACCACCCTTATTAGTTAATGAAAATTATATTTATTTCTGTTAGGATATAAAAAAGAGTATTATTTTATATTAACTTTGTAGCCTTTTATTTATCCAAATTTTAAATTTAGTTAACAAAAGTTTTACTATTGTGAATGACTTAAACGTGAAATAGATGTCAGAAATAACAAATCATATTTTTGTATTGAAAGCAAATATTTATTTTTTGAGTTTAATAACTGAAAGCCTGTATGAAAAGCTAACTTTTTAAAGAGGTAAAGCGTAAACACTGATCGAAGACAAGGAGGTAATAAAAGTACCTTACGCATGAAGGAAATTTCTTCTCCTAAGTACGATTTACAAAGCTTAGCGAATAAAATACTAAAATATTATAAACAAACTGTTTTCATATTTTCGACGAATAACTAAAATGATCTATAAAAAAATGTATGGTTTAATGCTATGTCACCTGATGGCTTTATAGGGTAAATTTAAGGCCGCAAAATAATAGGAATCCTTCCCCCTAAGTAGCAACACCACTCAAATAAACTCACCCACGATTAAGCAGTTTAGTCGATTCTAGCTGACGCGCAGCCTCCTCAGTTCTTTTCAACAGCATAACCTGCGAATTAAAAAAAAAAAAATTTAAGACTTCTTGTTTCTCCAAATTCATTAAAGCGTATCTAAAACAGGTAACGCACCTTCTGTGCCAAATTACGAAAATGCATATCTTTCAGCATGCTGGCACGTTTCTGAGTGTGTTCCCATTTCGAAATCACAATAAGACTGTCCAAATCGCGATTGTATACACACACGCCGGCACCTATTGTACGCTGAAATTCCTTGTGAATACCATCTTTTTGCGCTCTGTAAAATGCCGATAAGAAAACAATATCCACAAAAACAAATTATGTTCGATTATTAGCGAAATTATAATGATAATGATAACGATAACAACAGCAATAAAAACTCACTCCTGTCGCAATTCCTCGGGTACGGGTATCGAGAACTGATAGAATGACTTGGATGTCAATGGCGGATTTTGATTTTTGATACGTAAACGCTTCAGTTCGCAAATTTCAGTATACGGTGTCTCAAAGCCTATGTACGCAACGGCGCAGATTTCAGCCTTAATCATTTTAATGGAAGCAATCCACCAACCACAGGACTCTCGTTCCGTCGAACGGGTGAACACTTCCACTTCCATGCCTTCCTCAAAGGCGGGCGGATTCTCATTTTCTTCTGGCGGGAAGCGCACATTTGAGAAGGGATATTTTTGTACATCGGGACAGCTGTATTATGCATTCCAAAAGGATGAACGAACACCAAGAATGAGTAAAAAGAAATACAAATGTATTAGTAAAATAAAGCAATGGTAAAAAATATGCATACTTAAGGCGTTAATTGACAGCCAGAGGCAATTAGTGGGCTGATTTTTAAATATAATAAATGAAAAATTAATTTCGAAGAAACAGCGTGTGGGCCTGCCAGCGAAAAGCACCAATAGTTGATCTGTTGCCATTTTTACATGCAACAACAAATTTGTAAGAGTCTTCAAAATAATTCAAATTTTACGTCCAAATGAGTTATAAGTTTTGGACAGGTGTTTGCATCTTTCCGAAATTAATATACATTGATATTTGGCGCTTTTCGATGGCAGCGCAACAATCACAAAAGCCTGTACTTAAATAGGGACGCACAAACGGCGTTGGTTTCGAAGAATGTGGCGACCAACAAGTGCTACCAATACGCAAAGATGTATAACATTGCAAACAGAGAAATTAGAAAGAAGAAAAGTAGAGCATAAGAGGCGAAGATATGTCTCTTGGCGACTTTTGGCCCAATGCCAACCAAATGATCGCATGCGACTATGCTGCTCGATGGCAAGCATTACCGAATGCGCAAGCAACCATATACACGCTACTGATTACTGCAAGGAGGTGGCAAACGTGCGGGTTTTGCGACGTAACAGCCAATGACATTAAATTTTATCCGGAAATATTCTTTTTCATATATTGAACGCACCACTCTTTGCCGCTGAGGAGGTAATTTCAATATTTTTCTTTGTTGAAATAAAAACTCAACACAAAAATATGTGGAATTGTCTAAATAGGTCAAGTCGTAATAGCTCGAACGCGTCACTTACTTCTGTGTTGCACGGCACATAGACCAAAATAAGACTCAGATGTGATGTATTTTTAAACACAGTTCTATGACCACTGATTCGACATATCACACATTTTTTAGGCTGCGCAAAGAAAACTTAAAAGTTTCCAAAAACTACACTAATCACAAAAATATAAGGCACAGACGGCATGCTCCTATTCGCAACTAAAAATAAATCTTCTATTCTTATGCATATGCCACGTTCTGACACGTTTCGACGCATACTATCTATAAATATGTGTGTGCATATAAAATTAATGCAAGACTGAATATTTACAAAAAGACTACATTTGCCTTGTTTAAACCACATTTAAGTAAAAAAAAAACAACAATATTGTTTAATTAAAAGCAAATAAACATTGGTAGATGCTCCAAGATTATGTAAAACTTACCCGTCAACTTCCACAAATACGCCGTCATCACACACTGCAGTTGCTCTTCCCTAATTTATCAAACGAAAATAGATTATTATATGAAAAATAATAATATGCGCAATTATATTGCAATAATATAGAAAAATATAAAATTCTGACACTTCTGTCTCGGATTAAATTAATTAAAATTTAGTTCTATATTTCCTTTTTTGAATTATTCATGGCCTCTTTTCATCAACTCCCAAATAACCGATTTCCATGTCGGTGTTGTTATTCTTAATTTTATAGCGAGTTCGCCGAAGAGGAAATTACAAAAGGTTGCTTCATAGGAAAATAAGTGCCAGATGAGGATCGGAGGGCATGCAATGAGACCACATATGTAAGTAACAACAAAGTTACTCAGGGATTACAGATGTTTCTGACGTCGATATATGTATATAGTACAATTTAAAAAAAGTGCTACACACACTGTAAAGATGTTATGAATCTTATGCGACAATTCAAATTTTTACTCTAAATCTGCAGTCAACGTATGCTATAACACATAATTATTTGATAATATTCATAAATCTTCAAATTTCAAATGTATCCACCCATATAATAAAAAAAACATGTCAGCACTATTTTCGACAGACAAGCCGGCTAATATATGAAAATTGTAAATGTAAACATAAACATGTCATGACGTTTCGCTGCGGTGCATAACTCGTTTTCTTTATACATATATTATATTACAATAGTTTATACGAATGTTTCTTAGCGATAAGAAAACTAAATTATAAATTTTACTTTAAACTTGGTGAAACCCCAATTAACAAGGAGAGAGTAATAAACGATAAAAAGCGACACAAAGCAAACTAGTTAGTTTTGTATGCTTTGGCGCTTCGTTTTAAACGAATAACAAAACAAGGCGCTGCTCTTCTAACAGTAGCTCAGTGGATTTGCACGCAAATCTATAAACAATCGTACAAACGAACAAAAACACTGGAATGAGAAACAAGCAAGGGAAAAGAAACAACAACAAAAAGAAGAAGAAACGAATAACCCGCCGCAGCAGCAGAGGTATTAACGTAGTCAAAATCGTGGCGGCAGTGGTATTCGCGGCCGGCACATTTTTTTATTCACACACGAAAACAGATAGAATGATAAAATCAGGGAAGATGTACGAAGAAAAAAGCAAAGATTGGAGAAGCATTTGATGAAAGAAGGCACGTAAAGCTTTAGCAGACAACAATAATGCCAACGGAGAGCAAATAAGTTCTATAAAGTCGACGTTAGCGTCAGCGCCACTGCCACCGACACCGCTATTAGTGTAACTAGCCCCAGTCGTACCGCAAGCAGGCGAAGTAGATACACAAAACGAATCTGCAAGAAAGAGTATGGCAACGAAGTGTCGTATAATGACAGAAATGCCAATTTACTACGGCGAACAGATGAATCGAGGAAGGAATATGAATGTACGTACATCAATTTATTTGTAAGGATGTTCGAAATAAGCAAAATTGAAAGTGAAAATCCGTGCGTGCATATCACACTAAGGAGCCACACATAGGGATCAAGCCCGCATTAATTTTCATGAAAGCGAATATAACGAAAGCACATACATACATACATATGTAGGTATATGTATATTGTCCTTCCAACGCCTCAGTGGGCTGAGGAAGCCGTCCGACAGCAGACAACGAGGCGGATAGTAAAATATATTTCCTTTCTAAACAAATCTAAAGGGTGAGCAATTTTTGCCTTGAGGGTGGTGTGGATAATATAAAAAGTTATCGCGTTGCAACAGAAGTTTTACTATTCAAATTTGAATTTTTCGTTTTGTTGTTAAGAAAACTAAGCATAAAAAATCATTAATATATCTATAAAAAAAACAATAAAACCATAAAGATTTAACAGTACAACAATGTCGCCAAAGATGATGACATCCAATGCTTGCTTCGACGGCAACAGCGACGCGAGACACTCCGCTCACATTTACTTATACGCTTAGCCATGCTCAAAACACCGCTAATAACGCTGACACAATCAACAGAGATTTATTAATAAAACAATTAAAATTAGACATTTGCTTCGACTGACATGACCACGCACTCCAAATATCTACTTTATTTTTATTTTGTCTGTGTTTTGATTGGCTTTTAATGCGTTTAAATTCAGGATATATGTAATTGTTTTATAAGCGAATTAGACTACGTAAATGTATATGTACATATGTATCAATAATAAAAATGTAAAATAATCTTACCTTGTAGTAGGCGCCATTGTCGAGCCTTACTTCGACCATCAAATCGTCCATTTTGTTTATAGAGACTTTCCGCTTTAATACAATATAATTTTGTAATTTGCGACCCAAAGTAAATTTGATGAATGAAAATCCAAATACGCTTTATGTTTGATGCAAATATAAACAGTCCAAATTAGGCAAATAAATAGCTCTAAACGTAGGATATTCCCTGATTCTGTCCACCTACAATTCCGGCGCAATACTAATTATTAACGCAACTTCTCCTGGCTTCTGGCTTAAATCAATTTACTTCAGTCTTTCGATTTTCTGCTTTATGCGCTTCTAAACCACTTAATCTTATATCCGTATTACGATCCTTATAACCGTATTCTTTTATACTTCTTCCTGTAAATAAGTTGTTTTAGTCTAGTCGTTGCTGCCGCTCCTGCAGAAAAAATTATCACACAAAATAATATTAGAAATCAAAATATTTATAATCTCGGCTATAGACAGTACATAGATTTTTAGCAAAAATGTCTTTTCCTGCAATTTAATTATCATATTTTTAAGCATTCACGTTGACAGCAAAAACATGCTTTTTTTTCTTTTCCCACAGTAGACAGAAATATTTTACGCCTACAAAAGGGGCGGCGCAGTTCGCGTCGCTGCCAACACTAACTACCGCAGTCACAAACGTCACCGTCGCAGTCACCGCTGACAATAGAACAGCGGAGCCCCAGTAATCGTTTTCGCATCAAGAAAAATCGCAAATTATTGCACATTTCCGAATAATAGCGAGCACATTTAAATTTAAAAAATAATGTCGCATTGAGTTATCTAAACATTTTACAAAAACCTGTACAAATTTTCACCCGAATTTTCTTGAAAATTTTTCACGCCGAGCCTTTGCTTTTATTCTTCCGTTCGTTTCTTATTCTTTCACGCACACTTCCAAGCCGCTGTGCAAATTTTTTCGCCCAAAGAATATACACACTTTTACTATAAATTCAACGCACCTTTACCGTTTACAGACGTCAATTAATTAGCTTGTTCTATTCTTACTATTTTTTGTTTTTAATTTACTGAATTTTACTGCAAGTTCACAAATTTTCATTAGATTTTTTCTGTACGTCGAGCGACGACCAACGGCGAATGAACAGACAAAACGGGAACGGCAAAAAAATGTGCCTTTTTAATCCGCTTTACGTATAAAATCACCACATAACCCTGAAATTTAGGGATATACTGAAAGCAGTAGGCGATTTAATGAATTTTGTTTGTCTGTTTTGTATGCTATTCGCTAACGTTGTTTAATTTTGTCACAACCGCGATTCGTACTCACATAAAACTTGGTTTAATAAAAGCATACAATCTCATTAAGTTATACATTTTAAATACCGAATACGTAAGATAAGCTATTTTTACAATTCTTTAGCATTTTTCTAAATTTTTTCATATTTTTGCTATTGCATCACTGTGTACAAAGTATTCGAACGGAACACTATATTGTGTCAAAGAAACAGCCATCTCTTTTGCACTTAGGATAGATGTCGCTAAACAAATATTTGACAGTTCAATCATTTTATTGCGAATGGTTGCTTGTAGTTCACAATAGTGACGTTCGAAATGATTAGTAAATATTATTGGGTATATAGAAATATGAAAATAATTGTCTCAAATAAGATTTGCTCTATTATGCTCAAGCCATGACGAAGTTCTACGAATTTATTAATACAACATTAGTAATATGCCTATACAAGTATATTTTAATCACGTTATAGTGAAGTATTGAGTCGAGTACTTCATCTTTAAGTTGTTTGTTTTGGTATTGAATATGTATAATAATTTACAACTTATGTATGTATATCTCACAGCATATTTTTCCTTAGCGCTTGCTATGCACATGCTGGCCGGATTTATTTCGAGTTATCAATCAACAATTATTGACCTTGGTATTATTTCATATTGTGTGAGTTCCCTGGAAATACAGCACCGGATTTCCGCTTTGTCATTTTACTACGTTATAAACGAGGAATCGGAACTGAAAATTGTGGTTGAGAACGGCGACCGCCTGGCTAGTGCATAAGGAAATATGTGAACATGAGAATGGACCGCACTGAAGGTCATTACAAGATTTAGTTGAAATACCGAAGCCGATTATACAAGTACATATCCCCGGAGAGCAACGAAACGCAGAAGTTTGGCGTACTAATAATTTATATACATACATATATGTTGATATTTGATATGGTAATGTCAGAATGTAAATCGATCGATCTCA
The DNA here is from genome assembly GCF_024586455.1 of Bactrocera neohumeralis. Lineage (NCBI taxonomy): Eukaryota > Metazoa > Arthropoda > Insecta > Diptera > Tephritidae > Bactrocera > Bactrocera neohumeralis. The sequence goes on from NC_065919.1 coordinate 56,612,194, forward strand.
AGCCCCCTGCACTATATTTCTTACAATAATACACTTTCTACTTGCAACCGTTGTTATTTACTCACGCTATTTCCTCTAATGACTAACATTTCTTACTTTTGACAGCACAGAAAATATAAAAATAACATGTGTGCATATGTTTGTATGTTTTCATATGCAACTTTATTTTCTTTGTAAAAAGAATTGCAACTTTACAATTACTTGTAAGTATGTATGCACGTACGTATGTTTGTGTAGCCACCCAATCAACTAATAACTACTCGGAAATGCAAATTCTGCAAATGAATTGGAAATTCTATTAACCTGTATAAAAAAATACCATTAATCTAAATTAAAAAAAAAAGATAAATAAATAAATAATGGAAGAGTGGCGGACACGTGTCCCACGTACCCGTACACAGATTGAATATGAATTTGTCGCAATTTGTCTGTTGTGGCTGTCTTAATTTAAATTTTTGATTTACCTCTTCGCATTTGCCCACACATACATATGTACATAAGTGCATGTGTATGTCTGCTGTTCAAGCGCGCCCTTGCAAAAAGGTGCATCCAAATGCAGTTTACATTCATATGAGGGTATATACTATACATATGTATGTAAATGAAGAGCATGTAAATTGTTTTTTAGAATAAACATGTCATTCAAATAGGTTATACATAAGTACATATGTATGTATGTGTGGCACGCTAAAAAGTTATTGGTATTCTTACATACATTTATGTACATATAAAATCATCCCTTAATTATATTATAAATATTATATAGTAAATACATATATTGTTTTTTTTTTTGTTTTAGTTCGAATGTTCGACAATATTCAAATTATTAAACCCGCCAAACTTTTAGTATGATGAATTTAGAAGGATGGCAACACTAGTTGAAAATATTGAAACTTTTTTAAACAGACTTTTAAACCAATTCTGCTTAAAAAAATGTCAAGTGACTTCGGTTTGGCACCATTCTTTGTAGTATTAAATGTAAATTACTTACTTTTGCTTTTAAAAAAGGTGGCAACTCTGATATAATTGTTCTTTAATAGATTTCTAAGTCACCTGCTATTTAAAACTTATTATTTAATAGGTTAGGTTTAGTTATACTCTCCGGCAATCACGTCATACATCATCCTACTGGTTCTTAGTAATGTCAGATAGAGGTTCAGTTTAATTTGAGGTGAAGAACTCGTCACATTTGCGAATTTAAAAAGCGACTTGATGTCTACGTTTGATACTTCGTCCAGTCCTTTGAACTCCGAAGCTCCTACATATTTGAGTCGAGTTCTAGATAGTGCTGGACAAAAGCATAGGAAGTGTTACAGCGTCTCTCTCATGTTAACTTCTCTGCACTTTCTGCATGTACCGTTATCACTTTAGCCCATTCGGCTCGCATGTGATGCCTGTAGGTTGTGACCTGTCAAGAGGCCAACAGCCGTCCGGCAGTCCCTTCGAGACCGTGTGAGTAAGAAGCAAGCGAGTTTTCCAAAGCGCGATCTTGCATTTAAGTACAGGCATTCCATCTCTTTCGTAAATTTTGTTGTACATATGTATATCGTTATTAATAAGTTAATAAGTCCAGTTAAAAGAAATACATTATTTTTGTATTAAATTGAAGGAAATATTTAATACAGTTAGTGTGATACGATTTAAGCCAAATATACATGGTTTTGCTCGAAAATTAAAGATAATTTTTTAAAGAAACTATCATAAAAACCCTCATCCCTTTTTGCGCAAGACAGGGACAGTCGCTTTTCACAAGCTTTTATTGAGGCGCATTTTTCAGCCAACAGCAGCCACAGACAGACGTAAAAAGTATAATTCCTTTTCTTACTGGAAAAAGGGGCCGCTTCTGGGCAATGCTTTCTTAAAAGGTCCAATTGTTGATAGTACAGCACCGAATCAAACGCTTGGCCGTAGGGGAGCTTGTTGTAAATGATTTCCTGGCAATTCCTTCAAATAGATAGAAAAACCTTTCAGATCGTGCAGTCTAACTTGGCCGATAACGATCTATTTCGTTTGAGTTGTGACCAACATCCATCACCATCGTAATCAGTAGACACATTCTTCTCTAATAAAGTTGTTTGGATATTTTGAGGAAACTTCAGAGGGCGCTTGCAAAAAAAAAATTCAACTTGGGGAAATAACGGATACCCTAATATTTACATATTTTATATAATATATAAATAAGAACAACCACTTCCTAATAATCATTGTTGTAGGAAGGTATGGACTGATCCTGACCTATCGGGTTCAAGCAAACATGTTCGAAAATCATGATATTAGTTGCATATATGGAGGCTAGGTCATTTTATCTACATATTTTACGCACAAGACACTGTTATGGATAAAACACGACTCGCATTTTCATTGAGCTAACTCACATATTGGCCGATATATGCGGTAGAAAGTTAGCAGGAAGTTCGAAAATCTTTATAATAGGTGGGGGCTGGGGGCTAAGGTAATTATTCACCCGATTCAACATAGTTTCGGTACACAGTGATACCTTTAATATTATTAGGAAAGGATTCTCTCTGAATTACAATTGTAACGGGTGATACAAGTGGAGGTACTTTTTCAATAACCTTTTTTGACAGATCACGCGTCAGTCGTGTCAAGCTGTCATGTCATTTTTACGTAATATATGCTTACGCCTGAACAACGTTTATCAATCGTTCAACTTTATTACGAAAATTCATGATCTGTAAATAATGTGTTTCCCGGGCTTCGCAAAACTTATAGTCAACATAATCGGTCTATTGAGCATACTATTATTCGCAACACGATCACCGATCTTGAGACCCAGTATTCATTCTTGGATAATATTCGACCGAATAGAGCACGTCCAGCACGCAGTGAAGAAAATATAGCAGCCGCAGCTGAGCCGTTCGCAGCAACTCGGACTGACACGTGATCTTAAATTGAAAGCGTACAAAATACAGTTTGTGCAAGAACTGAAGCCGCTTCGCTCTATGGGCTCTTGAAAAGTTTCAAGAAGATCCGACGTTTGCGAGCTAAATTTTGTTCAGCGATGAGACCCATTTCTGCTGCCTTTGAGACGAAGAGAAACCTGAAAAAATTCAAGAGTTGCCATTTGAGCCATAAAAAAAAACGATTGGGTATGATTTGTGTGCCTGTGATATCATCGAACCATATTTGTTCAAAAATGATGCCGGTGAAAACGTAACCGTCCATTGCGGCCGTTATCGCGCCATGATTACCGACTATTTGACGACTGAAATTGAAGCTCGTGATCTCGGCGACATTTGGTTTCAATAAGACGGCGCTACTTCCCACACATCGCATCAGTTAGTGGATTTATTGAGAGAATACTACGGTGAGCAGATAATTTCACGTTTCGGGCCGGTCGATTGGCCACCAAGATCGTGCGAGCACCGTTAGACTTTTTCTTGTGGGAATAAGGAAAGTCTTAAGTCTATGCGGACAATCTTGCTCCGATTTAGGCCTTGAAACAAAACTTCACAGGTGTCATTCGTCAGTTATTAGTCGAAATGATCGAATCTGAGACGTAGTCGCGGCCAAAATTTGAAAGAGATAATCTTCAAAAAATAAATGCCAAAGAATATTATAAATATTCCCCATGAAATTTGAAGTTACTGTTTCAGTGTTTTTTCTTTCAAAAAGTAGGGAACCTCGAAATAGATCACCCTTTATTTTTTTTTTAATAATCGTTCACCGTTATAAATAAAATATCGGGCGATAATTTGATTTGGTAAATACGCTCACACATTGTTTGCTACATCTGAAGTTCCTTTAAGTATCTTAAAAATCAAAATAATTTATAAAAACTCCAGATAATTTAAAATGTTTGAAATTAAGATCACATTCCATTGATTTAATACAATTTATGGCAGATCAAAAATCGTGAGTGTGCATAAATGCATAAACGAAAAATTCCCTAAAACTCGTGTGATAACACGGCACAACTTTAATTGGTGCGAAACAACAAAAAACAAAAGCATTTGAATGGTCATAGATAACAACAAAAGCAACAAATTAATGTGTCGGAAATGCAGAAGTTCATTAATGAATGGCGGAGCGTTCAATTGAGCAAGCGCCCCTTTTCTCTATTTATATTGAACACAAACACACGTACTATATCTGTATGTGTGGAAATGTACGGAGTAGGTGTTCGACGTCATTTGCTGACTGTGGGGTGTTTGCATATGGGACAGTGGGCAATCAGGCCGGCGGACGGTTGGCGCGATGATTATCCATTAATGTCAATTGCAAGCGTCATGACAATGTCATACGGCTATAAAGCAATTTATTTGCTACATTTTCAAATGTCATGGAAAATGTGTAAACAACAATAAAAAATACACACCTGATTATCAGCACACACATATGTACATATGTATGTACATATTGTAAGTGGCTTCACACGCATGCATTCGCATTAAAAGTATACTTTTGAAAACATTTATTGTTATTTGTTTTTGTAAAATTGTGAACCATTTCGTTAGCGGCTCTGGCTGTCACCACTTTAAATACACCATTAAAATGTTAACATTGAGCAAACGCATGGTTTTTATTGACTTAACTAGCCATTTACTAAATAACTGCTCATGTGGCATTTAAGCAGTGTTTCGTGGTAAGAAGCTGCTAAGTCGAATTAAAGCATGTTGAGCATAAGAAAATATTTTCGAAAATTAAAAAAAAAAAATTCATTAAATTAGCTGACAATAACACAGTTCTACGAAAAAAAAAATTATTGCTCTGAACATCTTAACAAAGTTTGATATTTCAAGTGTCCAGATTACGAGTTTATTCATGAAAATGTTAAATGTGCTCTTGTTTTTATGATATTGCATATCTTCTATTTTAATCGATTATCAAATATTTATTAATAAAATTTATTTTTCCAGTCATGATTCGTGTTCTGCTTACATTCTTCGCCCCTATAAACGTCATATGATCCCCACTCTCAGGCTCATTACTGAAAATTGGCGAAAAATTATGCGGAAGGTTTTACGAAAAATCAAATTTAGGGATATCCATATTCACAATCTACAAATTATTCTTTCTTATTGAACGAGTTTCGTCTTTGGATTTTAAAAGTCATTGACATGATGTCTCTCAGAAAAAAAGTGTCTCGCAAATCCCTAAAATCGGTACAGTCCACCGGTAGAAGTGAATGACAACTACATACGCCAAAGTTATTTTCGTAACATGAACACAGTGATGTAATTTGTGATGAAGTTAGGAATGATAAAACAATTTGTTAAAGCGTTGGATGTGGAAGGATGTTGTTTTAATTACATTTGTAGGCAATTTCCGAAGTTTGGTAGGAATGGTAATGAAAAACACCGAATTCATCAAAAATATGACAGCTTTGAAAAGTTTTACAAGGTAAAAAAAAATAAATGGTTTTTTCGGCAAAATCAATTTATTTTATTCAAAACAGTCTCCTGCTGCTTCAATACAGCTTTTTGCACGGTTCAAAAGCATGTCGAACGAGTGTTTTAGCTCATTGGTCGGTATGGCCGCCAGTATGCCGGTGCAAGCCTTTTGAATGGCCTCTACGCCTGCTTAACGCTTTCTTTTCATACGCAAATGCATTTTTCCGAAAAGGAAGAATTCGCACGGTGCCATATCAGGTGAATACGGGGAGTGGTTAATGGTTAAAATGTGATTTTTGGTCAAATAATCGGTCACAAGCGTCGAATCGAATGTTGGATTCTGATCAATTTTTGGTCGTCAGTCAATTTGTGCGGAACGTACCGTGCACACACCTTTTGTAAGCTCAAATGTTCGATCAAAATGCGATAAATCGATGTTTTGGAGATGTTCAATTCCATTTCCATGAATTTCAATGATAATTTCGGCTGATTTTTGATGAATTCACGCACAGTTTCGATGGAATTTCCGGTGATCACGGATTTTGATTGGCCCACATGTTGATCGTCATTTATGTCCTCACGTTGAAACCACTCTTGCACTCTGCCGCGGGATAGGAGAGAGAATATTTTCCTGTGCATCAAAATCGGGTAAATAGTTGCCAGAGCCTCCATATATGTACCTAATATTATATAAAGATTTTAGAACTTCCGGTTGACTATGTATATACCGCGTATATGGGGCAATCTGTGAGTTATTTCAATGAAAATGAGAGAGTGTATATTACTCATAACTGTGTATCTTTGTGCCTATAATAAATAAAATTGGGCGAAAACTGGACCTAGCCCTCATATAACTAATATCATGATTTTCGAACATTCGGCTAACTTTACTCAATTTGATTGGTAATTGTATGTGAGGAACTTTACGAAACCTTTATGATAAAATCGGGTCAATACTACTCCCAAATCCCATATAACTACAGAGTTTATCCGGAAAGTAATAGGACTGAGTCGATTTAAAAAAATGTACTAAATCAATCGTTACAATTATTTAAAAATATTCAAAATAGGCTCCATCTGCGTCGACGCAGCGCTGTCAGTACGATTTCCATGCATTGAAGGCGTCACGGAAGGCGTTCTCTGGAATAGCCTTAAGAGCCGAGGTGCATGCTGCTTGGATCCCCTCTGTCGTCTCATAATGCTTGGATGATTGCGTCTTTGCTTCGGGATCATACTCAAAGGTTCTCGGTGTTTGTCAAAGTAGCAGGCCTCCCAGCACGGTCTTCATCAGCGACCTCTTCCCGGCCCTCCAAAAAGGCCTGGTGCCACCGAAACACACCACTTCTTGCTAAATGATCATATCAAACGTCTCTGTAGTAGTTTTACCGAGTTTCACACAGAATTTAATCGCTTACCTCTGCTCTAACGAACGCTACATTTTCGGCTTGCCACACTTACAGAAACACGTCGCCCGAAAATGTTGCTCCTGACTCTCCAGGTGCTCGGAGAAAACTGACCAACCGGTCCTTCGTTGGCTATGAACGCCCTCTACCGAATCCAGTCGGGGCGGATGAAAATCAATCCTATTAATTTCCGGCTAAACCCTGTACATAGTACGTATGTATAATGAGTTTCGTTTTTCTAACAAATTTTATGTCGAATATGTCGGTCAGTGTAAGTTAAAATTTTCAGAATTTTTTTTTAGTATATATAAAAAAATTAATAGTTAAAAAAAAAACACCCTAATGTGTATGTATATATAAAATTGTTTGTGTTCCGAACTTCTGATTGACATCTTACACCTTAAGGTATTTCCCTGACTCTGATGTCTGCAAGTTGCAAGATAATAAAATGTTCGGTTGCATTCAAACTTAGGCCTTCCTTACTTCTTTTAATATCACAAAATTCTCTAGTAATAAATTAGAAAGCTACTTTTGAGTTGGCTCCCATTTTTCTGTCAAGGAAAATCAATTTCTATCAATTTGGAATGTACATTTTATTGCTTTAGCTAACTTTATGAATGAATCAGAAAGCACTTCAGGCAGTTCTGAGGACAGACATACCCACTTTGTTATATCGTAAACCAGTTTATATTTGTGTGTCATAAAATACTCGTATCAATGCGTGATGAATGGTCTGGGAATTGTTGATGGCACTTTTCCTTTACTAAAAATCACCGAGTATTTATTATTACATTTTTTTTTCGAACAGAGATAAGTGTTGACAGCCTATAATTGTACCCATAAAATAATTAAGGTTCGATTGATATACTGTTATAAGTACATTGTATGTATTTTGTATATCATAAAACATTTTTACTACCACTTCTTTGGAAGTAGTAAATGGAATTTTCCAAAATATTAGGAATAAAAGTGCATATAAGTGAAGATATTAGTTTATCGCGTTTCTAGACGAGTTAATTGTCATCCTCGGATCTCATCCATGTAAGCGAAATCTCTTTTAATCCAAAATCACAGTAGTAAAGGTGAATGGTGAGGTAGTTAATATATAGTTAACAGTTTTTGAAAATCTTTCACAAAATGACAAAACGGCTGCTCTCCGTGTCACGCGAATTTAAATATCTTAGGATTCTTATTAGCTAAATTGGTTAATTTATGCATCAGTGTCGATAAAGAAAGAAGATATGAAATATAATACAAATTGTGTCCCAGACATGAAGCAACTCTCATTAAAAAGTGGACCACATACGATAATCTCCCCATTTCCTCTTGACCTTTTATCGAATCAAACGATCGATGTCTGAGATACGTATATCATCATGAAATTTAAGAAGTATGTTTCCTTGTGTGATTTGGCTCCAAAATATATATCATAAATAGGATAAAACCTTAACTTGGGTTGCATCGAATTTTTAAGACCTTTCACAATTAAAAAACAGAATCCATCCAAGTACATGATTTTGATGTGGTCCGATATCGGCAATTCCGACTAATGAGCAGCTTCTTGAAGAGAAAAAAATGTGCGCAAAATTTTAGATCGAAATCTTAAAAAGTGATTCGCTGATTATTTATGTATAGGGAGATCCCTTTCAAGGTCCACTACTTTTTTTATGAAAAAAAAAAAAACAAAAACGTCCAATTTAATGGGGTATGTTTATTATCATTCGAAAGAACATTCTCGGGCATTTATTTTTTGAAGATTATCTCTTTCAAACATTGCCCACGGCTACGTCTCAGATGGTACATCCGTTGAGTCCAATTTTCGATTACTCGTTGGAGCATTTCAACTGATAAAACTCGCGAATGATACGCGAGATATTTTGCTTCAAGGACTGAATCGAAGCAGGATTGACCGCATAGACTTTAAACTTTACATATCTCGACAGGAAAAAGTCTAACAGTGTGATGTCACAGGAGCTTAGTGTCCAATCGACCTGCCCGAAACGTCAAATTTTCTGCCCACTGAAGTGTTTTCTCAATAAATCCATTAATTGATGCCAAATATGGGAAGTGGCGCCGTCTTGTTGAAACCAAATGCCGCCGAGATCACGAGCTTCATTTTCATGCATCAAATAGTCGGTTATCATGTTGCCATAACGGTCGTAATTGACGGTGACATTCCCACCGGCATCATTTTTGAAGAAAAATGAACCGATGATTCCAGTTGAACGATTTGTAAACGTTGTTCAGACGTAAGTCTTTCCATGATGAAATGCCAAACAATACTGAACTTGAATAACAGGACAGCTTGACACAGGACAGCTTGACACGACTCACGCGGGACCGGTCAAAAAAGGCTTTTGAAAAAAGTACCTCTACATGGATCACCCGTTAAATCTATAATATTGGTACTTTATAAAATGTGCGATATTTTCTCCTGGGTGTTACAAACTTCGTTGCAAACTTAGTTTACCTGGTTGTCTAAAAGTATGAGATCCTTGAGCTGATAAGGCAGGACATTCGAGGCGAAAATGTTGAAATGGTTTCAACGCATCTTCTTCCAAGTAGCTGATGCAACTGGCATTCATTAAGGTGTTCAATATTACTGTATGTATACCGTACAGGCCGTGCCAATTAAGCTCCTAAGCTTGAAAGGTGCACCTTGCTGAGAGCGAAAAGTACTTTAGACCTCTTAAGTTTTACCCTGGGCCAGTAGGACTTTGCGACTGTACAGCTGCTGGTAGTTGACCAAAGCTAGCTGAGCTGGTCTGAGGCAAAACAGTGCAGAAGTGAACCGCAAGAAGCCAATGGAGCTCCTAACTATTCCCATTTCGGAGTTATTAAGACTGAAGTACCTGTCCCAGCAAGGTCATCAGCCTTGCAGTTACCTCCTCCTTCGAAGGTTAGTAAGCAGAGAAGCGACAGCCACAGCTATGTTCGATGACCTGATAATCCAAATATTTTGGAATGAAATCAAAGCGTGCGAGGATTCCAGAGTGCTCAGATTGAATAAACATCAACTTGCCTCTTGTCTGAAGTAATTTTTCCGACGAAGATATGTTTTTATTACACCATAAATACCATAATTTCTGAATGTTTCACATAATTAAAATTATGCTTATTAATTTCCATAGTTCACACATATACATATCTACTAATTTTTCTTCTCGCTGAGGAAAACGGCACGAAATTCACACTGTCAACAACAGTTTACATATACAGGTATGAATATACATATGTATGTATACGTATAGGCTTACAAGGATATATGAGGGCATGTCCACCGAGCATCAATACTCATACTCACACACTCTTCGACACCTCCGCGCAAAGACAAACCTACGCAGCACCTCGCATTTACCACCACATTTCCATGTGAGCACTCGCTATACATACAGATGCACTCAAACAAGTGTGAATTGAGCGCACACAAGTGCTCTTTGTTCTTATCACTAACTAATCGTTTAATATTCGCAAATTAATGTTGTTGTCGCACCGCCACCGAACCTCGCTCGCAATCGCTCTAATCAACACAAGCAACCACTATGAAAATGCTATGCGCGTCAAAGCAAACGCACACACAGGCACACATGCATGCATGTAAGCACATGAGAGTCGCTTGTGAATTTTCACTTTTGACAGATTGGCGCGTGAGCGTCGTCGGCAAATTGCAATTTCTCTGTTATTGTTGATAATGCCATGCCACGATGTACATACACACAAACAACACCACTCGCATATACAAAAACCACACACACACATATGCATGCATGACAGTAGCAATGTGCTACTATTACAAATTCACCGTTATTGTGTTGTTGTCAATTTGATTTTCACTATTTTGAATTTTTTTTTTGGTTACTAATTTTATATTTGTTGCTATTATTGTTGATGTTGTTGTTTTGTATTTGTGTGTTTGTTGTTATTCATTGAGTAGTCTGGCCGTGGCTTGCCACTACTCAAATATAGTACTTATTCGCGTAGGTACCGTGTAGTTAGTGTTCTTCGCCGGGTTTTCAGTTCTTTCGCGCCTCGCACATATTCATACATGTGCATAAGCGCTACTATAACAACAACAACAACAGTATGAAAAAAATTGCTAGCACATGGGTTTGTCAATTTTAAAATTTTCGTTCAGTAATCGTTGAGATTTTGACCGCTACGGTGGTCTGCTGGTCCTCCCATCCTAATCCGCGTGACGGTGAATTCGTTGTTCTGTTTGTTTATTGCTGTTGTTGGCTTTTGAGACAAGTGTCCACCGGTGGTCAGTGCCAGAGTTTTGTCTAACACACGTTGTCTTTTGGCAAAAATAAACACAAAACAAAAAGTAAATAAATTTAGCTGAAGTGCTCGGTTTTTGATTTCGGTGTGGAATTTCTGCGGAGCGCCAACAGGATAACACGCAAAATGCACGCGAAAGTGTCCTGCACCTTTGGTAAATAGAAACTTTAAATTGTTTTCGTCTCACCAAACCTTTTTTCATTTGTATATAAATATGCATGTGTGTGTGTGTGTGCATTTGTGCAACATAGCAGTGCACATGCGAAGAATTGTTGCAAATTTAAATTAATTAATTAATTAATTAGTGCAAAAAGCGGCATCCAGACCGATCTAGTAGCTTTACTTAATGTTGTAGTTTGTTTTTGGCGCGAATGACGAAGTGAGATAACCAAAAGTTGAGATTATTCACCGTTTTAGTTAACCCAACGCCGCACGGCGTCGCATTTTTATATAAACTGCGTTCAAAAATGTTTAAAATGATCAGATATAGAAGTTCACAGCCACGCCTACTCCACATGAGAAACAAAAATTTGATTAAGATCCAGAAAATCGAAGTTCAGAGATTGAACTTAAGTGCCGCTATTCGAAAAATGTGCTCCGTAATTTTAAATTCTGTCTTCAAGGGTATTAGAACCTACGATTTATCAACTGGTAATCAAGCAGATATTGGACCCGCCTGCAGAGATTACATTTTCGTTTAAGAATATGTTGAAACACTAATGCTTTAAGAGATTTCTTTTGCATTAAATATTCGAAATTCTCAAAATTTAATTCTTTAGATTTTAAATTAGTTGGCAACGCATTGATTAAATAATAAATAAAAATTCTTTGTTTAAGAATATGTTGAAACAATAAAGCATTAGGAAAACTGATGTCTTTTCCTTTAAATATGTTTCGAAATTCTCATTATATTATTTGCTATATTTGAAATTAGGTGGTAGGCATTTTTAAAATATTTTCGTAAAAATTATTTGTCCAATAATATTTTGAAAAGGTTTCTTTTCTATTAAATATTTTTTGAAATTCTGAAACAATTAATTGTTTTTATATTTGAAATTAGGTGGCAACGCCTTTCAAAATTATTTTCTTATTCTTTGCTTAAGAATATGTTGAAACACTAAAGCATTAGGAAAACAGGTGTCTTTTCCTTTAAATATGTTTTGAAATTCTCAAAAAAATTCTTATTTTTTAATTTTAAATTAATTAAAAATTTTAGTTTAAATTTGCTTACAAATTATTTGTTTAAGAATATGTGTTAAGAAAACCGGTCTCTTGTCCATTAAATATTTTTTTAAATGCTCAAAGAATTATTTTCTTTAATTTTAAATCAGGTGGCAACCTATTTTTTAGCATTTTCTTCTTCTTTATTTAGGAATATGTGGAAACACTAAAGCATTGAGAACCGGTCCTTTTTCCATTAAATATTTTTCGAAGTTCTCAATATTTTTTTTTTATTACAAATCAGGTGGCAACACATTTTTAAAATATTTTCTTAAAAATTATTTGTTTAAGAATATGTTGAAACACTAACGCTGTAAGAAAACCAGTTTTTTAAATATTTTTCAAAGTTCGCAAAATTTGTTTCTTTTTAAATTTCAAATCGGGTGGCAACGCAATCTTAAATACTTTTAAATATTATTCGAAATTCTCAAAGAATTATTTTTTTTTTTAATTTTAAATCAGGTGGCAACATATTTTTTTAATTTTTTTCAACATTTTTTAATGAAGAATGTGTGGAAACACTAAATCATTCAGAAAATTGCTTCCTTTTCCATTAAATATTTTTCGAAATTCACATTTTTTTTAAATCAGGTGACAACACATTATTAAATATTTTTCGAAATTTTCAAAATTATTATTTTTTTATATTTTGAATCAGGTGGCAATACATTTTTTAAAACTTGTCTAAAAAATTGTTAGCTCGATTATGTTCAATTATTTTTTACTTTTTCAACCCGCTAAAAAATTTAATAAGCGTGGCAACTCTGTTCACATTTATACTTCACCTATGAATTTCCAAAAATCTATTGTTTTTTGCATATGTGTACATATTTCGAATTTTCGTAAATTTGAGAGTATTGTCCGAAAATTTTAGGTTGATTCGGTAAATACTTTCGGAGATATGAGCGTATTTGTCAGAATTTTTTAACTTACTGTAATCAGCGCCCAAAACTTTAGACGCTTTTCGCTCGAAACGCTGTTGTTAGAATCAGTGAGAAAAATTTCTCCGCAACGGCTTCACCGAAATTTGTTTTAAAATTTAGCATAAAATTATCAACCAATTTTCTTAGATATACTACAAGTATATCTGTCAGAAAATGATCAAAGGTATACGATTTCTAATGAAAAAGTCGATTTTTAAACCACTCTGAAATGTGAAGTTTTTTCTATGAAAGTCTACTTTTTTAGAGAAGCTGTAATTGTCTTAAAAATCTAAATTATGACTAGACCAGCGATCATTACCTGTACTTATCTATAATGATATCAGTAGTTCTTGGACTTAAGATACTTTTAAGCAGAAAAATCTTCCATTAGCGATCTCCACGGGAAGCTCCGTAAAAAGGTTCACCACCAGACACTTTTTGTCGGAGATCTTCCTGGAGATCGCCAATGGGAGCAAGGGAAATAAATTTTTTTAGAATGGATAAACAATTTTTAAAGTTCTTTAAAATCTGTAAATATATCTATATATTTATTAAATAAAATGTCCCTTAAAAGAAAAAAAACTAAAAAAATACCATCGCAGTAGTCAAGTTGTGTTGTGAAACAGTACTGATTCCGATTTTGATTTGGAAAAGAGCACGTACAGGTACAATCGACGGCTGCAGCGTCAGCTTTCATGATAATTGTTTGTGTAGCCATCGAACTTTTTCTAAAAAAGGTCTATTATTTCAAAAAGACCCACAATAAATTACAAACCAAGAATAATCTTATCGCTGGATATTTTTTTGGCTATAAATTAGTCTCGACGTATAAACGTTTTTCTTCTTTCGATCTTTGGTGAGATACGCATTTTGAAGTCACGATAAGAATGCTGAAAAGCGGACGTGTTAATCTCTTTAATCACTAATTATGCCACTTAAGTCAGAGTGTCACACTTTTTTGGTAATAAATTGTCGGCTTACATTTTTATGAACCCATAATGATTACAGAAATGTTAATTCATAATTTTAATTCATAAAATAGTATTTGATTCAGTGCGATTCATTAATAAAGAAGGTGATTCAATATAGCTGCCTTCGATTTGCTAAACTTTAGAGTATGATGAAACGAACATAAAACTGGTATAAATTGAATAAACTGGTATAATTATTAAGGGATTTACATAATATCTTATATAAGATAATTTGTTTGAAGCTTTCACATATGTATATATTTTTGGACAAAAAAGCAGAGCTCAAACATAGCGAGCAGAGAAGAGACCAATCGAAGACAGCTAATACAGAGGCTCAACTTAGACACTCAACTTTGAGCGCATTGCTCCAAATAAAATATCATATCTACCATATTTGCATTCTTCTATACAAACATCAATTATATTTCTGATATACATATAAATTTGTCAATAAATTTTTGAATTTTATCTTCGTTATCATAATTGGCGCAAACATTTTCCGAAAATGCAAATTATCATGTACGTTTGTGCTTATCAAATTTTGATTTCATATTTTTTTGCGATCGTGATGAAGCTAAGTTAATTTCCCACTGTTAAAGACAACTTTGGAAATTTTTCGTTAAACTATTATTACTCAAACAAACATATTTATACACTGAAGAGGGTATATTAAGTTTGGCGTAATGTTTGTAACACACTGAAGGAAATGGCGATTCAGCTATATCTGTCTGACCATCCGTCTATATACATATGTATATGCGAACTAGTAATTTAGTTTTTGAGATATCGATTTGAAACTTGACTACTCCCTAAGAAGCGGCTCATTTGTCAGACCAATGAAATCGGACATCAACAGCATATACTTAGCTGCCATACAAACTGTCCAATCAAAATCGAGTTTTTTGAAAAGTGTTCTCTTATTGTATAAAAACGCACCTATGAAGGGTATCATAGCTTCGGTTCGCCGAACGCTTTTTCTTGTTTTAATTGCCTTGCAGGCACAACACTCATTTCAGCAGAAATCAAGCTCACTTTTATGTCTGCGAGCGTACTTAATGAAAGTAATGAAAATTTTGAGGAAAACGTTTAAGAAATATTTGCACAAAGCCAAACAAAACAATGACAAAACAAATTACTATTTTCATGAACTCAAACTGGTTTTAGTTTGGCAACTTGCTTGCAGCGAAGTGAGGCTTCCTAATAGTTTCATCATACACTAATGAAAATGAAATGAGGAAAATATAATTACATATGGCATTTTCAACCTAAGTTTGTTTTACTATTTTCGATAATGCAACTGGTTGCATAAATTACAAAAACAAAAACAAACAAAAAATCAGTGAACTATACGATTTTCACTTAGAGTTGTAATTTTTATGAGAAAATACAGTCTGACAGCTGCTATTGTAAAATTATTTAGTCAATTAAGTGCTGGCTCAAGGTAAAAATTATAAATTTGCTCTCACAAATTGAGCTATAATTTTTGAATTAAATGTTCTGTGATAACTTCGAAATATGTTTATCTAAGAGGCTTAACTACAAGCGAGAGTCGCAGAGTCTGCGCCTTCTTTTGAAACGATTGCGTTTCGAGTCCATAGAAAAGTAAATGCAGTTACTAAGCCTCAAAGCTTCCGTTTTCATAGCAAAAAACTGCTCTATCATTCTATAGTCAATACCAAATCGGTAAGAAATCGAGATCGCGATAAAAGGTTATGTCGTAATGAAGTTTTAGAATCTGTAGCTTAAGCATCGTTAGCTAGCTTTTTATTGATATATGGAATTTTCGAACGATCATAGGCTAAATGTGAAAAAAATTAAATAAAATTCTTTCTGTATTAAATTTTATAATATTCGAATCATCACTCCATATATATTACTTATCAAATATGGTTTTCCAAATCGGTTAATAGAATATATATTTGACTAAAATTAGAATAGGTAAAAAACAATAGGTAATTTATTATTAAGAATTATGGGAATTTGATGCTAAAGTCATCAATCAAACAATAATTAAGTTGGCATAGTTGAAGAGTGTTTGTTTCCTGTGGTATATCATCCGAATCACTCCAAAATCGATCGCTGTTGCTGTGAGCATGTGAAATCAGCTCGAAAACGAATGCAATGGTTTGACAGTAATTCGAATGGCTCATGTTAACAACAAGCGCTATATTCTTAGCGTTTAAATATCAATTATTATTGAAACTGTTAAGAGTCAATCTAATTTTAAAAACTTGACAGAGATCGATCACCAACATTTCTTCTGTTTATATGAGTATATCTGCCTTTGTATACGAGACTTACACTTCACTCCTTCCCACAGACTAGATATTTTGAGAAGATGCGCCGATAGTAAGGCAAAAGAACGTCTTTATTTCTTCCAAAAAAAAACTCGTTTAGAGGGTAGCCATTGAATTTATATAGGCTGTGGCGGGAAACAACAATGGAACAAAGTTGGTCAATACTACTACGAAAGGTTAGAAAAAAACCTATAATGGCTTTTTGTGTTAACCTCGGTTCTTGGGTTAATTTTGCGTACAATATACATAAATGAAGCATTTAAAAAAATTGTTAAGATTCAGCAATCGCTCGCATAAATTCAATATCAAATAAAAATTTCAGAGAAACTCTCTTATATTTACAGTGGAAGAAATGTCTTGATTAAATTTTTTCAAACTTTTTGGATTTCGTAGAAGTCCATATTAGTTCCTTAAAACAACCAAAGAACACTGCTGGGTTATCTGCAGCAGTTTTAATAAAATGGAAAATGTATTGGAATTTAAAATTAATTCAACATTACTCGATCGATTTCTTCAACATTTGGATAAAGTTATATCCTCTAATTTTGTTCTTTAAAATTTTAAATGGTTAAATGGTTCCCAAGGTATAAGTTTAAATATTTATCCTTAGTACCTATAAAGATAATTTTCGAGCGAAAAAAGGCCATGTTAATACCTTATGGGTATCGCAAAAGAGAGAAGAAATTTTAAAATCATAAAAATCATAAATTTTAATATACCTTAGTAAAGAGTTTTTGACTTCATACCGGATCACGTGGATCATGGAGTCGCCGAACCGAACTCTGACGGCTCCTTTTCTACCCATATACTGGCGAGTGAGTTGTGGATGGGAAGAAGTCATTAGAGGAGAGGGACAGTAAGCCTTTTTACGGATGGATCAAAGCTTAGGGGGAAGGTTGGTGGAGGGCTTTACTGTCAGGAGCTCTCTATCACCTCTAGCTTCAAGCTTCCTGACTATTGCAGTGTCTTCCAAGCCGAGTTTGCAGCCATTAAGGTAGTAGTCGATTTACTGCTCCGGAGTGCAGCCTCTTGCAGAGAAGTGACCATCCACTCAGATAGCAGTGCGCCGATACTAACATTGAACTCATTAACAGTGTGTTCAAGGCTGTCTTTGTGATAAGGGTGTCAGGCCACAAGGGATTCACAGGAAACTGTAAGGCTGACGAGCTAGCAAGAACCGCTAGCGGTAGAATGGAAGCGGATCGGAGCTCTCGTATCCTCCTTTGTTCTACTACTAGATAGCTAGGCTTCGCGAAAGCTTGGCCAGTGCTGGGCCACCATCGGTACATGTTTTGTCGCAAAAGCCTTTTGATCCAAGATCGATCCCAAGAGAACTAGTGACCTCTTTGTCCTCAGTAAGGTTAAACTCTCCTTAGTTGTGTTGCTTTTAACAGGCCATTGCCCTATTGGCGTTCAGATAGTAAGGTTGGGAAACCTACCAGACGCCATTTGCAGAAACTGTATGGAAGACGATTAGGTGGAAACAACTCAACACTTCCTTCTTGACTGTGCATGTGCGATCAGCCATTTAACCTAACCTAGCAAAGAGTTTCCACCTACCAAAAACCAAATATCAAAAATTACAAAACTTTCTGGAATTCTTGAATTTTTCAATTCATAAATATTTTAGAATGCTAAACTTAAAAACTTTTTTATGTAAACTTATTGAAGTGTTGAAATTTTATCCACATTTTGTTCCGTCGTGCATTAAATTTTTTTTATTGTCATAACTTTACTAAGAAAAGAATTTTGTTTCTATGAACTGTTATTTTCAATTTAATAAAAAAATGTATTACCTTAATTTGTCTTTCACAACACCTAATTAATGCATTTCTTGTATGATTTATAACCTTTTCAAAAATATTATTTAGTGGAAACTTTAAAAGATCTTTGATTTTAAACAGAACAATCATATATTGGACAATATTGTACAAACTCAAAAGCAATTCCATTAGATTATGTCACGAAGTATTTCTTTAATTACCTCCGATTTGAATTACAATTTATTATTTCCATATCTCATATGCATACCTACGTACATACATGTCTCAAATGGTTTTGTATATTTATAGATATGCAAAGGTATCTTTGGCATATTACCATAGACAATTTTTATTTTATTTTCTGATTTAGTTAGACATACAATATTTTTTCTTCGAAATTGAATTAAATTCTTAATAAAGTTTTATATAAGCGATGTCATACAAAGTATTTTATTTTCTGGTCGAACAACTCTATATTTATTTATACACAATATATACATATATCATCTTGTACATACACTTAATATAATAATTGAGTATTATATTGAACAACCAACTTTAATAACCTATAATAAAAGCTTAATACTGAAGTGCACTCAATATAAGAGTAACGGCATTAATGCTATAGATTAAAAGTATTTTGTAACTGCATTTTAAAAGCAACTGCTTACATTATTTTGTAGACAACAAAAATGAATAATAAAACTAACCGATTTCAAGTGGAATTGGTGTCGGCGTCCGGTATTTCACAGCATTTTCTGTCTTACGTATAACGGTTAATGACGGGTTTTTAATAGCACAAGCAGTTTCTAGTATTTCAAAAACTCCACAATTCCGGCCGTTTTCGACTTATGTTCAAAGTCACGAATTTTAAAACACCAATGAGCATCACCTTGATTTTTGAACGGCTTTTGGGGTGGTTTGTTTTGCCTCGGCTCGTTTTTTTCTTCTCCATTCCGATGATTTTCGACTTGTTTGCATGTCAAACTCATAAACCCATGTCTCATCGGCAGTTATAATGCTCTCCATGAATGTGGGATCGGAATTTACACCATCAATCATGTCCAAAGAACATATCCATCAAAATCATTCGAACGAACTCGCGAGAGTTATCGTGCTCTCCTTGCATCACTCTAACACTTACCTGATGATTGTCAAGCAACATATTCGTCACTCATGTTTTCATCGGTCGAAGGGCGTCCAGAACGAGACATGTCTTCAACGATCTCTCGACCATCTTTGAAGGCTTTGTACCACTCATAGGCTTGTGTTTTTGATAAAACTGAATCACCGTAAGCCTTTTCCAACATTCGCAGCGATTCCATACAAGAAATTTAGTTAGAAATACAAAATTTGAGACAAATTCTTTGTTCGATATTTTTATCCATTGTAAAAAGAATCCCATCTACTGAGGTGTACCGACTTAAGCGACTGCTGTAAACAAAACAATTGACAGATCGCGCTCATATTTGGCATAGTAATTAAGGACAGTCGTACCATCATAGCAAAATACATTTCTTGAAATATCATTTATCCTGGGAATTTAATTACAAATTCCGGGTGCTTTTTTGCCACAATGTATGTATGTCCTGCACTGATGCTACACAGCCATTATAAGCTTAGCGTTGCTGTAGTGTGATGGACTACTTACCGGAGGCCAATGGTAAGGGTTCAGCGGCTCGCTCCGCTATGCATAACGGCAGCTTTAAAAACCACCACAACATTGGCTCTGGAGTTAGTGCTAGATCTGCCACTTACAGATCCGCTGAAAACTGCCCGGCAAAATCGGCGGGACGACTACTGGCTGCAGGAGATTTTACTCATCGAACGCTCGGGCATAGATCGGTGGGTAATGGGGGTTTGGCAAGCACCATGATTCCACTTCACAATTGGGAAAGAAGGTTCAGAGTAAACATGGGAAAAGACGGTTGGCGTAAAGGTATGTTTACTACGAGCAACTCTCTAAATATTTACGCGAATGGCGCGAAAATGGAAGACGGAGTTAATGGAGGGAGATACTGCCCAGAGTTAGACATAAGACAGTCTTTGAATGCATTGTCTATACGAAGGTCTCGACAGAAGCATGGTAAGGAAAATCAAAATACAATGGAACGATCTATCAGGGTACACAACTACAAAGGTCAAGTAAAAATGGTAAGATCGGCAATGTATGAAGTTCCTACTGATACACATTAGAAGGCACTGTAGAAATATGTTTGGTATACTCACTGATCATATTCTTGTGGTTGACAGGAATGAATGTGGGTGACAGATTGATGTTGACAGAATGCGGTTGACAGATCGAAAAGATGCTGGAAATGTCAAGAGTAAGGCAACAGGTAAACAATTAAGCACCTCGTGTTCACTCTTGTGAACGCATTGGCAAGGCAAGGCATCAGTCATTTGAGTGCCTTACGGTATGAGGTACTGGAAGAATATGACTACTCCTTTTGTACTCCCTAATGAAACTCCATCCTAACCTAACTGTTTACATATTAAAGTAATATTGAAAAATATTTATAATCGATTTATTTCGCTTAACCATAAAATATTATTTTACAATGATAAAAAGATAAGAAATTATGGGAATGGCTTATAATATACTATGTCAAAAATATTCCACCAGAAGCTTTTCTATAATACACACATATCTCTCAAGAACCAATAAAACACCAATAAAAATAATTTTGAATAATTTTGAAATATTTGCGCACATGCAAGTGACGCAGTGTTGTGTCTGAAACGATATTTTTGCGAAACATTTGGTCACAAATCGAAGAAAGAGTCCCTAAAATGCTCTGGTGCTGGCATTTCCAAAGTTCCACAAAATTTTTTATCTAAAAAAGTATGCAACATATTTTTAAAGCATAATTACCTTGTATGTTTTATGTCTGCAAAAAAGTATTCGGCATGTAAGAAGGGTCTATAAATACTAACTGCAAAATAAGTCTGTAAATACTATCAATCGATGGGTAATAAAAATAGCCAATGGCTCGCTGAAATTTTCATATTTTTAATATTTGATGTAAAGATAAATTTAGTTCGTGCGATATTCGTGTGAAATCGACTGTCGTCTATCGCCTTTCGCTCAGGTAAAGTTCAAAATACTTGTAGAAGCCATGCGGAAGTTATGTTTACGCACACATACATGTATCCATATATGAGACTACACCTATCGCTTGTCATCCCAGCGTTATCACAATCGAATGGAAATTTCTATAATTTAATTAACGCTAAGAATTCATCACTATGCCTGTAATGTTAATTAGCCAATAATGAGTGGATTCGCTATGACAACAACAACACCTAAGCGCTAATGTACAAAATTTTACTACGATATATGACGTTGCATAATAATGGTCGAAAGTAAAGTAAAACCTCTTTTGTCAGTGGATATGTGCCAGCTGACAGCTTGTTATCACCCGCTTTGTGTTACTAAACATTTTTATACTCTCGCAACAATGTTGCTAAGGAGAGTTTATAGTTTTGTTCACATAACGGTTGTTTGTAAGTCCTAAAACTAAAAGAGTCAGATATAGGGTTATATATACCAAAGTGATCAGGGTGACGAGTAGAGTCGAAATCCGGATGTCTGTCTGTCCGTCCGTCCGTACAAGCTGTAACTTGAGTAAAAATTGAGATATCATGATGAAACTTGGTACACGTATTTCTTGGCTCCATAAGAAGGTTAAGTTCGAAGATGGGCAAAATCGGCCAACTGCCACGCCCACAAAATGGCGGAAACCGAAAACCTATAAAGTGTCTTAACTAAGCCATAAATAAAGATAATAAAGTGAAATTTGGCACAAGGGATCGCATTAGGGAGGGGCATATTTGGGCGCAATTTTTTTGGAAAAGTGGGCGTGGCCCCGCCCCCTACTAAGTTTTTTGTACGTAACGTTTGAAAAATATGTAAATGACGTATAATGAAATCTCGATTATCACTTTATAATGCGAGAGTATAAAATGTTCGGTAACACCCGAACTTAGCCCTTCCTTACTTGTTCATAAATATTTTTCCACAGTGGCATACTAATTGTCATTGTTAATTTGTAAAATTTGCCGTCAATTACTTAATTCGACACCGTTAATTTATATACACTGGCGAGTTGTTGGTGGAACAACAACTAAAATTTAATTCATGTGCCTTAACGATTATCTACCACTAATACCTGATTTTCACACCATAAATCAAGTGATTTATGCGCGGGTAATTGAGTGTGAAATCGTGGCTATATAACATGGCTCTTTGGCAATATTTATCGCTTGCCAATCTGAATTGAATTATGGCTGAAAAGAGGTAGTAAATTTTGATTGATCACATTGTTTTGTTTCTATAAATATGTTATCACTACTGTAAAATTTGCTTATACCTATACATATGTACAGACACATGTTAATATATGTATGTGTCTACATATGTAAATTGTAGCGTATGTTGATAAGCGAGCTGGCGTAGAAAGCCGTTGAATGATTAATTAGTTCAAGTGTTTGATTTCGAACAGAAAGTGAAATGTTTAACTCAAATAAATCAAATAATAGAGCATAGCATAAAGAACATTACACATAAAAGTGTGTATGTTATGTTAAGATATCTAAAATATGTTATAGGCACTTATCAGGGAGTTTCCCGTCTACCAAGTGGATGATAAGTCTAGTCGATATTGATGGTATGAAATGGCATGCATAAGATAAGCGTATCTAATTATATTATACAAACATAGAAATTAACAGGCATGCTTAAATATATTAAAATATAATTTAGTTTAAGAAAAATCATTTGTCATGCTTTATAAAGGGTGATCCATTTCGAGGTTGCCTACTTTTTTAAAGAAAAAACACAGAAACTTCAAACTTAGTGAGAAATGTTTATTATTATTCGAAAGAACATGCCTTGGCATTTATGTTTTGAAAATTACTCTTTCAAATGTTGGTCGCAGCTACGTCTCAGATGGTCCATCCGTTGAATCCAATTTTCGATTACTCGTTCCAGTATTTCGACTGGTAACTGGCGAATGACACACGTGAACAGAAGTTCCATGGCCTGAATCGAAGCGAGATTCTCCGCAAAGATTTTAGGTTTTACATATCCCGATGATTCCACCGGCCTACAAACCACATCAGACGTTGTTTCGCTGGATGAAATGGCAGCACTTGAACCTTTTCAGGTTGCTCTTTGTACCAAAAGCGGCAATTTTAGTTGTTTACATATCCATTGAGTCAGAAATGGGCGTCATCGCTGAACAAAATTTGGCCCGAAAACGTCGGATCTTCGTGGAACTTTTCAAGAGCCTATAGAGCAAAACGATGTCGGAAGGTCGAGCAGCTTCAGTTCTTGGACAAACTGTATTTGGTATGCTTTCAATTTAAGATCTCGAGGTAAAATGCACCAAATCGTTTCATACGTAAGTCTGAGTTGCTGCAAATCGATTCTCCACGGTCTTTGTGTACACCCTACGCTACGGCTGCTATATTTTCTTCACTTCTTCTGTTAGATCGAATATTATCCAATAATGAATGCTGGGTCTCAAGATAGATGAAGGTGTTGCGAATAGTACGCTTAGTGGCCCGATTATATTGACCATAAGTTGAGCGAAACGCGCGAAACACATTCTTTACAGAAGGTGAATTTTCGTAATAAAGTTAATCGATTTGTAAACGTTGTTCAGGCGAAAGTCTTATCATGATGAAATGCCAAATAATAGTGAACAAAAATAACATGACATCTTAACACGACTCCCGCGTGATCTGTCAAAAAAAAGGCCATTGAAAGAAGTAACTCTGCTTGGATCACCCATATGTACTTTTCATATATTTTTAGATTGTAACAGACTTAATCACATATTTTTGTACACTGAACAGGGTATTTTAAGTTTACCACTATGTTTGTAACAGCCAGAAACGTCGGAGACCCTGTTAAATTATGAGTATATATATAATTTTAGCGGCTTAACCTTGTCCGTTTGTCTGTCTGTATATACGGGAACTATGTTAGTCCCTCAGTTTCTGAGATATCCATCTGAAATTTCGCACCCGTCATTTTCTCGCCAACACCACATCACTTTATGCTATGCTATTTGAGGCTACAATAACAGAAAAATATTGATATGACAAAAAAGAAATGTTTGAGAGTGTTACCTTCACCTTCGCGTAAAATGTGTACATCCCCTGTAGTAAATGACTAATTTGAAAAAAAAATGTGGCTGAATCATTGCTTATGAATAGTTCAGCAATGATCGAAAAACCCCGAAAATCATATCGTATATAACATAGTTAAGCGCATGAAAGTTAAGGTGTCACACGAGAGTTTATTAATCTACGAAGCATTGCAAGAAGAGAGAATTTTTTTCATATTTTCTAATAACACTGGTTCATTAAGCTTTTACCCTTTAAATGATAATTTTTTTCTTCACGATTGAGATGTACTGAAATTTGGAATAAAAGTAATATTTCGAGAAATCTACTATATCTACAAAATTTTAACAAAAATTTATGCTCACAAGAATATCAAACCTAAAAAGTCTAATATTTTCCCACATCTTTCGAAAAATCGTTAAGAGTCGACGTTTTGTCGTGAACTTCGAAACAATCAAAATATGTTTCTATTAAGCATTATAGTCATTTCCAATTTCGAAAAAACGCGTTTGTGTATATTTTAAGAGATCTTTCATTTAATAAATAAATATGTAAAACCATTATGCTTTTATAGCATTTCAAGTGCCTTAGAAATCGCCACTTCATTTTTCAAAATTTGGATTTCCTTGTTCTCGTAGCCAATCTACTGGAGGATCACCGAAAAAACGTTGTCTAGCAATGAGGAAGATTTTTCTACTAAAAATAAAATATAAAAGTCAAAAACCTAAATAATGTATAGCTATAGATGCATACAGATCATGATCGAACGATTGGTTAAAATTCTTTTTTTTACAAAATGGCAATTTCGCAACAAAAAGTCGGTTTTGTGAAAAATTTTTCAGGAAAAAGTAGCATAAAAAATTATTATTATTAGAAAAAACTTGGTTCCTTTAATAAATGATATGAGAATGTGATCTGAAAAATTCAAATCCAACGATCAGCTGTTTCGAAAAAATTTTCCTCACTTCGCCAGTGTAATCCCATAGTCTGACCTCCAAAAATGCTAATAATAATTCGAAAGTTCATTTAAGTATTACTTGTAAATTTATATTCTAATTCAAATAGCTGGAAAAAACATTTGGTCATAGCAAATTCCTAAAAATGCCGCTGATCCACACAACATAAAAGTATTAATCTGAAACCGCTACATTTTTTGATTATGTCATCAAAAGCTTAATATTTCTAATAATTTTTGGAAAGTGCAAGTTAAAAACAACTATATGAGTATAAAATAAAATAAGTAAAACATATATTCATACATTTATAGACCGATAAGGCATTTTTGCCGCAATTTTCTCAGTAACACACCATAATATAATAATCGCTTGCTTATTTATATGCGTATGCATTTATAAATATTTTTTATTCTTAGGAATATAAATAAATTTTCAAGTTTATAATCGAAAGAGATGAGTGACATACATAATTTGTATGCTACTTTGGCTAAGGTCACGCTTAAAGAGCCTTAAAGATTTTTCTCTTGAGCTTTTTGGAGAGTCAAGAGAGAAGTTGTTGTTGTGTTAAAGTCTAATAAGGCGAGCACTCTTGTAGAATTGCACCTTCCCTATTCAGATCTGCAGCTCGAATTATTTTCTCCAGGAGTAGTTTGAGGTAGTCGCATGATAAGGAGTCGCCTTGTCTGAAATCTCGTTTGGTATCGAACGGCTTGGAGAGGTTCTTCCCGATCCTGGTATTGCTCAACCTCAGTTTACACAGCCGTGTTAGTTTTGCGAGGATACCAAATTCATACATAGCGGCATAAAGGCAGCTCCTTTTCGTGCTGTCAAGAGCAGCTTCGAAATCGACGAAGAGGTGGTGTGTGTCGATTCTCTTTTCACGGATCTTTTCCAAGATTTGGCTCATGGTGAATATCTGGTCTGTTGTTGATTTTCCAGGCATGAAGCCACACTGATAAGGACTAGTCAGTTTGTTGACGGTGGGCTTTATTCTTTCACACAGTACGCTCGCTAGAACCTTATATGCGATGTTGAGGAGGCTTATTCCACGGTTGTTCGCGCAAATTCTCTTTTTATGAATTGGACAGAATACACTTAAACTCCAATCGTCGGGCATGGTGTCGTCCGACCATATTCTACAAAGGTGGTGATGGATGCTGCTTATCAGTTCTTCGCCGCCGTATTTGAATAGCTCGTCCGGCAATCCATCGGCCCCCGCCGCTTTGTTGTTCTTCAGACGGGTAATGGCTATTCGAACTTCTTCATGGTCGGGCAATGAAATGTCTGCTCCATTGTTATCGTTTGAGAAATCGAGTTTTTCATCTCCAGGTGTCATGCTTTCATTGCCATTCAACTGCTTGGAGAAGTGTTCCCATCATAATTTCAGTATGCTCTGGGCATTAGTCACTAGATTACCTCGGGGTGTTCTCCAAGAGTTATGGTCATAGTTTTTTCGCGCTTATCATGATTAGTTTGACAGAAGTTTCATCTCTTTCAGCAATAACTCAGGTTTCACACGATTGGATGATGGTGAAAGATGCATTAAGTTTAGTCTTGCAATTGCAACCTCTCAGCATGAATTTTCAGTTTACTTTCATTTTACAGACTTGCTATCTAGTCAAATAGGACAGGGACTGATAAAAGACAAAAATAAGTATTTAATACGAATATTTATTATCGATCAAATCGAAGCCTTCAAAATAGACTACTAAGCCAATACAAGCTGGCACGTTTAATACAATTTTTCGTACACTTGTAATAGGCCTCGGCTGGGATGGCCTTCAGTGGCTTCTTCGAATTGTCGTTTCTTCGATTTCGGCTCATTTTCAACGTTATATTCGTAAACCTACTATAAATCCCGTCACCAGTATTGATGCGTTTTACTCGAGATCGTTTTTGCAAAAGTTTCAAGTCTTTCGGTACGAGTTTAGTAAAGACACGCTTCATAACGTAAACACTAACTAAAATGTGTGAAGTAGATCCATAAGAGTTAGTTATTAAGTTCATCTGCTACCTCTCTGATACCAGCACGACGTCTGTCTGTTGGTCACTGTTTCTTTAACTATTTCGGTGTTATCGTCAGTAAGGAGCACATCTAGTGTTACAGCCTAAAAAACCGTCGATTTTACCATCAAAATTAAAAAAAAACACTCCTGTTTCGATTGTTTTGAAGTTTTCAGGGAATATTTTTACATGTCTTCCACTGGATCTTCCAAAGATCAAAAAACCAATAGGTCATTGAATAATGATCTGATGATATATACATATGTATGCTATCTCGGGCAGCAGAAAGACGCACTCAAAGATTAACTAATGGAGCTAATTGAACAGGGCGGCCAATCTTGAAATGACTGTAACTCAAAAACTATTTGAGATATTGATTTGAAATTTGAGTATGTAATTTTTAAAGCAATAAACTATGGGAACATTCAAAATTTCACGACTCGCATTAAGCATATTTTCGATTTCACGACTTTCACTGAACGTTTTGTCAAATTCAAAACTTGTGTTCGTTTTAAAGTGGACTCCCTCTTCTTCCTCTAAAATATTTCCGAGATTCCGCATCCGGAACCGTTATTTAATTTAAAAATTATCAGACAAACATTTCGCTTCATAAACATATGTACATAAATAAGTTATACCCTTATCCGTATATTCGGTTTGAGCGTGTTCAATTTTGATGTTATTTATTAGAGGCCATCAAATTTAAATTCAAAAATTTACTTTTCACTCTAAATAGTTGCAGATATCATCTCGCAACATCAGACAATTTTGTTTATGATGAACATCTGCATTTGATGAAAAATCAATTCAATGAAAAAACTATGAACTTCGCGTGGATAATTAACTTCTGTAACATATTTGCAAATTGCTGACGCAAAATAAACAAATCCTTTTCGAAATCCAATTTGTCCATCAACATCAGCATGTGTTGCTGCTTATAGCAAAACTTCTTATTGTTTTTGACGCCTTTGTTTATTTTCGAGAATTCCGATAAGTCGCTAAATGTCGAAAGCATAAGTGCACACAACACGCACACTTACACACAAACATAATCAAGTATTAAATAATGCAGACTCAAGGAACTTATGTAAGCACATCTATAATGCGAAGAAAAAACATTTAACGAGCCGCAGCACTTCTGTCAATGTCGTAAAGTCACAAAAAAAGTCAAAGGCGCTGATGCCTCAAATTCATATGGTTCCAATCCATGTCGAATTGTTGGCCGCCACGAGCGATAAGCAGACGCCAGTTTGCAAATATGTAAACACACATACACAGCCATACATACTTAATTTATGTGCACACATATTTACAGTTATTCAAATTTATATGACATGCAGCTTATGTGGAAATACTACAAACACATCTATGTACATACATATGTGTAATGAAGATCTCTGCTGCTACTTGTGGCATTTAAAAAGACATTATTATTCCACTTATTTGCGGTTGTGTAGGCTGCTCCCCACAATTATTAATTCCACTTTGCATTACTTTAGGGTTGCGCTGATCTTTTTCGTTCTTTTCTTTCGGTATTGTCAAACCACAAGCTGTTGGGCAGTTGGCCAATCGAGCAAGGTGACGTTTGTGGGCTCATCAAAATATGTTTGCATGTATTTATATACAAATGTATGTATGTGCATGTATGTATGAGTGCTAAAAAATGCAAGGTATTTTTGAAAATATAAATATATATTATATTTAGTATCAGTCGTCTGACGTCTGGGCACATAAAACATAAATAGTTTCATTAGAAATGGACGCCAGCGATCGTCAGCAAAAAGCTCTATCTTTTATGTTCAATATTTTGGTCGCTAATGGCAAAAAGCACTAAAATTTCGAATTTGACCGAAATAAATAAAGAAAGAAATAAATCAGTTCTGGCGAAAGCCACACACATTGATAGCTAATTTTAAAAAAGAACAACAACAAAAATCTGTGGGCGTGGAACTATGAGCGATAGCAATGAAGCTTCTTCGCATGTGTCGTTATATATAATAAAACATATTTAAAATATGAAATTATTTTGATTATCAAATTCTAAAAATAATATAATTGCTTTGTGATAACTGTAGATCTATGCACAAACTGCTGATGCAATTGCTTTGCTAATCAGAGCATTTGATAGCAATATTGCATAATTATGTTTATTTGAATAATTTCTAGATAGTGTTGCCATTTAAAAATATTTTCAAAAAATTGTTTTCTAAAATCTACTTTAGTTTAAAACCGCTATTATCGTAGAAAGCTTAGCTTATAATGTAATTTTAACGAGGTGGCAACTCTCATCAGAAATATTTTCAGCTTTAAAATTTCTAAAACATACATACATATTTATTTTGTTTCACAAGTGGGGTGTAGCGTTTATTTATATGTTGTAATTTATATTCCTATGAAATTTAGAAACAGGTGGCAACTTTTTAACTGTTTCGTACATTTAAACCACTAAATAATCAAAAAATGCTTGATACTCATATTATAATAATATGATAAACTTATAAATTTCGTTTTGAAATAGGTGGCAACTCTCCTCGGAAATATTTTCAAATTTAAATTTTCCAAAACATATGCATTTTGTTTCATAAGTGTGTTGTAGCGTTTATTTACATGTTATAATTTTTTCCCTATGAAATTTAGAAACAGGTGGCAACTTTCTAACTGCTTCATACATTTAAATCTCGAAATAATCAACACATGTAAAAAAAATTTAATTTCATACGCATATTATAATAATATGTTCAACTTATCAACTTTATATTTAAATAGGTGGCAACTCTTCTGACAAATATTTGTAACTTTAAATTTTCCAAAACATATGTATTGTGTTTCATAAGTGTTTTGTAGTGTTTAGTTGTATTTTATAATTTGATTTTTCTGAAATTTAGAAACAGGTGGCCACTTTCTAACTGTTTCATACATTTAAACCTCGATATAAACAAAAAATGTTATAAAAAACTTATCAATATTATTTTTAAATAAGTGACAACTCTCCTCAGAAATATTTTCAAGTTTTTTCTTTTGAAATGTTCAAACAGGTGGCTACTTTCTCACTTTTCCTTATATTTTAAACCTCTAAATATTCACAAAATGTAATACACTTCAATTCTATAACAAAAATATTACAATAATGTGCTAATCTTACAAATTTAATTTTTAAATAGGTGGCAACTCTCCTCACAAATATTTTCAACATATTTATTTTTTTTTAAATCTCTTTTAGTTTTGAACCCTTATTACTGTAATATACCAATCTTACAAATTAATTTTTAAATAGGTGGCAACTCTCTTCAAAAATATTTTCAACTTTAAACTTTCCTAAACATATTTAGTTTTATAAACATATTGAGTCTTTATTATATAGTATCAAATATTTTCTTTTGAAATCTTTAAACAGGTGGCCACTTTCTAACTTTTTCTTATATACTTACATACATATTACACAACCTCTATACATAATCATAAAATGCGCAAAAATAAGTTAGTTTCAGTATGTTAGTATTTTTAGCAGTGTGAGTGTGACGGCATTCCGTTACGTTCCGTTAGATTGATTTTATTTAAGTACCCAAAGTAGTTCACTTCCAAAAATATGTGACTTTTTACAAAATTATAATTTAGCAATAAGATTTTAGAAAAATGCCACTTCTTGAGATTCGCGTTGTGGATTTGGGGTTTGCCAAGCCAATACTTGTGCAACAAAATTGCGTATCAATTTGGTAATAACTTTCTATACTTAACCTTCTAAATTTCTCTTATATTTTTAAAAAAGCTGAGAAATAGTTTATATAAATTTTGAAACTTTGTATAGAACTTAAATATGTATACATTTATATAGTATAAGTATATATCTAATTTTTACCAAAATCGCGGTATTTTTTATTTTCTTTCATTTTTTAAGGTTCATTGTTGCGGTCATAATTTGTACACTATCTAAATATCCCTACATTGTACATAATACATATATAGCACATACATACATGTATATATTTGAGAATTTTCACAAATTTCAAGATCAACGCATCGTTTAGTTTTAGCCTACCCATTTGTCTGCTGCCAGTGGCAATGTGTTAGCCGCTCAATTAAGCTGTCACGTTTTTAGATTTTGACAGCATGATGACAAGCGAAATACCCAAAGTCATTTTATTTACTTATCAAGTGAATTTTTGTCACTGCAAGTGCAATGTCATTGAGAAAATTGCTGGGGAAATTAGAATTGCTAAATTTTTTTTTTTTTAATAGTTTTAGCTACAGTATATTTACTTGAAACAGGGAAAATGAATGTGTATGTGTAAATTTGAATGAAAATGTGAGTTATTATTATTCTATGTACGTATAGTATGTACTTAGTTCTGCCAAAAAATCTGTTACAAGATTAGGCCGTAACAAAAATCAAACTATGTTATTGGTATTAACTAAGACAAGATTTTTTTAACTCTTCTTATATCACTGTGTCATTCGACAGCCCATATTTTCCAGCCTTGAGCACAAATTGTAGTCCAATGGATTTAACTTTGGACTTCCAGACAGTCAAGCCGTCTGAAGCTTTGAAATCAGAAACAATGATTTGAAGGCACTGCTGGGTGTTTTTTGCATTGCGTGTTGTAACAGAATATTGCAGCAGCTGAATGGTGGTAAGGTAACCCTTGGAATAACATTTAATGCATCTTTGAAAGTTGTTTGTGTAGTTTTTAAGGTGATTAAAAACTTCTTCAACGGTAAATTTTTTTCATCTGTAAAATGGATACTTTAAAGCCAGTTGACCGTAAGCCACTAAAGAAGCCGCCATTTATTGAGCCTAATTTTTCTTCAAGTTGTCAGAAGAAGACCAGCTGACCGACGAAACCGACCGTGTTCATGAAGAGATCATATCGAATAATTCTTGACATTAATATGATCGATATATAAAGAGTAATCCATTTCGAGGTTCCCCACGTTTTTAAAGAAAGAACACAGAGACTTAAAATTTAATGGGGAGTGCTTATTATCAATAGGAAAAAAATATTCTTTGGAATTTATTTTTTGAAGATTATCTCTTTCAAATGTTGGCCGCAGCTATGTCTCAGATGGTCCAACCGTTCCGTCCCCATAGACTTTAGACTTTACATATCCTCACAGGAAAATGTCAAACGGTGTGATATAACATGATCTTCGTGGCCAATAGTGTTCTCTCAATAAATCCAAATGTCGCCAAGATCACGAGCTAAAATAGTCCGTTGTCACGACGGTTAAGTTTTCACCGGCGTAATTTTTGAAGAAATATGGACCGATGAATCCACCGGTCACCAAACACACCAAAGCGTTGTTTTTGCTGGATGAAATCGTAGCTCTTGAATCTCTTTTAGTTGCTCTTCGTTCCAAATGCGGCAGTTTTGCTGTTTTCATATACTATTGAGCCAGAAATGGGCCTCATCGCTGAACAAAATTTGGCTTGAAAACGTCGGATCTTCTTGGAATTTTTCAAGAGCCCATAGAGCGAAGCGATGTTGCTTGGGAAGGTCGAGCGGTTTCAGTCCTTGCACAAGCCTTTATTGAAAAAAGTACCTCTACTTGAATCACTCGATACAATGCCTCATCTTACAGCAGGATTAAGTTTGCGTTTATATTTTTTAAATTTCAAATTCCGGCCAAACGATCGTACAGTTTTCCGTGGTCTTGGGACAATGCAAAAAACACCCAGCAGTGTCTTCAAGTTCGGCTTTCTGGTGTTTCAAATTCCGGCCAAACGATCGTACAGTTTTCCGTGGTCTTGGGATCAGTTTGGCTTTCTGGTGTTAACACCGATTGCTTTCTAGCGAAGCCAACAGCCACGTATATAATGTCGTATTTATAGCCATCGCTAAAGAAAAAATCTGCCGCTCTCACTACTGGACTGTAAGTTTCTTCTTTCAAAAAAATTTTACAGATTTATAAAAATATTTTAAAATTTCAGTAATTTTCAAGTATTTGAATTAGTGTTGTGCTAAATTTTTCCACGTAAAAGGTTTATGTTCGAAAGATCAAACAAATTTTGCGCACGAAAATTTTCCTTGGCAAAGTAAGCACAAATTCCGCGCCACCAAGACTCCAACACTCAAGTGCATTTTGGAACATTTAAATCATTACAACGTCTACATTTTGCTTTTGCTAATAACAATAATAAATAATTTTAATTACTTTTTTTTTGTAATTTTATATGCTCATTCCATTGAGTTAGCGGACGCTTGTGATGCAAAATATCCCGCCAAGCGGTGTGTGGCACGTAGACAAAAGCAACAGCAACAAATTGCACGTACGCGCCAAGTGGCAGCTGTTGCATGCAACAACAATAGCAAATTAATAAATCTAAATGGTAGACATCGGCGCGCCACTTGGATTCGTGTCTGAATCGGGACTATCAAGTGCAAGGTTGCGCGCTAGCAGGCGTCTAATTTTAGTGAAGACCGGTGGCAAATTGGCACCAGCATGCACACGTACACATTATATGTACAGTAAAATCACGATAAGACTTCGCTAACATGAAAATAAGTTGCATAATAAAAGTATTCTTGCATTCATTAGATGTTTGGATGATTTCAATTTGAGAAGGTACTACTAATAGAGGGTAATAGATGAAAAACGTGTATAAAATTTATTTTTCTTATTGTTGGTAGAATTATCAATGATCTACTGTAGTGAATTCGCTGCCACTTTTCAAGGGGAATTCCACAGAAATTGAAGATTATCTTTGTATTGAAAATTATTTCTGTGCTCAGTTGACGCTGTAAAATTTTCAGCAATTTAAATGAGCTTCCGAAGACCGACTAGCTTTTTGGTGAGGTGAATTTCAAAAAGAAGTAAATGGAGCAAGTCTACCTTCGTATTCTCCATTTCCTTTCAAGCGCTTTAGCAAATGCGTTGGCTGTGGCTTAATTCGTCGAGATGTGGTTGATCTGTCATATTTCCGGATAAACAATTCAGCTTTTTGTCGAGATGTAAGACAACAGGAGCAACATATATATGTATGACCTCAGGATATATTTCTGACTTTGTTTAAAACAGGTAAACGTTTATCTCAATAAACGGAAAACTCCGAATAATACTTCGAACGTAAGTATGAAAATCTATGACCGTTTCTGTTACGACATCAAGTTTTCGAGAGAATGATTCATATGTGTAGAAGCGATGAATGAAGCGCGAACTTTATAAATACTTTCTATTAGGCGTTTCGTAGAAACCGACAGTACGTCCACACAATTCAGCTCTTAGGACCCAGGCTATGGGTATTTTATAAGTTTTTTTTCGTTTTTTTAACCAGTCAATCCGAAGTCTATCGGCAATCAAACAGTTTCGTAACATCTGATCAAATTTGACTCAAACTGATCAAAACTTGTAACTTCCGTTACACAAAATCTATAATAAACATCACAAATAAAAAATATGTATGGAAGTATACAAAAATTCACCTATAGTGCCGATATGTGCATGATTTCGATTCGATAACTCAAATACTTCGATAATCTTGTTAAAGATCTTGGCTGTGAAGGCTTTCGTTGGACAGTTTCCGCGCTATATTCATTAAAAAGCATCTCATTTCATTTTATCATTTTAGCAAAGGATTGAAGTCATTTGATAGAAGCCTAGCAATGACACGCGTCATATCCTAAACATTAACCACAATGGCTTAGTCGTTCCATAAGAGATGTTTTTGATTATCTGACCTTTCTCAGATGCCAACACGACGATTTCAAGCCTTGTTTCTTTAACTTTTTCGATGTTATCCACACAAATACTTGTGTGGTGGACTCCTCAAAACACTTCCTCAACATTTTCAACTATTCTGTAGGCGTGATTCCATTGGAATCAAAAAACTTCAAGCAAACTCGTTGTTAAATGTTTCTTCTTTCGTAAAAATGGTAAAAAGAAATTTAAACCAGTTCGGGTCAATTGGAATCAAAAAAACTTCAAGCAAATTCGTTGCCAAATTTTTCTTCTTTCGTAAAAATGGTAAAAAAATTTAAACCATGATCATGATGATTGATCATTTGATAATTAAACTACTATTAGAGTTTCAGAAAATTTTAGATTAGAGTATTAGAGAAAATTTCTGATTTCAATGTTCAATTTGTAAAAAAAAATTTAAGCCAGTCCGGGTCAATTTTGATCATGTGATAATTAATTTCCACAAGGCAAAAATTTCTGAAATTTTTTTAATTCAATGGTCGATCGTAAAAATGGTAATAGAAACATTTCGTACAGTCCGGGTCAAATTTGATCATGTGTTGATTAAACTGCTTTATACAAGTAGTTCAACAAGCCAAAAATTTCAGAAATGTTCACATTTATTATTAACAGTACTACTACCGGATTAACATCAATTTCAGATCAAGTTGAAAAAAGACGTATGCTGTAAAAACTTGTTTGAAAATGTTTTCTGGCCCCTTAATATTGATGGTTTTTGTTTTTGTAATAACGCAAGCTAAGGCTCAAAAATATCAAGAAAAGCTTTGATTTTTTAAGTATTTCTTTTAAACCACGCCATTCACCCTGGAACGCAACTTTCGTGTAAAAACTGTGTATCACTTGTTGCACGCTGTTCATTTTGGCAAGAGTTGATCATTCACTTGCTCGCTGCTCAGCTAGCTAGCTGACTGACGTTGTTAGCGTGTCGTCGTGACGCGGAAGTGGCACACTCTTTCAAACGTCGGCGCGCTTCAAATCAACACGAAAACGCTTATGAAACTCGAAAGGGCGGCGACGTGCACAGACATACTTACATACATACTTGTTTATGTTTTTATTTTGAGAATTTGGCAAAGTTTTTATTACCGGCAATTAAAACGAATTTTCGGGCGAATTATGAAAGGTGAAAAATCGCTGAATGCTTCGTATATTTTTGGGTAATTTCTGCAATGCCAGTGCATTTTATGATGTCTCCATGATTTTTTTTTTCGCATTTTTTGTGTGCTTTATGAAGCACAATGGCATTTCCGTGCAAAAAAATTAGTTGAATATTTTGATAATATTTTTAAATTATTTAATTCTCTATTTGCAGCGCTTCTTCTACTCTTGGGTCTGCAGCGCACAGACGCCTCACATTGGAGCTATCCCAACCGGGATTTAGATGAAGGTAATTGTGGCATAAATTCAATTTATATAAATAGCTTAATTCACGTAAGTGTCCACTAAATTTGACGCACTTGTTGAGTTGTAGTC
Organism: Bactrocera neohumeralis; assembly: GCF_024586455.1. Lineage (NCBI taxonomy): Eukaryota > Metazoa > Arthropoda > Insecta > Diptera > Tephritidae > Bactrocera > Bactrocera neohumeralis. Next base: position 56,648,667 of record NC_065919.1, read on the forward strand.
AAGTGTACCGAAAATTATTTTTGTACCGAAAATTATATTAATTTGAATAGAATGTGTGATTGGTCTTTGTGTAATAATATAAATAATACAAAAGCTTTTTGAGTTGCAATTGCACCAAGTATGTCAATTTAGAATATCTTTATGTATTAGGGTGACCCTTAAGTAAAGAAATGAGTTTTTTTACTGAAATTTTCTGCAGCTGAAGTCGAAACTAGGTGGCAGTATGTCACACAGTGACGTAATTCCAATTTCGCCTTTGAATACTTCAAAACTTGTATGAAATATACATAAAGGGTGATCCATTTCGAAGTTGCCTTTTTTTTCAAAGAAAAAACACAGAAACATAGAAATATCAAACTTCGGGGAATGTTTATTACAATTCGAAAGAACATTCTTTGGCATTTATTTTTTGAAGATTATCTTTTTCAAATATTGCCGGCGGTTACGTCTCAGATAGTCCATCCGTTGAGTCCAATTTTCGATGACTCGTTCGAGTATTTCGAGTGGTAACTGGCGAACGACACGAGTGATGATTTGCTGCAAGTCCTGAATCGAAGCGGGATTGTCCGCATAGACTTTAGACTTTATATGTTTCCACTGGAAAAATCTAAGGGTGTGATATCACACGATCTTGGTGGCTAATCGACTGGCCCAAAACGGAAAAAGTAGCTGCTCACCGAAGTATTCTCTCGATAAATCTATTTGTTGATGCGATGTGTGGGAAGTGGCGCCGTCTTGTTCAAACCAAATGTCGCCAAGATCACAAGCTTCAATTTCAGGCATCAAATAGTCGGTTATCACCTCGCGATAAAGGTCACCATTGACGGTTACGTTCTCACCGGCATCATTTTTTAAGAAATATCGATCAATGATTCCAACTGCAAAGCACACCAAGCCCTTGTTTTTTTCTAGATGAAATACAGCTCTTCAATCTTTTCAGTACTTAACAAAAATAACATGACAGCTTGACACGACTCAAGCTTGATCTGTCAAAAAAAAGCTATTTTGAAAAGTACCTCTACTCGGATCACCCGTTATATTATGCTAGCTTGAATCTTCATACACCTCTCCTGAAAAAATCATTCCATTATTTCCCATGTAACCTACATGATGATTAATATTTGTTTTAATTCTCTAATCCCGAAATATAAAGGTAACCCTCATGTTACCATCCATTAAACATATAGCATTCATACAATTTTTTTATAATTCAAAGCAAAAATTTAATTTTTCAAAAATGCTTAATATTATTTAACTGAAGCTCAGAAAATAATGCTCTTAGCACAACAATTACAAAAAACTTGATAGTTTCTGGTATTGGACGAAAGTAAAAAAATTAATTTTTTGAATATTTATAGAACAAGCTGTTCTTTCAAATGTTTTCTAAAAACAATATTAAAATTCGATATATTTTTTAAAATTATTAAGGAAAACCCTAATATATTTTCCTGTCTGTTTGTATGCTAGCATTAGCCCACATTTGATCGCTAATTCCATTGTCACCGTGCAATTCATGCTTTAGCCACTTTAAATTCCTATAATTTGTGGCATTCTGGGGTTTGGCGCGTAAATTGCTAAATTGCTCCACCCCTCATTATACCAGATACATACATACATATGTAACTACATACTGAAGTATATTTGTATGGGATACTCCGGGAGACTAGTGGCAGCGAAATGGCCATTCTAAATTTTTACTGTTATTATATAGACTGGGCAGCTATTGTCAAGCGTATAATTGCAAAATTAGCGCATATATATTAATTTCCACATATGTAAATATGTATGTATAAACATTTGTATTCGTATGTATGTATATGTATATGCAAATGAAAATAAAGTGCCCTTGCGCTTCCACTTGTGTCTTCGTTTCTTTGCTTAATTCGCGCAATTTGAGAAAGTGTTTTTATTATTTTTTATTCATCGCTATTGTTGTTGTGGCCGAATGTCGGGCAATGACACCCGTAGGAGACGCTCAATCCATCACCTGTCTTCCAGCGCATAAAGTGCCTTAGTGGTTAGCTAAATTTTTGGCGCAATTCATGTAATTTAAAACGCTAATCTGAGCGTACAAAAGCTAGACTGAATCTAAATGTGTGCGCTCGTTCACATGAATTGTGTGTAATTGAAGAATTAGTTGTGCGAAATGGACACACTACACATGCTACGGCATACATAGCTTTGTATTATATTAATATTAATTAGCTCATACTTATATTTGAGAGCTTTTCTTTCTTAATACATGTATGCTTTTGCCAATCTAAAAGTCCACTGTATCCACTTACGAGGGTAGTCGAGTGAAGAATGTGGCTGACTATTATACCGCAAGCAATAGCTTGAATCGCAGCTAAAGTACGTACTTGTTTGGTCATAAGATGGCATACTTTAAAGAAATCATGAATCCAAAATATTATCACTTAAAAGTGGAACTTTTAACTAAGAACTTTCAAGTTCTTGTATGGAAAGCTTTCACATTTGACGATGTATCTTCACAAAAGTTGGCACAAGTTATTTTTTAGGGCAATAATGTAATCTCCGAAGATATTGTTCAGATCGGTTAACTACAGCATATAGCTGCCATACAAACTGAACGATCGGAAAAAAGTTCTTGTATGGAAAACTTTTGCATTTGACAAGATATATTCACGAAATTTGGTATGGATTATTTTCTAAAGCAACAATGTGATCTCCGAATAAATTGTTCAGATCGGTTAACTATAACATATAGCTGCCATACAAACTGAACGATCGGAAAAAAGTTCTTGTATGGAAAACTTTTGCATTTGACAAGATATATTCACGAAATTTGGTATAGATTATTTTCTAAGGCAACAATGTAATCTCCGAAAAAATTGTTGAGATCGGATTACTATAGCATATAGCTTCCATATAAACTGAACGATCATTCTTGTAGGAAAACTTTTGCATTTGACAAGATATATTCAAAGATGCACCTAAATTGTTCAGAAGGGTTCTTGTATATTCACGAAATTTGGTGTAGATTATTTTCTAAAGCTGTAATCTCCGGTTGGTTAACGTTTTTTAGTTACTTGTTTAGGTTTTCAAAATTACCGTTATACGGGGTTATCAACCGGTTTCATCCATGTTCACACTGTCGGTAGAAGTTCTTATAATTATCTTAATATTTGGGCTTAGCAAATTTGGTTGTTGTAGCGTTAGTGGTTTAAGAGATATGTACATTAAACTTATTAGAGAGCGTGGCCACGCCCACTTTTTCAAACAAGTTGCCTTTGCTGCTGCGTTTCTCTGTGCCAAATTACAGCTTTATATCTTAATTTGGTGCTTAGTTATGGAACTTTAAAGGTTTGCGGTTAATGGCGATTTGTGGGCGTGGCATTGGCCCGACTACGTTCAACTTCGAACTCGTATTATATTTTTTTACTATGGAATGCACATACCAAGTTTCATCAAGATATCTCAATTTTCACTCAAGTTACAGCTTGCATGGACGGTCGGACGGACAGACAGACAGTCACCCGGACTATAACTAGTCAACATAATCATTTATATATATTATATCTATCTCGCTTAGTTTTAGGTGATGCTTACAAACGTTAGGTGAACAAAATTATTATACTCTTGGGCAACATGTTGCAATAGTATAAAAATAAAAGAAACTTAAAAAAAATTACCAAAAAATGTAAAATTGTTATTCACTTCAGAAAATTAACTAATTGTTATTTTATTTTCCGTAATTTCCGATAAATACTAAATTTTCATTGGGAGTTTTTGCAGCCTTATCTGTAATTACTTCTTAATTACTTACAACAACTAAACAACAATCCCTAATTGTAGCCAGGCTTTGTGACAGCTGAAAACTCAAAAATGTTGACAATTGGACACATTAATCATTACGATTGCATTGTAGATTAGATTGTAATTAGTTCCCTAAACTTGACGAGTGGCGAATCGAACAAACAACAAGCATAATCAATAATAGATAATATAATCTCAAATGAATTTAAAAAAATCGAATTTTTCTGCATATACATGTGCATGTATGTACATCGAATATATTTAAAAAAAGTCTTCAAAAATTCAAAGTTGATCTGGTAAATAGTTTCGGGATATGGCCGAATTTTTAAGATTTTATAACTAAGAAAAATCACCTTTTCCTCGAAACGCCGTTTTTCAAGTCTGTATGAAATTTTTTTCGAAACGGCTATACCGCCCGAAATGAAACTTTCACACAATCTTCCTAGAGATATTTGTCAGATAATGATCAAAGAGGTCAGACAGAGAGAGAGGTTCAATCTAAAGTGTAATTTTTTTTTTTACAAAAGATCTTCTTGGGAAGATGCCATTTGATTAAACATTAAATTTTTTGGGTGGTCCTACGACTATGTCCGGTAAGCTCTATACTCATTTATTGTAATAATATTTTTTTTGTTTGTTTTTTGAATTTGAGATAATTTTAAGCAGAAAAATTTTTATCAGCGCCTGACACCTTTTGCGGAGGTCTTTCAGGTGATCACCTACCGGATAAGGGAAATCAATTTTTTTTTAAATAAATCGAGAATTAATAAAATACATTAAATTCTGTACATTTACATACTTTTTATTTATTTATCAAGTAAAATGCCGCCTCAATAGAAATTCGCAACCTTAAGCTTTAAAAATGACAAACTCAAACGTTTCTCTAAAACCATCACACTCCTTATGTATTTGCGCTGTTAATTTTAAAAACGATTATAATCTAATCTGTACAAAAATAATTATTTGCATATTTTTCTGTTTTCTTTTCCGAATTTATTAATACAGCTTTTCCAAGCTGGGGTGGCATTTGTGATACCGGCACTCTTCAAAGTCCAATCGATCTGAGCATAACGAAATCATTGAAGGGTGTGTTTGACGAACTCAAACTTGACAACTTCGAAGATAAACAGAGCGGTGTGACAGTCGTGAATAACGGGCATTCCAGTGAGTATGAAAATGTGCACTAATTTATTATTAATTAGAATAATTTTCGATTATAATAATCAATTTTATAAATGCCTCGGATCTAATATTTCTGATACACAGTTCAACTGGCTAACTTTAACAATGAAATGGAGGTGGAAGGCGGTCCATTACTTGACGAATATGTTGTCGAGCAAGTGCACTTGCATTGGTGGTCCGAGCACACCATCAACAACGTGCGTTACCCACTCGAGGCGCATATAGTGAGCCGCAACAAGCGTTATGCCAATGTGACCATGGCGTCGAATTTCAAGGACGGTCTAGCCGTTATAGCTGTACTCTATCATGTCTCGAACGAGCGTAACGAAGCTATCGACCAAATCGTCGAATACTTGGATGATGTGAAGGATTTCGACAAAATCAACGAACCCGTGCGCATGAAGAATCCTTTTGTTGTGCGTCAACTCTTCCCGAAACTCAACGGTTACATGACTTATGCGGGTTCACTGACTACTCCCACCTGCGCCGAGGCGGTGACCTGGATCGTGCTCAGCGAAACATTCCCAGTCACTTTGGAGCAGGTGAGTTCTTTTGTGTTGAATGGTGTTATATTTTTATAATTTTTGTATTTATTTGTTTGGACTCAGGTTGACAATTTCAAGCAGATCCAAAATGAGGAAAAAATAACGTTGAAGAATAACTATCGTGATTTGCAAAAGGCCAATAATCGCCCAGTGATAGTGGTGTTGCCGGTGGATAAGAGCGTATCAGATGCGGCTAGTCCCCTACAGCTCTCATTGGGCACCCTGTTCTTCATGCTGATCGCAGCGAAATTACTGTAAAGCGCCATCTCGTTTACTCCAGTGTTGGTAAACGATGGAATTGAGATTTGTGTACAAATGTACAGAAATTTGTGCGATATTTCTTATGACTGGCCATAATTGAAATTGCAACAAAGTGACAATGAACAAAATATTTTTGTTTAATTTAATATTAATTGCGTAGAAATTTCGGAATTACAAAACTGTGTCATAACTCACTAACTTAGCTTTTAAATGTTTATATCTGTATGTTTACGCGTTATTATATTTAAGTTCGGGTGGCATCTCATTGTTACATACAGTTACTATGTATTTATGTATGTATATGTCTATATGTTAATTATGTGTGTAAAATCGTTGTCCTAGTCAAATAAAAACTAAAGCAATGTTGATGTTGATGGAAGGTGTTGTTTTAAAAAATTCTCAAAAAATTATATATCTTTATGAAAGTGTTAAGTAAATATTTACAATTATTATTATTTTTTTTAATTTAAGTTGGAAATTAATTTCTTTTGGTTTTGATTTAAGCTTAGTTTTCAGATATCTTATGTCGATACTTAACTGAACTCATCGACATCATAAATATTTTAGGTTAGGTTCAATGGCTGAAATGGTTCAATGGTTCAAACATACGTGATAGGACTTGGTTTGAGTTCAAGTTCCATTATAAATCTGCATTGCTATTTTATTACTATTTCGGACTTGATCTCGCAGAGTAAAAAAGGAAGTGTTGAGATGAGTATATGAGCAGATCTGTCATGTAGTGTTCCAAAAAATTTCGAGGACTCACTTCTGATAACATTTTTTACATCATCACATGCACTTCGATTTCATTGCTCAATCAGAGAACATAAAACATATAATACATTTTATGTTCTCTGGCTCAATCACCAGCTACAACTATTACAGTTGGGAAAAGATATTGACAGTTGCTGAGGGAGAAGAGCTCAAGCTTAGGAGATAATCCAGATATTAACTTTAAAGTTACTCAGTAATATCAAGATGCCTGGATTCAGTACTTAACCCTTAAAATGCAACTAAATATTGTTTCTCGTTTGCTTTTTACAAGGATTTTTCCGAACCCTTGTAAAACTGTGAAATTCGGCCGGTTTTTTCGCATAGGTACCTTTATTTGCCGGCACTAAAAGGGTTAAGACTTGGTGGAATGTAAGAACCGACATTATGCATTATTCATAATCAAATATCGACAAATAAGTTTTTGAGATACTATGAGTAAAACATAGTAGCTAATCGTCCCCTCAGAGTAAACCCCATTGGCGCCAATACATTTGTGCAAGAGTTTTCGGCTCATAAATACGGCCTATTTTTACGAATAGCTTCGCGCAAACGACGCTTAACACTCAAATAGTATTCCTTGTTGACAGTCTGGCCCCTCGGAAGAAATTTGGAGAGCACCACTCCTGAATAATCGAACTTTCAACATAACCTTGATTTTTGACTTGATTTGACGTGATTCTCTCACCTTTGCCGCGATATGCGGCCGATTGATCGTTTGTTTTCGGGTCGTAAGCAAAATCCAAAAGTCATCGTCAGTAACAATAATTTCATAACATCCTGGTTGTCGGAAAGCATTGTTTCACCGACGTTAATGCGACGCTGTTGTTCGAAAAAATCGTAAGTAACATATGATGACCAATCTACATAAAGAATACTGCAAAAATGCCGAAGCCCCCATATTCGCCAGGCATGGGTTCGTGTGACTTGTTGCTATTTCCAAAAATAAGAGAACCTTAAAGGGACGTCGTTTTACAAGATAGATTGAAATTACTGAAAGAGCGAAATCGAATTTGAGCAGCGTTTCGACGATCATATAATTCTAGTATTCATACCTAATTTCATTCATACATTATATATTCAAGCTATCCAGAAAAACACAAATTGGAAATAGCGAAAGGGATGCGTCTCACCATGCCGATCATTGGGATAAACATAAGGGTAAACAACCACTAAAATAAGTAACACACATTATATCTTAGACACCGGAAAGCGTAAGTACAAATGTATCATAGAAAAGGTGAGATAAGAGTCGAAGCTAAAGCTGTGGAAATCCAATTTTCATCTACTGCAGTTAAAAAGGGAATGAAAGTTAAAGAAATAATATGTAAAATGTTTCTTTATAATCACCATTAAAAAGACATTTCCCATACACATTTGCCTCAAATGCATCATTGATGTTGCAACTCTTGCTTATGCTTGTATTTCCACAATAGTGTTGGTGCTTCAACGCTATTTGCCTGTGTACTTCTAGGCGAGCTGTTCTATAATCCCGCCGCCTAAAAGCATACTACAAATTTGGCGTCTCAAGAAGTTTCATTGTTAATAAATGCAAAGCGATCACCTAAAATCAAATTGTCTGACAAAATATGATGTGATATCGTCTCAGCTAGCGATGTGATGTCACTTCAAGCCACGTCATATGATATGTTCATGAAACATTTGTGGCTTTCTTTTTCCGACCACAGAACGCCTCTAAATTATTTTTATCTTAATGTTTGTCATTTTATTTTTCGTTTCCGATGAGTTTCATCCTAATACGAATTTCTTTCTTTTTTATCATTTTCAAAGGCTTCTGGAATAGTTTGTTTACGTAGATTGGTGGTTAAAGTAAGCTTTGATTTTTTCTAGTTTTGACAAAAATAATTAATAAAATATTTAAATAATAACACTTAAGTGGTTTGAAAGATCATATAATATCTTGCTCAAAGAAAAATGGGTACACCAAGGTCTGTACTTATCAATTAGCCCTAAAGATAGAACATCAAAACTTTTTTTTTAAATGTATAGTATAACTATTAACATTGTTGCTGACGCAGTAAGCTCATTAAATATATTAACAAAACATTGTTAAAATGCATGCCCCTTAAAGGCTTTAAGATTTAATTTGATTTTCATTAAACGAACTGTTTTCCATTAATTTGACAAATGATCTTTTAAATCTGATAATAGTTTATAAAATAATTAAATTTAAGCATTGATTGATTGACCACACCAATGTTCATGACATTTTTGCTGTTATTGTTAATCTTTTTACATCAATAATACTATTTAATTTAAAAGTATTGATGTAAAATCAGTTGGCTACTACAAACGTCCATTCGTATTAAATAGGCAATGTGCGAGGTTGGTTTGACAGATCACTGATATTTTAAAATTTATATTGGGTAAGACTACCCAATCGTATTTTGTCAATGGATTTCGTTGCAGTCGTACATATATCTCCAGTGCTACCAATCACATTGTATCACACCATATAGTGTTGGAAAGGTGAAATTTTAAGCTTCATTTAACCAAAAAAAAAAAATTAAATTCGGGGAAGTTGAAAAAAAAGTTACAGCTGTTCAAAAATGAATGAAAATAATTCAGAAATTCGGTATATTTTGATTTTTTGTATAAAAAAAGGAAGAATGCCACACAAGCCACCAATGAAATTTGTGAAGTTTACGAAGACGATGCTGTATCAGTTCGTGCAGCACAGCAATGGTTCGCTTGTTTCCGTTCTGCAAATTTCAAAATTTCTATTTATACTGATAAAGGTTTTACACTGACAGAGTAATGTCTCCAGCGGAAAATGGCAAAAAGAGGTCAACCAAAATGGAACATATTGGTTGATTGATTTATTATTATAAATATAAAAAAACAAGTTTTGATTAGAAATACGAAAAGACTTTTTCGACTACCCAACTCTTAATGACTTAAAAAAAATTGTCGCAATTCGAAGCCCGATTCATAGATTTTTGCCATCGTGTGATCGTCTTGCTTTCTTTTTTTTCAAGCCTTTTTTTACGAGTTCGTCCTTCAAACTGTTCAATAGTGCTAGATATTAGTTGATGTTGATGGTCCCATCTTTTTCAAGATAGTCAATAAAAATTATGCCATACGCATTCCAAAATACAGACGCCACAACCTTGCCAACCGACTGTGCAGTCCACTCGGATGACTGTCGATTGGACTTCGGAGTGAAATGAGGGAGCCATGTTTCATGCAGAGTTGCATATCGATGCAAAAACTCGGGTTTATTATGCCTGAACATCTACAAACACTGCTCCGAATTATCGACTTGACTTTTTTAGGCATTCACTGCGTTCACTGTCTTCGGTGCTCATTTCCCTACGTCTAAATTTAGCATAACAATCCTTGATGGTTGATTTTCCTGCGGCTAGAAACGATTATTGCTCGAAATTCAACCACAAATAACTATGTATAGGTGTGTTGTGATTAAAAGTATAAGCGTATTTTCCACTGTTCTCTTCTTGGTGTAACAGAGGATACCTAACGTTATTTATAAGCTCGTGGAACTATTTTTCTAGGCGACTACGAGCAAATGGAAAGTACAAATTCCCTTTTATTTAGAGAAAAAAACTCCATTTCACTTCGTTAAAAAGTAGTCTCGGACTTATCAAACTCACCTTATATCAATAAACAAAAATTATCTTTGCTTTACGTCTACTTCTTAACTCTTCATGCCACTGACTTATTAATTTCTTAATTATTTAAGTGCAAACATTTAGTTATTGTTGTTTTTTCTTCCTATGCGGTCTATGCAGTTTGTAGCCAAACATAACAATACCATCACAGGCACCTCTCATAAATGCATTTTCGCCTCAAACGGCACTGCACATTGATTTGTTGTGACAAAAATTAATCACTTCCCCTCTACATGAAACACTCCGAGCTTGCAACCGAAGCTGAAGCGATTTCTTGTCAAATTTACATATTTCGATTTTTACCATAGCAAGCGCTCGAAGAAAGATGCGTCCATAAAGCGAGTTAACGCAATGCTCGGCGTCAACCTGCCCAAAATACAATGAATGATAGACAATTGGCGTGAGAAAGTCGAAAACCCGTTTCAAAGCATTAATGTCAACGGTCAAAGATTTACAATCCGCTTGTGCGGTTGCTCGGTTTTGGTAGCAAAAGTATTGGAAGTTGCAAAATGTGCTTTCATGGTTTTTGCAAACCTAATTAATTTATGCTGCTGAGAAATGTGCATGGTGTAATTAATCACAATTTTTACTTAATTAATAATAATGGAAATTTGAAATGATAATATGTGTACTTGTAGGGAATGACATATGTACATAGGTGAAATTAGGCTAAGTACGTTAAATTATTAAATTAGGTTGGGCTAATGTGGCTGAGCGTCGAATGGAAGATCTCACTTTTTCACTTTGAGTTATCTTGGTGTTATCGTCTTTTCTCAGCATTAATGGCATTAACCACTGAATATCTGAGAAAGCGATACATGAATCGAAACAAAAAACTGTTTTCGAAAAATTAAAAAAAAAAATAAATAATTAAAGGGGTTTATTGTAAAGAACGATAAGATAAGAAAGTTTATTTGGAAAGAAAGATTTAGTTTATCCAAATGTTTACTTTAATGGAATGATCATGACATATTTGTTTCAATGGCTGCATTTCTGGAATTACTTATTTCTACACCGTCCTAAAATGTTTGCTCATTTTCAATATTTCAATGCCTGAGGTTAACTTCAGGCAAAAGAAAAAAAGGTAAAATTCAAACATTATTGCAATATTTGCGAATTCGTACTAAAAAAAATTATCCTGCTTTATTCGTACCTGTACTGTCGAAAATTGGATCATCTGAGGAAACAATTGGCTAGAAGCAGCCAGCTTTGTTCAATATAAAAAGATTTGTGTTCCATCAGACCAAGGTCAAGCTACGCACTGATATACTGACTCGCCAAAGGCTCCGGGAGCTTGGTTAGGATGTTTTTATGCATTTATTCACCCTATACCAATATGTATGACATGTTTCGATAGCACTTGGTGGCCATATTTGTTTAAGGATTTGTGTCCAATTTCGTCAGTGTGTTTAGAAAGGTTTGCCACTTCGTCATGTCCCATTTCACTTTGGCACACCGTTTGGAATTTGTCCAGTATTATTACGCAAATTCACATTTCCCGAAAAGCTCCCAAATTCAATTTCATCGAAAAATCATCTTCTCAGATGAGGCCCATTTCCGTCTCAATGGTTTCGTCTATAAACAAAATTATCACTATTGCGGTGAGTAAAATACTCTTGTGATTCGGGGTCATTGTATGGCGGCATCATCGAGCCTTATTTCTTTCTTAATGAGGCAAGAAGTTCCGGTACCATAAAACAATAGCGAGCGTTATAATACTATATTGCCCGACTTTCATCCACGTAATTTGAGACGACGTCGACGATTTTTTTTTCCAACAAGACGGTGCGCTCTCTCATGTTTCACGTCTAATTTCGAGAAATGCCTTAGACAAATGGCCGGCAAGATCATGCGATTTAACGCCTCTAGGTTATTTTCTCAGGTGATATGTTAAATCAAAGGCATACTCCAATCAACCCGCAACGCTTATGCAGGTCGACGACAACATTCAGCGGACCGACATCCCAGCCAAAATGCTGGGTTATCGAAAATTGGTGTAATCGGATGGATATATACAAACAGAGCCGTGTTGATCATTTGGCTGACATTAAGTCATAAGATACATAAACTTATCTGCATAACAAAATGACAGGACCAATTTTGAGTGTTTTGTTTCATTTTGACATCATGTCGTGCTTGTTAGTGGACCCTATAGTTCGAATCTCTTGCACCAAGGTAGCCACGTGTGTATGACGAATTATTTTGTTGGTGAAAAAACATTAGAATCATCAAATCATAAAAATCATAACAAAAATATTCTGTTCCGATGTATTATAGAATACTTTAAGGATACCCTGATAGTTTCAAGCCGATTCCGAATGTATGCAAAAAGGAGTTGGTAGCCGTTTCTTCTTACTTAAGATGATTGTGGTTGAGCCTTATACTACAGATATCACTGACATATTTTATATAATTTTCAAAGACGTTGAGTCTATTTAAAACAAGGCTATTTAAGTCGCAATTAGATTAAGAGATAGTCGATACCCAAGTCTCCTTATCGAATAATATACTATATATCCTAAATATATCGACCGTAATTTAATATTTGTAATGGATATGCAATTTAAGCAGATAACATTCAAGGCTGCAATGTAAACTTTAAGATTTTTTAAATTTTTTGCGAGGTTATACCTTTAAAAATAACACATTAATATTTTAGTTTTGGAATTATATGCTTCTAACCGTACAGATTTTAGTTTTAGCAGTTTAAAAACGACCAAAATTCTTCAACCTTTTTAATTTTTTTTTTCTCCATAGGTTATTGTATGGATGATATCTACTGACGATCATTTTGTTTTAGGTTTCATCAATAGAGAAAGTAGGAATCGTTGCAACACTGTGGGACCTTTTTTAGCGCAGTCGGCGATCGCGTATAACTCTTTCACTATGTACTAAAAAGACAGGCTTAATACCAAGATGATGTAATTTGAGAAATTTTGATTTTCTGCTCTACAAATTCTCGTTTGCTTCATTTTCTGTGTTATATTTTAACCCATGATTAATGAACAAAAGAAAAAGTCTCCAATAGCCCACACCATTGGTCTCAATCATTTCCTTATTCAACAGGTCAGATAGTATTTAAATTTCCTGGTTGAGCAAAAGAAAAATATTTTGCTTAATTTCACTCAACCATACATTTACATTTTGTTTTAACTTAACCCAATTTTTAATCAGCCGAAAGTAATGGTAAGTGATTATTAGCCGAATTTCTTCACCAGAGCCACTCAAACCGATTTTGTAATTACCATTATAATACATCGTATAATAGTGCATACATACATACCTATATGTATAATGTAAAAGTGCCACGTTGCTCATTTATCGCCATTGAATGTGAGCGCCTTGGCAGTGGGAGCCACAAAGCATTGAACACTATAAATCACTTTTATATATGACTTTGACTTTAATAGCATTATTAAAAATCGAAATGGTTTATAAGAAACCCATTGATTCGAAAACAATGCCATCTAGAGAGCGCTAGGCGCCCAACCAAAGTTTGAGAGAGCTTTATAGCAATGTTTCGGTGGACAATAGCCGAGTCAACAATGGGTTTTTTGCATCAGTTGTTGCTGGTTTTTACTTAAAATATATTTTTGCATACATTTGCAATTTCTGTCGAAACCTATTGTAAAATCCAGTTCAATTCAAAGTGTTGTTAAAGTGACCTTAAAGAAGAGAGTGGATTTGTCATCATACTTATAATTTTTTTTTTCTGCGCAAGATCTTTTTTCTCTGTTCGATGATTATGAAAGGACAATCCTTTATTTGTTATATTATGACTACAAATTTTCTTGTAATAGTGGGGAATTCCGTGACTTCTAAGACTCTCCAGACTCGAACCTGGTGCGGAAAAAATAATTCCAATAATTACCGGATGTTGGTTGAAAAGGTAGGCGAATTAGCAGCACTTAGGCCATCATTAGGCCAACCTTTTTAATGCCCCAGGTGCCCCTTATCTCTTCTCATCAGACTGACGATTGGGCATTCGCATAGATGATGTTCCAGCTTTTTATCATACTCCGCGGATGTTCGGCATTGCGCCGAAATCAATTTTCCCACTTTCTGAAGGTGACATCTTAAGGGTAGTTGCCCTGAAAGTGACCACTATGATGTTACTAAGCTCACTTTAGTCTAGCAGCACGAGCTTTTTTGTCTATCCACCATCGACACTACCCCAAAGTAATTAAGTAGTATGCCCTGTGTAACTACTGTTTCACGCCTGAGATGTTCATCTAGATTACGTTGCTTTAAGCAACCTTTGAAGGTACTTAATGACCTGGGGCAGCTTAGCATAATTGTGTCTGTCTTTTTATTTTCTTCTATTCCTTTCCTATATGATTATTTTCCTATATGATCGGATTCCCATGTAGTATTAACCGAGGTAGCTACTAAAAATATAGTTGTTGCCTGCTTGCATAACCTAACGCAGTGAGACTTAGTATTGGCGCTAGCCTTAATTGCTTATGGCTATCCTCTAGACTGTTTATGAACTTGTTGGTTAGAGCAGAAGCCCACTTGGCATCTTCTGTTATGCCCGCAATTTCGGTTTGAGATACTGAATTGTAGTCATTTAGTTTGAAGCTGCGTTCTGTGTATGGTTTACTACTGAAAAAGCTGTTCGAGTTTCACCTTTTGATCCGTCAGTGAATATTTTTGCTGTTGAATTGGCGATCACTGAACCATTGGTCTATTAATCTATACTGGGGAATGAAAAGGATACGTTACGTTCTTGGAACGTCTCCTTTACTCGGTCGCAGTACCAGATTAATTCGAATTCATTTACAAAGTTAAGTATGATACCATGCCAGTAGTGACGCTTGGCCTGGCTCCAATGGCCTACAGTCATAAGCTGGTGATTGTAAGCATTGTCTCATACTTTACTTGTGTATGTATTAGCCAAATGTCAAGGTAACCTCCAAAGCCTTAGTAGGCATAGTTCTCATTTCACTCGCAATTCCCAGCAAGCAGGCCCGTGCAGCTGTTCTAGGGGTTTAATACGGCACTTTTTTGTTAAGTCCATCCACTTGTATAGAACCAATAGACCATGTGGGGTCGTAAACCTCAATGTCTATTCTGTAGGAGTTCCAGATTCGAAGAGCTTTGGAAGATCTGTTCCCAATGTGTTCTCTCCAGCTAAATTTTATATCTAGGATAAATTCGAGATATTTGACAGAGCTCGAGAGTACAATAGTTTTATTCCTAAAAGAGAAGAAGAAGACATTGAATGGCGATGTTTTTGTTCTTTTTGTGAAAAACAAAAAAAATTCTGCTTCCCCCGATTAACAGTTAGTTCGACACTCTCCACCCAGTTGCCAGTGATCTCAAAGGCCATTTCTATGCCTCGGAATAGGCGAATAAGATTCCACCCTGAACAGAGCCCAGCGAGGTCGTCGGCGGAGCAAATGGTGTAGCAGAGAAAGAAGCGAAAAAGGGTTTCACTCAACAAAGAACTAATAAAGATGGGCCAAAACTTCTTCAACTTTGACTGCGCTAATCAAGAAGAAGAAAAAGATTTCTTACATCTTCTAGAAATTCAAGATATATTTGCTTCCAAACAGATCTTATAAAAGAGTCCCGACAACATCAGTATCTCGAATTTTCTAAGATTTTCATATGAGGAGATGTGTGCCACTTAAATATAAACTTATTAGTCATCGCTTGTCTCAGATAGATAGTACTAACAATACTGTTACACCACACAAGGAAATGTTTCACACTGTTCCCTTCTCCAAGCGCCCTCTCTCTTTTTCGATAATAACATATCTATAAATCAGAAGGTTGACATTTCTAAAATGAACATGCGAATTATTGAAATTGATTTTGATTATGCTTATTGTTGCTAATTTTAGCAGCGCGAAGGGCGCGCATTATCCGCAAAATATTTGCAACAAATCGAAGCTTTTTAATTGAGCCACTATTGTCTGGTCCATATACACCTCTATAGGTTGATTAAAATGCTACTAAAGCTGTGATTTTCTCGCCGACAGTTTGATTTGTAAAACCTTTTATGCGCAGCACATTGTCATTGTAATCATTAAAGCGGGTAAATGTGTGAGTGTACACACATATATTGTTTGTGTTGTTGTTATGATTATAGGTTGCGCTATTATTGGTTGCCAAAAGAGTGTTGCATATGATTACAAGTTGTAAGGTGCGTAGACGACGCCACCAAACAGTCACCGACGCACCAGACGGTCACTGTCACTTCAGCTTGACGCTCATTTTGTTATGCGTTCGCGCCAGTTTTGGTGAATGCTAAGGTTTATGCTGGTATAAAAAGCATGAACTGAGTGCAGGTGGTTCACAGTCCAACTAGAGTGGTCAACTCTTAAAGTCAACCGTTCAACCAACTCAACTTTAGCATCAAACTAGGCGACAAGATGAAGATCTTTGTGGTGCGTGGCTGTGTGAAATTATAAGTGATTGAGTGTTATTTAGTTATTTTGAATTTTTTTTAATATATTCGTTGAATTGTGTTTCCGCTGTGTAAAGAGAATCAAAGAAATAATAACATAAAACGGCTGTGAAAGCTGGAAAGTTGGAAAGTTTAAGTTGAAAGCTTGAAAAACATAAAAGAACTGCACTTTTTAGAAACAAACTTCATATTTTACCGTTGTTAGCACTTGAAAGTGCATAAACGAGAAAAAGTAACCTATACATAAAGCATGTTGTTCTGAAAATTTAACAGCGAATTTAATTCGCCAAAATTCTTGTGAATTATGATCAAATTATCAATCAGATTACAAGTGAGGCAAGGCTAATAATGTTTGGTAGAGAAATAAATGTATAGATATGACTATTGCTTATCGAGTCGTAGGTTCAAATACTGAAACTAAAACCATTTTATCATAGCAGATAATCATACCAAGAATATACATTGTGATGGCCTTCAGCTCCTTCAGAAAGTTTGGTTTTATCTCTTCGATCGGCTGGAAACGGATTTCACGTAGCGCCAATTTCAGTTTGGGAAATAAGAAGAAATCACCCGGAGCCAAATCTGGTGAATACGGTGGTTGATCGGTGGTATTCATTGTGTTTTTGGCTTTAAATTCGACCACAATCGTGGCTCGGTGCATTATTATCGTGGAAAATCCATGATTTTGTCTTCCACAATTCCGACCGTTTTCGACTTATGTTCTCACGCAAACGCCTAAATACAGCCAAACAAAACTCCTTATTTACCTCTCTCTCTCCGGAAAATTTGAAAAAGATAATGAGCATCACCTTGATTTTTGTGCAGCTTTGGCGTGATTTTTGGTTTAAGCTCATTTTTTCCTTCCATTCCGATGACTCTTGACTTGTTTGCAAGTCAAACTCATAAACCAATGTCTCATCGGCTGTTCTCCGTGAAAGTGGTATCGAAACTCGCTCAAGCATACCCAAAGAGACCTGTTTACGGCGCTCTTTTTGGAAAAAAAGTCAGTTGTATCGGAACGAGTTGAGCAAGTACGTTTCTTACGCAAAATATTTACTATAAATTCGAAAGGACTCGCGAGTGATGTCGAGCTCTCTTGTCATTCTCTCTAACACTTGCCTGATGATTTTCAAGCACCATGTCCTTAATTTTTTTTTAATATTTTCATCAGTTGAAAGGTCGAAGGTTGTCCAGAACGAGGCTTGTCTTCAACGACCGTTTTTGAAGGCTTTGTACCACTTGAGTTTTTGATAAAACTGAATCACCGTAATCCTTTTCCAACATTTGAAACGATTCTCCACCGAAAATTTGGTTAGAAATACAAAATTTAAGACAAATTCTTTTTTCGATATTTTTATCCATTGTAAAATTCGCAACGCACCACTGAGGTGTACCGACTTAAGCAACTTCTGTAAACAAACTGGTTGACAGATCGCGCTCATATTGTGCATAGTAATTAAGGACAGTCCTACCAACTTAAAAAACAATTTTTTTTGACATATCATTTACACGGGGAATTTAATTACAATTTTCTGGT
Organism: Bactrocera neohumeralis; assembly: GCF_024586455.1. Classification (NCBI taxonomy): domain Eukaryota; kingdom Metazoa; phylum Arthropoda; class Insecta; order Diptera; family Tephritidae; genus Bactrocera; species Bactrocera neohumeralis. The sequence continues at coordinate 56,666,805 of NC_065919.1, forward strand.
ACTTTTTTGTTACAATGTATAGTTTTGACATTCAAATATTATTCACAAACATCCATATCATATCGGCTGACAGTTTAAAACCGGTAGATAAATAACTTCGCTTGTTGAGTTACATATGTACATCAAAACGATTTTATAACATAACAAAAACTAAATTTCATAATCACCCTACAAAGGTGTCAACACCAAATTATCATAATAATTGTATTTAATCGAACAATAGCTTCAATTGGGTCAGGCTTTGTATTGAGAAATGTCAGCTCAACTGACTTCCACTATAGATTAAAGCCGGTTTAATAATTTTTTCTCATAATAAAGTGGTCGAAATAAAACATTAAAAATAAATTATTGTTAGTTACGCTTTAAAATTTGTCAAATCAAAAACAAAAGTTAAAATTTTTCGAAAATAGTCAGAATTCACCATAACCTAATACTTTTGAACCAGTCTTTATGAACTTTATTAGTACATTAGTCTCAAATTAGAGTGAGGAAACTAAAAACTGGAAATTTAATTATTTTAAGATACGATTTAAATAGGTGGATGTCTGCATATACATATTTCTAACAAATTTTTCGATTAAATATCTAACAGTAACCAGATGTATTCACTCTTTATTGGAGTCTAATTTTAATATGGTGCATGATCTGTCTAGTTCAACTGTTTCTTAGTTATCTAGAATATTTCCGTGTCCTGTAACCCCTAGCAGGTTTATCGTGAAATAGTGTGTTAGGTCCGTTCGTAGATCAAGACATTGTTTCACTATCTTCGATGATACCCTAAGAAATTTCAAAGCCGTTTGGCTACCTGTGAATATGAATAACACTCTTATTGTAAGCACCCTCTCTATCAGAGGACTTTTTTTAATTGGTGTGATCTTCACTTGGAAGTCAAAGCAGTGATCTGGTAGTTGGAACACAATACTGATATTTAATTTTTCTAAAAAGACAACATCTCTTTCTCGTTTATCCAGTTTGGATCTGTCCGTATACTTATCACTACGTCTAAAATTTGTAAAAAAAAAAAAAACATGAGAGAAATTGAAAATCACTTTAAATTATTACTTTGAACCCACTCTACATATATTCGATTCTCACAATAAAGATATTTCTATATAAATCTTCAATTCACAGACTCTTTCGCTGACACTGGCAGCACTGGCATCCGCGGATATTTCTCTCCGAAATGGCTACAATTACCAAGTGCAACAGCAACCACAGTTTAACGATGCCCAACAACCATTGATCTCGCACTTAATCAACTCGCTATCCCAACAACAACAGCTGCAGCAACAACAGCCGCAACACTTGCCAGGTAGCATTCACAATCCTATGCAAATAACTCAACCCAGTCAACAATATCCGCCGCCTTTGCAACAATCAAGACGGCCCTTATTACCGCAACAACAATTGTCGTCACTGCCACCACAACAACAGCTGCAAACACTGCCGCATATACAGTCACTGCCACCACAACAACAAGTACAATCACTACCGCTACAGCAGCCCCTCGGACGTTTGACACAGCACCCAGCAGCATTACCGATGCCATCTAACTTCCCATTGCCCATTGCACCAGTGAGCGCTATCAAGCAGTCACGCCGCTTGCGATCACGCGCGAAAGTGCCAAAGAAGGCTATAGTCACCAAGAGTTTCTTCATACACTCAGCACCCGAGGAGAATGAGGAGGAGGTTCAGGATGAACTCAATCAATTGGCCGCTCAACCACGCAAACACTACAATGTACTGTTCGTGAAGACACCAGCGCAAACCAGTAAGGCTGCGGCTGTCAATCTGGCCAAGGCGTTGAACGAGGAAAAGACTGTTGTGTATGTATTGTCGAAGAAGACCTCAGCCGCTGACTTGCAGGATGCCATACAAGAGGCGCCACAACACATTAACAAACCCGAAGTGTTCTTCATTAAATATCGCACACCCGAGGAGGCGGCCAATGCACAGCGACAAATCCAATCGCAATACGACAGTTTGGGTGGTACCTCCACCATTACCGATGAAGGTTTAGCGCCAGTCACATCGGTTGTGGGCTCACTCGATGCATCCGAGGAGGAAGATGTGGAAGACGAGCAGCAGTTGGTTCAACAACAGCCGGCAGCTCAAGATGGTTCATACGAAGATCAATTTCCGAATGCCATCAATCCACCAGCCAGTGGTCAGTACTTACCACCCCTGAATCAGTACTAAAGATCTTCATTTTGCTAATGAATGCTTCATGTTAGTTGTTATGAATTTATGTGAGAGAGTTTAAGAAATCAATCCATAACTTTCGTTTGTTAATCTAGTTTTAAGTTTGTAGAAAATTAAGTGCCCATTTGCAAATAAAAATTAACCTTTCCATAGATATTATTAAAAAAAATATTTGGAGTGGTTTAATCATTTTTAAGTGGAATAGTTTTATATAACACTCTCAGCAGCGTTTTATCTATGTTCGACATCGTTGTTCTTGTGACGTCATTTATGAGAATATAATGGGCAACTTCACATTTGCTAGAAATTATTTCACAAATGACGGGTCCTACTTAGTCTAACTCCGAACAGCTAATAATTGTTATGAACCTTTGAGATGAATTCTAGAAGGCTCGTATTTCACTAGAGAGCGCTGCCGTAGAGCACAACTGACTTTATCCGATATTTGTATTTGGCATTTAAAATACATGTATAGATATTTTCCGACTTACCTTTAATATTTTATATTAAACTTCACTCTTTCAACTGCATTCTGCAATCTCAAATAGATAGTATAGTGTACACGTACAAGCATTTTTGCAAAATCTCTTTGATGAACCGCAGCACCAATACTCTTCATCTTGCTCTTTTCAGTTTATTTTAAATTATTATTGAACTATTGTTCTGTATATTTTGCACTTAAATCACGGAAAAGGCATTCTTTGTTATTAAATACTTAGAATTTTAATTTTTAAATTCAAAGCTCACAATTTTCACTAATTTTACGCAGGCGAATGGGAAACGAATATCTGACATTTGAAATGGCGGCGGAAACTGTGCAATGCAACTACAGAAACAGTGCTGCCAGCGCGTCGGTCAAAGCTATTACATGCGGCTGCCAAAACTGTAATAGATTATTCCAGCATAACCGTGCGATTCAGTGCTCTGATACAGTCACAAGTCTCTAAATTTGAGATTTTAAGTTAGAGACAATTTTTGTGACTTGAGAGACGATTGTGCTATTCTGTAAGTGGCAGTCACAAAATCTTTTACACTTAATTATACAGAGATGTTTTTACGCTTGAATGGAAATAAATATGTCGATAACAAATATAATACCATGTTCGGACCGAAAATTTAAAAGATTAGATTACATTTAAGCATTTCATAACCCATCAGTGTTCTTACTGCCGTTGAAAAGATTAAAAACAGCTGTTTTTGCCATTCAAGAACTTACATCGCTCAATATTTATCAAAAGAAAACATTGTCATATAGTATTTTGTAATAAAAGCCGTATTCTTTTAAATATTTTCCATATAATGGAAATAATGGGCGCATTTTTTCATTTGGGAAGTCGATTTTCAGCAGAAATTAGATTCATTGCTCTAATAAAAATTTGTTTGTTTACATTTTTTCCTTTTTGTAGTGTCTAAATCAGCTGTGATAGTGTAATAGATTTCCAATGCTGTCAAGTAGATGGCGCAAAATCAGAGTCGCACAGAGAGATTTAGCGTGGATCAGTTTCAAATCACTCCGATGAAGTGATTTTGAACTGTCATTTTTGTATGGCGAAATCTTGATAAATTTATAAGATTAGTGGGATAAACCACTCAACAGCCGAAATCGTGTGATTAAGTGTCGGTCTGAACATAGTATAAAATTGTCTATAACAATTTATATATAAAAATATATAAAAATAAAAATATATGTTTACTTTGTTTCATAATATTTATGAAATTTATGTAAAATTGATTTATTTTTAACCTTTTCGTGTTTGAGTTGCTTACAAAATATAAAAAAACGACAATCGATTTATATCTATGATGATATCTATTCAGTATATTCAAAATGGCAAACAAGAGTTCTTTTTAGGTTTGTGACCTGCTAACTATCTGGTCTCAAATTTGAGACAATATTTAGAGACTAACGCTAAAGACTGTTTAGTGAATAGTGACTAGTCACAAATTGAGACTTTACCTTAAAATATCTCAAATAGCGACTAGAGACTGCTTACAGAATCGCGCCATTAATTTCAGTTTAATGTTAATTATTTTCGAAAATGTTAGGACATGTAAAATCGTGCTGTAATCAGATCATCTGAGATAACCATATTTTTGTCTGAAATTATCTGATTTATTTGCATAATTATTCCTTTAATTTATTAAAAATTGATAGGCAACTTTTTTGTAATAGATTGCTTAAGGCTGTAGGGTAAAATTATATTTCATATTTTAATATAGTTTTGTAAATATGTAATATATTATATGTTAGTAACAAAATACTTAAAAAATAAATGCTAACTCTTTACATTTAGTTAAAATTAATTTAACGATAAGAATTCTTTTAACAAATAGTGGTAATTAAACAAATTTCTTGTGAGAAGTGAGCCAGTTTTGCTCTTAATAAGTTCAAAATCTTTCATTCTGTGGTTAAAGTAAATTAGTAAAGTTAACTATTTGTGAAAATCCCTAAATTTGTATTTGATTATAATTTTTATTGTTTTTCTAAAACATTTTATTAATATATCTATTCATTTTAAATTTTAAATATATTATAAACATAAATTATATTTTTTTAATTATAAGAAACATATTTTATATTTTAAAAATTAATTGAAAATTTTTGCACCTACCTTTATATAAACTTCTTTGCACAAAAATAGTGGCTACCACATTTAACCATCTGTCATTGCAAATGCAACCCTTTGCATCATTCAGTTTCCTTCGCGATTTCAATTTTCGTGCAGAAAGTTTCGACGTGCTCGTGTAAAATTAGTGAAAATTGTGATTTTTGCACAAAAATATTCGAGTAATTTAGAGTTTTGTGTTTAATATGCATTAAATAATTGTTTTTTAATGAAAATGAAAGTGCAGAACTTATGTTTGTTAAGTTAATTGGCAAAGGAGCTGTAAAGTGTAAAAGAGTGTGCTGCGCAGGCAGAGTCAAATGTTTATATCCGTGTTTTTGTATGTAAAAATTTAAAATATTATGTGAATTATGAAGTAAAAGTTAGCTTGAGATATGGTTTTGATGATAATCTACGTAAAAGGTGAGTATTTTTACGTTTTCTATAAAATATATGCTATCAAAAACCTCTAACAAAAGTAGCAGCAAAGAAGCGAGTCGCCGGCAGCGCTGCTTGGCTTTAGTTGGCTTCAAAATGTTCAACTTGTTCATGTAAACAAAGTGCAACATTTTGAAGCTTATGTAGCATTAATTCGTAATATTTCGGTAGTTTGAATTGTATTGCACATTTGATCATATGAAAAGTGCAGGATGATATTTTAATGATTTTGCTTTTTTCAATTTAATACAAATTATATTTATGTATATAAATAGACAAAAATAATAAAATAACAACCACCTAGACCTATGGGCTGGTTAATAATAAAAAAATAATAAAATGAATAATGTAAAAAATTTCTAATAATTATTTTTATAGATATATATCATATCATCAAATTAAATTTGTATTCAATATGTTTTAATTTATTGCAACTAAAGTGTTTCAAGCCCGATATTTGTCATACAATATCGAAAGAATATCGAGATATGCGAAATTCTACCTTTGGACTTCAAAGGCATCGTGTAATGGTAACTTGTATCACCTTAAAATAATCAAGTTGAACATATTATATATATATATTATTGATTAGGATGAAGAGACTAGCTAAACTCTGGGTGACTGTCTGTTCGTCCGTCTGTGGAAGCTGTGACTTGAATAAAAATTTAGATATTTTAATGAAACTTGGCACACATGTTCCTTGGCAAAACAATTTAAGGACCAGTAACCGAAAGGCATAAAAGGCCATAACTAAGTCGTAAAGCCCGAACTTGCCCTTCCTTACTTGTTCGCATTTAGTTTTCCAGTTAGCACCGGAACTTCTCAGGACTCTTGAGATTATATTTTTATGTCCTGAACGGAGTATATTAAGTTTGCCAGATATTTGTTGAATCCGGAGAAAATATCGGAGACCTTGTAAAATGTTTGGCGGTAGTCCTGAAAATTTTCATATGTTCTTTTCTTCCTTAGAAGCTGCTAATTTGTGGCAATAGGACACTATAGCATACTGCGGCCATACAAACTGAACTATCGTAATAAAATGCCAGTAAGAAAAACTTTTTTATTTGACAAATTATCTTCACGGAATTCAGCATAACATATTTTCCAAGATCCTTTGTATTTAGTATCCGCATGAGTTGTGACTCTTTTATAGCTAGCGCGCGAATTGTTCAGATCGGACCACTATAGCATATGTGTATGCATATAGTTGCCTTCCGAACTTCCGATGAAGTATAAAATAAAGTTGTAAACTCTTAAAGCCCAGTTATCATAATGTTCTCTGTGTGTGCTCGTATATTTAACGCAAAGACATGACATAATGAAGAGTGAAGTTATTGTTTTTCTCCTCGAAATAACAACATGGAACGCACTACTCTACTTTAAAATAAACCTACTTTTCAACAATCACTTCAGGGCTGAAACCGTAACCCTTTTTTAAGTGAATACCGCATTGCACACATTTGTGCTCACTCGCTAAACATTATTTTCCTCACAGCAGGGCTCTTATGCCTCGCCGGTATAGAAGTCAATGGCGAGGTGGCGATAAGCACGCCACAAGAGCCAATAGCTGCACTTTTATTACTTAACCTCAATACCAAAAGTTCTAATTTTGAGCTATAAAAGTCTAGACTATTTTCCAAATCAAGCATTCCAGTTGTCGCATTACACAGAACATGTACCATTACAAAATAATCGGTTTACTGGCAGTCCAGTTGGCGCTACTCGCTGCCGTCAGTGGTCGCGTCGTAACAAAGTACGAAAATGAAATTCTATATCCACCACAGACAAATTCACGCATTGTCGGTGGCGCAGCGGCACCCGATGGACTGGCGCCATATCAAATTTCCATGCAGAATCTACGCGGTCGTCACTTCTGTGGCGGTGCCATCATCGATCAGCGTTGGATAGTCACCGCCTCACATTGTGTGGCGGGCGCAACAGCTCCTAAAATACAAATCCTCACTGGCGCACAAAATTTGAAAAACAACACTGGCAAATACTACTACCCCGACCGCATTGTGATGCACACAAACTACAACCATCCGCCATATGCCAACGATATTGCGCTCTTGCACTTGAACGATTCGATTGTCTATGATGAACACACGCAGGCGGTGAAGTATGCTTACGAGCCGCTGAAGAAGGATGATGAGTTGGTGCTCACCGGTTGGGGTTCCATGGCGTTGGGTGGCTCCACACCGGATGTCCTGCAGACACTGACTGTACGTGTTGTGCCATATGAAGAGTGCCGCGCAGCACACACTGACAATTTGTCGAGCTACGTGGATGTGGGTCACTTGTGCACCTTCAATGATAACGGTAAAGGTGCTTGTCACGGTGATTCAGGTGGTCCGCTGGTGCATAATGGCACGCTGGTCGCTTTGGTCAATTGGGGATTGCCCTGCGCAAAGGGTTATCCTGATGTGCATGCGAGTGTGGCTTATTATCACGACTTCATACGCACTCAATTAGCCGCAACCACTGAGGTAGAGGCTTTGGAGAATTGAGCAATAAAGGAGAAGAATAATAAGGAAGTTTAGTTAAAATGAAAAATTCGGAAAAAAAATAAATAATAGAAATAATACAATTTTCATCGCCGAAACAAATTGATAAAATGGCGTAATTTGGACAAATTCTTTCGATGTCACGAGCGTAATTAAAAGAAATAATTGAGCTATATATAGCACACACTATATCCATGCTTTCTCAAAGATACGGTTCACAGTTGCACTATGAGTTTAAGAAAAATTTAGCTCCAAAAAGTATGCAAAATAAATTTGCCTAAGATTGTTTTCAACAAATACCCTGTAGGAATTTCAATTAATCTTGTGGTGAACTTTATAGGATTGATTAAAATTTTATTTAATTGAAAGTCTATTTCTAATTATTATTTATCCGTTATACAAATAATAGCATAAATACCTTTGTTAGATATCTTGTCCATACGTTCATATAAATGCGAACCAATACCTCAGTTTTCGAGTTATCGATCTGAAATTTTTCACACGTCCTTTTTCTGCCCAAGAAACCGCTCATTTGTCGAATCCGTCGGTATAGGATCAATAGAGCATATATGTAGCTGTCATACAAATTGAACGCACAAATTCCAGTTCTTGCATGGAAAACTTTTTCATCTGACAAGATATCTGTACAAAATTTGACATGGATAATTGTCTAAGACAATGTTGCAATATTTGAAGAAACAGATCAGATCGGACCATATTACCATATAGTTGGTATACAAGCCGACCGATAGAAATCGAGTTCTTGTATAGAAATATGACCAGAATGACGGGACGCTTTGAAGTCCGGGTGATTGTCAGTCTGTCCGTCCATCCGACCGTGCAAGCTGTTACTTGAGTAAAAGTTAAGATATATTGATAAAACTTGGGTCCATAAGAAATTCGGTATTGTTGATGGGCGTAATCTAACCACTGCCACTCCGACAAGATATCATTAATCGATATAAAGTGCAATAACAAAGTTGCATTAAGTTACAAAGCTATTTTATAGTACAACGAATTGCATTAAGAGATGCCCCCTCTGGTTTGAAAATCATTAAAAAGTAGATGCGGCCTCGCTCCCTAATAGGTTTAATGTACATATCTCCCAAACCATTAAAGCTTTGAAGTTTGAACAAGACAAATCTATTCGACTCTTCTTAAGACTGTGTAAAAATAGGTGAAATCGGATGATAACCCCGCCCAATTCTCATACAACGATTTTGTTAAAAACAACTGAAAGTTTCATAACTTCAAATTTTACATCCGGGATGGTACAAGAGCTGTTTTTAATCGATGTCAAAAATTACGATAGGCGTGGCAGCGCCCACTTTTGATGAAATAACACATCTCGGAACCTGCCCAACCGATTTAAATCAAATTCGGTGCATAAAAATATTATTTGTATTTTACAACTTGAAAATGATCGAAACCGGACGCAACCACGCCCCTTTCCCATATAGCAGAATATTAAATTTCATATGATTCTAACACTTCTCAGTATCAATGAATATATTCAGATAAAATATTCCACAAATATTACCTTTGGTATGTCATTTGAAGTGTAAAATTGTCAAAATCAGACCATAACTGTTCATGTCCCCAGTTACATATTATATTATTGCAAATCGGAGAAAGTCTCTTTCTGATAATGTATGCCTGTGCCAATGAAAATGAGAGCGTGTCTTTTTCTAATGACAGCGTATCCCTGTTCATAAAACCATGACCTAGCCCACATATAACCAATAACAGGATTTTCGAACATCCGACAGATTTTACTCCATATATTGGTGATAGTATGTAAGGTACCTTAGTGAAACTCAGAGAGCATTTTATTCTGTTAATAGTACAAGTATGTAGTAATGCCAAAAATATGTGCCATTAGTCCGTGAATTATTCAAATTCCCAAATACTACATATAATTATTTTCGATTTATAAAAAATCTTATGTCGAACATGTCGGTCAGATTGTGAGTTATATATTTATAAAATTGCTTGACAATGTGTTCTCACGTATACCTTAGCAATTTCAAAACTAATGTGTGCCTGCTCATTAGTTGCTCGGGCCCCAATATACCCTTTATAATGGTTTCCGACTTCTCATCGGATTTTATGGTAAAACCATTCAGATTGGTCAAAATTTTTGATACTTTAATAAAATTGTCCGTTTGAATTTTTTTCCTTAAAAATTATGTGGGTTTACTGAGTATGAATGGAGTTGGAATTTCGATTCTCTGATTGACGTTTTCCACATTAACTCAATATGCTAAAATTAGCCTCTCCGATTAAGTTTATGTCAGATATGTATATCTCATTTGAGGATGATTTGAATATAAACATGGTTGACGCTAAAAACTAAGTGAGCCTATGACTTTCAATATAAGTTAATAAGTTACCAAATTTGTTTTTAATCTATTTACCAGTGCGTCGAACAATGAATGTTGAATTCTTTCGCAAAAATTTTAATATAAAGTTTCGCCAACACCTGAAAGTATTTCCCGGACCTTGGCATTTACATGTTGAAAGTGTATAAAATGTTCGGTTACACCCGCACTGAGCGCTTCCCTACTTGTTTTGTTTTCTATTCTTATTAGTTGTCTACCGAAATAAATATTTCGTAATTTTTACAGAAATTAGTTTAAAGTTATTTTCAGAATCTGCATTTGTTTATATAAAATGCTAGCGAACCAATTTCGGTTTATCTTATCAAACATTGCTAGTCTTCTTCTGAAATTCTACCATGTATTATACTTGTACATATCTATTTCCAAGCTGCGTAGGTGCGCTGGTACTTTTGGTACCTGACTTTGAACATTTCCGCATTTAAATGAGTCATACAAACAAATTTTAAACTTCATTATAATAAGATTTTGAATTCGTTTACTCCAAATTAAGTATTCTTTTCCTTGCAAATAGTTTGTACTTTGCCCAAAAGTTCCCAACAACTCGCTACTTGTGGCAAAACTATGCTAATACCTTATCTCTACTTTCTTGTTTTCAAGTGCGGAAATATTTGATACAAACTTATTTACTAGATCATGAAATTACTTGATATTTTATGGACTTAAAATAAAACTTTATTAGGTCTTTCTTAAATTGTATTTAATATGGCTTATCGCTTCTGTTTATATCGCATTTTATTTTCCTGGTGGGCATGAAGCATGGGCATTTCTGATAAGAAGCGCCACTAAATTGATAATATTCAAACAAAAATAGACGTATAAAAAATAATATAAAAATGTTTGAATCTATATAATTGATTTACCCAAAATATTTTGTTTATAATTAATCACAACTACTAAAAATATAAACAGACGAAAGAAATGAATATTATTGTTATTCTGTCTAGGCAAAAATCACAAACTAGCCAGGACAGATAACTTTCAAGTGTTTCCTGTTCATATTATCAGTAGCAGTTTTTTGAGTTCCGATTTGTAGAAACTGTTGGAAAAGACACAAACGAAAGGCATATGAGTTTTACACTGCAGACTCATTAAAAACTTGTTCACATAATATCGAACCAACGTATCTCAAAATAGAGACCAATAACATCTGTTAACAGCACAGTTGTGGCTAAGATCCTTGAGATGCATTCTAATATGGGCAACGAAACATCGTTCGAACACCTTGTAATTAATTTCCAGCTAATAACACAGGTCTGTAACAAAATTGTATGTGGATGTTTTCAACTGAACTATACGCATTTAAGTGTTCTAAGGCTAGGTTATTTTGCAAAATTGAAATTTTATTAAAAACGGCGTGTTTTTTGGCTGACTTGAAGAAATGCTTAGAATCACTTCCAATCCCGGAAAACAAAGAGGGTAAAGGATTTGGTGGATGGACCAATTGTGGCATTTTACTTCACCTTCAGTAAAACATAAATCAGTGGATTCCCCACTGTATTTTAACGCCTTACAATATTTACAAATTATTACCATTTTCACAATTGTTACCGATTTGTCGGCACAATAATCTATTGCCAGATCATAGTGATACGCAGCTCGTTCCAGGATGACATTATGTCTTGATCGCTCAATTTCATTATGTCATGTCGCTACGAACTCGTCAAACTCTAAACCTACCTACTTCATTGTCACTCTCTGAAAAACGCAATTCTGTCATAGAAATATGACTATTTTCTTGATCTGCCTCTATCTTGTCCGTAATTAAATGTATTTAATCAAAGTGAGAAAAGTTCTCGCGCACTTAGCAGTAAAGTATCACTATCACAAAAGATCAACACGGTCAAGCTGTGAGATATATTATTGCAATTCGGAGAGAGTCTTTATGATAATAGTATACCTGTGTGTCAAAAATATATTGAATCTAGTGAATACTTCTCTTAGTCCCAATATACCTTATAGAAATATTTTCAAACTTCTTGGTGACTTCATACCGCATATATTGGCCAATATGTGAGTTATCTCATTGAAAATGAGAGAGATGACTATTTTTTTCTTGTAGACAACAAAACTTGAAATGTCACTATTACAAAGCATCTGATGGTTGTCAAATATGAAACATTATGATTGTGTTCAGAAATTTAATTTGTGACAAAACTTAAAATTTATCTATCCACATAAAAATAAACTGATTTATAGTTAAAAACTGAAATGAGATAAAATCAAGTTTATTTTTGACCTCAGAATAAATATGTAGTTCGAAAGATATAAAAATTCTAAGAACTATTCTCTCAATATGTTTTTTGAACGACGAGAGACACATCAAAGGAAAAACGAAAGCAGCCAAGCACTTCCATATTTATTTACCTTTTAAACCATATCTGAATTTATATAAATAATTCAATATCAAAATTGGTTAAATCGGTCCAGCCGTTCTCGAGCTTTACTGAGACTAACTAAGAGCAATTAATTTTTATGTATGTATGTATAGTATATAGATTTTGAAATTTTTCACATTTTTTTTACATTTTAAACGATAAATATTTTTATAACAATCTACTATGTCAATGTCGATATTCGCCGTGGCCAACGCGCAAAGGACCATAAATCTTTCGCAGAACTTTTCTCTCGAAAACTCGCAACGTCGACTTATCAGTTTTTGTCATCATCCGAGCCTCTGCACCACATAGCAGAACGGGAATTCTGAGTGACTTATAGAGGTTGGTTTTTGTTCGTCGAGAGAGGACTTTACTTCTCAATTGCCTACTCAGTCCGAAGTAGCACCTGTTGGCAAGAGTTATCCTGCGTTGGATTTCCAGGCTGACATTGTTGGTGATGTTTACACTGGTTCCAAGATAAACGAAATTATCTACGAGTTCAAAGTTATGACTGTCAACAGTGACGTGAAGCCAAGTCGCGAGTGCGACGACTGTTTGTTTGATGACAGGAAATATATCGTCTTGCCCTCGTTTACTGCCAGACCCATTTGCTTTGCTTCCTTGTCCAGTCTGGAGAAAGTAGAACTAAGCGCGGGTGTTGAGGCCGATGATAACAATATCAGAGACCCATGAAATTTTATTAATATCGCTCTATTATTCAGCATAAAATACTTCGGATACTCCATAGCACCAAAGAGGTCGTGTATTTTGAGTTTAGATATTTTCAATGTGATTGGGATTTAATACTTCATCACATTCTCTCAAGAGGCACATTTTGAACCCTGAACTTCACTTTTCAATGAGTATATAACGAACTCAGGCATTTCGAAAGGACTAATTGCCAGTCAATGTTTATATACTATGGTATTAGTAACTAGATGCTGACGCTTTAACAGTTTTCATTTTCCGAAAACGTTACAGGAAATGATCGTGAGAGATATTCAAGGTAGAAATAGAAGTACTATACATATAGTATAACTCGATTATCTAGTCGACAAAATCTATTTGACAAATATTTCCACTCTACAAACCCAGGAAAATATAAACATTTCAATTGTTCAATCAAATAAATTCAGTTTAATGTTTTAAAATATAGTTTTTGTGACTAAAGTTTTGTATAAAAAATTAAAGACTAAGTGATAACTTAAATATTTGTTCGCGAAGGCATTTTCTTCATATTTCTGCAACTCCAATAACATCCCATGTCACCCGAAGACTTAGCAAGCGTTATTACCCGCGATGGTACTGACAATCCAATCATGATAGTAGGCAACACTGGCAAACGTGTCCGGATAACCGATAGCGCATGGTTCACCACCGTTGACAACACCAACTTGTACGTTATTGGCATCGACCAATGGGCCGCCAGAATCGTAGCTGCAAGAACCTTTACTCTCCTTAGTCGATGTGCAAATGTGACCATCGCCGACGAATTTTTGATTTTTGACCGAAGTCAAGCAAGTGGCGTGATCCAGATACTTCAAACTCACTTTATTCAGTTTGCTAACAGCATTACCCCAAGCTTTAAGGCTGCCCCAACCGCTGAGCACCACACTATCGCCGTCCTTCAGTGTATTACTCGTAGCCAATTCCACGGCTGCAGTGTTGCTATCGAACTCAATCGGTTTGCTCAGACGCACCAAGGCAATATCATTGTGATACGTTGGTTTATTGTAGAGACAATGTACTTTCACGTCTTCCACAGTGTATTCGCCGCCGGGCTTATTCCATTCCACAGTGCCAGTGACGATCTTCAGGTATTGTTTAGGCCAATCCATGCAATGCCCCGCTGTTAAGATCCATTCCGGTGCGACAATGGAACCACCGCACACAAACTCGCCGAAGGTGTTCTTTATGGCCACTTGGTAGGGTATTGCGGCCAGCGCCACTTCATCACCACCTACAATGCGACCTTGAATGGGTACGTTGTTTGGTGTCGCATTGATGCCACGCGCTTCACAATTTGTCCGGAGCGTTAAAACGCTGAAAAGTATGATTGCTACTTTAAACATTTTCCGTTACTTCGCGCTCACGTATGTTTACTTTAAGGTAACTGAATTTAGTTTGATTTGAAACAGTGGGATACTTTCACTTTTATAGCTAACATGTGGACTAAATTCAATACGGCTGATAAGGGATGTACTACTGTGTGCGCCACACTGATAATTTCTAGCGGAAGCATTCGCAAACGAATGCTCACTTTCTTATCGCATTCTACGAGCTTCCAACGAAACGGAACGTTGCTCAGCGGCAGTGGGCCACGCAGTTTGGTCTTCGCCTCTGCAGGTGCCAGGCGTGTTAGTATAGACCACACTGTTTGTTGTTGTTTAGACACAACCTTTCTTTTTAATCGCTTCGACTACTGATATGATCTCTAATAATTATGATTTGGAAAACAGTAATAAATAATAGACAGCTATTGATTAGTCATAACATCCATAAATTAGGCAATGACTAGGAGCTTATACGTAATGCTTTGAAAAATACACCAAGTTCTTAGAAAATAACTATGTATGAATGAAATTGCCCTAGATTGTGTACGTATTCACTTTGGACTTTGTATCTTTTGACTGAGTGGAAGGTAACCGCAATCATTTCTTGCTTTTAATCTTCCCAAACTTCATTTCAAGTACCGTTTGGTTTAATTTCAAATTAGCGCGAGTGTAATATATTTAAATATATGATTGTGATAAGTAAATTTTGAGACGTCTGGAATACAGAGCGATTAGGTGAAGTAGAATTTTTTGTCGAAGTTTTAATCGCATAGACGAACGCTATGGAAATACCACACCCGAAATCGATTTTGTCAAATTTCAGAATCTCAGAAACTTCACCTTTGGCATTGTCCAATTACTTAATAACAATACGTAATGGATTTCCCCATGCAAGTGAGAGAAAGAGAGAGCGGAGAGAATGTTTTACTACTTCTGAGTCACCACCAGGAAATACTGTACCGAAGTACTTACACGAATGGGCAGATAGGCTGTTTTTGAGTTTTCTTCTTCTTCTTCATTGCCGTAGACACCGCTAACGCGGTTATAGCCGAGTTAACAACAGTGCGCCAGTCTTTTCTTCCTTTTCGCCGCTTGGCACCAATTGAAGATTCCAAGTGTAGCCAGTTCCTTCTGAACTTGGTCTTTCCAACGGAGTGGAGGTCTTTTTCTTCCTCTGCTTCCCCCCGATGGATACTGCGTCGAATACTCTCAGAGCTAGAGTGTTTTCATGCATTCGGACGCCAAGACTTAACCAGCGTAGCCGCTGTCTCTTAATTCGCTGTACTATATCAATCTCGTCGTATATCTCGTACAGCTCATCGTTCCATCGACTACTGTATTCGCCGCTACCAATGCGCAAAATACCATAAATCTTCCGCAGAAACTATCACAAACTTGTAACGTCGACTCATCTGCACCATACAGCAGGCCGGGGATGAATGACTATTGGAGTTTGGTCTTTGTTCGTCGAGAGAGGAGTTTACTTCTCAAGTGCCTACACAGTCCTAAGTAACACCTGACACAAGAATCATTCTGCGTTGAATTTCGCTGCTCACGTTGTTGTTGGTGCCAACGCTGGTTACCAGATAGACCAAATTATCTACGACTTCGAAGTTATAGCTGTCAATAGTGACGTGGGAACCAAGTCACGAGTGCGACGACTGTTTGTTTGATCTAGAGAATCTCCTCTATCCGACCATACCCATTTTACTCCTGAAATCCTGGGGCGGTATACTTAAGTTTTCCCCAAAATCCCCACGTCAACTTTCGGGAAGATATCTCACCAATTAAAAAAGTTATGCATACAAGAACCTGATTTTGTGCGCTCAGCAGTATGCTACAGTGGCACGATATCAGCGATCCCGACAAATGAGCGGCGGCTTTCGTAGGAAAAAACGTGTACAAAATTCCATATCGATATTTCAAAAACTAAGGGACTACGTCGAATATATTCAAACCGATTGACATGGTTAAATCGTCTCCGGCTGAGCCTTAATGGGGTCTCCAACAATACCTTCGCGGCTAACTTAAGGGGTTACATGCGTTAACGGGTTTCAAAAAACGATTTTTTTATTGACTTAAATTTTCAAGTTTAACCGAGTAATAGTTTCGGAGATACGACCTTTAGAACTTGTGCGCTGGAACTCAAATCTTTAAATGCGTTTTTCTCGAAACTGTGTTTTTGAAGTCCGTTGGCAAGATTTCTCGAGAGCTACTAATCGATCTTCATAAAATGTTGCACAGGTTTTTGAGATACAATTCTTAAAGACTTGTTTTTCGATTATAACTATTTGAAAAGAAATGTCGCGAAATTTTAATTTTTTTGTAAAAATGTCTGCTAAAAATCCAATTCTCAGTTTTTTTTTCCTTTTCCAAATTCTAAGTTAAGGTTTTAACTGATTTTTTCATTTTTTCCACTTTAGAGGATCCTGTAAGGAGTTATCCTGCCAACGCTTGGTCAATGATTTTGTTGATCAGCTTAGCATAATTTTCCCTTTGGCAAGAACTGTTCGTAACGAGCATGTGCAAAAAGAATAGAGATTAGAGGCGACTAGTTGGTAACACAAAGTTCGAAATCAACAGAGAGTTCTGAGAAATCCGTTTACAATCATTTATGAATGTTTTATATATAAGACCCACTTTCGCAGGCCGCATTTGTATACACTTCTTCAAATTTACTAAATATATACTATATATACTATTTTATCTAGGCATGGAAATCTTGCAAAGTTCTGGCTTACCTTATCAGTTAGTCTGTAACTTTTTTTCTAGCACCAGACGAGCAACGGTCACGTACTTCTATTACCGCCATGTTAAATTTCTTTGTTTTTAGGGAAATTTCCATTATACACCTGCGGACAGTATTGTCGAAATCGCATGATTTAGTTAATCGATAAAGCAATTAATACATTCTAATTTAATCGGTTCTATTACTGAAATCTTTCTGATCTCCCGTTGAAATTCTTCTGTGCCCGTTTTTTAACTACTTTTAAATAGATAAGGATTTTTTCGGTACAAAGTTCATCGAATAGATCAATCAACATATACTCGTACAATTAACGAGCGTACATACATACATATATTTACACACACACCCTGCGAAATAAAACTTCAAACCAGTTAGTTCATGTTTTATTCATAGTTAATCCACAAACAATTGTAGATTTTAGAGTATCACTTTTACAAATTATGAATCACTATTTTGTTAAGTTTGCTGACAGCCATTTATGGTTGAGCGTATCCAGTCAGCATGATATGACATTTTAGCAAATACATCGGGAAAACCGCGACCACATGGTATACCCCAATTGCCGACACCGACCAGTTGTCCCTTCGCATTGACCAACGGACCGCCGGTGTCGCCATGACATGCGCCCTGGCCGACTGGCGATGTGGTACATAAATGTCCCATATCCACATCTTCCGAACCACCGTATGCACTACGACACTTCTCGTAGGGCAAATACTGCACGCTCAACTGCTGCAATGCATTAGGATAAGCTCCTCCTTCCACAGAGCTACCCCAACCGGTCATCGTAAGTGTTTCACCCTCCACCAATTCGTCCTCATCAGCGATTGTGATGTTCTGGGTCTTGTCATCGTAAGCGATCAGTGTGGCTAGCTCTAAGAGCGCGATATCATTATGATATAACGGTTTATCGAAATTGCAGTGCACATGAATTGCCGATACTGCGTACCACCATGCTTCGCCCATCCAATCATTGGTGCTGGTCACCACCATGATCCAACTCTTTTGTAGTCCACTGACGCAACTTGCCGCTGTCACCACAAATCGATCGTGTATGATCGCGCCACCGCAAAAGTGATTGCCGTAAAGGTTTTGTATGCTAACTTGCCAGGGAGATGATGCGGCGATAGCTTCTTGTCCGCCGACTATGCGTCCAGTCGCGCCAGCAGCACCACTGGCTTCGGTGGGTCGTGTGTTACGGTAACGTAATCCTTCGTAAGGTTCACCGTGCATACGTAGCGCATAGCTGCAAGTAACGGCTACGGCTACCAAAATGGTAAAAAATATGTTGAGTTTAGCAAAAAACCACATTCTGTTGCGAGTTATTTGCTGGATATCCAAATACAATCTGTTCTAAGTTTTGGATAGTACTTAAAATTTTATATTGTCGATACTACCAAAGTCATATATCTGGTATTTCTTATCTAACCGTTATGTTAATGGTTTTATTAATCAGCGATAATATCGTTTTTATCAGGTCCACAGTTTGGTATTTGGATAAGAATTATTGAAGGGAGCTTCAAGTAGTTTCGATCATAAATTCAATGCATTTAAACTTGATCGACGGAAGTTAAAAGTTTTGATAATAATTTTGGGCGATAAGATCAATATCTATAATGAATAAATGTATGCGTTTTTATGCGAGAGAGAGATGAACTGGTTCGGACCATCGCGTGCTCTATCAAAATTAGTTTAGTCAGAAACTTATTCCAATGGCAATGTACAAGTATTACTGAAATTAAACCCTTCGAACTTAGAGCATACGATAGAGCAAATTTTACCGCCAATATGACCTACAACAAGAAAAAAGTTAATTTCGATTGCACTTTCACAATTAGAAAATATTTCAAAGAAGAACTGGATATTTATTTCAGATCGATATCACAAAAACTGAGGGACTAGTTCGCATATATACAGACAGACAGACGGGTGGCTAAATCAACTCAGTTCAACATTCGGTTCATCATTTATGCAGAGAATTAAGCCACTTATGCTTTGAATAAAATGTCGGCCAAATGACCACCACGGCTCCGTTTTCATAACTCTCCACCCATTTACACCAATCTTCAATGAACCGGTATAGCGTTTGGGCTGGAATTTCGGTTATAGTTTGAGGATTTGACTTATCCCAATAGCAACAATTTTGATTGCTGACGAAGCCATTAAGCCAGAAAGATAAATTTTCGGCGAAGATATTTTACAGTTGCCACCGGAGAACGTGAATTTGGGTAATAATTGTGAAACGTGACATGACACTGAGCAACTTTGATTCAAACCGTAAACAAAGATGTCCTCCACAAGCTGTCAAAAACACGTCATCCCTATTAATAGCCGCTGTATATTTTAATGTGGGCTATGCCGTTTCGGTAATACATCCTGTTCAGAGTATAAAAAAGATCACGGAAGTAATTGATAGAAATTTATACTAAAAAGTTAGAACTACTTGATTGAAGGAGTATTTGTAAGTTTAACGACAGCCAATTCTACATTACGTGATTTGACATATTCTACCCAAAGGAAGAAAAATCCTTTTGACGTTCTAACCCTATCTGAATCATACTGACAACATTCGACAATTCATATAGCGGACAATCGACGTCTTGAACAAAGCTACAACCAATATCTGCATGAACTCTATCTCTCTCTCTCTCTATTTAAATGAAGAGCCCTCCCTACCTTGTTAAGAATTACTCTGTTTTACATAGTTTACTTACCAAAAATAATGAATAAAGTGTTTAGTTCTGAGTTTCGGGTACTACTAGTCCGTTCAACACAGCAATAAACCAATATTCACACATTTGTAAACATAGTATACATATATACAGGGTTTGTCCGGAAAGTAATAGGACTGATTTTCTTCCGCCGCGACTGTACTTCGAAGCGTGAGCGCAACGACTGCATTCGGTAGAGGGCATTCCTAGCTAATGACGAGCGGCTGGTCAGTTGTTTCCGAGCACCTGGAGAGTCAGGACAAACATTTTCGAGGGACGTGTTTCTGTGAGTGGTGCAAGCCGAAAATGCAGCGTTCGTTAGAGCAGAGGTACGCGATAAAATTCTATGTGAAACTCGGTAAATCTGCGACAGAGACGTTTGATATGATCAAGCAGGCTTACCCAGATGTTGCATTAGCAAGAAGTGGTGTGTTTCGGTGGCATCAGGCCTTTTTGAAGGTCCGGGAAGAGGTCGCTGATGAAGATCGTGCTGGGAGACGTGCGATTTCGACAAACACCGACAATGTGACTCGTGTGCGCAAAGTGTCAGACCGTCGACTATGTATTCGCTAGTTGTCCAGATGTTAAATTTATCAAAATATGTGAGGTTCATGACATTGTGATGGAACACTTGAATATGCGCAAGGTGCGCACGAAGATGGTCCCAAAAGTGCTCACTGACGACCAGAGATTGCGGCGAGTGGAAGTGTGCCAAGAAAATTTGATAATGTGTGAAAGTGACTCCCAATTTTTTAATAACGTAGTCACTGGTGACGAGTCAAGGATCTTTGAGTACAGTACCTGAAGAGGCCGATGAAAACCAAGCACTTTGAGACAACAAAGGGGATCCCAGCAGCATGCACCTCTGCTCTTAAGGTTATACCGGAGAATGCCTTCCGTGACGCCTTTAATGCTTGGAAATCGCGCTGCCGCGCTGCATCGACGCAGAAGAAGTTGTAGTTGTAACGATTAGTTAAATAATTTTTTTTTAAATCGACTCAGTTCTATTACTTTCCGGACAAACCCTCTATGTATGTATATATACTATTGTGCACTCCATTAACTCTGTTAGCATAGATAGGATTAGGAAAAGTACTAGTTTCATGTCGAAGATAAAAATATTGCCAAACTATTAAGCGCCTATTTCACAAATTTATACTTTTTGAAATATAATAAAATTTAGTACATATCTACGCCCAAGCAAAATATCATAAAATAATCACAAATTTTCTAAGAAGTGCCGTAACGAACAGTTTAATCTTTTTCAGAACTACTTGACCAATAAAATGACGCGGCAGACTTACTAAAATTTGTTTTATTATTGTTATTGTTTTTTTCCTTCAATATATATTGATAAAAGGTTGGCTTATTATCTTCGGCTTATCAGCGAAGCCAAAAATTACTACATATCTATCTCACTTCTGCAGTGGCTGACCATTTCTTGGACATTTTTGGATATCTTTTTGGACGCAGAATTGCAAAAACCCAACAAGTATAAATATAAATACCTACATTGTCGATAGACTTATTATCCCTACCTTATATGATACCAATTATGGGGTCAATAAAACCAAACGCTTTAAAGTAAGACCGTCTATGCCAGTTTATTGTTGGTAATTCTGATATTACAGCTTGGTACACAATAAACAAGTATTTGACCATAAATATAGGTGCATGCATATGGGGCTCGTAAACGATAAATTTATTATCTTCGAAGCAATAAGCTCCGGCGAACCCGATCACACTCCACTTACCATTAGACTGCATGAATTCCCGCATATAAAACTAAATTTCTAAATTTACTTAAGTCATATTTACTTATATTGTGTGTAGACCAGTAGCAGTTGGTGTCGCTAGTAAAAGTATTGCATGCAAGCGAAGCGTGTTAACATAATGTGGCAACCGTGTGGTTCAAGCGATGCCTACGCGCTTCTCTTCTTAGTTTGTCTCAGTATTGGTGGCGAATACACGCAGGCCCTACGTATACCACCTGAATATAGAAATTATGATGCCAATGAAAACAATGGCACATCAATTGAAGGTCGTATCGTGGGCGGTGTGGCGGTGGCGGAGGGTGCCGCTCCCTATCAAGTGCTAATCAAAACCATCTGGGATTCACATGTTTGTGGTGGTGCCATCTTATCAGAGCGTTGGATACTCACCGCTGGCCATTGTGTGGAAGATTTTCCACTAGAATCATTACGTATTGTTGTTGGCACGAATAAATGGAGTCAACCGGGTGCCACATTCCGACCGGAGCTCGCCTACCGTCACTGTCGTCAAGATATGCCGATGTATCAAAATGATATTGCTGTGGTGCGTCTCAACGGCACCATCACATTTAATAATGTCACACAACCGATTGAGTTGCATACGCAACCACTTAATGCTGGCGATCTTGTTGCAATGACGGGCTGGGGTAGTCCGCTGTTGAACCAGCCGAATACGGAGTTGCTGCAAACACAAAACTTTACGGTTGTCTCCCGCGCGGAGTGCTTAGAGCGTTGGGAGAATCACGAGGGTGTTGGTTATGGACACATTTGCACATTTAGTAGAGAGGGTGAGGGCGCTTGCAATGGCGACTCGGGCGGTCCGATAGTTTATAAGGGGAAGTTGGTTGGTTTGGTTAATTGGGGTGCACCCTGTGCGAGAGGCAAGCCGGATATGCATGCGAGTGTCATATACTATCGGGACTTCATTGAACGTTCGTTGGAGCAATGTACGCGACAGCGGGCATAACGGTCTTTTTGCGACGAAAAGTGGCTGTGATTTTTTAGTTTTTAAAAATTATTTCACAATTATAATAAATATCATTTTGATTCATGTAAGTATATCGAAATATTTTTGTTGTGATGCTGATGTGTTTAAAATTAGCGTCTGAGTTTTAGTTTTTTATACTTTATTTTTCTATCTTCTTTTTCTGTTGGGTTTGAGTAAGTGCTCCTCCCTCATTGGTAAATGCTATTCTCAGTAGCTAATTTAATTTATAATGTATTATATAACATCTTAATCATTGGATACTAAAAGCTTTATGCACTCGTCAGCGGCGATCCTGCATGCTTTCTGTGACTAGGCTGGGATCAGTCGGACGTTTGATCTTTGTGTAGAAACTGGAGATCAGCAAAACCTCTCTTCTATTGAGTTGAAATTTTATTTAGGAGCGGTTAAGATATTTAATCCAGAGAAAATTAAATAGTTCGGAGAGGAGTATTGTTAATATCCAACGAATACTGTGGGTAGTCTACTATATTACACATAAAGCGCCAACATTACTGCTGACGGGACGTCGGTCGATGATTATGACGTCAAAACAGTCCAACAATCTAGCAAATGGCGTTCCGAAAAACCCACGTCAAAGTCGGAAAAAACAATGTTATTTTTCCTTTTCTTTGATTACCTTGGTGTAGCTCACCTTGAACACGTTCCACCAGGTCAAATGGTCAATACGGAATAATATTTGGTCTTTTTGAGGCGTATACGTGAAGCAATTCGTCGTAAACGACCGGAGTTTTGTGCAGAAAAGTCATGATTTTATACCCCGATAATGCGCCGTTATATTCTAGCGTGACTGTGACTGACTTTTTAGCCAAACACGTAATGAGAGACACCGCTCAGTTAACGTATTTGTCAAATTTGGTTCCCAGTGATTTGATTGAGTCTGCTAACAGCCAGCCATTATTGTAGAAATCCTTTTTGAAATTAGTTAGAAAATTAGATCGGCCACAGGAACTGAGATGTGTAAGAATTTTTCAGGAAATTTCGGAATGTATCTTTATTGAAAAAGGACAGGAGAAAGAGGAGAGCACCAATATAAAGAAAAGCCCAAGTCTTTGAAAAATATATAATTTTTATACCCTCAACACCATGAAGACTGTAAAAAATTTATACTTCAATTATCAGCATGACGAGTTGAGTTGATTTAGCCATGTCCGTCTGTCTGTATGTACGAATTAGTCCCTAAGTTTGAGATTGAGGTCTAAAATTTTGACTCGTTTTCTCCTCAAGAAGCTACTCATTGGTCGGAAACTCCGATATCGGATTACTATGTCTCGGAGCTGCCATACAAACTGACAGCTCAAAACCAAGTTCTTGTAAGTTTTATTTTATGTTTGTTAAGGTGCTTCGGTGCAACCGAAATGAACGTTTTTCTTTTTTGAGTCAAGTTTCCTTTTTGTTCTAAATAAAAATATCGACTGCAAGACCACTTAAGTCCCTAAAATAGAATATAATATTTAATGAACTTAACCGTATTTTAATTCTATTAAAGTTGAATTTCTTTTACTCGAATCACAATACTTGACTAGAAAACTTCGAGTTTGATTTCTATTGCCAATTCAAGAGTTCGAGTAATGGAAAACTTAGAGTTATGGAAATTCAACTGTGATTAAAACTCTGAAGAATTAATTATAGAAAAACCGGCTGAGAGCGTGTATTTCCCTTTTTTTTGATCCTGTCAAGTTACAAGAGTATGAAATGTTCGGTTACACCCGAACTTAGCTCTTCCTTACTTTTTTTTTATTGCTTGTTGGGTAGATAAATTCACTACCGATAGGTGTATGTATGTATGCAATTGTGTGCTTGTGTATAGAGTTACATTTTATCGAAATTTGGATATAATTCCACGGCCATAAATGAGCAGTACAAAATGAGATAAATCGGTGTAAGCACCAGCGGTTTTTCCACTCAGTCACTTCGCTCAACTCAAGCTATTCAAACGCTTGTCCGATTCGGTGGGCGAAAGTCAAAGTCCAAATTCAGTAAAAATAACTCCAAAATGCATTTGCGGCGCATAATTTCGATATTACTCCTCTACATTATCGTCACAACGACGGCTAAGCGCTTGATCAAGCCCAGTGAGCGTCTGTTAGCGCGTCAGAATGTAAATGCCAGCGCTCAGCAGGAAGGACGCGTCGTTGGCGGCACAAATGCCGATCCAGGATTCGCTTCATATCAAATATCCATACAAGGCCAATATAACGGACATTGGTGTGGTGGCAGCATAATCGACAAACAATGGATAATAACCGCGGCACATTGCATTGATGGCTACAATCCGCCTTATCTGCGCATCATAACGGGCACTGTGGAGTGGGATCAACCGCGCGCTATCTATTACGCCGACGAGTTTTATACACACTGTAACTACGATAATCCAGATTTTGCCAATGATATTGGACTCATACATTTGAATGATTCCATCGTGTTCGATCAATATACGCAAGCGATACCATTGGCGTCGAAGCCGTTAGAGGACAACGCTGAAGCTATACTCACCGGTTGGGGTGACATGGCCTTCGGTGGTCCGAGCACAAATATATTGCAGAAACTCACATTACGGCACATGAGTCACAAGCGCTGTGCGGAAGTATATGAGGATGAGGGGATACTCGATGTGGGTCACATCTGCACATTCACCAAAGAAGGTGAAGGTACCTGTAGCGGTGACTCTGGTGGTCCTTTGATTAGTGGCGGTGAACTGGTCGGCCTCGTTAATTGGGGCCGGCCGTGTGCTGTGGGCTATCCAGATGCATATGCAAGTGTTTACTTCTATCGTGATTGGATACGTCGCGTCATGTCGGGCACATGCAAGACATGCCACTGTGAAGCTAGTAATTATCCTACATTTGGGAGTAAAAAATAAATACTGAAAAATTTTAATAAAATATACTCACTCAGTAGAGAGTTGTGTTAAATGTTTTGAGTATTGGTGTTTTGATATTTTTTTTAAATTTCTGGTAATTAATTGGTTAAAAAACAAGGTTAAAAGTTAACCTCAGTTGCACTGAAGTCATAATAACGTTCAAACGTACATTTTATTATAGCATAAAGTAGTATAGAAATATTCTTAGCTTGCATTTTATTGGTCAGTTTATGGCAGCTATATGCTATAGTGGTTCAATCTAA
Source organism: Bactrocera neohumeralis (assembly GCF_024586455.1). NCBI lineage: Eukaryota > Metazoa > Arthropoda > Insecta > Diptera > Tephritidae > Bactrocera > Bactrocera neohumeralis. The sequence continues at coordinate 56,692,750 of NC_065919.1, forward strand.
AAAATTGGAAAATTATAGCGCTACTTTGGACAACAATCTGTCCCAAATTTCTTGAAGATATCTTGTGAAATAAATAAGTTGTTCATATAAAAATCTGATTTTTATTATTTAATTTTTCCGTGAGTACCTTCTTAGAAAGAAAAGACCGTGTGCAAAATTTCAGACCATTATCTCGAAAACTGAGGAACTAGTTTGGGTATATAGACTACAAAATTGAAAGCCAAATTTGATTAAATCACTCCTTCCATAGAAATTTTATGTGCCATCTTTTCTCAAGTCTCTCACAGCTTTCTCATTATCCATAGACCGTAACTCTTTACACATGATTTTTAGTCAAAACATCTGACAGTCTTAGGGAATCAGTTAAGTTCAGTAATTTTCCACAAAAAGTCAGAGACCCTTTGTATTTGAAAGCCAAGTACTAGAGATATTTGGGAATTATTTGAAATTTTTCAGGAGGCACGCCATAATCAACAAATTGGATTTAGAAAACCAAGTATATAAACAAATAAAACACTCAGTGTCAAGTCATTGGTATATTTTAGGTACGTGAGCTATATTCAATTTATCCAAAGGATGCTTAACAAACACATGATGCTGTTGTTCGAAACAGAACTCAACATCAAGGCCCGTTCATACATTTTCGACAAAATAAAACGAAACAATGAGGCCCGCATCTCAAAATCCTCATAAATTCCTTAGATGCACACAAATACATAGAGCTACGAAAACCCGATTATATTATAACCAGTTATAACTAGTCAGGTTTGGGATCATATAGCAAAAACCCTGACTATGAGCTATATAAATATTTAAGATATAAATTACATGCTCCTTGAGTTCCGCCATATTTTATTTTATCATTCCTTAATATAATAAAGGTGATTTGATAGAAAACCCGAGATAAACAGTTATGATTCCGGACACTCTTACCCGTTGTAAACAATGTTCTACTTTGAAAGAAAACAATATGGACGAGGACCATATCTCTTATTCTATTCTAAAAAAGAGACAAAAAATAGATGTACGCTTATAACAAAGCTCACAGCCACTTCAAACAAAAACTATTATTATTTTATTATATTACTTTATTTTTTTTTTTTTAATTTTCTTATTGAGTCCTCTCATTGATTTTCAATCACATCTTCAATATTATTTTAGCAATAACTCATTCAACTAAAACATTTCGTAGTACCGCTCGTTACACGACGGATCCAATCCGTATAGAAATAGGTACTCGCGTGCGCATCTGGATAGCCGACGGCGCAGGGCATACCCCAGTTAACTAAACCGACCAATTTTCCATCGTTCACCAAAGGACCACCCGAATCGCCATGACACGCACCTTCGCCATACTTCGTATATGTGCACATGTGTCCCACATCCACATCTGGATCGTCATCGTGCATTTCTTTGCAACTTTTATGTGGTAAATATTTTAAGTAAACAATCTGCAGATTGTCGGGTGTATCACCGTACAATTCAGTTGAACCCCAACCCGTCAATATGACCTCATCGCCTTCCGTCATCTGCTCCGTCGGCAACGCTATGGGTTGGGTTCTATCGTTGAACACAATAGATGAGTTCAATCGTATCAACGCGATATCATTGTGGCTGCTCGGATTGTTGTAGCGACAGTGTATATGTATGGAGCTGGCATAATAAGTGGCGTTCGGCTTCTGCCATTCGACGGTGCCTGTAGCGACCATTATATTCTCGGGATCTCTATTGGCAAGACAATGTCCGGCAGTTGCGATCCAATTCTCGTTGATTATGGCGCCACCACAGAAATGATAGCCATACCAGGTTTGTAAAGACACCTGATACGGTGCCTGACCTAAAGTGGCATTAGTTCCTCCTACTACACGACCCTCAAACGCACCTTTTACGTAATTCTTTGGATACTTGATTAATTTGGCCTCGGCGTGGGCACACAAAAGTAGTGCGAGTAAAAGAAATACCTTCATGGTGTATAGCTATAACGTTTATAATGAAAGTTTATTTAACTGGTCATTAGAAAACTTTGGATAAACCTGATAATACGTAAATTAAAAACTTATCTTTAGATATCACTAACAAAATTTTATCGTTGAACTCATAATTTGGATAATAAAATTTATGGATTTTAATGTGCGGAAGGCGAAACAAAAACATACAAAAATTGCATGTGGCACTGAGTCAGCTGATGTTTTGATATTCATATTTCCTATGAGAGATAATGTATACTTAAATTACGAGGAGGGAAGCGTCAATTGGCGTCATTAAAGGCTTGGGATTTCATTTTGTTAGTAAATAATTGACTGAAAACAAGTAAAGAAAGGCTAATTTCGGGTGTAACCGAACATTTTACACTCTCGCAGTTTACAAGGGCCAAAGCAGGGGAAATACTTTCAGGCGTTGGAAAAGCTTTATTTTAACATAAGGCTAAGAAGACTAAATGTAATATCTTGAGTATATGAAGAAAAGATTAACCAGGCATCCATTATTGACCCCCATAAACAGCTAAAAGTTAGCAATAAAGTCGGAAATCATAACTTCGGACATATTTGGGCTACGAGAAGGTCTGGACCGACTGCGTTAACTTGTGATATTACACCACTATATTCCGGAGAGTCCTTGCACTCTTGTAAAACTGACCCACATATGTGTCATAAAGTCTGCTAACATAACCAAAATCATTATTTGTAGAACGTATGATAGCTGAGACACTTATTGACCAGTTTTAACCATTTTCAGCATTAAAATATAGTATGCGTTTGCTTAATTTTGATATCTTATCTAATATAAGGACTGATTTATACGGTATAAAACCAACTCGAAGTTTGAAATCCTTATATTATATATATGGCATTACTCCTTGACCTGATATGATAGATTTTTGGTATTGCAACATTTTATTACCAGAAGAAGTTATAATTATCATTAAGAAACCTTGCAGGTTGACTGGTATATACTGCATAAAGTCAACCGGAAGTTCGAAAACTTTTATATTAGATAAAGAAAAGACCATCTTTGAATTAAAATAAGATATCATCAGCTATAGACACAGACGTCCACATACACGGTATCAGGAGGCTTAAATAATAATGAACTGTTTATCAAAAATTTTACACTTGAGATAGCATCTAATAAATCTTTCTATTTGTGCAAAGTGTTAAGCCAGCATATCGTTTGGTGTGTGATTTGTATACGAAGAATCATATGGAAATTAAAATTGTGTTATATTGGAACAGTCTTGAGTCCAAAGAAGTATCATCGAACTCTAGACCTGGAGCAGTCGAATGAAATCTTTGGCATCAGATGATGACCAATTTGAAGTAACAATATGGTTGTCTTGTTGCCTTTGATTACAGAGTCTACTCCAATGTTTTGGATCATTATCTTCTTAGAGTATACAATAATAGTTATTTTTGTCATAAAGCATTTCAGCTGTCTTTACTAAACCCTTAACAAAAAATGTTATTATTCCAACGGCGTTCAAGTTTTCTGTGAAGCACCACAAAACCACATATCCATGAGAAGACAAACATTTCGAAACATTTGAGGTATTTAAGACTCCTTTGAAAATTTGCCCATTTCATAGACAGGTATAAAGAGCTGAACAATACAAAAATTGGTTGATGATTTCCTCTGCTCAATGACGCCTTTTTATACTCCTGAAACATGTTGATACAGAGAACTATATAATAGTTTTGTTCACTTAACGGTTGTAAGTAACTCTTAAAACTAATCGAGATAGATATAGGGGTATATATACAGGGTTTGTCCGGAAAGTAAGAGGACTGATTTTCTTCCGCCGCGACTGTACTTCGGAGCGTGCGCGCACAGACTGGATTCGGTGGAGGGCGTTCCTAGCTAATGTTCGAGCGGCTGTTCAGTTGTCTCCGAGTACTTGGAAACTCAGGAGCAACTCGGTAAATCTGCGACAGAGACGTTTAATATGATCAAGCCGGCTTACTCAGATGTTGCTTTTGCAAGAAGTGGTGTGTTTCGGTGCCACCAGGCCTTTTTGGAGGGCAAGTGGTTGTTGATGAAGACCGGAAGAATGAGCAAATCCAAAGTGAAAACGATGCTGATTGTCTTTTTTGACATCAAAGGCATCGTCCATCATGAATTTATTCCTCCTGGACAAACCGTCAACGCCAAGTTCTACTTGGAAGTCCTCAAGAGACTCAAAGGAAGGGTCAATCGGGTCCGACAAGATATCGCAGCCGATTGGAAGTTGCACCATGACAACGCCCCGGCTCACACCGCCTTTTTTGTGAACAGCTACCTAACCAAGGCCGGCATCCCACCGCTTCGGCAGCCGCCCAACTGCCCAGTTGTGGCCCCCCGGACTATTTTTGTTTCCTTCCAAGCAGCATGCACCTCGGTTCCCAAAGCGATTCCCGGGGGAAGGTGCCATAACTAAGCACTAATCTAAGATATAATACTCTAGTGCGGCAAAAGGAATCGCAGTAGCAAGGGCAACAAATTTTGAAAAATTGGGCAATTGGACAATCAAGATTGTTTAGCGCAAATATTACAAGAACTCCTACCAACTTCCATACCGTTGGATGAAATCGAAAGATAACCCATATCTTCCTATATAACGGTACTGTTAACGACTACTAAAAGCGCGATTAATCAGTAACTAATTATGGCAGAGACAATAAATTTTACCTCCGAGATGGTGTGAGAAGGATTTATGGGAGCCGGTCTGTAAACTTAACGATGGAGATGGCATCACATATCGACCAGAGCGACTGATTTCGACTAAATTTAATACATGACATTTTTCTCATTTTCCTATGTCACAGTGCGTAATCAGATTACAACCACGCCTACTTCCATATAACACAGTTTTAAATTCCATTTGATTCTTTCACTTTCATGTACAAAAATTAAAAAATAATTAATATAACGGGACACAATTTTGCATTAACAATTCTTTTAAAGTATGTCACCTTATGACTAAAAATTTCTCAAATCTAACCAAAACTTTTCAATCTCCCAAGTAGAGAAAATTTGGCCCCCAATATCTACAGTTGATTTTCGACCGAAAATATCGGTCAATGTTTTGGATATACTACAATTGAAATTCAGAGAAAATCTTTTCCTGATAGCAATAGCAGATTTATGGTCCTTTGCGCATTGGCCACGGCGAATATCGCATTCGATGGAACGATGAGCTGTTCGAGATATACGACGACATTGACATAGTTCAGCGAATTAAAAGACAGCGGCTACGCTGCCTAGGTCATGTTGTCCGGATGGATGAAAACACTCCAGCTCTGAAAGTATTCGACGCAGTACCCGCCGGGGGAAGCAGAGGAAGAGGAAGACCTCCACTCCGTTGGAAGGACCAAGTGGAGAAGGACCTGACTTCGCTTGGAATATCCATTTGGCGCCACGTAGCGAAAAGAAAAAACGACTGGCGCGCTGTTGTTAACTCGGCTATAATCGCGTAAGCGGTGTCTACGCCAATTAAGAAGAAGAAGAAGATAGCAATATATTAAAAATTGGTTGAATCAGGTCAATATTTCTCTGAGCTTCCATATAAATTTTCAAACTCAAAGGTGACTTTCTACCGCATATATCGACCAATATGTGAGTTATCCCAAAGAAAATGAGAGAGTGTATTTTACTCATAACAGTGTATCCTTGTGTCTAAATTAGATAAAATCGGGTGAAGTCTTGACCTAGCTCCCATACAACTAACATCAGGATTTTCGAACATCCGGCTGACTTTACTTCTTATGATTGGTGATTGTATTTGAAGTACCTTAATGAAACCCAGGGGACATTTTTTAGTCTGTGGTTTGTTAATAGTATGTGTTACTAGCAAAAATATATAAAATTAGGACAATATTACCCCAACTACTCTATATAAAATTTTGGTTTCTCTAACAAACCTTATGCCGAATAGGTCGCCAGTGTATAAGTTATATATATTATGGTATCCGCGCCTCTGGTTGACGTTTTACACCTAAGGATATTTTCCTGCAAGTTGCAAAAGTATAAATTGTTCGGTTGCACCCGAACTTAGCCCTTCCTTACTTGTTTCAATGTGTGTTTTTGAAAGTATTTCGTTTGATTACAATAACATATTGCTTTGTTTGCGAAATCTCCGAAGTCGTTCCCATATTGTATTTAAAGATATATCATATCTTTTTTCAATCAAAAATTTTCTAGCTTTTCTTAGACCGAGTATTATGTTTTTTTTCTCAAAAAGGAGAAATGGCTTTATTCATGCTCTTAGATATCTTGTGAATCCTCCCTCTTTATGGCTTGTCATCAATGCTTCCAATTTCTTCATAATGGTCAGACCACCTCTTCAAAAATGTATAACTCATATTTAATTACCTCGCATTTTTCACTTGTCCATATGGAATCTTTAGGATGCTTCGTTAGAAAGGTTGCTGCAAAACATTTCTTAAACTGAGCTTTCAATTTTCTTCTTCTACTCCACGGTGATGTGTTAGTTCGCAAAAAAATTACACCGAATTCATCGGGGAAAGGAGAAACGTTAGTTTTTGAACGCACTGTATTTTAGGTTCTTAGGCTACATACAATGCTCATCTAAAGCAAGTATAAATATTAATTACAATCCCATACGTATTATTGTTCGCAATAGAAATCCAAATAAGGACAATATCCCATAATTTTTCCAAAATAAAATGAATCAATGAAATCCGTGCCTCAAAACCGGTTCTACCCATTTTGATTACTTTATACCGAACTGAAGAAATACTTATTTGAAAACAACTCCATAGAGCTTTTGAAACGGTAACCCAACTATATTAAAAGTAATCGCGCTTAGGATCTTATAGCAGAAACCCTAACTAAGAACTTTTTTTGACAAAGATTAATGTTGCAATTCAAAAGGAGCTGTAGGTTTATCCACAAAAGCCACAGTCTGATCCGGGAAACTGTATTTTAATAGAACTTCAATGCACACACAACAGCTATCAAAAGGAACTCGAATAAAATGGGTAGATATTTAGAGAATAAATTAACATTATCCATCAATATTAGAAAAACGTCGACGAAGACCATTTTGCTGAAAAAATTCTGAAGGTTTCAACATAAATCAGGTGTTCGCTTATAACTAAACTTAAGGCTTCTTAAAAAAAAAAACAATGTCATATTTTAATTTTTTTTAAACTTCTTTCTTGTTAAGTCTTCTCCTTGATTTCCAATCACATCTTCAATATTATTAATAATATTTTAACTCATTCAACTAAAACATTTCGTGGTACCGCTCGTTACACGACGAATCCAATCCGCATAGAAATAAGTACTCGCGTGCGCATCTGGATAGCCGATGGCGCAGGGCATACCCCAGTTAACTAAACCGACCAATTTTCCATCGTTCACCAAAGGGCCACCCGAATCGCCATGACACGCACCTTCGCCATACTTCGTATATGTGCACATGTGTCCCACATCCAAATATGGATCGTCATCGTGCATTTCTTTGCAACTTTTGTGTGGTAAATATTTTAAGTACACAATCTGCAGATTGTCGGGTGTATCACCGTACAATTCAGTTGTACCCCAACCCGTCAATATGACCTCATCGCCTTCCGTCATCTGCTCCGTCGGCAACGCTATGGGTTGGGTTCTATCATTGAACACAATAGATGAGTTCAATCGTATCAACGCGATATCATTGTGGCTGCTCGGATTGTTGTAGCGACAGTGTATATGTATGGAGCTAGCATAATAAGTGGCGTTCGGCTTCTGCCATTCGACGGTGCCTGTAGCGACGATTATATCACTGGCATATCTATTGGCAAGACAATGTCCAGCAGTTGCGATCCAATTCTCGGAGATTATGGCGCCACCACAGAAATGATAACCGTACGATGTTTGTAAGGACACTTGATAAGGCGCTTGACCCAAAGTGGCATTGGTTCCGCCAATTACACGGCCTTCAATCGTACTTTTTACGTAATTCTTTGGATACTTGATTAATTTGGCCTCGGCGTGGGCACACAAAAGTATGGCTAGTAAAAGAAACACCTTCATGGTGTATAGCTTTAATGTATTTAATGCAAGTTTAGCGACGTTGGAACCATTTAACTAGTCAAAACTTTGGATAAGCGTGATAATACGCAAATGAAAAACTTATCTTTAGATATAACAAACGAAATTTGATAAAAAACATAATAAAATTTATGGACTTTAGTGTGCAATTATCACTGCAGAAGGCAAAACTGAAACATAGAAAAATTGCATGTGGCACTGAGTCAGCTGAAATTTTGAAATATTCCATATTACCTTTAAAGAAAAATATATAGTACCTAGATAGCGGGGAGGGAAGCGTGAATTGATATTGAAATTATATTTTTCAGACCTAGGTTTCCCATCCCTTAACAAAAAATTCAGAGAAAAATCTAAGTTATGAAAATAATTTTTTCCATAATTAATTTTCAGTAACTGTGTTAGTGAGCTTTCCATGGCCTAATTTATTGCATTTTCATTCGATTCGGCGAATGGCATATTTTTCTTTTTTTCGAACTACTTCGGAACTATAGCGAAGCTATGTCGAGGGTGACAATAAATATTTTTAGGTGATACAGTGAAATCTCCCATAAGCGGACACAGGCGGGATCAGTCTTTCTATCCGGTTAATAGAGTTGTCCGCATTATAAGTTGTCCGTAATAAACAGAAAAATATGTTGGCACCGGCCAACGAGTACAATTAATGGAAACATCAGCCTAAAAGAACGTCCGTTAGCTCATCCCGATCTTTCCCCGTATATACAAGTAAAACAGAGTACGTAGATTGCCTTTTATATTTCGGGATCATTTTAATTGTTTTTCAAAATATTCTTTAATAAGATCTGTACACTTTGATTGTGTTTGAACTAATGTGTTTGAACTAATTTCCGGAGCACATTTGCCACTTTGATTGAAGTAGATCCAAAATATGCGTTCTAGACGCATCAACCGCCTTTTCAGGTGTCGCAAAACGTGGACCTCTTAGCTTATTGGACCTTACGGTGCTTTACTCATCAAATCGATGTTTTAAGTGGTCAACAATTGAGTTGATTCAGGGGATGTATGAGAGCTCATATTGTCATGGTGAATAGAGATCCGTCTTCGTTGGTGGGTTTTCCTGTTTACTTGAAAGACAACTGGCAAGCAAATGTTTTAGGTTGATCCAGTTGTATGGTAGCGACATGTTTAGTTTTTACAGAAAACCATTTGCTAAAAAGTGCTTCGATCGTTTTGTTCGATTCGCCTCAGCTGGCACACACGCATAAGTCCACATGTCATCATCTCTCACGATTTCATAGACGTGTTTCAAAGCTTTCGTATTTTGTTAAGATATCTCCTGACCACTCGACACAAGCCCTTTTTTTGAGCGATTGACAAATTGTGTGGGATCCAACGTGAAAAAATTTTTAACAATCAAATTTTCATACGATAGAATACAATTATTAAATTAAATACAACGTTAAAACAATTTTTAACAATCAAATTTTCATACGATGGAATGTATGCTAGTCCCACTAATGCTTATAGTTGTTTAAATCTCACGATGACTTTGCGCTCAGCATCAATAGTCTCCGGAACAACAACTGAGTTTGAACAACCTTCAACAAATTCACCTTCGTGTGATCTACGACTTCAGTTGCATTCACCATACCACCGATAAACACTTGCCTTGGTTAATATGATAAATAATAATAAAAAGCTTTCTAAGCACGAATGCTCAATTCATCGATACAAATACCGTGCCAACCAATAAAATGGTGATAAAAATAATGAATGAAATAAACATTTCTGCCAATCATCTAAAGGAAAATGTACGACCTGAAGTCAATATCAAGCACTTAGGGGTTATAAATTCTGATAATATCTTGCCGTAAAAAGATAACACTGGTTGTTATAAAAAAAACCTCTTAGAATTACAAGTTCCACAGTTCTAGCTATGGCACACATTTTAATTGAGTATCTATAGTTAGCAAGCAGAAGTCGCTACTTATTATTTTACCGTTACTTACGATTTTTACTAATGAATACATACATAGTAAAAGCTCTTAACAAAACTTTGTTGAAACTTCCTGAGTAGTCATAGCTCACAACGGCACTAATAGACCAACAAATCGTATGCGCACCGCCCCGACTAGTAATCAAGGCGCGTCCCACCACGTAGACGCAATTTAAATGCTTTACAGCTATTAAACGCCTCGTCAACGTAACGATCTGATGATCTCAGGCTTCACTGTATTTTTTGTGTCGCTTTTGACTGTTTGGCGCTCGACTAGTCCCATAGCTGAGAAGGATAGCTATGTGACACGCGCTGGCCATTTTCCGCTCTTTCTGCTGATGCCTTTAAAGAAAAAACGGGCCGTGCATTTGCTGTTAATCATTTATTGATTAGACAGTGAAAGCTGCTTAAAGCTAGTCGAATAATCGTGTTTTCCGATGGACATCATAGAATTGACTAATTTTTAAAGATTTCATTTGCAGTTTCCCTGATTAGTTAACTCGACTTTGAGGCTTGAAATCGTTTACCTGCTTTATATACTGAAAACAATCTCCTAATGACTAGAGAGATTAACTGAATGACCTCTTTAACAGACTTGATCCAACAAATTCCGAAAAACTTTTCGACATTTTGTACTATTTTGAACTTTCGAAACTAAACACTTGAATGAATCACCCATTACAGACGAATGTATGGGCATAAATTCGAGCGAATGGCTCCTGAGAGCACTAGGCGCCCGCCTAGATGACTCAGTTGAATCTTTGATGCGAGGCGATAATTAAGAATTGTTAGCTATTTTGAGTTGAACCGTTTCGCGTGATAGCTCCAAAAAAGATGGTTCAATGATTACATATAATTAAACCTAACATTAATTAATTACATTTTTTTTAGTTGGATTAGCTTAAGTTTTATTTTTTAAATTGGAATTTTATACTGCACACTCTCACCCGCTCACATTTTATCGCTCAATTTTGACGCCACTTACCGTAGCGGTTTTTTTTTTGTTTTTAGTGCCTATTTTCGTTGCCAACTAATTTCGTTTCTTCCGAAAGCTGGCTGTCAGCCAAACACTTCCTTTTGGACTTTTTTTGCTTCTTCTTCTTCTGACGGCCGAACGTTTGACGATCGACTGTTGACTCAGCCGATATATGTATGTCACACGTGTACTGGGCTGCTGACAAGCTTGTGTGCCAGTTTGCGGCCATAGACGCCACAGAGCGACTTCTCAGGTGTGGACCGTAATAAAAACTTTTTTCACTTAATAAATGTGGCTATCTGGACTGTGTGACGACAGTGAAAGCAATAAAAAAACTCCTACTGATCTCGCGAGAATACTTTTGAATATTTTTTTATGATATTTAGCTGAAATTATTAAATAATTTTAAGTTCATAAATTATATTGAAAGCGTTTAAAAAATAGGTTGTTGATTCAGAATTTAAAAATGTATATGTCGCTTATAACTCTATAATGAACTGATAATTAGAATAGGCTATTTTTCAAGTTTTTTAGTTTGGGCAAAAAGTTTATTTGTCGATTGCTTGAGCCGAAGAAAGTTTCCAACCATATCGCGATTTTATTATTGAACTAGTATATAATTAATGTTTAAGTTTCGGAACCTTATAGCCAAGAATCGCCTTAAACAAAACTGATACCCCTTTTATCTACGAAGTTACAGCATCCAAGTTTAATTAAGACTTCGCAAAATGGGCTCCACCATTCCATACTTCAAGATTTAAAAGACAGTTAACACAGTTTCTTCAAGTAATTTCTTTTATTTTTCCAAATTCATTATATGAAAATTGCTCAACTTCAATAAAATACTCATAAATAGGATTCGACAATATCATTATTTGATGGGCATAGAGCATTTATGGACTTCTCATAATTTTCATGATGGTAATATTATAAGTCTACGAGTGCTGAACAGACAACTACGCTCATTAGTTGATATAAAAGAGGCGAATTACATCTAAACATAAATGCGGTTAAGATCGCCATGTGATTCGTCTATCTAATGATTCCATCTTTAGAACCTCAGGTATTACCATGAATATGGATATCTTGAGTGTACTATACTATCATATTTCCATGAGTTGCTCCAACTCAGTTAACATTTAGGCAGGCGGCAGACTTTGCGATCAAAAAAGATTACATAAAAACATAAAAAAGTTCAATATACATATATATACATATATATAAAATACGCATGCGTTTTACTCACACTCTACTGTAGGACGGTGGTTCGCCCAATGGCAGGTCACAACCCAACCTACTGATAACGCGCTTTAAACGCTATAAAATTGACCAATACGGACAGCAAACGACGCCATATTTTTTCCGCTCTTTTGACATTTCTCTTCATTGAGGTTTTGTTATTTCATCATGGAAAGGTATATGATCCGACAACGAGTAGAAATTATTAAAATTTACTACCGAAATTCGGAGTCAGTGGCCACAACTTTAAGAGCGCTACGTCCAATTTATGGTCGTCATAATTGTCCTGTCAGATCAACAATTGAGCGTCTAGTGGTAAAATTTGAATCCACAGACACAATTCTAAATCCTTCCCTACTAGTGACTCAAATAAGTGACGCAAATCAGTCTCTCACACGTCGTTCTCAAGCGTTGAGCATCTCTGTACGTCGTTGAAAAGATTTTACAATCATTCAATTGAAGCAAGAACTAAGCCTTTTGACCTCCGTAATCGTCGTATGTTCATGAATTAGGCTGAGCTACAACTTGAAAATGATCAGGATCTTCATCGAAAAATTATCTTTAGCGATGAAGCTCATTTCTGGATGAATGGCTTCGCCAATAATCAAAATATGCGTTATTGGTCAGGCAGCAATTCACATGTACTTCATGAGTCACCCTTGCATCGCCCAAAAATTATGCTTTGGTCGTGCGATTTGACGCCTATTAGGCTATTTCCTGTAGAGCTACGCCTAGTCTATGGTCTATGCCAACAAGCCAGCGACGATTGATGATTTTTTTTCGAATATCGAACGTGAAGTTGCAGCCATGCTTGAACCGTCGAAAAAAGGGTGCAGGGTCTGGACTTCTGCAAGCGTGCCCGTGGTGGCCACGCAAAAGATCTCGAGTTTCTCCATATATCGGGTGATTTTTTAAGAGCTTGATAACTTTTTTTTTTAAAAAGAAAGCAAAAATTTCACTCATCGGTTCTTTATTTGAAACGTTAGATTGGTTCATGACATTTACTTTTTGAAGATAATTTCATTTAAATGTTGACCGCGGCTGCGTCTTGCGTTTGGGCAACTTTTTCGAGCATTTCGGCCGGAATATTTTATCGACAAGTTTTGTTCAGCGATGAGGCTCATTTCTGGTTGAATGGCTACGTAAATAAGCAAAATTGCCGCATTTGGGGTGAAGAGCAACCAGAAGCCGTTCAAGAACTGCCCATGCATCCCGAAAAATGCACTGTTTGGTGTGGTTTGTACGCTGGTGGAATCATTGGACCGTATTTTTTCAAAGATGCTGTTGGACGCAACGTTACGGTGAATGGCGATCGCTATCGTTCGATGCTAACAAACTTTTTGTTGCCAAAAATGGAAGAACTGAACTTGGTTGACATGTGGTTTCAACAAGATGGCGCTACATGCCACACAGCTCGCGATTCTATGGCCATTTTGACGGAAAACTTCGGAGAACAATTCATCTCAAGAAATGGACCCGTAGGTTGGCCACCAAGATCATGCGATTTAACGCCTTTAGACTATTTTTTGTGGGGGTACGTCAAGTCTAAAGTCTACAGAAATAAGCCAGCAACTATTCCAGCTTTGGAAGACAACATTTCCGAAGAAAGTCGGGCTATTCCGGCCGAAATGCTCGAAAAAGTTGCCCAAAATTGGACTTTCCGAATGGACCACCTAAGACGCAGCCGCGGTCAACATTTAAATAAAATTATCTTCAAAAAGCAAATGTCATGAACCAATCTAACGTTTCAAATAAAGACCGATGAGATTTTGCAAATTTTATGCGTTTTTTTAAAAAAAAGATCAAGCTCTTAAAAAATCACCCGATATAATGGCATCAAATGTACTTTCACAGGAAGAAAGAATTTCACTGATATGCCAAACCGTTTTTGTTTTATTTAGCGTTCTTGTACCACTCTTATTGAAAACCCTATAATAGATAACAAGGATTTAGATATTGCTAAATCATTCCAACCATCTATTAGAGTGTGGGTATGGTACAATGGGTATTTTCGTACATAGCATTTTTTTGGAGGATGGACCATAACTTTCAAGCATTTGTACTGAGTATGTCTTACAATTCGCTCCACACGAAGTCCACTCAAATTTACAAGTATATTACATGCTGCTGTTTACTTCCACAACACTGTATTGCTAAAATCTCACTGCCACATAATAATTTACCAAAATTTTGACAAGTGCAAATGGAAAAACAGCGGTCAAACTCTTTGCTCACAGCGCAACAGCGACCACAACAACAATACGGCACGCAATTCGAAATTTTTTGAGTTGAATTTTCAAAAATGTATTTTTGACTACTCAGTCGCTTCAGCAGCCACTACGAGAGCGGTACGCAAGACCGAACAGAGCGCGTGTAATTTTTGCCCGAGTTTCCACAATTCCATTTTCCAAATATATACCCATATACATATATATGTATTTACAATAAGGTGTTGTATAGAAAATTATGACTTCGCAAAGAGTTGTGAAATTGTGAAAATGCCCTATTTGTGCGCAATTTTAGTGTTGAAGTGCGAGTTTTGAAAGGAGGCAAAAGCAGTTCAGCAACAAAATCACGCGGTTGTTTCATAATAGTTTTCGAAAACGCCAATTTAACTTGAAAAGTGTGTGTGTTTTTAGAAAAAATTATTAAAGATCGAAATGGAAAGGTAAAAATTATGATTTTTAGTTGATTTTTAAACAGAAAAGCAATATCAATTATATTCGTCGAATTTTCTGAAAAGTCTAGAAGTTCATTTTCAAAAATAAAATATCGAACCGGCGATGAATAATCCAGCGCAGACAATGCGTTTGCACAGTTCCATATATTTATAACGGTTGACGCTGACGTTTGTGAACCATATGGAAAATATTCGACGAAAAACATGAAATATACACGCGAAATATTAAAAATATAAATTAAATTTTCAAAATATATATACAAATGTGTGCAATTTAAATTTGTTGCCGCTCGCTACGCGGCACACCGCACATATATTTGCCAATGGATGCGGTGTGGTGGGTGTCGTCGCGCCGTTGCTGAGTGGAGGCCTTCTGTGTGTGTCGCAATTTATTGAGCAAAAAAAAAACACAATAAATAAAAATCAAAAAAAAAGAAGAAAAGCTAACGCTGCCAATAACAACAACAATGCATTGAGGAAACGCAAATTGCACGGCGTTGTTGGCAGCGGCCGGTTGTTCGACGAAAAATATTTCAAAATTCTCATTCGCGCATGTGTGCATTTATATACACATGTGTGTATGTATTTGTGTGTTTCAAAAAGTGAGCTGCTTGTAAAATGGAGCGTGGTGTCGTGGTGTGAAGATGTGGTCCAAATTAAAGTGCGAGAATAGTTGACAAGCGATTCCGGAAAACAAAAGTTTCCAAAATTTCATCATTTAATAAAAATTATACTTAATTATAATTAAAAATTTAAATTAAAAAAATTAAGAAATTGCCTAGTATCTTTTAAGTGTATTTTTAAGTGTTAAGAGGAATATTCATGTTTTGAAAATTAAGCCCTGTGAAAATGTGTTGTAACACAAATTAAGGCAATTATTGAAATAGAAATCGAATATTGAAATATTCGTAAAAGGTTAAAAAGTCTGAACATAAGTCCGTTACTTCGAAAATGTACCTAAAAAATTATTACAAATTTTTATGCCATTATAGATCACACATTGTGGTTGCCACGTGGTGATAAATATATTTTACTTTTCTATGAAAGAGAAAATTTCGTAAAATATCTAACATTTCTTCAGAAGCAACTTAATAAGAGACTGAGAACGAACTGCCATGTGCTGAAAAATTTAAACTATGTATCTACAATTTATGCTATGTTTAAAATGAACCGTTAACACAATTATAAAGGATGATGCATTTCGAAGTTTTCTACATTTTTGAAGAAAAAATACAGAAACTTTAATTTTAATGGAAAATGTTTATTATGAAGATTATCTCTGTCAAATGCTGTACGCTGCTACGTCTCAGACGGTCCGTTGAGTCCAATTTTCGATGACTCATTCGAGCATTTCGACTAGTGACTGGCGAATGACACACGTGTGCTTTGCTCCAAGGCCTGAATCGTAGCGGGCTTATCGTATAGACTTTAGACTTTACATATCCCCACGGAGAGATGTTTAACGGTGTGATATCACACGATCTTGGTGGCCAATCGACCGGCCCAAAACGTGAAATTATCTGCTCACTAAAGTGTTCTCTCAATAAATCCATTTATTGATGCGATGTGTGGGAAGTGGCGCCGTCTTGTTGAAACCAAATGTCACCGAGATCACGAGCTTTACTTTTTGGCTTCAAATAGTTGGTTAACATGTCGCGATAACGGTCGCCATTGATGTTATGTTCTCACCGGCATCACTTTTGAAGAAATGTGGAACGATGATTCCACAGCCTCACAAACCACATCAAAGCATTGTTTTTTCTGCTTAAAATTGTAGCTATTGAATCTCTTCAGGTGGTTCTTCATCCCAAATGCGGCAATTTTGCTTGTTTACATACCTATTGAGCCAGAAATAAGCCTCATCGCTGAACAAAATTTGGCTGGAAAACGTCGGATTCTCTTGGTACTTTTCAAGAGCCTGTATAGCGAAGCGATGTCGCCTAGGGAGATCAAGAAGCTTAAGTTCTTGCACAAGCTGGTTTTTATGCGCTTTCAAATTTAAATCCCAAGTCATTCCATACGCCAGTCCGAGTTACTGCGAACGTCCACGAATCGAATCTCTACGACCTTCGTGTTCACTCTCAGCTCTGTCTTCTATATTTTCTTCATTGTATGCTGGACGTAGTCTATTCGGTGAAATATTATCCAATAACGAATGTTGAGTCCTAAGATTATGATGATGCGAATAGTACGGTTAGTAGGCCGATTTTGTTGATCATAAGTTGAGCGAAACGCATTCTTTACAGAAAGTGAATTTTCCTAATAAAGTTGAACGATTCGTAAAAGTTGTTCAGGCGTAAGTCTTTTCATGATGAAATGCCAAACAATACTGACATACATACATAATACATGACAACTTGACGCGTGATCTGTCAAAAAAAGACTATTGAAAAGTGTACCTCTGCTTAGATCATCCGTTATATTAGCTTACATAACTTTCTGTATATAATCCCCCGAAATATAAGCCGTTATTAAAAAAAGGGTTTTCTTTACTTAGGAAAGAATTGAACAAGATTTCTACAATTTGTTGATACTCTTGTAGATCATCTTGTAGATCATAAACTCTTATGCAAGTCCTTCACGCTTTTTTCAATGACAAAGCAAACAAACAAATAATATTTTAGAGGATATTACTTACTCTTATATATTTTCAATTAAATTAATTTAATTAAATTAATTAATAATTTTTTTTTTGAAATTAATGATTCTTTTCAACACAACAACAATATATTTACATTTCACTTAAAATGTTAAATATTACGTAGCTTCTTAACGTACGTAAATGCCATTTGGCGTTTTTCTCATTTCGATAATAATAATGAATATTTATTTCTGTGTGTGTGTGTTTTTTTTTTGCTGCAGTTTTTCACATTTCCTAGTAGAGCATTAAATACATACTTGTACATATGTAGATGCATTCATACACCTACATGCGCAGATACGTCGTGTTATAAAGTATTAATGGGTGAAAAATGAGTTGTTGATTTCATTTATTTCTTTATTTTCTTACATTGCTTACAATTCTCATTGTGTTTATCCAATAAAGAGCATATAAAATGAGCGCTATAAATTTTACGCCGGTTCATTGTAGCGTAAGATAGTTTTCGTATATTTTTCTGTTTCACATCTACATTTTTTGGAAAATATATAAAGTAGACTTGGGAAAAATAAATGCATTATTTATGCATAAAATGTGAGAGTTTTATTTAACATAGTAAAAACGATACGATTTAGACTTAATATGCACCGTTTCGATCTATAATTTATTGCCATTTTGAGAGTAATTTCATAAGGATGCTTTCATAGAAACCCAGGTCACTATTGGAAAAACTCCCTATCTTCTTTTAAAGCGAATTTTTCAACAGCAAAAACAATCGTCATCAACTGGAATTTTCCTAGCAGTCATTTGGTGGCTGTTCTGAAGAATAATGTGTATGCATAAAGAACTTCATAACCAAGCTCCTGGAGCTTAGGTATGCCGAGTTACTATCGATTTATGTGACACGGTCTTTCTTATTGGATAAACCTGACTGCGTCTGGGCTATTGCTTCCTTTGAGCTGTGCAATTATTGACAGTACAGGTCCGCATTGAGCATTTGCCGAATGAATACGAAGCTTGACACCGTTTACAACGGCTCACCGGGATTCAATAACGACAATTTTCTCTCGATTTTATTGTAAGGGATCCACTTTTTATTATCAGTAGTAATACGCTTTAGAAACTGATCGGTTCTGTATGATTTAGTATTGATTCGAAATTTGAAATTCAGTATTTATTGAGCTACTTTTGAGTGAACTCGTGTGACAGCCATACATGGAGCTTCTCTTTATATCCAAACTTATTTAAAAGGTTCCAAACGATTTTTTGCGCCATGTTTAGCTCCTGGCCAATTTGAAGCATTGTTTATATGTCAATCAGGTCGGACTCGACATCAATACTTTGCATATTTAATATAAATATCAGTGGAATAGTATCTTATGTTCTTATTTTCAGCCATCCATTCATTCATATACAAACGGGCGCACAGACAAATGGACTTAAACTGGTGTACGGGTTAAATCGATTCAGTATATTTTTATATTATTTGGGGTCTCCAAAAATTCCTATTGGGTGTTAAAAACTTTTTGGCAAATTTAATATATTCCGTTCAGGGTATAAAAATGATAAAAAGCTTCACTCACTTAGGTTGCAGCAAAAAAAAAGGAAATTCTACAGAAATCATAAGTAAAGTGATACAATTTTAGAATATACCAATATTACTATATATAATATTATATATAATAATAATAATAAATAAAGTAACTGTTCATGCATCACACTTTCTTTTCTTCACTTTCCTTTTTGTATTCAATTCGCCATAAATAGATACCATGAAAACGAATTTATGTTTAATTTAAATTGTTATCATTAGTGCAACTAAAATTACTTCGAGAAAATCATCACATAAAACGTCACTTGTGATTGCAGTATATGCCAAACTCATCGAAAGTCACATTTTATTGGTTCGTTAATTTTAGCGAATTTTATTTGGCATTACGAATGCGAATTAATAGCAAGTGATTAGCGCATCTGCTCTGCATGCCTTAGCGCAAACGTAAATTTAATATATACTATATACATATATACAAATATAGTAATTATATACAAAAACAAGAGATATTTAGAGCGTTATTGGCAATTTACATTTCATTCAAGTGCATCGCGCATCACATTTATTTGTTTACGAAAATGAAATTGTTATTGCGTCCTAAATATAATTGGGTGAATCAAAACGAAGTGAATCAAGCATAAAAAGTGATAAGCTTTATTTTTGAACAAATTTAGATTAATACAAAAATAATTCGAGCAAAAATTTGCGACTTTTTATTGCGGGGAGAGTGTTGGATTATGCGCACGGGTGCCTTGGCGTATACGTAACATGAAAATTACAGAAATTTGTTTTGCATGACAAGTTCACAAATTGAACTGCGTGTACAGTTATTGATAACAGAATTTTTTAAATAATTTTGTATGCCCTTTATGGGCTCAATTCTATTTATTGGCATATTACTTCAAAGCTAAGTAGAAATATTTTTGGCTATGCCAAATTTGGAGAAATCTACAAATAATGAAATGTACGAAATAAAAGCATATTGTTGTGAATTGAGCTACTTAACAGCTGATCTTCAGCTGTTCTGATAAATATTCGCAGTAAGTTTTGAGATTATATCATATGGGTATGATTACAATGTGAATATCGAAATTCCTTGTTAGAAATCCTGGTTTCAGCAACGTTAGCTAGAAATTTTAACATTTTTGATTATATAATCGGTAATAAGTAGGAGCCACGATCAGATCTGCGCACTTTTAAGCAATAAACATTTATTTATTTTATTGTAATTTTAATAAATTTTTTTACATTGCCAATAACTTCGGTGAACTTCCTATTTACCCCCAAATTTTAGAGGAAAATATCAAAAAATTTCAAAAAAATCGATGTTTTTTCTTTGCTTATAGTGCTTATTTTAAGTATCATTCTCTAAAAACTAAAAATAAAATAAATTTTAGTCTCAGTTATTGGTCAGTTAATATTTCATTCCCATCCTATTGAAGCACAAATTTTTTTGGCAATCTGCTAAGCATATTTATAGGCGCAACTCAGTTTGATCTTAATATTTTGTTAGTATTGATCGACAATCAATGGCTTTAGTATGAAATAACGGATTGCATTTGGCGCATTATATAATACTACTAGGGGATCCGGCCACGCGTTGCTGTGGTATACATTTTATACTATTATTCGTATAATAAACTATTTCATACAGTGAAAATTTTATTTACGAATAAAGGCAAGGAATTGCACTTGTGGTTTAATTTTGAATATGTTCATACAAATAAATTTCATTGGAAAAAATAACGAATTTAAGACTGCTTTTTAAGAGGGTACTCTCATGTGAACGCATACATTTTACTGCTTTTTAGGAAAATTTTTTTTATGCGACAACAAAATTCAATCATTTTAATTTTTTAATATATTTTTACTTGTATTTTGAAGTGTAAAAAAAAAAAAAATTTTCCGTTTTTACATTTTTAATATATTTTTCTTTTTAAATCAAAGTAGCCCCCAACAAAAAAAAAGTAGTTCACTGGCTGTCAGGGGCGAACGCAGGGGGGGGGGGGGGGGTTTGGGGTGTTAGCAGCATGTTTTCAATAGGTGTTACTGTCAAAATATAAAAAAAATCGATTTTTCGAAGTGATTACATGAGAATACCCCCTTAAATGTCTGGTTACCAGCCTTTCTGTCCAGTTAATGGAGATGCCCTTGTAATAGAGCTGTCACTGTATTTTTTATTTACGAATTGTTTTTACCATCCTATCTTCTAAGTTGGTTCGAACTGGACACAGTGTGCTTAACTTTAATAAAATCGGTTCAGTAACAACAACAACATGGCACGTACTTTATATATATATACACAGATGGACAAAAGTCACCGTCATGTGGCCACTTGAATGTTTAAGAAACGACCATGCCCACAAAATACTAAAAACACAGAAATTGAAATATACATCTGTAACTGCAATTAGTTTAATTTTTATTTGTGTACAAAATGTCTATTTTACTTTGCCTTACGTACAAAAACAAAGACTTACTAATATTATCGTACATATTTCTAATGGACAAAAGTCACCGTCATTGCACTCGTGGTTATGTTTTAACTAAAATATAAAGTAAATAAAAACAGTTTGGGCACTCTAACTTATTCTATAATCAATTCCATGTAATATGGTAACTTCGAAATTAACATGTCACAATTCAGTACCGTTATTTGTGTGCAAATATTTTCAAACGCCGCGTGTTAATACAAAATGAGTCAAAAAAGGAAAGAAACGACTGTTGAGGAGCGTAAAATTATCTTAAATGCTTATAAACAACATAAAAGCATACGGGAAATCTGTGAATTAGTTCAACGGCCTCGAACTACAATTACCGGTATAATAAATCGTTTTAAAAATGATCCAGATTGCGAGTATCAACATAGAAGCGGGCGACCACCTGCGCTATCAGACCGGGAAAAACGGGAGATAGTACAGATAATAAAAAAAGAGCCAAAAACCCCTTCGTCAGAAATAGCTGCAATGCTGAAGGAAGACACAGGTACGGTTGTGCACCCTCGCACTGTCCGTAGAGTGCTCAATAGTAATGGATATAATGCCCGAGTTTGTCGAAGAAAACCACTCATTAGTAA
The DNA here is from genome assembly GCF_024586455.1 of Bactrocera neohumeralis. Taxonomy (NCBI): domain Eukaryota; kingdom Metazoa; phylum Arthropoda; class Insecta; order Diptera; family Tephritidae; genus Bactrocera; species Bactrocera neohumeralis. Next base: position 56,714,857 of record NC_065919.1, read on the forward strand.
AATTAACCAAACAAAACGACTTTTATTCGCAAAACAGCACTTAAACAAGCCAAATGACTTTTGGGAGAAAGTTATTTTTTCTGATGAAAGTAAATTTTGTGTCTATAAGTCAGATGGGCGTGTTTTGACATGGCGGCAAAAGGGCGATGCATTATCAGAAAAAAATATTCACTCAACAGTAAAACACGGAGGTGCTGGAGTCATGGTGTGGGGTTGCATGTCAGCAGCTGGCGTTGGAGAGTTAGTGTTTATTGACGAAATAATGGACAAAACACTGTATTTGAATATTCTCAAAGAAAATTTGAAGAGAAGTGCTGAAAAGCTAGGAATTGAAAACGAGTACTACTTTCAGCATGACAACGACCCCAAGCATACAGCAGAAATTGTTCGATTGTGGGTCTTGTACAACACTCCTCACACCCTCAAAACTCCACCACAGTCCCCAGATCTTAATCCAATCGAGCATTTGTGGGACCATTTGGATAGACGCGTTCGAGAACACCATATCACATCAAAAACTACCCTAAAGCAAATACTTCTGGAAGAATGGTTAAAAATCAGCTCAGATGTTACGAAGAAATTGGTTCATTCGATGCCAAAACGTTTGCAAGAAGTTATTAAAAATAACGGTAAACATACAACATATTAAAATATGTTTGCTTCGCTTATAAATGAAATTTTGGCTGATATGACGGTGACTTTTGTCCATTAGAAATATGTACGATAATATTAGTAAGTCTTTGTTTTTGTACGTAAGGCAAAGTAAAATAGACATTTTGTACACAAATAAAAATTAAACTAATTGCAGTTACAGATGTATATTTCAATTTCTGTGTTTTTAGTATTTTGTGGGCATGGTCGCTTCTTAAACATTCTAGTGGCCACATGACGGTGACTTTTGTCCATCTGTGTATATATTTATAAAGATAAATGTAAATAAGAGATATATTTAAATAAATTGATTTACAGTTTTCATATTTCAAGTTATTTTTATTATTAAATAAACTTATTGAACCATCTAGCGAACATACGACACACTCAACCCATCTGAAATCCTGTAGATCGTGCAATTATTTTTAAGATTTAACATAAGTTAAGATAACTCACTCATTAGCGGATTGGAAGTAAAACGCATAGTGACATAAGAGCAAAACCATATTCACTCTTAACCTTTTCCACTAAAAAAATTTTCTCTGGTTTTTCATTGGCAAATGAATGGTGGTAGTTACCTACATTAAAAAAAAATAATATTAATTTCAAAAAAAAAAACTTTCGCAACATTCCTTTTTTCGCTTTGTGAGATTTATAATTAAAAGAACTGTTAGCGAAATAACACATGTGCCCGCCTATATGTATTGTTGATGAGTAAGCAGGTATAAATTTGTATAATTATGATTGAGGTGACCGCATACCTGCGAATTTGTATTTATAAACATTAAAAGAAGTCATAAATTGTTAAAATTTTATTTGGGATTTCGTGGTGTTTTGATATGAGGAAAACGTCTTTCAAATTTGTTATTGCAGTGCTATAAATACATTTGTAAATGTATAGACATACATAGATGCTATAAATATATTTAATTAATATTAATAAATTAATTCAAAAATGTAATAATTCAACATATAGTAAATAATTTGACTTAGAAAAATTAAACTTTGTCAAAAAGGAATAGCAATCGGCTTGACAGTGGGTAAAAGAATGAAAGAGAGTGAGAGAGAATGAAAGAAACAGAGATATAGTATGAGAGAGAAAGATAGATAGAGTCAACAAGAAGAGGAAGAAACAGCGGGAGAGATAATAAGATTTATATAAATAAAAGAAAGTGATTATAGTGAGAGGGAGTTTTTAAAAAATTTCTATCCAAACATTCCAAAGCTTAAACTTAATATATAGGATTTTTACTGTCACAAGTTTTGGTATTTTATTGGCTTCAAATCGCTAAGTCATCCTATTTATTCTACGAAACTGGGTCCAATTAATTATTTTATGCTCACAGACAGAAAAAAAGGTCGCATTACAAATATGGCATCGGAAACATGTTGCCTACGAAAGCTATTAATTTTGACAAAAAATACTTTCTTCTTTAAAAAATTTTAATTTTGCAGCCTGTTTTATTATACATACTATGTATATAAAAGTTTTTATTCCAGCTGTTAAACATTTTTATACCAAATGTTCGGTTTCACAAACAAACATAACAAGAACTGCTGTTTCCAAATCTTGTTTGCTTGTACTGTACATTGTCATAGGTACAGCTGTTGACAGCTAATTAGAAACGCTACATAAAAATCATTTTTTTTTTGAAGATTTTAACAAAAATGTGTGGAATCAATGATTGGAGTGCGACGACTAATTAGGAACGAAAATATTTTATAAGCAAAAAATACTGTTATTAAAAAAAATTGCTTACTTTCAGGTAGTATTTTGTTACTTAACCCTTTTACTTTAAGGGGGTATTCTACTCTAGAAGCATGAATTTCAGGTAATTTTTAAAGTGTCGTAAAAAAAAGGCAATTAATATTTTTACCATCCATTTTTTATGGTGTTTTTACTGATATCTTAAGAATACAGAAAAAAAATTTTACAAAAAAATATTAAAAATTAATATAATTAGAGGGGGGGAGAGACAGGTGTAAAAAAAAATGGCGCATCCTGGTGACATTGATCCTGACTCTCCTGGTGGTCTGAAAAAAAAATCAAAAGAAATTCTTAATCAGTAAGGATGCTGTTATAGTCCCTATTTCAGGGAACACGAAAACAATTTTTTTTGAAAAATGGCGACTGCCTGAAAATAAAAATCATTTTTTATGTTTTTTTTGAAATTCCTGAATTTTTTTAAAATATTAAAAACAAAAATTTTGACACGATGCTGGTAAGAACGTTAAAGGATTATATAAAGACGGTTCACACAAAATTTCAAGTAAATCGGTTGTATAGAACTTGAGATAATGCCGGTACTGTGTGGAAAAAAGTAGTTTCGAGAAAAACGCGTTTAAAAATTCGATACGGCCGAACCGGGCTAGGTACTGCGTCACTAAAGTAACTGTAGCTCTTAAAATAATTTTAATTTTTAAAAATCCTTTCGAGGATATGTTCTTAAGGGTCTAAACTTTAAATATATGAAAAAAATCGAACTTTTAAAAATTCTAAAGTAGAATACCCCCTTAATACTGCTTCATATCGATTGCGAATTGACGTTATAAGACATTGACAGCGCACCACTGGTGTTGCTTGCCATGCCGTCCTAATTTCATCAAAACGGACATCCATATTTGTGATATTTTTGGTACCTACAGCATTTTAAACATCAACCCAGATGTGTGCCCTTCAGGCCACTCCAAAACATTCATGGAATTTTCAACAAAAACCTTTGCGTCAACTTTCCCGTATTGCTTTGTTATTTTGTTGGAATTTCCGTATAGCAGGCAAATTCCTTCTTAGTCCATGGCAGAATGACATTTTTTAGAATGTCGACGTGTTTCTCCTTTTTTAAAATTACATCAATCGTATGAAGTGGACCTACACCATTCCAGGAAAAAAATTCCCACACCATGATTGATCCTCCACCATGCTTCACTACGCGTGAAACATAGCGAGGATCGAATTCTTGATAGATTGGTCGGCGAACATACCTTCGACCATCAGGATCTATGCGATTAACTTTGGTTACATCGCTCCAAACAACATACTGCCATTGATTTGTTGTCCAAGATCAATAAGAGTTGGAAAAGTCTACGCATTGTATACTTTGAATTTTAGTCAGAAGTGGCTTCCTGCGTGCTGCCCTACCGCCTTACCAGAAATCAATAATATTATTACTAAAAATTAGCACCAGAAGGTATTTTAATTCTTTAAACAACTGTTTCTAATTAGCTGTTGCACTTAATTCACCTTCTATATCGTAACGCATTTACCATTTGGGCAAAAATTAACAGAACTTCAACTGTGCAACTACAAAACTGCGCGAATTTAGTACTACATAGAGTAACACAAACAATGTAAGGTTTTTAGGAATATAAATAACGGTATACCAAAACATCTAATCACTATACTCATCAGCACCTTACAAAAAGGGAACGTTTCTAATTAGCTGTCAACAGCTGTATATACAATAAGCTGCAGAATGAGCTAAAGGCGCATGGTATCGCACAAAGGCTGAGTCAGCCGCCTTAAATGAGTTCATAAAGTGCCAAACAAAATGCGCCTGCACTCATAATTTGACAGCTAACAAGGAATAAACATTTTATTATAATAGCAAAGCATTACAATATAGTTTAATGGGGCATGTAGACATAGTGATAATGGTGCAAATTGCCAATAATGCCGAAGAACATACAACAGAGCAGATGAACAATGCCTATATGGTGCAAATTAACGCACAATGGTTATACCATATGGTATACTGGTATATAGAAGATACGAGCAGAAATCTATGAACTTTCGACACTCAAAATTAATTATTTGACTTTAGTATATTTCATATTGACTTTTTTTTAATGATTTCATATATTCAAATTCGATATTTGAAATTGAATTTTAGAAAGAGGGTTCTTAAAGCATCATTGCTGCTTTGTCGAACTGAGGAGTTGTGTAGTGAAGATAATTAATAACAACTCAAAAAAATTTTAGAGCTTTACTTGAGAGATTAATGCATGAAAACCAACTTGCGAACAATTCTTCGAAAACTATATTGGATATCTGTATGAAAGCTCAGAGAAATATTATTTCGTTGTTAGCTATTTCTTAAATTATTAATACTATAATTCTCATGCTGAAATTCAATGTGGGTTTAGGAATGTTCAAAAACGAAGATGAGAGTGGGGTTAATCTATGTGATCTGTGTTATTTCAATAAAGCCGTTCATAACATAACCGTTGCGAATGTTGGAAAAGCCGTACGCTGATTCAGTTTTATCAAAACCACAAGCCTACGAGTGGTCAAAGCCTACAAAAACGGTGAGCGATCCTTGAAGGCATGCTTCGTTTTGAACGACCTTCGACCTCTTCAATTGATGAAAAAATTAAAAATTGAAGGATATGCTGCTTGAAAATCGTCGGGCAAATGTTAGAGAGATGGCAAGAGAGCTGGACATCTCTCGAGTATCCATTCGAATGATTTTGGTGGATATCTTGGATATGAAACGCGTTCTTGCTCGACTCGTTCTCTTAAAGCTGAATTGGTTTCAAAAAGAGTACCATAAACAGGTATCTTTGGACGTGCTTGATGGTGCGAATTCCGATCCCACATTCATGGAGAGCATTATAACTGCCGATGAGACATGGTTTATGAATTGGACATGCAAACAAGTCAACAATCAACGGAATGAAGAGAAAAAAGAGCCGAAACTAAAAAACCATGTCAAAGTCGCCCAAGCATCAAAGTGATGCTCCTTTTTTTTGATATTCGTGGTTTAGTGCATCATGAATTCGTTCCGGAGGGTTAGAGGCGTTTGCGTGAGAACATCCATCGAAAACGACAGGAATTTTGGAATAACAATTAATGGATTTTTCACGATGTTAATGCACCAACGCATCGAGCCACGATTATGATCGAATTTAAAGCCAAAAACGCAATGAATACCATCAATCAACCACCGTATTCAAAAGATTTGGCTCCGTGTGATTTTTTCTTGTTCCCCAAACCGAAATTGCTGCTCCGTGGAACCCCTTTTCAATCGATCGAACAGACAAAACAAAATTCGCTGAAGAAGGCCATTCCAAAAAGTGCTTATGAAAAGTGTTTCGAGGACTGAAAAAAATATTGGCAGTGGTATATTACAACTGGTGGGGATTACTTTGAGGGCGACAAAATAAATATTGATTAATAATTTAATATTATACGTTTTACTTACAAAATCCGTGTACTTTTTTGTCACAATGTAAAAATCCTTATAAATTTGCATACAATATTATTGATATTTTCTAACTCAAAAAGTCAAAAAAATATAAGCTCTACTGCCTACTTCATGATAATCAACCTGAAAATTTTGGAAAATTTTTAGACAGTAACTTAAAATCTCTCAATATTCAGAGAAACATTATTTTCATGTTTCTTGTGTAATACCCTACATATAAGGAATACTTAAGTAGTATTTATTTAATTACACTAATTTACAATAAATCCTTTTATAGTTATGAATAAGGGAGCTTTCTATTGTCCTTCGGCTTCAAAAATTCGACCGTTGGTGTACTATACTATATACAGCGATCAATGCATAATCTACAAAAGCATGCTATAAGACGATGCAAAATCAGCTGTGCACCAAATGACAGCAGAAAGTACTCGAAAATGCAGCGTAAAAAGCATGAAAGAGACAAACAGCACATCGATAGCCAAAATTGCGCTAATTTATTAAGACACGGCGATCAATGATAAAAATAAAAACACCGTCAATTGCATTGAAACAACAAACCGTAAACAGCAAATCAAAGTCAGCAAAAAGCAAAAGCAGAGCAAAGCATAAGAAGTAAAAAACAAAAATATGTATGTATGTATATAAAAGCAAATACACGAAAATAAAAGTAAAAGAGCGATGTAAATAAAAAGAGGAAATCAAATTTTAAAAATAAAAATATTTGTAAATAAAAACGAAACATACACACACACACACACACATACAAACAAGCAGTCAAACATAAGCTTGCGTTCGGGAGCGCACTTGGAAGCGGCGAGTAGCCGAACTCGGCGAGAATGAATAGTACGCTGTAGAATGCCGAAATCAACAAGAAAGCGCAATGTAAAACGGAATGTGAAAAAGAACTTCGCATAAAAGTTTCACAGCAATTTTGTATGCAATTCAGTTGAGTGGCGATATTGTCGCGAATAAAACGTTTGGTCCACAAGCAATTAACCCAGCTAATCGTAGACGCAAAGAGCTAACAGAATAAGAATAATTACAACCAATAGTAGCAAATACTAAACATCGAGTGAAATTAAAGTGCTGTGAAGTAATTACCGTTAGGAGATCGGTATTTTAGAAACCAAGAAGTGCAAAAAGGTAGTGAAATTCGAAATAACGGCAAGCAATCGAAAAAAATTTAAACAAAACTTAACGAAACGCTTGCCACCTTCTGTGTTTGTGTGTTTTAAATATTTAAAAAATTTTCTGTATTAAAAAATTTCAAAATTAAAATTTTTCTGCATTAAAAGTCAAAAATTTTTAAAAATTAAAAATTTAAAAAATCAAAAATTTTTCAAAATTAAAAATTTCTTTACAAATAATTTTAAACCTGCATGTCCTTGTTTTGTCTAACTAAAAACATCGATTTTCAAATACACTTACGTGTTTTACCTGACAGGCGGCAATTTGCCTGTGTTGCAAACAACCCGAAACACCTATAAAAACAAGCGAAACAACGAGCAGCGGCAGCACAACAACAACAACATTATAAAATAGAAATAGCGTATTTTTAGAAAAGAATCAAAAACACATTTGAATACGTCAAAATGTCGGCGAAAAATGTGAGTGACTTTCATTTCTACAGCTGCAAACATAAAATCATGCACACATTCACATAAAAATTTTTTTTTTGCTCATACGCGCATATAACGTAGATATGTAGCATGCTGTCTAACGGTCAACCATTGTTTCATCACCACTACATACACACTTAGAAATGTGAAATCCTGCTTGTCAACTCTGATGAATTAGCGCAAATTCGCCGCGATCGACGTCCAACAGCTGTCGATCAGCAGAAAACATATGTTTCTTATTTTCAAATGCTGAAAATTGCATTAAAATATTTGAGTATACTTAACTACTTATATCAAACTAAGCATTGAAATGTTGGTAAAAAAAATGTAGAGGCACTTTGGATTGAACAAAAAATAAAATAATAATATTTTTTTTTGAAATATTTTTAATAAAATATTTTTTTTTTAATTATTAAATTATTAAAAAATATTTTTATTACATTTTTATTAATATTTTTTATAAAAATATTTTTTCTTTTGACTTAAATTATTTTTTTTCACATTACAATATTATTTTTCTAAAATTAAAAATTTAATATTTTTTTTATGTTTTTCTTATTCACTTTTTACACGAACAACGGTATTTTTATAAAAATAAAAATTTTATATTTGTTTATGTTTTTATTATTATTATAAAAGGAAAATTAAATTTTTTTTAAGTTTTTCTTACTAATTTTTTAAACCAACAACGGTTATGTTTTTCTTATTCACTTTTTCTAGAATAACGGTATTTTTATAAAAATAAAAATTTTATATTTTTTTATGAATTTATTATTCTTATAAAAATAAAAATTATATATTTTTTTAAGTTTTTCTTATTCACTTTTTAAACCAACAACGGTTTTTAATCTTAAATTTTTTTTTTATTATTATTTTAACAGTAAAAATAATGTTTTTTTGTACTTTTTACACAAGCAACTGTATTTTTCTAAAAGTTAATAATTTATGTTTTTATTATTATTTTAAAAATACAAATTTTGTATTTTGTTTTGTTTGTTTCCTTATTCACTTCTTTAACGAACAACGGTGTTTTTCTAAAAAATAAAAATTTAATAATTTTTTTATGTTTTATGTTAAAGAACGGTTATTTTTCTGAAAATTAAAAATATCAAAATTTTTTTTTTTTACGTTTTCCAGTGTTAGAGTTAGTAAATTTAAGACAAAATTTAATTTTTAAATTAATTTATTGGATAATTAATATAAAATGTGTTATCATATAACACTAAGAACAATATATTTTCACGATAATTTGTGTTTTTTTTAAATAACAAAGTCCTTTTTTTCCTAAAAATTAATAAATTTTTTAATACTATTTTTATTGCTCATTTTGAGTTCTACCCAAGCTAATCAACATATGTATTCGATATAATTAATTTAGAAATAATCAAAAATCGATATACCAATTGTGTATTAAATAAATCGCATCTTCTCAAATATATTTCCCATAATTCTTGTTCGCTTCCTTCTTCCATCTGTGCATACGAAATCTGCGCTGCTCAACAGTTTCCTGCTCAATTAGCTGGCTAATAGCCCAGCAGACTGATTGTTTTACAAATTCATGCCGCACATAATTAATTAATCACTTGAAATCAACGACGACGAAGTGGCGCGAATGATACACACACACATATATGTATGTATATGTTATAGCTTCTATTTATGCATTACTGCCTCGCATATAAATTATTAGGCGCATTATTGCAGAAATTTATTTGCATACATTGTAAGAAATCAAGCAAAAATATTAATAAATAATCTGCAGGCCTTAAATGCAGCGAAATATGCACAAATACATTTTGAGGAAAATACCTGGTTGCTTGATTTATTTGCACGCTGCCATATTTCTCAAACGTTTCGCGGCTATTTATGACGTTTCGACATAGCCGCCTCAACCGAAGGACATTTGCTCAATTCAATAACAAACCAATGCCCACAAAATACATCCACCTGTGTATATATGTATGTACATTAGGGTGATTAAAATTTTTTTTTTTTTCAATTTTTATTCGCAAAAATAGGTTCCTAGACACCTTAAGAGCGCTCCAAATATGAAAAATTTTAATTGTAACGGGTGTGTATATAACGGTTTTCTATTTTTTTTATTATCAGAAAGATACAATTTAGTATCTATTGTAACTATTTGAAAAAATATTTTGTTAATTAGGTTTTGTAGGAAATTGAATGCTCTAAAATATGGTCTCTTATGATTTTTTCGTAAACCAAAACGTTTAAAAGATATTAACAGTTAAAGTTTGATTATTTTTGGGAACATTTTTTATTTCTTATGAATTTTATAACTCAATGAAAAAAAATTATTATGAATAGATTTTTGGAGACGTTTTCTTAGAGGTGTCTAGGAACCTATTTTTCAGAGTACCAAACGAAAAAAAAAAAAAAAAAAATTTTTGATCCACCCTAATATGCATTGATGTTTGACGATGAATATCTCGAAAACGCTTAGCTTAATCGAAAAATCATAGTAGACCATTTTTATAAAGCAGTAAATTTCCTACAAAACAATGTGTTTCATCATTCATAATATTTTTTTTTCATTGAGTTATAAAATTAATAAGAAAAAAAGAATTTTTCCAAAAATAGTCAAATTTCAACCGTTAATATCTTTTAAACGGTTGGGTTTACGAAAAAATCAGAAGAGACCATATTTTAGAGCATTCAATTTCCTACAAAACCTAATTAACAAAATATTTTTTCAAGTAGTTGGAAGCGAGATATAAATTTTTCCATCTGATGATAAGAAAAAATAGAAAACCGTTAGGCGGAGGACCTTCCCGTTACAATTAAAAACTCATATTTGGAGAGGCTTTCTTAGAGGTGTCTAGGAACCTATTTTTGCGAGTACCAATTGAAAAAAAAAAAAAAATTTTTTTTAATCACCCTAATGTACATATATGCATTTGTATGAAATCGCTTATATGGCTATATGTTTTCCTAGGGCGAGCGTATTTTTAGAGCGCCAATAATGCAAAAAAAAAAATTAATAAAAGTGTGTGTACGTATGTGTGTATATATGTAGTTTTATATGCAATTGCATAATAATGCATAAAAAATCCATAAATTTCAGTAAACTATTGTAACGATTTGCACGTTTATATTTTGAGATCCCAGATAGGGTTAGAATCATGGGCTAAGCTAGCTTATATTGCGCCAATGGACATAGCTGACGTCATAAAATATTTTTTTTAGTTTTTTGTATTTTTTTAGAAATTTTTATTTTTCTTGACAATGACATCAGGAGTTTAACGCAAAGCTTTTACTTATAAAATCAAAGCTTCAAACATAATCCAGGAAGCTTTTATTGTATTTATCGGCCGGAAAAGCACATTTTTATAAATAATAGTTACATGTGATGTTTATAATATCTATTATAATTAATATAATTTGATTTTGATAAATTTTTGATAAATTTAAACAATATCCAACATTATAAACATTGATTATTACGACTTTTTTGCTTTATGGATGAAAATAGAAGATTTTCAACGCATAAAGAATTGCCCAGAAGGAAACGTTGGACACCCTATTAAATAAATATCCAACTGATCCGCATGAGGAGCTATGCTCCTTTCTTTAAACCTTCTGTAAGTCGTCGCTTCTTTTCGTAGAATTTCTAAGCATTACCCCTGTCGTCTCGCTTCCCTCTTCAGCTCTCGGTATCTATGTCACCCCGCTCGTGTTGTGCTCGATCTCAACATTGCGAGGTAGGCTGTCCGCTTTCTCTCTACTGCGACACGATAGTCCTCATCGTACCAGCTGTTCTTTCGACCCTTACGAAAACCAATGGTTTCGCTTGCAGAAGTTTGAAATGCCGTCGCACCGTACGCTTATACCGAGTTGCTAATGAGTGTTTTCAGAGAGCATGAGTGCAAGTCGAGTAAAAAATCGTTCGGCTGTTTGTTGTGATTGCAGCTTTTCGATGTCGCAAATTCCTTGTGTTTGTTGATGTGCGCTTTTTACTGCACAGAGGCGGGTGTGTGTCTTGGCTGCAACAAGATAGTGGTCCGAGTCAATGTTCGAACATCGGAGCGTACGTACGTCTAAAACACTGGAGACGTGTCTTCCGTCTATCACAATATAATCGATTTGGTTGGTTGCTTTCGGTCGGATGACAGCCAGGTAGCTTGATACATTTTATTATACTGGAATCTAGTACTCTAGTATTACATATAACTATATTTCGGGCTCGAGCGAAATCGATCAGCCTCAACCAATCTGGGGCTGTTTCCTCATGGAGGCTGAATTTACCGACTGCTGTGCCAAAGATACCTTCTTTGCCCACCCTGGCATTAAAGTGGCCAAGCACGATTTTGACAAGATGATGGGGGCAGCTCTCATAGCTGGGCTCCAAGCGCTCATTGAATTCATATTTGGTCACATTGACCTTCTCTTCCGGCGGGATGTGGACACAAATCAGCGATACGTTGAAGAACTTCGCTTTGATGCGGATTGTGGCTAGACGTTCATCCATCGGGATCGGAATTTGCGCTCCTTTATATGACCACTGTAGTAAATGCCACAAAGACCTACTTGCCTCAATCCTTGTCCCGTCCATCGCATTTCTTGGACGGCGGTGAGGGCAGCGACACTTTCCCAAATAAGGGACCGGTTATTCCAGATGCATGCCCTTAAATCGTTATGCTTAATGCGTATGCCACGGTCGTAATTAAAAGGAGGGTTTCTCTTCCGAGGCTATTGTTTAGTTTTCATTAGGGCGTTTTTACCCAGCGCACAAACCTGGGGAGGGGATGGTTCGCCTTATCCATTTAGCTCGCCTTCAAACAGATGTTCCTTGGATACCCAGAAGATACTTGATCTAGGACCGGAAGTCGTGCTTGAGCCATATGTAAAAGAATCATTTCTGACACTACCAAGTAAATGGAGCTCAGATAACTTTCCCTCCCTGAAAACGTTAGTCCTTAGTTCTGACGTTAAGTACTTCGATTTCAATTTTTCACATTTCTCACTTATTTTAGGAAAAATTTCCTAATTTTAATAATATATATATACGTATATATAGTATAAAATATTATTATATATATACTAAACATAATTTGAAAGAACAAATAGCCAACAATTAAAAACACAAATTTACCATTTCTTTTGTTCAGCTTCAAATCTGTGATTAATTATTCACCTAAACATGTTTTCCAAACACTACTTAACTTTACTCAGCACAGCTGATCCGTAAAAATAAAAAAATACGAAAACATGCACACATACAAACAAACAATAGAGCGGTGAAGGCAAAGGTGATGATTAATTCTGCAATATGATCACATTTATTTATGCGCAAAGGCGGCATGAAAAAATTAACAAGAAAAATAAATTTAAAAAAAAACGTTTTTTTTTACTATTTTTGTGCTTCATATATTATGCGCACACATACATATGCATGTATTTATGTATATGAGCATACATGCATATATAAAAGTAGATATCGTTGCAATGAGTCAAACAGCAAGTGCAAGGTTGCAGGTGATTCAAATGAAAGCGCCATATTTGGGCGGAAAAGCAGGCTACTGAAAAAGTGGACGCTAACAGTAAAAGCAAAAAGCGAATGAAAGTAAAACAACAAGAAATGCCTATAAAGTGCATTTGCGGCAAATACGGAGCGATATTGATTGACAAGGCACGCCGGCGCGGCAACTGGCACGCGCAGCGGTTGCGCCACAAGCAAAACCAAACAAGCAAAAGCATAGAAATATATTTATAAACTCACATACATACACACATTTTTGCAACATACATAAATCGCAGCGCAATGCAATGTCGCATCCTTTTCGGAATAAAGTGCATTTTGCACAAATTTCAGACAAGTTGGCAATCGCGCCACCAAATTTAAATCGCACTTGTTTCAGTCGCGGAATGTAATTCATTTATTGCATTAGGTGCTAACGTACTCACATATTTTTTAAGCGCTTATGATTTCATTTGGCTTTGTTCAATATGTGAATGTTCGTATGTATGTATGTTTGTGTGTGTTATATTTTTACTTTGAATTTCATTGGAATGCGCCATATCACAAGTCGTCTATGCATTCTACATTGTTGTGTTTTTTTTCGATGCTTAAGTCACCATGCTATAAAAATGTACATTTTAATAAGAAAAACTCATTCGCGCTTGAGTCAGTTTTTAAAATTAAGTCCATTAAAGGAATTAAGTTTTCGCTCTTTCTCCCTACACTTTTGGAACAAAACAGATAAAATATAAGCTTTATGCATTTTTGCTGTGACCGCATCGGCAAAAATACGAGAGCGGTTTGATACATCCGTGAATATTCTATTTAAAATTTTCAGATATTTTTGTTTATTTTTTCACTAACTAGATTATTTAATTCTAAAAATTTCTACTTAAAAATTTTTCTCAAAATAATCTAAGCCTGTAACCAACGTGCTTTTCTTCAGCAAATAATTTCATAGAACTAAAATTGGTGAAAAAATGTGTAAACTAACCTAGTCTGGGCAATTTTACATCCCAGTAAGATGGCTTCGCGCATTGACTCTGTTACACCTTAATCAATCCTAGAAATTCACACTTCAATTCAAAGTGCAACTTCAGCAAATAATATTTTGAAGTGATCATGCGTATTCTAATGAGTATGAGCATCTTTCTGATCTATAATTTCATTAAAAATTGTATGTTAATCGACATTGAGCAGCATATAGATTAAGTTAAAAAAGGTTAGATGGCTGATCCCTCAGCGTGAGAGCCACACTTAGATTGTTATGTAACTTCTGAAGCCATACGAAAAACTCCAGTAGTTAAATATCAGCTATCTATTGTAAAACCGTCCTGAACCCAACACAAATCCGCGTAGGTGTTTTGTTTCAATTTTTGCAATTTCACCTGGATGTCTAAAAGTATAAGATCCAAAGTATTTTGCGTTGCTCTGACAAAGGAGGGACATTCGAGGAAGAAGTGTTGAGCTGATTCTATCAAATCTTTTTCCAAACAAAAGCTAATGCATTAGGCATCCGGTAAGCTGTTCAATCTTACTGCATGAAACCCGCTCGAACAGTGTCCAGTTAGAGTTTCTACCACCGTTGTAATGTGGACCTTGCTTAGAGTGAAGAGTTTCCTAAACCTCTTACGTTTTATCTTTGGTCAGAAGGACCTTGAAACTGCAGAGCTACTGGTCAAATATCAATACCTGTCAAATATCAATGACCCGCTGAACTGATCTGAGACCCAACAGTCCAGTAGTGAACCACAAAAAGCCAATGGAGCTTTTACCTGTTCCCATTACGTTGTTATTGAAACAGAAGTACCGGATCATCAGCAAGCTCATCAGTCTTACAGTTTCCTGCAATACCGCTATTGCCAGGCACCTAGTATAATCATAAAATTACTCGATGAGAGATAAGGGGTCTTGACAACATGTCACTACTCTTCAGCGTACTTGCCGATAACGCGGGCTAGACTCGACAACATAGTTATCCAAATATTTTGAGATAGAATTAAAGCTTGCGAGCATTTCAGCGTTCCGAAACTCGCATTCATCTAAGTACCCAGATTTTCTGAGTTTACAGCGATGCGATATGCAGTAAGACGTTCAATGAGTAGATCGCAGTGCACCACAAATACTATTCAGAGAACACTCGCCAGTTTTTTTGCGTGTGTAGTCTTGCCCAGCGCCTTCCATCAAACAAAAATTCCGAAAAACTTTCTATATTTAGCTAAAGTTTCATAAAGCCAAAGAGCTGTTTTTGGTGAGATCCCCCACCTTTTGCATTGAGGAGCATTTAAAATAGTTAAATTTTTGCCCAAAGTTCTCAAAGACTCTCCAGGCATCAATTAAAAGTATAAGAATCTACCTTAATTTCCTAAGCAACTTAAGCTAACATATACCCACCATATGGCTTCTGACACAAACAGTATGGTGTGTCAAATTGTCCCGCGTTAAATTTAAAAAATCATCGTCTTTTCGACGGTCCTCATTTATAGAAATACATATCTACTAAACAATAAATGTATAAAGCACAGCTTTGAGTAATCATTCAAGCGATGATGTCAAATTTACACAACCATACTTCTTTTATTTCGGTTTAATTATTTGCTCTGCGTATCTTTTTTCTTCATTTTTATTACGAATTTCTTTATCACATATTGTTTAGCTAGAAACTTTTTTCTGAGGGCAATCCGTGACTCATTTGCATAAGCAAAGATATATGTTTTTGCGTGAATTGTTTGTTTATCGAGTGTTTTCATTTCATTTTCAATAAACATTCCGTATTATGAGGCAAAACATTTCAAAAGTATGTATCGATACATACCTACATATGTATATATTAGCGCTTGGATGAGTAGGTCAAGTCACATTTGGTCAACATTTGTTTTTCAAAGATATTCCAAGTTGATTAGCTTATTGTCAAGCCCATCTTTTGTTACCTTTCACCAATTTTTAATTGCTTTTTAAATAAAAAGTTTTTATGAAATGGTTTTTATTCTATAATAATCAAGCACACCGAATTCTTTGGAAAATTCGAACTCACCATATTATATTATATCTGGTTCGCAAATGAAAGGAAAGCATTTATAAATGTTCCATAGTTTCCATATGGGTGAGCAATTTCAAGGTTCTCTACTTTTTTACATAAAAACCACAGAAACTTCAAATTTAATGGGGACTGTTTATTATCCATCGAAAGAACATTCTTTGGCGTTAATTTTTTTAAGATTATATCTTTCATACGTTGACCGCAGCTACATCTCCGATGGTCCAACCGTTGAGTCCAATTTTCGATGGCTCATTCAAGCATTTCGACTGGTAATTGCCGAATGATACGCATGATGTTTTTCTCCAAGGCCTGAATCGAAACGGGATTTTCGCATAGACATTGGACTTTACGTATCTCTACAGGAAACCTTTAACGGTGTGATATCACACGATCTTGGTTGCCAATCGAACGGCCCAAAACGTGAAATTATCTGCTCACCGTTGTGACAAGTGTTCTCTCAATAAATCCATTGATTGATGCGATGTTGAAACTAAATGTCGCCGAGAACACGAGTTTCAATTTCAGGCATCAAATCGTCGGTCATCATGGCGCCATAAAGGTCGCAATTGACGGTTACGTTCTCACCGGCATCATTTTTGAAGAAATATGGACCAATGATTCCACCGGCGCACAAACCACACCAATCCGTCGAGTCTGTTGAAAGTATTTTAGCTGGGTACGGACACGTCGGCTTATGTTTAAAGTGGGAAAAGAAGTTCATTTTAGACTATGTATAGTATATTCTCTGGTGAGAATCATTTTACTTGCGTTTGCAAGGTCCACAGGATTTGTATATTGAATGGTAATGTTTGCATTGATCCCGTCGATGGTCTGAGGATCGTTAAAGTATACTTTACTCTTCAAATAATCCAAATAAAGATGAGAGAGAGAGAGTCTTTTGACATTAGATGTACAAGGAATTTACAGAAATTGAGGTGTAAAAAAATTGCCTAAACAATTCCTTACCTACATCGGGTTTGCTGCAAATACTATTGGTTATAGAGCAAAAAATGTTGTACGACTTTGCAGAATATATAATTATCAACAACAAATGTCGCTTCAGCATATATCAAACTATTATAGTTTCATCACAATAAGTGTTCTTTTATAAAAAAAAGTAATAATAATAATGCCGCCTTTCTAAAAGCACTTTATTTGTGCCTTGGTATTAATCCTAATCAAAATTAATTACTTTATTTTCAACACTGATTCAATACCTTTATACACTTTTTGATTTATTCCATTGGGATATTCCATTCAAAGGATATCACGAATTTAAAAATATAACTACATATTAGCATGTGCACATTGTACATTGTATTAGCAACAAGTCGTGGCAAACGGCTCAGCTAGGCTACAACCCAATATACTATGTAAGCGTCAATCTCAATAAATAAAGTGCAGGACGACTTATGACGGAATTGTATATAAATAACATTAAAAGTTCGATGTTCACATCCCCACGTCGAAATGAGGTCCTCTTTCCTCAAGTGGGATGGCAAATGGAGTGATCTGCTAGTAGTCTTTATTTTGAGTTCATTTTTTGAAAAATAATTTTTTTTTTCAATAAGTTTCAATATATGCTACATTTTCCTGTAATTAAAATTAGTTTACATTGTCATTTCAAACTAAAAGTACATATAAACGGTATTTATGAATTCATAACGTTCTTCTGCCTTAGCTTTGAGTCACGAGTAACATTTATTGAAGCCTACCTTTAGGCTGAGCTGAATTGCTAGCATTAAAACAATTTTTAGGTGACTAATGTTTGTGTGAGTAACTCATGTGTGCTATGATGAGGGAAGTGCACAAAAATATTTGTGTGCACATTGGTTATACTTATGGCATGAATGAATACGGAAATATACATACATATGTACATATATAAGTACATACTTACCTATTTCTTAGTAAGAATAAGTAACCGGTAAACGGAAATAACGATGATGATGAGTAAAACTTCAAGTTAATATTTGAAGAATTGATTTAAGATAGCGATTGAATCAGACAAAATAAGTGAAAAATTTTATGAACTCAATGAATAATAATAAATTTGATCAAAGTGATAATAAAACAGTGAAAAACAAACAAAATAGCTGTAATATGTATGTATATATGCGCCTAAAGAAGTGTTTATTGTGATAAGCAAATATAAAACTTTCGAAAGTGATGAAATAAAAAACAAAATATAAGCAAAAAAATTAAAAAAAAAAAAAACAATCAAAAAACACCGCAAACATTCCAATATGCCACACAAATCAAAGCGAAAACACGCGCTGTTTGGCACACAAAATAGAAACTCAAATTGTTAGAGAGCGCCCATCACGCACCACGCCACTCACGCGCACCTCAACAGCAAGCACTCGCGCACACACACACACACACGTGTGATGAAAGTCAACGCCAGCAACAATTTCAACCTCGTCACACTCAACGTCATTGACGACGCGACTTTCGGTGACGACAACAAAAATCTGTGCGAACGCGATTGCCGACGCGTACGCCAGGCGTTCTCATTCCAAACAGATAGGCGAGAGCAGTGACAACAACCACAGCAACACAAATACAAAACAAAAATTTGACCATTGTGGTGCAGTCAACCATTTCACTTGCATAGAAGATACAATCCAGCATTGTATTAAATAACAATAACAATTACATTACACACACACAGACGCACACATCCATCACCACAAAGCCAGACAGTGTAATAAACAAACAATTGGGCAGGGAAAAAGTGCGATTAGCATGAGGTAGACGCATTCCTATCTGTTGAATAGCATTTTCAATTAGTACGGACGCCTCTCTCACATGACCTCGTCACTCTCCACTCTCACGTCGCTCACAGAAAGAGCGAGCGAGAGTGTGAGTGCGAGGCAGTAAATTAGAGAATTTCAACAGAGTTGTTTACTTGATCATAACAGCAATTTCACACAACAGAGAGAGAGAAAAATGTTGATAAGAGTGCTACACAGAGAAAAATAAATTACACAATTATGAGGAATTGAATTTGTAACTTTTTTTTATAAAAATTAAAAAAAAAACAGGCTTAAATAGTTTTTGAATTCCATTGTTTTGAAGCAAACTTAGAATATTTTGAATATTAAAACTTTAATAAATGACTTCCTCTCGACTGTTATTATAAGAAAAAGATTTTAATAAATTAACTTACATTCCGCGTTAAAGGAAGATATAGTTCCAACTTGAAAAAAGAAACGGTTAGTGGCCTGTCAAAAAATTCAGCTATTTTTCTACTTCCAAAAAAGGAATTCCCATTCAGTATTCTTCAAAACTAAAATCGCCTTCTCCACGTACCATACAATAATTTTTCTATTTTCGTCTATTTGTTTGGGCCTTGGTATGCCTTGTACCATGCATACCATTTTTAAATTGATTACGCCGAAACCTCAATAAGAAACTTAACATTGACTTGATGTATGTTAGCATCAGCCCATAATTCGTACTACCTAACACATTTCGGTTTAACCCAGCTGGCTTACAGCTGTATTTTTGGTTTTGGATAAAAAACTCTATAGGAAAAATGACCACCTGGTCAAGCAATAGCGAAACATTACTGAATTAGAAAAGGCAGATTATCAGTTGCCACCAAATTCGATTGTAAAGGGTGATCCATTTAGAGGTTAGAAACTTCAAATTTATTGGAAAATGGTTATTATCATTCGAAAGAACATTTTTTGGCATTCGTTTTTTGAATAGTTTGAAGTCTCAGTTGGTCCATCCGTTGAGTTAAATTTTCGACGACTCGTTCGAATGATGCCAGTGATGTTTTGGTCCGATTCCTGAATCGAAGCTTGTCCGCATAGACTTTAGACTTTACATATGTCTCCCCACTGGAAAATGACTAATAGTGTGATGTCACACGTTCTTGGTGGCGAATCAACCGGCTGAAAACGTTAAATTATATGTTCACAGAAGTGTTCTCTCAATAAATGCATTGATTGATGCGATGGGTTTTGTTGAAACCAAATGTCGCCGAGATCACGTGTTTCAATTTCAGTCATCCAATAGGCGATTATCATAGCGCGATTACGGTCAGCATTGACGCTTACGCTCTCACCGGCATGATTTTTTAAGAAATATGGGCCGATGATTTCTCCGGACAAATTAAACCAAATCGTTGTTTTTCTGTATGAAATGGCAGCTCTTGAATCTTTTCAGGTTGCTCTTCGTCTCAAATGTGGCTATTTTGTTTGCTTACATACCGATTGAGCCAGAAATAGGTTGAACAAAATTTGGCACGAAAACGTCGGATCTTCCTGGAACCTTTCAAGAGTCTATAGAACGTAGCAATGTCGCTTGGGAAGGTCGAGCGAATTCAGTTCTTACCTCAGCTACGGCTGTTATATTTTCTTCACAAATATTCGGTCCAATAATGAATGCTGGGTCCCAAGGTGGGGATAGTCTTGCGAATAGTACGCTTAGTAGGCCGATTATGTTGAGCGTAAGTTGAGTGAAGAGAACGAAACACATTCTTTACAGATTTTCACATTACGTGAATTTTCGAAATGCCAAACAATACTAAACTAAAAGAAGATAACAGCTTGACACGACTCATGCGTAATCTGACAAAAAAGGATATTGAAAAAGTACCTCTACTTGGATCACCCTTTATATCCGACGTTTTCTTCTGAATGTTTTAAACTTCGCATCAAACTTAAAGGCTACACCTTTGCTGAGAAAAGTAGAGAGATTTTGTTACAAACGACTATACTCTTTTTAGAATTCAATTCATTTAAGATTAGAAGTCCGACGGATTTCATTGTGGGCAACTTAAGATCAAAATTTCCGCATAAACTTGCGGAAACAGCGGTTAAGGAAGGAAGGATTACAATCCTGTGTCAGAGAAATTCTTGGAAAACAAATGGCCTCAGCTATCGATTTCACTAGGTTTTTTTTTACCAAACCAAATGCAGAAAGTATTTTCACCAATATATCGATACGAAATCTCTAGACCTTTTACTCCAACCCGTTGAAGAAAATTACGGACTCTTAATTACTTGCCTCAGGAACAACATTTAATAAAATTCATGAAATGCAAAGTTAGATGAACTTTTTCCTGGTGCTCTTTAAGTATTCATAATGAGGTTTTATGGTCAATGTTTTATTTTCATAAATTTTCACATTTAATAAAGGTTTCATAAATATCTAAGTGAAGAATTGCCAATAAGATAACCAAATCTTAATGACTCACGGGAAATTTGCAAAAACACACCTCGGGTGCATATTTATAAGCAATGCAGAAAATTCTCCAAAAGTTAGAAACCTTATCAAGAGATAACAGGCACATAAACAACTTGTCACTCGGCTTAAATATTGACGTTCTTTTGTATTTACAGTGTAAGCAAATGATCTTGCAGAGCGCAGCTCAGCGAGAGCCATACAAATAAAAGCAACAATAAAGAATACGGAGAGCTCTAATAAAAAAATTATAGAAAAAACTAAAATAAAAGAGACGAAAGTTAAGAAGAAAGAAATCAACCGGTGAGTAAGTGCTAAGTGTGGTGAATATCGGCAAAGCCAGTTAATTACAGATATTCCCCGCGCGGCGGTTAAAGGTTGAGCGTAAAGAGGCGCAAAGATAAGCCTACAATAACAGCAAAGCCGTTCACTATACAAACCCCATAAATCGTTGAGAGCTGAGTTGGTTGCTCAGCAAAAATGTATGGCAATCGCAGCGGCGGCGGCACGGGCAACGCCAACGTCAGCAGCGCGGTGAATGCCGGCAATGCCGGTCCAACAATGCGGCGTGGTGGAGTTGAGCCCACAAATGCCGGTTATAATGGAGCGCAGACGATCAATGCGGTAACAACAACAATGACCACAACGCCAAAGCCAATGAGAGTAGCAGCGCCAACGCCAGCGGCAAACACAACAACCACGCTCAACAGGAGAGACGAAGTCGCGACGTCGCTGGAGCGAACAAGCAAAGTGACAGCGCGAAATGAGCTTGTTGGCGAAGGGAGCCAGCAGACGACGATGGGTAAAACAAAGTTGTCGACTACGACGACGACGACAATGAGCGAAGCGACTGGGAACTCTGCTGCAAAGGCAGTAAATTCATATGTTGGCAGAAATAAAGATTCAGTTGAAGGTGGACCGCGTGCGCAGACGGATGTAACGGATTGTGAATTATTTAAAAGGCAGCAAATTAAGCAGCAGCAACAAGAACAAAAGCAAGCAGTACGTCAATTGCAAGTGACAGCCAATAAGCAGGAACAACAAAAACAACAGCCGCAACAACAACAAAACGTTAACGCATCGAGTGCTAATCAAGGTAGTGCGACAAAAACAGTGCAAACAATCGGCAATAGTAGTCAAAATTACGGCCAAACGTCGACGGCAACGATTCATTTAAATCAGCAAAACAACAACAATACGAACACGAACGCGAACGCGAGTGCAAGCGCGAATTTCACGCGACCAGCGCCAAATACTTACTTGTCGAACGTGAGTTTTAACGCAAACGCGAGTGCCAAAGCCAACACCTACGCCGAACGCGATCAATACAACATCAACAACAACAGCAACAATAACAAGTCCATAAATTATCCGCCGCCGGACAACAGTGCAGGATACTACAGTCCAGCAGTGTCTGGCTATCCACGACCGCAGCAAACAACCGCGTACAGCAACAACAACAACAGCGACTACGATTACTATCAACAGGTGTGTGTTGGTGTTGTTAACAAAAACAACAAAAAAATAACAAATTGTGCATGAAAGGGCAAAGAAAATGCCAAAACTGCGCTCCAAACGCTTTAACCGCTTACCGAACGCTTCACAGCGCTCATCAGCGCAAGCTAATAAACCGCTTGTTGTTGTCGTGTAAACGCTTCTGAATTCTATGCGCTGCTTGTAGAAGCAAATTAACATTTCGCAACTAATGAAAATGTTAATGAACTTCACACGCCAGGCAGCCAGCCAAACCGCCGATTACTTTACACATAATTATACATCTCTATGTCTATGTATGTGTGTGCAATAACAAATCAGCCACTTCGGCAGCCAACTTCAACACAAGCCAAAGGCAAACACACACGGTGGCAAAGACACTTGTGAACTTGTAGACAGCAAAAAGTGGCAGCAAGGCCTGTGACGCTCTTTTCCAGTCATCACCCCGCCAGCCGCCTCTCTGCCCGGCCCCCAACCGCACACGTTTAATTTAATACCTTAAGAATGGAGCATTTTGCCTGCCGCACTTCTTGCGGTTCTTCTTGTTTGTTGGCACTTTTATGACTGCCAGCCGGGCATGGCCGGGCCGACCGTTCGTGGCGTTGCGTTGCGTCACATTGCATGACAGCGCTGCCGCGCGCAAGTTTGTGGCAATTCGCCTGTATTACTGCCACAGAGCCTTTCATGGCAGCTGATGTGGCACGCGTAATGTCCCAACGTAGGAACGTACGAAGTGCGCTCCATTGGTGGCACATGGACGTGCATATATTAGGGTGGACCAAAAAACCTTTTACTTTTTTCCTAGGATATCGAGAAAATATCGACCGAAATTACAAAAAAACAAGAAAACACGTTAACTTCGGTTGCACCGATCACAAAGCCTGACCAAAATTTTATTTTGATCGATCGGGTTGTATGGCAACTATAGGCTATAGTAATCGGATCTCGACAATTTTTGCAGAAGTTATACAAATGCCTTAGAAAATAATCCATGCCAAATTTCGTCAAGATATCTTGTCAACTGAAAAAGTTTTGCATACAAGCACCTTATACCGATCATTCAGTTTGTATGGCAGCTATATGCTATAGTAATGCGATCGCAACAATTTCTTCAGAGATTACACTATTGCTTTAGACAATAACCCATGTCAAATTTCATGAAGATATCTCGCCAACTGAAAAAGTTTTGCATACAAGTGATTGCTTCCAATCGTTCAGTTTGTATGACAGCTATATGCTATAGTGGTCCGATATCGGCAGCTTCAACAGATTAGCAGCTTCTTAAGTTGAGCAATGAACGTGTGCAAAATTTCAGCACGATATCTCAAAAACTGAGTGACTAGTTCATCTACATATATACAGACGGACATATTGACGTAGCTAAATCGATTCAGCTGCCATGCTGATCAGTAATACAGATATTTTTTTAGGAACTCCAACGTTTCCTACAATATTTTCATAGGCTTAAAAAAATTTTTTTTTTTTAATTTTTTTTTTTGGGCCACCCTAATACATATACAAACATTTACAAATATGTCTACGTAGAAGGGGCGCGTCGAGGGCCAGCAAGCGGCAGAGCCGGTGTGCATGTCCACATTTCTCTGATGCCGGTTTTCCCGTTGCATGTTACGAGTATGTGAAGTGGCAAGGCTGCATGACACAGGCTGCCATAACTATAAATATGACTATAACTCTATATAGGTACTTATATGTAATAGAATAAATGATCTTGTAGTAGCTCATAACGAGGATTGCCTTGATAATAGCTGCGGGCCAAAAGCAATTCATAAATACATACATACTTATGAGCAAACATACACACTTGCATATACATGCATATATGTATATATATGCATATATGTATATAAGCATATTAGAGCCGCTGTGTCGCTCTGTGTGAAAATGTGGAGCGTGGCTGTCGATTGACAGCCAACATGACATGCTTCCAGATGCAACATTGTGATTATGAATAAAGTATTTCTCAATTTTTTTCACTGTCTGACTCTGCTGCTGCCGCTTGGGCGGTTCCGGCATGCACTTCCCCACACATATAAACATAAATTTGCTTTATCGCGCTTACAAGCTTACTTAACACATATTTACTAACCCGCACACACACATATACACATACTTGCCCGCTTTCCATATTTTCGTAGGTTGCAAATCGGTTTGTGTCTGTCTGTGCTGTGTGCTTCGGCTCAACGCTGATGACGTGGTTAATGGCACCAGCCGGTTTTACCGTTTGTTGTTACACGCATTACACGCATTTCATTTACATATTTACCAGCCTAAGAAACGAAAATAAAAAATTTGTGGACTTAAGTACACACACATACATACATGTAGGAAGATTTGACTGGCTTTGCTTGCAGTGTGAAATTCTTTTTTTAATGCGCTTAGTTTTTGAAGAATTTCTCTAAAGGCATTTCCGCTAAGCTTGAGTTTGATGCAAGTTTGTAAACCTCTTAGTGCGACACCGGTGAGAGACGCGGCGATTAATCAGTCGTAGGAAGAAGCATGAGTCACACGGCTCTTAGCAGATTTGTCTATTAAATTTAACAACCACAAATTTACTACATGCAACAAGTACTTTAAGTGGACAAATATTTTGTTTATGAATGTTTGTACTATAACATTTTCCATAACAGTTTTGCTGAAATATGGAATATATGTATAAATGAAAATCTTCTGTACTCAACGACACAGTTGATTATTTCGATAATTTGCAAGTTGTCTTTAATAGTATTGCAAAAACCTTGGTGTAATGAGACTTCCCTTTCACGTATAAAGCTCGCTCTTATACAGCGTAGCCACAACCTAGGGACGTAGGGAAAAGGTGTAAAACTATCCAGAAACAACGATTTGTATCTTCCCAAGCATACCAGGCTAATATACTAAGCTTAATTAGAGATTTTGGTGCCTAAGAATCAAACTTTCCATAAACTTTTTCGTAGTCCATGAATATCATAAAAATGAAAAACTCAAAATTTAGGTACTCGCGTAAAATTAAGGTGGCATTTCAATCTAGATACCTTAAGGCTACAGCTCGTCAAAAACCAAGGGAGTACTTCCGTATAGAGGTTCGAATTTCCAGCATTTTTGGCAATTAATTGTTTTACAATATTGATTGAATCCAGACTAGACTACCTTTTTAAGTCTTTTCTAAGAACAATTGTTTCCAATTTTAGCCTATAACTTGTTTTCGGAGAACTTATTTTCATTTTTTAATATTAAAAACCAGTTAAGGTTTAAAACAGAATTTACATCAAAATTTATCTTAAAAATTTTTGCTATTTTCAAGGTTAGGCACCTAAGAAAATTTTAACCAGGGTTGCATTGGTACCACAAGAACTCCGAAACCATCGATGTACTTCCATAAAATAAGATAAATTTACTGACTACAAAACTTAAGAAAAATAAAAGCACAAAATGTGGAAAAGTAAAAGAAAGCTGCCCCATCTACTCAGTCAGCTTTATGCAGCTGTTTTAGAATAATCACATATCTCAGATCCGATGACTCATAATAGCTTGTTATTTTGTGCATGAAAGGAAAGGTTATTTGTTCTGACTAAGCAAGAAATTCTTTGAAAAACTTAAATGTTTTTGACATTTTTCACATTCCATTATAAATATATTATATGAGAAAGCTTGGTCTAGGAATAACACATAGTCAGCAGATAAGCGCCTAAAAAATGTATAACTGTGTTAGATATTACTCATTTTGAAAAATATAAAGAAACTTTAGAAGCTTTTAAAACTTGCTTTGATAGTCTGCATAATTGTTTTTTTTTTATTTTTGGATCCTTAAGCTACTTTTCGACAATATAAGTATAAAATAACTTCCTTTTTATAACTGATTTTCCAGTATTTTGTATAGAATTGAAAAATAGCGTAGCATAAGATTCAAACTAAAATGTCTTTATGTCATTTTAATCGTCAGAATATATTGTAGGGTTGAGTGGCAAGACTGAACTCTTCACTTTTTTCAAAAAGCAGTGCCAAACCTTAGCCACAAATAATAATATACCGTATGGTAAATTTACCAACGATTTAGTACCGTTTTTCTAATAAGAAAAAGAGGCAAAGTTCCACTATATTTTAAACGGCAAAATGTTCAATAGCAACTAAAATAATGTATTAATTAGAATTGTCACACATAGTGTGCACATTTTACTTCGTTAAACATTTTGAAATTGCTAGATGTTCCTGAAGCTCAACAAAGGCTAATACTATTTACTAATGTAATGAATATTGTATAGTGATATATTTGATAAACTATTAGAGCACCGTTACGATTTTATTAAGAACAAACTTTCAAAACGAATCGGTGAACATTATGTTTTTTTTTTGCTAGGCGTGCATTAAATGTGACTCACCTTTGCAAAATTATTAATTTTTATTTTTTAGAATGGTCTTTGTTTTTTTTTTTTTTTGATTGAAAGACGATTTCAACACTTACATATATTCTAAATACTTTTGTTATAGAAGATTCAAATTTTCTTTACTCTCTGATTAGTACTTTTAAAAAGTATTAAATGGCAATATTAGCTGCCATAAATTCATTTTGAAATTAATATCTTTGTGTTTGTAAGCCTCAAAACCTTTACATTTTGTGCTTTATGGGCAATTTTTAGCTTCAATTTTGTTGTCAAAGAATTTCCTCTTAAATTCATGAATCACCCATAAGTGATTTCGCAGATACTTGCTAAGAGTGCAAAATCACACATATTTTTACTATCATTTATTTATAAGCTATATTTCTACAGCGATATATTTACATAAGCTGTTGTCTTCTTAACATAAATAACTATACACCAATATTTCTTTAGAGAGACATTTCGAAATTGCTAGATGTTTCAGCAGCTGCAAAAAAGCTGATATTGTTTACATGTGGAATGAATATTATAATACAATATGTTTTGAAATCTACTAATGTACCGTGACGAATTTCAACAAAAATTTTAACCTAACAATCGCTGCTTATCGTTCATTACTTACTTAAAATCAATTCTTAAAGGCATACTAATTACACATACATACAAACAATATTTAACATAAAATCAATTCATAATAACTACTCATTTCTCAAGCAAAATGTACAAACAGTAAATTTCTCAAACGAAAATTTAATAATTCTTCGAAACTCTCCACATATGTATACACATGTAGCCATCCGATTACTACCAACACCAAGAACCGTACGACGAGAACTTCGACGAAGACATGGAGGCCGAACGTGATCTCGCCGAGGACGCGCAATGGAAGAAGATCCAACAGAACACCTTCACACGTTGGGCCAACGAACATCTGAAGACGATCGATCGCAACATTAACAACCTGGAAACCGATCTGTCCGATGGTTTGCGCCTGATTGCGCTGATCGAGGTGCTATCGCAGAAACGTATGCCCAAATACAATAAACGTCCAACATTCCGTAGTCAAAAATTGGAAAACGTTTCGGTGGCGTTGCAATTCCTCGAACAGGAGCACATCAAGATCGTCAATATCGGTGAGTACAAGGCATTTTATTGATCTTTCCGTTAACATATTCGTAATTATAAGCACGAAATTACTAGGAAACTTAGTTGAAATCGAATTTATAGGGATTTGAATACATTATGCACAGGAAGGCATGTTGTGGCAGCTACGCATGCGCATAGCAATATGCGTGCTTGTTGTTGTGCGCAAAAACTGAAGTGTTGAATTTTGTTTGTCTCCCGATGAGTTGGGTTTTATTTTACCTGTCATGCGGGTTAGACAAATTCATTGAAAAGCTGAACAAAAATGTGGAGCAGCGCGCAACTACAGTGCGAAGGTTTAAGGGGCGGGGAAGAAAGCGGCGCCGCTGCGTTGAACGACGCGTTACGCTTAACAAATGCGCACAAACATTACGGCTGTGCGGCGGCAAAGCCCGTTAGACAAGACAAGACTGGGAATCGGGTTTTCAAACGAGTTTCGAGCGTTCAAAAACAAACAACAATAACAACAAATTGTAGCTATCATTTCGTGGATACCTAAAACACATTCTGCTGTGCACAGTTGTGTATTAGCATGTGTGTGTGTATGTATGCGTATTTGGGGCGGTTTCATGACTCTCACCACATCTTCTGGCCTTACTCGAGTCGCACTTGAAATATTTTGAATCTAACGAAGCACTAGAATTAAACGATATCGCTCTTGCGTCACACACAGTTGAGTTCTGGTGGCAAATGACTTCACGGTCAAGCTGATGATATCACAAATCACATACGTACACACATACATGTACATGTTTTTATATAAAAGTTTATATGTAGAAGAGCGTGTTGATTTGCTATTAGCGGCAATGCATTTCACAATCTGCCTACACAAACACACACACACGCGCAGAAATAAACTGGCAGCAGAAATTTTTTAAAATTGAATTTAATGGCACTTTTCATTTATTGTTGCCCAATTAGTTGTGCATTATTTTCCATATAAAATTTTGAACATAAAAATGCACATAAAAATTCTTAGGCGGCCTGAGAACCTTGTGGCTTCGCCTTTCATTGGGTATGCACATCGAAAACGATTTTCTCTTTTCATATTATTGTATTATTGCATAATGGCGATAAATTTTATTTTGCATTTTTTCATATTTTTTCTTATGCAACTCAATGTGTGACCACGACTCAGCCGGAGTCGGACGAGCGCCTATAATTGTGGCAATACGCAAAGTAAATGAAAAGACTTACTCACAGAGGCGGCTTTACTCACATTTCAGTGTTTATTTTTATTGCAATACGAACAGATATAACCACATACATACATACACATGTATATATTTGTAGTAGTACATATATGTCAATGACACCCCGCTGTGCCCGTCGCGCTCCTTGAATGTCGCCGTTTTTGTCAGTAACAAACAAATGATGTCATTCCGAAATGGCGCAAACCCTCTGCGCGAGCTTTGGGGGTACTTGAAGTCGCGCGCACATTTATGGCCTTACTTACATATGCCCATACTTATGTGTTGTACTGTTTATTGTCACTCTCGCTAAGGCAGTAGGCGTTTTGCATTGCAATTAGGTATTTTAGGCATCAAATCGAGTGGCTTCCAATGGATATGGACATATCGCAGTATCGTTAAGCGTTGCGAATCTTTTCATTTGCCAAAATTGGTACATCATTCTGTTCAAAGAAATAACTTCTTGCTCAGATCAGCATCATCATAAATTTCTGTCTATCCCAGTGGCGCATATGACCTCAATAAGCCACTGGCTCAATCTCGTCACAATTATTGGCATTCTGACTGGACCACTTTCAATAGATTCACACGCGATGCGGCTAAATATTATGTCGAACGTTCTTTGCTAAAGCTGTATGGAGGAAGGCGAGCTGGAATCATATAGTTATTTTCCTCTCCATTGCCCGGATTTTGTCAGACTGACATTGAAATATCTGAGTAGACCCAACTTTGGCGCATCTAGCGAAGTCGCGCACATTGGTATCAGCCGCCTTAATAAATCTGTGGTAAGCTCAAAACGCTTAGTCAATCTGGTGACCTTTATGAGCTTTGGGTAACATAATGGAGGAATATCTGTCTCAGTGGGATTCATCGTTTGCGATCAACCGTACTTCTTCTTCATCTTTATTGGCTTAGACAGCGCTTACACGCTTTACAACAGCGCGCTACAGTCGATCTTCCTTTTCGCAGTTTGGCGCCAATTGGAGGTTCCAAGTGTACGAGAGACTGTTTTTTCACTTTATTGAAGGTGGTTTTTACGTGGCGGGTCTCAAACCCAGCGCACAACTTTGGGAAGGGATGTTTCGCCATCTCACTTTATCTCGCCTTCAAACGGGTGTTTTTTAGCCACCCAGAGGATACTTGCTCTAAGACCGGAAGTCGTGAGCTGCTTGAGCCATAAGTAAAAGAATTGTTTCTGGCCACTCCCAAGTGAATGGCCCTCAGACAACTTTCTTCACTTGCGTGAACTTTTACACATAACTCCATCCTCCATCCATAATTTTTCATATTTTTGCACTACAGTGTACTTCGTAACAATCCTTTTTGGTTAAAGAAACTTGCACATCCAGGTTCCTTTGAGTGGAAAACTGTATAGAAGGCTAAAATTACGCTATTTACACTATTTCGAGTTCGAAAGTGTAACTAAAATTAAAAATAACTTTCCCTTATACAAATCCCAATTTCAGAAAAATTCTACTTTCAATAAGGGCTGAGGGGGCCTACTCTTCGAAAGTAGTAATAAAAAAGACCTTTTCCTCATAGTCTCGCACAGACATAATGGGCCAGCAACCATCGATATCCGGCCTTTTTTAACGAATATCTTCACGCAAACGAAGCATAACGCTGAAATAGTATTTCTTGTGGACAGTTTGGCCACGCGGACAGAATTCGAAATGCACCGCACCTCGATAAGCGAAGAAAACTGTCAAGATAACCTTGATTATTGACCGGCTTTGACCTGATTTCTTTGGCTTAGGCTCATCTTTGCCACGATATTCCGCTGATTGATCATCTGTTTCTGGGTCCTAAGCATAGTTCCAAGACTCATCGCCATTAATAATACTTTTCAGAACATGCAGGTAGTCGGAAAGCGTTGTTTCACAGACGATAACGCGATGCTGTTTTTCGAAAAAATTTAGTGTTTTTGGAAACAAGCGTGATTTCACCTTTCTTAGACTCAAATGATCTTTCAGAATGATTTTTACTGATCCTTACGATATTCCAACGGTGCCAGTAAGATCACTGACTGTTAATCGGAGGTTCTCAAGCACCAATTCCTTTATTTTATTGACGTGTTGATCATCAAATGATGTTAATGGCCGTCCTGAACTCATTTATTGAATAATTTCGTTCATCGCCAAAATCGCCGAATGCACTTTATGTCCTTCAGAAAGCCAAGCGTATACTAATGATTATTTTGATGTGACATTTGCCACAGATGTCACTGACAGTCATACTAACGCTTTCGTGTGAATATTAAATTACAAAATCTTACTATTATTTGCCCGCAGTAAATATTACAAGTAATTTTCTTTAACTACACGAAATTATCCAAAATGTTTGCCTTGTATTGACAGCAGTTCTTCCTTTTTCTTGAAATAGCCAAAATACCTTAGTGATTTCTTTGTTTTGACCTTAAAAATGCTAAATACGGTTCTAAAAAATTACAGAGGTATAGAGAAGGCAGATATAAGATAATATGATAACATTATCTATTAAGCCTGAAAATACTACAATTGACATAATATTGTTTTATTTCTAATAACTGTTCTTAAATATTCCAAAACGCGACTATGTTGCTTAAATATTTCAATATTTTCTGCTTAAACCACACACACATTCAACTCACTGATCAGCTGCTGCACAGACGCCCAATGCGCGCAGACACTAGACATTTTTACAAGAATTAAATACGAAATATCTGCATTTTTCGCCAAAGTAATAAAGCAAAATAATAAAACACTATATTGTTTCAATCATTATTTGCTCAACTATACTATTTAAGCACACCTGTTGGCTTTTGTATATACAAACAAATCGTTGATTGTGTAAGTCTGCCTTCAACAAAAAACTTGGCAAAAATGTAAATCGTCATTTATCACGTCTGAGTACACATTTTTTACTATAAATCATGTGGAATATATAAAATTGCGCTAATAGTTAGCGCTCGCTCTGTGTGCTTTATTCGCTATGCACTTCCCCCTGCCTTTACGGTGTGCATAAAATTAGTCACATATAATTATTGCAGCGAAGCGTGCAAATGAGCCACCAATTCACTTTTCATTTTATTTGAAACGCTAAATTTTTTCACTTTTTTTTGAAAAGTTTATATAAATATTTTTGCGTATGAAAGCTAAAAATAATACTCATAATAAATGCACATATGTCTGTATGTATGGAGGTAGGTATGAGTCAAACGTTTGGCACTCGTAACCCAGTGAGTGACGTATGATGTCATTTCTACGTTGGCCATCATTGCAGGTACTTCGATTTGTCGATTTGTCGCTTCGGAGAATGTTGAATAATTTACATTTCTGTGAGGTTGCCATTTGTAAAGCCGCTTTGTCAGTATAGTTTATTATAAGTTTATGAATATTTTAACTTTTATGTGCTATGAGTGCATCGAGTTTTTCGCTATTTTTTTACAATTTTGTTTTTTAAAAATTGTTTAAATTTTGTTTTTATAGTTTGAAAATTTTTTTAATTTTTTTAAATGAAAAAAAAAATATTTTTATATGAAGGTATGCAATTTAACAAAATTATCCTTCAAATCAACTTTTTTTCTTCAAATTTGTTTCGAAATATTTGCCTTTAAAGTTCGATATTTGGTTTATTGAAAAACATTATTATATAATGACATTAGTAATTATTAAAAAGTAAAATTATGAACAAAATCTATTATTTCCTCTTATTACGATGATGTTTTGTTCACAACGAAAATATGACAGTTGTTATAAGAGATCAAAGTCTCATCTTCTAAAAAAAAATAATATTTTCTTTTTTCAATAACACGAATGCGATTTTAAACACTAATAACATAACTTTTATAACCTTATAACCTTGTTGCAATATTTTAAGAACTTACACAATAATATTTTTTTCAACAAGCTTAATTTCGTAAGTCCATTTTATTTGAATATTTGAATTTTGAGTCTAAATTTCGAAAATGGGAGATATCACTTTATTACATATGAATCATTCTCTCAAAGGATTCTGCTTGATCCAATACCTAGCCGGGTGTTAGACAGTGTAAAAAGCCAGTAAAAGTTGCCTAGATCATTAGAGAGAAGTGAGCAACTAAAAAATAAATAGAAACTACGATGTCGAAATCAGCTGTAGATAAAGCTAAAGTAAAATAATATTCAGCAAAAATCTTCCATTCAATAAATATTACAACTAAGCACAATCTACCACAACTTAATAGTAATATTTATGGTTGTAAGTACCTATAACTCAGTTACATACATATAGTATATTCATACTATATCTAGTAAATAGACTCGCTTATCCACTTGGCCTAATATCAGTGAAGCGTAATTGATACAAGGTAGACTTGACAGTTCACTTGCTGCGGGTCTCATATAACTCAGTTATAGATTCAAAAATATACTAATATATAGATATATATATATAGATAAATATATACATATATCAGTTATAGTTTCTAGTTTAATTTGCAACAAAGACAATTTTTTGAACTTAGTATTATTATCGCTTAATTACATACCTACCAACCGACTCATACCCAATTGATAGCCATTAAACATACAAATCCAATTTTTGTCTATTTAAATGATAGGCGCCTCATGCCACAAGTCAATTATACACGACTACATTTAAAGTAGGTGATATTAACAAAACATAAACAAGTAACAACATTTCGAAGCAGAATTACATTTAACGAGTTCATTGAACTTTTTGGGCGAGAGTGTTTGGGTTGATAAGATAAATATTTGAATGATGATTAACTAAAAAGCTGGTTACATTTGGTCGTACATATTATGTACATATGTAATATATCGTCGCCTAAAATGCTAAATAACGTAACAGCACTTTTCATAAGTTTACAGGCGATGGAAAAGCGATATAATTGAAAGCACTCATATTCAAACAAAAATCAAGTTTTGGTTAAAAAAGTGTTTATATACTGGTTAAATCTGACAACGGAAGCTGAAAATTTTATCCTACATATACATTTGTACATATATAATATGATGTAGTGAATTGCAAGCCATAAAAAACTCAAATTCGATATTTTTAAGATACGTTGTTTTGCATTATAGGTGACGATATGAAGAAGCCAGGTAATTAGCTGAGACAATTAAGTTCTAAATTGAGTAATGAAAAGCACTCAATTAGGTTTGGAAAAAACATATTCTTCTACAAAGTGTTTTGCAGCAAATGCTTTTCTTTGTCTACTAAATTTTATACGTTTAGCGTGCTTGCAGCGAACTCACAGGGTTGCATTGAGATGTACACATGTTGCCAACTAAATACTAATTTTCAATTGTAGACGTTTCAGTAATTAACTAATTAATTAATTTAATTAAATTTAAATTAAATTAAAATTAAATTAATTAATTTAATTTAACCATTTTATGTTTAATGATGCAATTAAGCAATTAAAACCCAACATTAAATCAATATTACCGTAATTACTGAATATACTTCAGTTGCCTGCAGATTTTTGATCTAATTTTGATTCTAAAAACTAAATGATAATTAGTTCAGTTCTCTATTTTGTAGTAAATAGAAAACAATTAGTAGTTAAACCGCTCACATTATCGTACCGTTGACACATTATTAGAAGGAATAAATATTAAAGATACTTATAAATAAATATTATTAGACTTTGAAATTTTTTCATTTTATTTTTTATTACAATCCATCATAACTTTGCAAAATAGTTGATTTCGAACAATGAACAAATTGTAGTGTTTTCTCTTGAAGATTTGTTCAATATCTCTCGTTGAATTCCAATAATGCCATAATTAATTCATTATACATATTTTCTTATATGTATGTAGAAGTTCGTGCGTGTGAGGAAAGTTCTCTGAGCTACATTCACTTGGGAATCGCAATAAAAAATCTTATACAAACGGCTCAAGCAGCTCACGACTTCTGGTCTTAGATCACGAATCCTGTGGGTAACCAAAAAAACATCCGTTTGAAGTTGAGCTAAAGTGAGAAAGCAAATCATTCCTCCCCAGGGTTGTGCGCTAGGTTTGGGACCCGGGAAATAAAACACCCCGAATGAAAAGAAATTCCTTTTAACACTTTGCTTAATTAGATTTTTACCCATACCAAAAATATTTTCGGTTTAAGACTTTCGTATACCAGATGGCTTCCACTATCAAGAAAGATTTTGTTTGTAAACATTTTTAAAATTTTTTCTTTTGATGTGCATTATATTAGTATCCTTAATCTCATAATTTTATTGCAATTCTTCTATTAGTGCGATTATAATTGAAAAATCTGGTAAATCTTATAAAATTTTCCAACGGTGTTGGCAAATATTTCTTGAAATATTCTGTTTTTTAACCAAACATTTGTTTTGTAATCAATTTGATTTTCATAAATTTAATTGAGTAAAATATTTTAAACAGGTGGCAACTCTCTCAAAAATAATTTACTCTCTCTAGAAGCTTTTGAATTTAATACAGCATTTATCTAGTTTATCAATTATTATTTTTTTGGACAACTGGCTAAGGTTTTAAATATATCCTGGACAGAAATATTTCTAAAAATGTTTAAATGTCACAGAATAGTATGTTTCTTAATAGAGAATAAATTAATTATAATTATTAATTAACTAAAAATAACAATTTTTACTTATTTTAATACTGTTTATAAGTTTTTTAAGCTACACTCTCTGATTCTCTTTAAATAAAAAACCTAACGGGGCATTTAACCATGTCCAAAAAATAGCACACAGCTAATTTTCTGCTCACCAGTTTTGCATGAATAACCTTCATTTGCACATAACCTCTAATTAAAAATCATATTATGTGTAATCTGTGTCCAAAAATGCTTTCAACTACATACGAGTATATATATATATATATATATATGTATAGTATAGTATCAATACATATCTCCTGCTTGTTTGCACACAACGATCTGATCACTGATGTTTGCTCACTTTTGCTTTTAGCTATTTTTTCAAGATTGTAGTTTTGCAATAAAAATTTGCAATATTTGGTTGCATATATTACCACACATTGTATATATATATAAATACATACATACATGCACATTATTACAAGTATAAATTCATACTACTTCATATGTATTTATACACCCTTCTCAGATAAGCGCCTATCAGTTTTAGTGTTTGCCAAAGTTCCAAAATTAGCTATGAGCCCATTGAATCAACAAATTTATGGGCATTCGATAAGGTACGAGCTTTCATAAAAGCTTAAAAAAGCTACCAATTTGTATATTTGTAATAAAATTTATTTGCAAATGCAATTTAAAGCAGTTAAAAGAAGGCAGAATAACTGTAAAATTATAATCAATTACTTTTGTACTTTCGATAAGATATAAAAAATAGAGGCACCTTTGCGGTTTCTCAACCATTATTAATGTATCGATCCATACGCTACATATAATCGTATAATTTAGAGATATTTTTTTAGCATTTTTTTTTGATTATCTGAAATTGCACGAATTCAGCTTTTAACGTTCAAAACAGGATGTTGGGTTTCAGAGAGAAAATAATGTGAAAATAAATTTCCTTAAATAATTACTCAGTATAGCTTTTTTGAACTTAAATACTGTGGAGTGAGACCTAACGATATGAAAAAGTAACTAACTAGCTTACTATATTGATCTTATTTTTCCCTTTTTATACAATAACCTTTTAGTATGTCAGAAGAAATCATCTTAACATTATTGGCTCTTGCAAGTGGTCACTTTCGATTCGCTGCTTCTCTGCTCACTATACGTGACCATTGTTCCCTTTCTCTGAACAGTAGGATAAATCATTCAAGTCGCTGAACTTTTTGATAGCAAATTTTGTATACAATGAGTCACTCTCTTTCTTTTTTGGTGCCACAGCTTATGAGACCGTTCGTTTCGCCACTCTTTAAGTTTAGGCAGTCTAAAAGTAGCTTATGAAATATTTTTGATGTAAAATGTTAGTTTGTCCATTGTATATCTTGCCGCCAGAAAAATTATCAGTACTTTGAATAACTCGTCCAGAGTTTAGGCTTTGTCAAATTCTCATTGAGAATATTGAAATGAGAAATATTGTTTTTGACAGATATAAGCCCCCGCATTCGAGTGAGACTCTGAAAAAAGGGAACCAGGGTTTCGGACAGTCAGTTATTATACAAGATGCCAGCTGCTATAGTAGAGCTCTCTACTCAAGAGTTGTAGGTTTTTTACAGATTACTGATTTTAATTTAATTAGAAAAATTAAGAATAAATTTAAATAAAAACATGGTTCAGTTGCTAGGTCCAAGAGGAGTAGTCATCCTTTAGTATGCCTCCCCTTGACGTGAATTTTAACAGACTCTGCGGCCTCACTATCGATACCTCCGCCAGTGTATCATACTGTGGGAACCTCAGAAGCTTACAGCGTAATCTTGCCAATGCGGCAAAGTGCACAAGAGATGCTCCATTGTTTCCCTGGTGCCCTGCTCTAGACATTTCCTGCAGTCTTCTCACCAGACAGTGACCAATTAGTATTCTCATCATGTTCCTGCAGTGTCTTCTATCGATTTTATTGACATTTATTAATTCTTAATTATAAGTTTATCAAAAAGTTCTTAGATATATATTTTCTAAATGTATTATTATGATAAATAGAATTTTTAGGCAGCTCGCAGCTCACAGTTCCAACCGCCAGCTCTTAGGCTTATTAAAAATATTTATTTCCACATTCCAATTTACGCGCTGCTCCCACAATGGATTGAACCGCCAAACATTCTATGAATATTTATGCACACACATACACATACATTTACAAAAATGTGTTTATCTTTCACCAGTCACCTTTCTACAGCATGTGACCTCTTAAAAATGCCGCTTTGTGAGAAATTCTGTATGTAATCTTGTATTACAACAACAACAACCCAAATAACAGCAACAAGCGCGTTAAATGGAAATTCACGCCAACACCTCATTTACTCACCTCCACACACACACTAACACATCTTGTACACACACACACCAACATATCTTGCACACATACATGCATCAGCAGCGACATTTCTTTGAGTGTTTATTGTAGACTTTTATGCTTTTTGTAAATTGCTAATTTGCATAGTTAACAGAAAATTGAAAAGCCACGCAATTACGGAAAATGCGGAATGTCAGAAAATGTAAGAAGGAAAAGGTGTCACGGCAAGTCAATAAAATATGAATTGCCGCGGCAGTCACTCACAGCATGAATGTGCCACTTTGCGGCGAAATTCGATTGTACTTATACAAAAACAAACAACCACGCTAAAAGTATTTAGTGTTATCTCTTCAACTTATCTGCCTATGTACAGTATTGTGCGAGAGATGCGCAAGTGAGTCGATCGTAGAGATATTGCATATTCACAGCTACCGATCATCATATTTCTGAATGTGATAGGACCACGAGTAGCTTATATAAAGTAAATAAACGTAATAATTAAAGAAAAACCACAGAAACTTCAAATTTAATGGAGAGTGTTTATTATTATTCGAAAGATTATTATTTGGCATTTATTTTTGGAAGATTGTCTCTTTCAAATGTTGGCCGCCGTCACGTCTCTGATCATCTCAGACCGTTGAGTACAATTTTCGATGACTTGTTCGAGCATTTCGACTGGTAACTGTTGAAGAAAAATGTCAGCGAGATCACACCAAACCATTGATTTTTCTGAATGAAATGGCAGCTCTTGGATTTCTTCAGGTTGCTCTTCGTCCCAAATGTGGCAATTTTGCTCGTTTACATACCCATTGAGCCAGAAATGGGCCTCATCGCTGAACAAAATCTGGCTCGAAAACATCGGATCTTCTTGGAACTTTTCGAGAGCGCATAGAACGAAGCAATGTCACTTAGGATTAGTATTTTGTACGCTTTCAATTTAAGATCTCTACATTAGATGCGCTAAGTTGTTCCATAAGTCAGTCCGAGTTGCTGCGAACGGCGCTGAATCGACTCCCGACGGTCTTCGTGTACAATCTCTCGGCCGGTTTTTTTTTCAATGAGTGCTGTACGTGGTCTATTCAGTCGAATATTATCCAATAATGAATGCTGGGTCTGAAGATGGGTGATGGTGTTGCGAATGGTACGCTCAGCAGGCCGTTGACCGTAAGTTGAATCCATAAGCAAATAAACCTGTATTTATCAATGAAAGAATCGCAAGCTTCAGAGTGAGATGTTAGCTCAAAGTTGCTCTACAAGTGCTGCCAATCTCTTTCAACAGCTTATATGGTGTGCTCGTTTGGCCGCTCTCTAATGTTTTGTGAGTCGAGGACTACTACCGTTAGCATAAAATAGCCTGCAGAGCGATTTTTGTATACAATCTGAAGTAAGATGTTTAAACCACTTCACATGGACGGTATATTGATTCATAATATATTGATTTTTAGGTGAATTATTTAAGTATTAACTGTTCTCTGGAGTGGAATTTTCTTATCAATTAACATTACTATACTTGTGGCTACACTCACTTCCTTTTTAGCGGTTTAACAACCGAGATTGAATTTCTGAATGAATTCTCTTTACTTAACACACCATTCTTATCAACTACAGTTATCCGTTAAGTCTCATAATCTTCTTATAATACCTTTAGTATTCTTTACCTTCTCTGCTTCATCCATACTCAGCCTTAATTGGAGATTAAAAAACGAACAACAAATACCGCAATTAAGTTGTTTAATTATCAATAAAACATATTAATGCAGTACCGTTTTTCTGCAACTCTGCTGCTTGACAATTAATATTAATTAAATTCAGAATAAAAACTTTAATCGGTCAACGCCTTTTACGGTTTTAATCCGTCTTTTGCTGCTTTAATTACCCACGCATGCAACGACAGCCGGTGGCTTCTTCCATAATCACGCACACGCGCACACTTCTCTCATGACGAAGCCACGCATGCGTTGCAGCAACTTTCAGCATTGATTTTCCTCCTTTTCAGCAATCGCCAGTGAGTTGTGGAAATTGTCAGCAATGTGGTAAAAGCTTGCGCATCATATCAGCTCAGCAATTAACTTGCTCTGCGCATGCGCGCCAACATGTGCGAGCCGCACGTTCTTACAACATGTTTAGACAACTATATGAGATCGAGCTTGTAATACCTTACTTTACTGGCTTATATACATATGTACATACATATATGCTTAAGTATGAGGCTATCGCAGTTCAGCGCTTCCGTCAGCTCTTCACCTCAGCTGGCATCTTCAACTGTGTCGCCTTTGCCTCTCACTTAACTCTCTGTGTCAACAAGTGCGCACACTTTGCCCCGTTGGCTTTCATTTGGTCCAAGCTGGACAACGCGTATTTCCCGCTTTCCTGCACCGAGCTTTCCTCCACTACTGTTGTTGCATTGCTGTATTTGCTTAGCCGCAAATTTCACATTTCACATATGTAAACGCTGGCACGCGTGCGCAAACGCAGTGGCAAAACCATCTACTTGTCCAGCAAAAAAGAAAGCTTCCTCACTCATCTCAAGCGTAGCTAAGAGCAACAGTGGCACTTGCGCGCCATTTCGAGATTTTTATTTATTCCGTCTCATCAGTATTCGCAGCGGCATACTTGTATGCCCTGTCACCAGCGCTAAGTCGGCGGCTTGTCCGTCCACTAACTGGTTGGTGTTGGCAATCTATCAAAATGCACGCGCGTCAACCTGTTTCTCCTAAGCCTGATGGCTTTTTTTCTTCCAACGTTGGCTGAATGCGATGAGCCGCCAGTCGCGCATCTGCCACAACGTTTCAGCGCATCAAAGTCAATTGCTTTGCTCCCATTTGCCAAGCGTCGCCAACTAGCCGCTTATCTAGCCGGTTAGCACGAGTAAGCCACCGGCTAGCTGAACAATGCTGCAAGTTGTCAGTTTCACAGTCAACACTAAGTCGCTCGTCATGGTGTGGCATGTGGCATGTGGCACATTCTTGGGTATTTAAGTGAGTCGCAAAAATTGTTGTTGATTTCTAAGTAACTGTGTTAGTCTTCGCATTTACTTAAACGTTTCTAACTGCGATTTTTTGTAATTTCTAGGCCATTACTTTTCCTCATTTCAGCTAGCGGTTTGGTTAATGTTTTACTCCGTTTAGGCGGCGCTTTGGTCATTTAACTTGCTCATCGCTTGGGATGTTTTAT
Organism: Bactrocera neohumeralis; assembly: GCF_024586455.1. NCBI lineage: Eukaryota > Metazoa > Arthropoda > Insecta > Diptera > Tephritidae > Bactrocera > Bactrocera neohumeralis. The sequence goes on from NC_065919.1 coordinate 56,756,328, forward strand.
TAAATGTTTCTGGTTTCTCATTTACCGGAATTAAGTTGTACGTGATTAATTTATCAACAAGTAAGGAAGGGCTAAGTGTCACCGAACATTTTATACTCTCGCATGATAAAGTGATAATCGAGATTTCATTATACGTCATTTACATATTTTTCAAATACCGTATTTTTGTAAAGTTTTATTCCGCTATCATCATTGGTTCCTAAAGTACATATATACTAGTATTATACAGAAAAGGCATCAGATGGAATTCAAAATAGCGTTATATTCGAAGAAGGCGTGGTTGTGAACCGATTTAACCCATATTTCGTACATGTCATCAGGGTGTTAAGAAAATATTATATACCGAATTTCGTTGAAATCGGTCTAGTAGTTCCTGAGATATGGTTTTTGGGTCCATAAGTGGGCGAGGCCACGCCCATTTTCAATTTAAAAAAAAAAGCCTGGGTGCAGCTTCCTTCTGCAATTTCTTGGGTAAAATTTAGTGTTTCTGACGTTTTTTGTTAGTCGGTTAACGCACTTTTAGTGATTTTCAACATAACCTTTGTATGGGAGGTGGGCGTGGTTATTATCCGATTTCTTCCATTTTTGAACTGTATATGGAAATACCTGAAGAAAACGACTCTGTAGACTTTGGTTGGCATAGCTATGGTAGTTTCTGAGATATGTACAAAAAACTTAGTAGGGGGCGGGGCCACGCCCACTTTTCCAAAAACAATTGCGTCCAAATATGTCCCTCCCTAATGCGATCCTTTGTGCCAAATTTCACTTTAATATCTTTATTTAAGGCTTAGTTATGACACTTTATAGGTTTTCGGTTTCCGCCATTTTGTGGGCGTGACAGTAGGCCGATTTTGCTCATCTTCGAACTTAACCTTCTTATGGAGCCAAGGAATACGTGTACCAAGTTTCATCATGATATCTCAATTTTTACTCAAGTTACAGCTTGCACGGACGGACGGACAGGCAGACGGACGGACAGACGGACGGACACGGACAGACAGACATCCGGATTTCAACTCTACTCGTCACCCTGATCACTTTGGTATAGTTAACCCTATATCTGACTCTTTTAGTTTTAGGACTTACAAACAACCGTTATGTGAACAAAACTATAATACTCTCGTTAGCAACATTGTTGCGAGAGTATAAAAAACAATTAACTTGGATCAGAGTGGATCGGTATAAATAAGCCAGTTTTAAGGTCATTTGTCCGTAATGGACTTCAGATCAAGTGAAGTATTCTACTGTTGAAAATTACATTAATAGTAACGGGCTATCTTAAATTAAGGTTCACTGATTAAAGAATCGTAGAATTTACCTTGCGAAGCTGCATCACGAACAAAAAAAAGTATAAGCTTCCACTGAATTATCGATCAATAATATTTCATGAAATTATCGAGTGGATCATCGCTGCTGTTTCTCATTCTTCATTATTGACGTAGACATTTATAGCCGAGTCGTCCTTCCTTTTCACTGTTTAGCGCCATTTGGGGATTAAAAGTGTAGCCAGGTCCTTCTTCGCCCGGTTTTTCCAACGAAGTGGATGTCGTTCTAATTCTATGCTTCCCTCGGCGAATACTGTGTCGAATATTCTCAGAGCTGTAGTCTTTTGATTTTTGGATTTCGAGGCTGACCTTGTTGTTGGTGTTGCTACTGGTACAAAGATAGACGACATTTTCTGCGACTTCGAAATTATGACTGTTAACAGTGGCGTGAAAGCCATGTCGCGCATGCGACGAATGTTTGTTTGATGACAGGAGATATTTCGTCTTGTCCTCGTTCATACTCAGATCTATTTGCTTCCTTATCCTTTGTGGAGAAAGCAGAACTAATGACACGGATGCTGAGGCCAATGACATCAATATATCGACGTACGCCAGCAGCTGTACACTCTTATAGATAATTATACCTTCTCTATTCAGCTCTGCTGATCGAATTATTTTCGCCAGTAGTTGACTTAAGAAGTCGCACGATAGGGAGTCGCCTTGCCTGAAACCTCGTTTGAAATCGAACGACACGGAGAAGTCCTTCCCGATCCGAAAGAAGCTTAATCCACTTCCGCCTAATCCATTTTTTCGATTATATGAAGGTGGGTTGGTTGTGACGACCGCGACAATATTACTTAATTCCCTTTTGCCCAAAGGTTTTTTGAAGTGTGAAGCTTTTGGGCCTTTCCAAGATCAACACTATCCAAAAGTAGCTTTGTGGTATAACCTTTATGGTTAGGGTTCAAAGATTTGAAGTGTTCTTCATAAAGCTCCTGAAGGAGCTGCTTGGTCTGTTACAGCTTAGAGCAATTGTATTTCCAGCGAGCTAACTCATCTGCTTTTTAATTTCGTTCATTCTTACGTCTGTTAGAAACCAAAATACCTACTGATATTATATTTAATATCTGCTTGCATAATCTAACGCAGTGGGACTTAGTATTGACGCCATGGATAGCCTTAATTGCCGTTTGACTATGCACTAGAAGGTTTATGGACTTTTTGGAAAAGAAGCCCCTTGGCGCTCTCTGTTATGCCCGCAATTTCGGCCTGAAATACTGAAGTTTAGTTTGAAGTTACCTTCTATGTATAGATTACTACAATGAAGTGCACTCGTGCTCCTATTCCATCTTTTGATTCTTCGGCAAAATGTAGATTTCATCGTTAGAACTGTTGATCACAGAACCAATGGTCTTGTCTAATTTTCTCTACCTGGGAATGAAAACGTTGTGTCTAAATCCTCAGGGATCTGCTTTTTCAGTTGTATTGCCAATTTAGCCCAAGTTCATTAAGAAGGTCGAGTATGATACCATAGTCGTAGAAAAAAGTATCATAAGGCAGTGATCTTAAAAAATAAAATAATATAATTAAGTATAAACATAAGACTATGAAAAAAGTCAGAGAGAAAAAGAGAGAGCTTAGTAAGAAAGAGAGAGAGTTAGACTTCCAATTCTGTAGTAAGAAAACATCAATTGGAATCCGTGAGTTTTAAAGTAAAGAGCAATAAAGTGAAAGTAAAAATATTATCTATATTGGATATTATACTTTGTTTTTGAAATAACAGTTCTTAAGAAATCGAATATTTTGAAAAATAATCCCCACGTGCTTATCAGAATCAGAAAAGTGATCTTAGTCGATAATATCCGAAAATTTGATATATAGTATAACTAGTAGTTATAAATCTTGTCGGCTTCTAAAATGCCTTCAATTCCAATATAACATAACTTGACTGCTAACAAACCTTTTCAATATCAATGGTTAAGAAAACTTTCCACCTGGAAATAAAACAACGGTTACAATAAAAAAAATGCAATCAATGTGCGAAACTAAGCTTTATGGCGCCCATACTCATGAACTACTTAAGTGTTCCACACAGTAATGAAATATCTGCAAACGTATAAGTGTCTATATAAAGTCCAAATTAGAATTAATGCGATTAGCGAACGAACCAGAAATAGTAAACGATTAATGCTCAAGCGATTTATTAATAACATTTTCTAATAGATTAAGAAAATGTGGAATTAATAGAGTGGACAACACATCGAACCTTCTAATGAATTTATGACGCAAGCGATGCCGTCACCATTCGCAAGCAAAAACTTAAGTGATGTTCACACACACTTATTTCAATTGTTTTCTTTTTATTTTGAGCAATTGACAGCAGCTCGCCCACAAAGCTTTGCTTAGATACAAAGCAACAACAAAAACACACACGTAAGAATCGCAGATATAATTCAAAATTGGTTGATAGGCGCCGCGAAAATCATGACTCAATCGGTTAATCAGCCAACGAATCGCGACACTCATTGGAAGTTGATGATTGCATTGTTATTGAAGCTGTTGATCAGCAACACACTATAACAGTATTTGTTTTTGTAACAGCTGTTGTGGTGGTGGCGTTTGCGGTGTTGACTGTTGTGGCCGAAGATAAAGTTGTTGATGTGATATGAGAGCTTAAGCGTTTGTCTAGTAACCTTGATTATTTTGCTTATATTTATGCTCATATAGTTGTTGTTGTTTTTGTGTTTTTGAAAAGGTGGATATTTGTGTTTTTTGGAATACATGGTCACTATAGCGAATATCTACGTTTTTTTGTATTTCTTTCCAATAATTTTATCAAATGCGACTATTAAAAGTTTACCATGAATGACCGCAGAAAGATATGACTTTCCATTTCCAAGCAGAGTTTTGATAAGAAATGTTCTTGAAATTTTGCTAATACAAAGTACATTTGTGTTTGTACACTCGTGAGCACATTGCTTTGTTCTCTAGAAGTTTAATTTGAAGTACAAATATTTCTTTTTTCAATACTTTTTGTTGGTTCGTAATCAAATACATACGAACATGCTTTTTCAATGTTATAAACGCCCGATTATTAGGAAAAAACAACGGATGTGTATAAAAAATATTTCTCTAGACCACAAGCTATATAAATACATACTTTTATAAATACTCAAGTATAATTATTTATACATATGTATATTTGCAAATACCCGTACGTATGATTAGTTTACGGCTACGTGACAAAAAATTATGTGCCATTATATAATTTGCACATAGTTCATGATTTTCAAAGGTTTTTAACGGAAATGAGACATCTGTTTAACCAAAAAGCTTTCCAATCTTAAAAAAAGTTGTTAAAGTCCATTTCCGGAATTGCCTAGCGACTCACGTTTAATGTCAATAATGTTTTGGCTCATCTTTCCCACGATATTTGGCCGATTGGTCGTCTGTTTCCGGATCGTAAGCATAGTTCCAAGACTCATCCCCAGTAAAAGTATGTTGTATGACATCCTGGTAGTCGGAAAGCATTGTTTCACAGACATTAGCGCTACGCTGTTTTTTGAAAAAATTTAGTGATTTTTTAACCAATCGTGCTCTCACTTTTCTTAGTCCCAAATGCTCTTTCAAATTGGTTTTCACCGATCCTTCCGATATTCCAACAATGCCAGTTAGATCTCTGATTATTAATATTCGATTCTCAAGCATCAATTACCTTATTTTATTGACGTATTGGTTATCAGTTGATATTGATGGCCATCCTGGACGTGGTTCGTCGCCAACCCTCTTTGGATAATTTGTATCAATCAGAAACACTTGCTCGCTTTTTTCAGTTCAGCTAAAGCACCTACCATTACGGCCATGTGAAACTTACTAAAAGCTTGTGATTCTATGAACCTTCAGTATGATATGGTATATTATTTTTAGGGTAGAAAAAATTATTTTTTTATTGCTCTTATGTAAAAATTTCACCAGATAGCGCTGTGATGCACTGCATCAGATTTTATGGTTTTTTATCGAAACATAATATTTTTTACTGCTTCTTAAATGTATTTCTAACCAAATTTGGTGTGCGAAATCGTTGCGAATATTGAGGAAAGCTTACGGTGATTCAAAAACACAAGCCTACGAGCGGTACAAAGCCTTCAGAAACAGTCGAGAGATCGTTAAAGACATGACTCCTTCTACCTCTTCAACTGATGAAAATATTAAAAAAGTGAAGGGTATGGTGCTTGAAAGTTGTCAGGCAAGTATAAGAGAGATGTCAAGTCATCCGTTCGAATGATTTTGGTGGATATTTTGTGTATGAAAAGCGTTCTTGGTCGACTCGTCCCGATAAAGCTGAATTTTTTTCAAAAAGAGTACGATTGTAAACGAATTTAAAGCCAAAAACCCAATGAATACCATCCACCAACCAACGTATTCATCAGGCTTAGCTCTGTGTGATTTTTCCTTGTTCCCCAAAACTGAACTTTCGCTCCGTGGAACCCGATTTCAGTCAATCGAAAAGATAATACAAAATTCACTTAATAAGCTGAAGGCCATCCCAAAAGGTGCTTATGAAAAGTGTTTCAAGGACTGGAAAAATCCTTGGCATAAGTGTAGTTATATCTGGTGGAGATTACTTTGAAGGCGACAAAATAAATATTGATGAATAATTAAATCTTTGCGTTTTATTTACGATTCCCGGGTACTGCTTTGTCACAATGTTCATAATACCTTGTGAGGTTCTTCGGGCTTTCACAATTCACTATTAACTAATGCAAAACTACTAATTTCAGAAATATTTACACGCAAAGCGATGAGTATACTCATGTTTTGAAACACTCACTTTTCGCATACCTACATTGAAGTGGTGCTGCCATAAGTACACCAAATTCTTAGAATATTAAGTAAAATTTTTATGATATATATTTCAAATAAATATATTATCATCGGAAATATTTGTGGTAGATAATATCGTGGTTGCATAAGCATATATATGTGTATGTATATAACACTTGTACTATATACTACCCGAAAATTCGTAGCCATGCCTTGTCGCTACTCCATTTCGCTGTGTTTGCTTAACAAACAACAACGGCAAAATAATTTACTGGAACGTAAGCGATGATGTCACTGGATATTTAGAGCGATTAAACAATGTATCACAATTCATGCAAATTTGTAAATATATGAATTTCTTCAAGCTCTCTTATCCCAACTCCAACCATAATCAAAAAACTAGAACAAGAAAAATATACAGCAAACTACTGGTCTACGTTCCAGACGTTGACAGCTAAAAAATAGCAAAACACAAATATATTTTTTATAAGTTCCCAAGTAAATAACCACAAAATGTATGAAAAAAATGTCATGCGAAATGACGGCAAAAGCAAACAACCCAAAATTTTCGCCATAAAAAATTGACAAAAAAGTTAAAAGCGAAAACACAACGCGTTTTTAAGTACGAATTAGCAAAAAAAAGCTAAAGTTCTCTAGGAAAGATAATAAAATAAATAGCGAAAACCCCCAAAGCAATAAAGAGCACAGTCAAAAATTCGTTAAACTTAAATAAACGCAAGCCGAATGGGAAGAAGCAGAACTGCTAATTGCGAATAAAATGGGCATTTCTTGAAATCGCAAACCAAATATACGCACACACATACAAATACACACCCGTACATACATACATATGTATATACACGACAATTTGGATACGCGCACAATTTCTAAATTCGCAAGTTATTGTTGTTATTGTAGTCAAATGTTGGCAATTGAATTATTGCTGAGAGCAAAGTGAAACCCGTTTCCGTGCCACTTAAGAAGTTAAGTCGAGTTCAAATTAGTCCAATTGCGGCTCACTCGTTCGACAGCTGTTCAAGCAGCGCCCCCGAATTTAGATTTGAGTCACTTCTCCTCATATAGCCTATGCAAGTACCTCTGCATGGTATGTACTTGAGTTCGTAATGTAAAATGTTTTAACGTTGAAATGAAAATCGTAAATAAAGGGTGATCTATTTCGAGGTTTATTATCATTCGAAAGAACATTCTTTGGCATTTATTTTTTTGAAGATTATCTCTTACAAATATTGGCCGCGGCTATGTCTCAGATGGTCCATCCGTTGAGCCCAATCTTGACAATGACTCGTTCGAACATTTCGACTGGTAACTGGTGCAATGTTTTGCTCCAGGGCCTGAATGGAAGCTGGATTGTCCGCATAAACTGTAGAGTTTAAATAGCCCCACAGGAAAAAGTCTGTCAGTGTGATATCATACGATCTTATCGGTTTATGGTATGATATCATAAGTTTGGTGGTTTGAGGTATCTCCAAAACATGCGTTGTGAATACCACCTCTTCAGGTGTCGATAATACGTTGACCTCTTAGTTAATTTTTTCGAACGTGAATTAAAAGAAGTCATTCGGTGTCAATTCAGAACTATACGGAGTATGACTCATCAAATCTACGTTTTCAGTGCTCGAAATTGGAGTTGTTTCAGTCGATATGCGAAATTTGAAGTATTGTCGTGGTGAAGAGTGCTTGCAAGGCAACTGACAAACAAATGGTTGTGTTTCCGCTCAGAATTTACTGTTCTGCATTGTTCCAGTGGTATGGTTGTGACATATACAGTTTTTCCAAAAATACAGAGAACCATCTGCTTGTAAGTGCTTCGTTCTCAGACAATTTTTGTTGGAGTTGGTTCATCTTGAAACACCCACGCAGACGACTGCTGTTTACCTTCGGGCTCATACGCGTAAATCTATGATTCATCAACTTTCACAATTTCATTGACGTGTTTCGAAGCACCGCTATCGTATTTTGTTAACATTTCCCTCGACCGATCAACACGAGCCTTTTTCTTGACCGATTGAGAAATTCTGTGGGATCAACGAGAACAAATTTTTTTTGCTGTCAAATGTTCATGCAATAATGAATGTATGTTAGTTCCACTAATGCCTGTAGTTGTCTCAATCTCACGTTAGGTCACCTGACAATCTGATGCACAGCATCAATAGTTTCAGGAACAACAACTGATTTTAGATGACCTTTTCGAAATTTTTAGCGATTTAATTCCGTTTTTTGGTGGAAAAGAAAATATAAAAGGCAACCTACTCATAAATCGCACAATGAGGTATGAAAGGCAATATTAACGATCTTACTCGTCTTGTGCTCTTTTTAACCGCAAAGCTGTTTGATGTATCCACATCTCTCTTTTCCTCCATTTATTTATCCCTTTATCTATCTCTATCCCTTACCTAATCTTTCTTTCCATCTTTGCTTGTTTAACCTCCTGTTTGAGTTCAGATCTACCTATTTAGACATATCATATAAGCTGCTTATTCAGTTTACTTTTATTTTTCAATTATCGCCGCCAAAGTTGGCTCATGAAATCATGTTTTTGCGATTTGTAAATTGCAATGAAAGTACGACAAATGATCTGGTCTAATTTCCGACCAAGTACTATCCCTTTCTCGCTCTCATCCATCACAAAACCATTAAGGAGTTATTATACCATTATAATCAAAGGCAAGAAAATGTTAAAGACTTCGAAAGCTATTACTTAATACGAGTAGGCAAAGTCTTGAAACTGAATATTTGCTATTTGAATTTCAAGCTTTAACTCTAATTTGGCAAAGTTAGTTGAGACTTTTATAAATTACACTTCACATTGTATACTTACGATACAAATTCAATTAAAATATGAAATTTTGTTCGGCAGTAATATAGAATTTGAGAAACTCAAAGTGAAAATCATTTTCAAAGTTAAATTATGCCGGAAAGCTGACGTGCACCGTTTATAAAAATGCTTTTCCACCGCTGCAGCCAAATAAGTCGAAATGCTGTCTCTGCCACCACATTCTTCAGATTTGGACCTGAAAAAGTCACTCGCAGACAAAAATTAAAGGGGGGGTTAGGGTTTTAAGTTAAAAAAATATACTTTTTTGGCGAATTTATTTCTTAAATATGAATTCAGTAATTTTATTGGGACTTTTTCTAAATTATAGACTATACTTTTGACAATCTAGGGTAATAAAATTACTCAATGCGAATTTAAGAAATAAATTCCCAAAAAAAGCTATTTTATACCACGGATCCCTAACCTCTCCTTTAAGTCGGTTATGAACCTATTTGCTTCTAAAAACTTATTTTTCAGTCAGGTTAAAGAAGTTGGAACATCACTGGGTCAAGAATACCGAGCTAAAAGCATACTTCCGTATTTCTTTTGTAGTTTGAGTACTTAACGGACGGCTCTCGTGAAATAAAATTTTTATTCATAATATACAGGATTGCAAAATTATGTTTGAAACCGACTCCGACAATATCATTTAGCAATATTCGAAAAAAATGGTTTTCAAAAAATAATTAGCAAAAAACTTCATTAATTATGTCCACCTCTAGCAAACGAGAGCTCATTCTTAAGTCTGCAATGCCGACAAACTTTACATAATCTAAGTATATACATATGTTTGTATATTATCATTTTTATATATTGCCGTTGCATGTGATATTCTCAGTTATACTTTTATTTGTATTTACACAAGTACATTGACACAGATAGATATGTAGATAAAGTTGCTGCTTATTTTAAAATAAATACACTTGTGCCGGCACAAAAGCACGCTCAGCGAAAGCACCGTTATTCGCTGATAAGCACTAAATTAATTCATCAATAACAGTTGGAGCGCAAATAATGAATGATTCTGCAATTCTTGACACAAACACACATACATACACACTTACAAATGGGAGTACTTCGCGCAAATGCAGCTCTGAGCCTGTTTGCTTGTCAAACATTTGCACACAATCGTCATCAAGTAGTGCAAACTAGTCATAAGTAAATATTTATTTGTATGTATATGTATGTATAACAATTTGTTATACACTAGCCACATGTTGCTCAGAGTATAATAATTTTTTATTTACCAAACCCTGAACACGCTGATCATATTGAATATATGTGTGTAGTCCCACAGTTTTCGAGATATACTTGTAGATCTGAAATCCTTTTATCTCTAAGAACCAGCTCTTTTGTTGGAACCGTCGATATCTAACCACTATAGCATATATCTGTCATACAAAATGAATGTTCAAAATCGAGTTCTTATATGGAAAACTTTTCTATTTGATGAGATATATTCATGAAATTTGAGTAGAACTATTTACCTAAGACAACGCTATGATATCGTAAAGAAAATTTCAGATCGGATCACTATGGCATATAGCTGCCATACAAACTGAACGATCAAAATCCAATCTTTGTATGGAAAATTGGTTATTTGTCAAATATATCTTCACAAAATGTGGCATGAACTATTGTCTAAAGCGACTATATAATCTACCAAGAAATTATTGAGATCAGACTACTATAGCATATAGCTGCTATACAAACCGATCTATGAAACTCTAGTTGATGTATGAAAAACTTTTTTATATGGGCTGATAGCTTCACTAAATTTTGCATATGGTATTGCCTAAGCTAACGGTACAATCTCCATAAAAATTGTTCACATCGGACCACTAAAGCATTTAGTTGACATACAGACTGAGCGATCAAAATGAAAATCAATTTCTTGTACGGAAACTTTTTTTCGGCGCAACCGAAGTTAATGTTTTTCTTGTTTATTTTATTTTATTTCATTTTTAAATTATATATATTTTTTTAATTTCCTTAACTATGCATCTTTTCACACAGCATATTTGCATTTACAAGCATTATTTCTGCAATTATAATTACTTTAAAATACTTTTTTTAAATAACACCTCATAAAAGTCTCCTCCACGGCAACTTCTTAAGCATTTCTTATTAATTTTGTTTAAATTTTTTTCGCTTCACCATTTGCATTTATTAATTCACTCATTATTCCGCTGCCTTTCGTGCTTAACGAACCAATTAACTGTTGGCGAGTACTTCCTCCACTTATGTGCATGGTATTATACTATTATTATTCTTCAATCCTCAATCATTGGGAGCAACAAATTTTCCCAGCAAACTCGTACACACATGTAAATATGTATGTGCTAAATACCAAGCATTATATGCCGTCTACACGCACAGGGAAGTATGCTGCCCTACAGAGAGTGACCGTAAAGAATCTCTGGAATTCACAGTATCAAAATGAGGGGGGACTTGCTGTTTCTTATAAGAAGTTAAACTGCAATAAATTGTTTGCCTTGTTCGTGCCAATTGTGGCCATGTCAGTAGTCGTGCTTCTGCATTGTTATTGTAATTTTTTGTACTGCGCCGCACTTGCTGTAATGTCACACCTTTGACCCTGGTAATCAGCTGCTGCTTACAATGACTAGTTTCTATTATTAGCTACGCGCAGCATTACTGCACTGCGATGGGGTTAGACGTGATGACAGTGTGATTTACGCGTTTATTAGTGTACATGAGTGCATATATTTTTACAAATGACATAATTTATTTATGTTGATAGCGTTTAAAAATTACTTTGTTGAATAAATAAGGTAATTTTTTAGAGTTATATATTTATATTTGAAATTATAAATTTCCTGGAGGAATAGCTGTCAAACCAACTGTCAAAGTGAAAGCATACGTTTGACATTTATGTTGAGTACACTTTGCAAAATTAAAACATAAAGATTTATACAGGAAAAAACTTTTGAAATTGCGGAAATATTATAAAAAACCGAGAACTGTGCAAAAAGTTTACAGAGACCTTCGCACACGTCAGCCATGAGATACATTTTCGGTTTAAGGAAGACGTAAATTTCCATTTCGGAAAGCAAAAATTCGCTGAAGAAACTTCCATGCTAGTTTTATCAAAAAACATAATTCTAAGAGTAGTACAAAGTTCTCAAAGACGGTTGAGAGATCGTTGAAGACATGCGTCGTTCTGGACGACCTTCGACCTCTTCAACTGATGAAAATATCTCAAAAAGTGAAGGATACGATGCTTGAAAATCATCATGTAAGTGTTAGTAAGATGGGAAGAGAGCTCGGCATCTTTCGCGAGTCCGTTCGAATGATTTTGGTGGATATTTTGGGTATGAAACGTGTTCCGACTCATCCCGATAAAGCTATATTTTTTCAAAAAGAGTACGATTGTGACCGAATGTTAACCCAAAAACACAATGAATACCATCGATCAACCAATAGATTCACCTGATTTGGCTGGAAGTGATTTTTTTTCTTGTTCCCCAAAATGAAAAGGCCGCTCCGTGGAACCTGAGATAAAACAAAAATGGAGAAATCGTTGGCGTAAGTGTATTGCAAGTGGTCGGGATTACTTTGAAGGCGACAAAAAATATTGATGAATAATTAAATATTTTGCGTTTTATTTACAATTTCGGGGTACTTTTTACTCACAATGTATTCTCAGCGTCCCTATACTAGCGATTCCGTTCAAAGAGCAAATCAAATTTTTAAAGCAATATTTTTATATAAGTAATTGATTTTAAAAAATCTATAGCTCTAAAAAGAACACCCTTTATACACATATACTCATTTTGTGTACAATTACTTGTCTATAATTACTTACATATGTGTAAACATATGTTTTCTCTGAACACTTTCTTAAAGCTGCCTCTCGAGCGCACACATTTGGCTCAAACTCATTAAATACAGATTTCCAATAATACAATAACAGTAATGAAACTGCTTCTCCGTTCATTAAAGCAAGCTGCTACAATACATACACACAATTGCCTATTATACCACACACACACACATGCACCTGTAAAGACATTTAACGTTAATCTGTTGCACTTACAATTCACTTCAATTCACTTAAATGGCATCACTGCATTAATGCAATTGCCGATAGACGCATTACATTTGATTACCGTTAATTAATTGATTGTCATTTAGCGCAGATTTTTACAAGAAAATATTTTCACCCCAAACAAATGTTTGTCGCTCTTCCATTTTGCTTTTCTCGCATTTCATTGCGCCTTATATTATTTTGTTGTTTGTTAAAAGAAAAGCTCTTGGGTAATTAACGACACTTTAAGGTGGCAGCAATCTACGGGTTTGTCATATTTCAAAAGCTAAATTGGCAACATTTTCATTCAGCAATGAAAATTCTCTTAATATGTTCGATTTTAATTAGTAAATCCATAAAAATAGTTGCCTTGTGTTGGGGAGCGTTTTCAATAGCAAGCGATGAAATAATTTGCTTTCTCTTTACTTTTGTTGGTAATATGGTAATGATTAAAGCTATCAATGAAATAAGAGGTTCACTGACTTGCTGCTTCTTTTTCTTTACTTTTGTAAAGTTGCTGTACTGTTGCTTACGCGGTTATAGCCGAGTTAACAACAGCGCGCAAGTCGCCCGTAGCCAGGTTCTTCTCCATCTGATCTCTCCAACGGAGTGGAAGTCTTCTGTTGCCTCTGCTTTCACCGGCGGATACTGAATCGAAAACCTTCAAAGCTGGAGTGTTCTCTTCCATCCGGGCGACATGACTTAGCCAGCGTAGTCGCTGTCTCTGCACTCGCTGAATAATGTCAATGCCCCCGTATATTCCCTACAGCTCATCGTTCGATAGACCGCGGTACTCGTCGTTCCACAAAGCCTTTCTCTCGAATACTCCTAAGGCCGGCTCATCAGTTGATGTCAGTGTCCATTCCTCCGCACCTTATAACAGGACAAGAATAACAAGAAACTTGTAGAGTTTGATCTCGGTTCGTCGAGAGAGGAGTAGCACCTGTGAGCAAGAGTTATTCTGCATTAACAAAATTAAACAAAATTATCTCCGACTTCGAAGTTATGACTGTCAACAGTGAAGTGGGAGCCAAGTCGCGAGTGCGACGATTTTTTGTTTGATGACAGAAAATATTTCTCTTGCCCTCGTTCACTCCCAGACCCATTTGTTTAGTATACTTTTATGGGAGATTGTACCTTCTCTATTTAGCACTGCAGGTCGTATTATTTTCTCCAGCAATAGATTGAAGAAGTCATACGATAGGAAGTCTCCTTGTCTGAAATGTCGCTTGGTACTGAACAGCTCGGAGAGGTACTTACCGATTCATTTCACGGGTCTTTTACAAGATTTAGCGCATGGTGAATATTTGGTCAGTTGCTGATTTTCCAGATCCAAGGCCACGCTGATAAGGTTCAATCAGTTTGTTGACGGGGGCTTCAGTCTTCCACACAGTATGCTCGATAGAACCTTACATGCGATTTTGAAAATGCTTATTCAACGGAAGTTGGCGCAGATTGTGAGGTCTCCCTTTATGTGGATTAATCGGAGCACACTTAAATTTTAGTCGCGCATGCTTTTCTTCAGACGGGTAATTGCTATTCGAATTGCTTCATTGTCGGGCAATGGAAATGTCTGTTCCATCATCATCGATTGGGAAATTAAGTACACCATCTCCTGGTGTTATGCTTTCACTGCCATTCATCAGCGTGGTGAGGAGTTCCCCCATAATTTCAGTATGCTCTGGGCATCTGTCACTAGATCACCTCTGGGGGTTCTACAAGATATGCTTCGGTCTTGAAACCTTCTGTTAGTCGTCGCATCTAAAATATTATACTCTAAGAAAATTCGATATTTCTGACTAGCACCAAACTCTTAAGACTCCTTAGAAAGATATATACTCTTGATAAGCTATTTCAGTTTTAAAAGCTTTTTATACATTTTTCTTTTAATGTCGAAGAGCGGGAATAACAAGTTTATTTGGTTTTAATACTCTCTTCCAAATAAATAGGCTTCCCCGCAACATTCTCTATGATAATTTACGTCGAAAAAAACAAAACAAATTGCCCCAAAAATGAAAGCAGATCACAATTTAGAGTTCATAGAACCTGAATGCAAATTCGGTACAAGTATTTTGATCGCATTTTATCGAGTTCAGTTTGCTATTCAAATTTAAATTTTGGCCTTTTGCTTTGCTAAAGTAATTTAGTGTGACGATAAAGATAACGTTTGCATACAAATCTCAACTCCATTAAATGTTTCACGAAATCGTTGAAATCGGTATGGGAAAAAATATATAAAATCTGGTAGAAGGCGAATAAAAACGAGTTATCTTTGTAATACAAACGATTGGATTGAGTTGGTCTTTCTCTCATAGATATGCATATGGAAGGATATAAAAACTGATAGCCATTATTAAAGAGAAATTTTGGAAATTACTGACCATTTGGAGTAATATGTCAAAACTGTCGGCTGCCTGTTTCGTAGTATAGCTTAGTTTTGGACCTTATTTGGAAAATCATTTATCTCTAAAGTGATAAGTATGGGATGATTCATATGACGATATTTTGGTACAATTGCACCAAAATAAAATATTTTCATGTTAATCGCATTCTAATCGTTATAATTCTTCATCCATCCAACTTTTCAAAATACTGTTAATGATTTAAGATAATGATATTGCAATCTTTCCACAAATAGTCTGAATTGAGGTTTGAAAAGTTGAACGGGGCTTCGAGATGGCCAATTAATTTCGTGACTCGTGAATGATCGTTAATTGCTTGTGCTGTGACATATAACAATGTGTGTTCCTTCTACATTATGTATATTGTTTTAATGCGTCTTTGATGCCATTTCTATCAAAGTCCACGCCACATTAGTTTCACCTTTGAAAGGAGCAAATTAGTTTAATCTTTGCTTCCATTAAAGATTTTCATAGTTTTACTATAGGTACTGTATACTATACTATACTTTTTTAAAGCAGTATTCATTTGCATCAATAACCAAATGAAACAACGCTTTACTTCTTGCATTTTTATACCCTTAACATAAGCACCATCAGCAAAACAAAGATATTAAGTTTGCCAGGAAGCTTTTAACAGCCAGAAACAAAAGTTGGAGATCCTATAATATATAAATATGTGTAGTATATATATAGTATATAGAAATTATCAGCTTGTTGGGCTGAGTACAGAGTATTATCCAAGGTAACGGTACAATCTTCGAAGAAACTTTTCAGATCGGAGCACCAAAGCATTTATCTGTCATACTTACTGACAGATCAAAATCAAGTTTTTAAAAAAAAATCAACGAAATTAATGTTGTTTCCTCTATTTATCAACAGCAGACACCGTATGGTTAACCCTCTGGCTAGTGTGCTTATGTCGAAGTCATAGTATAAGAGATATTTTTTATTCACCAAATTATGCCCAGTCATTGACTCAGAAGCACGAAAGTCACACATTAACTCTTCGAGAAACTTTCTCTCGTACATTTCGCCATAAATAAATTTATTAATTAACTCACAAAAATTTATTTCAAAATAGTTTTACATAAATCATTTGATATCATTTTAATCACCTTTTTAAATAATAACGCGAACAAATCTTGGAAAATCACCGCCAACAAGACAAATGAATGAAGATCAACAAACTTTTGAATGGCGCTATTGAATTACCATAACAATAAAATAGCTGACAAAGACCATAGATGTCTTTTAGCAATAACAATGCTTATTTGACGAACTATAATTACGAATATTTAACCAAAAATAAACAAAAGTATTTGCATAAAAATACAAATCACAAAGCTGATCGAAACGCCATAAAAACAACCGTTTGACAAAGTGGTAAGGCGAAAAAATTCGGTGTACATCGTATACACGCGACCAACTGTCACTCAGTCAAGTTTAAGGTCAAGTCAACCATAATTGGCTAATTGCTTGGACGTTGCTTGCGCGCCTGCTTGCTGGCCGACTCGCCGCTTGCGCTCAAATATGTGCTGCTCACGGCAAAGTGGCTGCGATTTTGTCCATGGCAAATCGTTGCCGGTTATTTCGAGAAACATGTCTACACATGTACGTGAGTGTGTATGTGTGTTTGTAAGTGGCTTTAACACGTACATACATGGCTATGGAGTTTACTAACTGAAAACTGGTTGTTAGCGCTGCGGCTCGTCTGTGAGCATGTCTAATGGCCACCTGAAGTGCCAGCTTCAGCGCTTCACCTTGCCTCTCGGGCGGTCTCTTGTTGTGGTGTTGTATTTGGTCATTTACGTAGCGACTGCATCAAAACAAGTTCACTCGCACATTCCATGCGATTTCATATTGACTATTAAGCGCGCCAAATCAATAATGATAAACGCACCAATAATCAATGACAGCTATTGGAGAGCGAGAGCTGGTAAAACTTCTAGCGGCCTGCCTCAAAATGTTGTTCGACAAGCTGTTATTTTAATTTATATTTTTCCAGAAAACCATAACTTCTGAAAATCACTTTTAATCACTTGCTTACATCCTAGTATCTTATCACTACTAATATTCTGCTATTTAAATGTCATACTAAAAGTCTCTTCGAAGTGAGGTTATATGTATTTAAGCAAGTCACTTTTTCATATAAAGTACATTCTATTGCACTCTAATAGCTGCCTATCATATTGGAAGACACCAGTAAAATATTAACAATCGGCCACAATTAAAAAGCTATTAGCGCTTTTATGGCACTGGTGGCAAAGAAGACTTGTAACACAGCTTTCCTGTTGCTTTTTTCAACAAAATTGTATTGAGTTTAATAAATGTGCTTCCTGTCAAGTCAAGTATAGCTTAAGCACATACTATATGTGGCTAGTTTAGATATTTAACCGGTTCTTTTTTGTTTAAATTTATCTTTTATCTTAACGCATAGTCATAATAAATATTCTTTTTTGGTTTTAGATTCCTCTGACATCGTCGATTGCAAACTGAAACTGATTCTCGGCTTAATATGGACGCTCATTTTACATTACTCCATTTCAATGCCACAATGGGATGGCGAAGATGAAAGTCAAGTGAATGGCTCGGGTCCAACGCCCAAACAAAGGTAAGTTTCTAGCATTTTAATGTTATATTTGTGCTTTCCGAATATAATTATCGACATTATTTCTACAATGAACTATTCGGAACTGCGCAAAATTGATTTTTTTATACCTTAATCAGGAGGTATATTAAGGTTGACACGAAATTTGTAAAGCAAAAGAAGGAAAAATCCGAGTTCTTGCAAATGATCAGCATACTAAGTCCATTCAATCATGCCCATCTGTCTGCCCGTCCATCTGTCTGTATATTTGCCTACGTCTTTTCTTACTAAGAAGTTGTGCATTTGTTAGAGCCGCTAATATCGGACCACCATAGCATATAGCTGCGATATAAACTGAACGATAAAATTCAAGTGATTGAGCTCTATTATTTTACAAGGTATCCTCAT
This sequence comes from Bactrocera neohumeralis, assembly GCF_024586455.1. Taxonomy (NCBI): domain Eukaryota; kingdom Metazoa; phylum Arthropoda; class Insecta; order Diptera; family Tephritidae; genus Bactrocera; species Bactrocera neohumeralis. Next base: position 56,774,698 of record NC_065919.1, read on the forward strand.
TTGTCACGGATAATTATCGAAGGTAACGGTACAATATGTATATATTATAATACAGTGGCCATATAAAGGAGCGCAAGTTTGGTGTTGGATTCGTGGTGGGAGAGAGACTCCGTCGCCGAGTACTATCATTCACTCCGGTGAATGAACGTCTAGCCACAATCCGCATCAAAGCGAGGTTCTTCAACATATCGCTGATCTGCGCCCACGCTCCGACGGATGAGAAGGACCATGTGACCAAAGATGCCTTTTATGAGTGCTTGGAACGCACTTATGAGAGATGCCCCCGCCACGATGTCAAAATCGTGCTTGGCGACTTTAACGCCAGGGTGGGCAAAGAAGGTATATTTGGCACTACGGTCGGTAAATTCAGCCTCCACGACGAAACATCCCCAAATGGGTTGAGGCTGATTGACTTCGCCGGGGCCCGAAATATGGTTATCTGTAGTACTAGATTCCAGCATAAGAAGATTCATCAAGCTACCTGGCTGTCTCCGGATCGAAAAACTACCAACCAGATCGATCATGTTGTGATAGATGGAAGACACGTCTCCAGTGTTTTAGATGTGCGTGCGCTCCGAGGTCCTAACATCGACTCGGACCACTATCTTGTTGCAGCTAAGATTCGCACTCGCCTCTGTGCAGCAAAAAACGCACGCCAACAAACACAAGGAAGGTTCGACGTCGAGAAGCTGCAATCACAACAGACAGCCGAACGATTTTCTACTCGGCTTGCACTCCTGCTCTCTGAGAGCACTAGTCAACAACTCGGTATAAGGGAACTGTGGGACGGCATTTCAAATTCCTTACGTACAGCTGCAACCGAAACCATTGGTTTTCGGAAAGAGCAAAAGAACAGCTGGTACGACGAGGAGTGCCGTGTTGCAGCGGAGAGAAAACAGGCTGCCTACCTCGCCACGTTACGATCGACCACTACACGTGCGGGATGGGATAGATACCGAGAGTTGAAGAGGGAAGCGAGACGCATTTGCAGACAGAAGAAGAAAGAGGCCGAAATGCGTGAGTACGAAGAGCTTGATAAGCTGGCCGACAGAGGTAATGCTCGAAAATTCTACGAAAAAATGCGGCGGCTTACAGAAGGTTTCAAGACCGGAGCATACTCTTGTAGAACACCCAAAGGTGATCTAGTCACTGATGCCCAGAGCATAGTTAAATTATGGAGGGAACACTTCTCCAGCCTGCTGAATGGCAGTGAACGCACAACACCAGGAGAAGGAGAACCCGATTCCCCAATCGATGACGATGGAGCAGACGTTCCATTACCCGACCATGAAGAAGTTCGAATAGCAATTGCCCGCCTCAAGAACAACAAAGCGGCAGGGGCCGACGGACTACTGGCCGAGCTATTCAAACACGGCGGCGAAGAACTAATAGGGAGCATGCATCAGCTTCTTTGTAAAATATGGTCGGACGAGAGCATGCCCAACGATTGGAATTTAAGTGTGCTATGCCCAATCCATAAAAAAGGAGACCCCACAATCTGCGCCAACTACCGTGGGATTAGCCTCCTCAACATCGCATATAAGGTTCTATCGAGCGTATTGTGTGAAAGATTAAAGCCCACCGTCAACAAACTGATTGGACCTTATCAGTGTGGCTTCAGACCTGGAAAATCAACAACCGACCAGATATTCACCATGCGCCAAATCTTGGAAAAGACCCGTGAAAGGAGAATCGACACACACCACCTCTTCGTCGATTTCAAAGCTGCTTTCGACAGCACGAAAAGGAGCTGCCTTTATGCCGCGATGTCTGAATTTGGTATCCCCGCAAAACTAATACGGCTGTGTAAACTGACGTTGAACAACACGAAAAGCTCCGTCAGGATCGGGAAGGACCTCTCCGAGCCGTTCGATACCAAACGAGGTTTCAGACAAGGCGACTCCCTATCGTGCGACTTCTTCAACCTGCTCCTGGAAAAAATAGTTCGAGCTGCAGAACTAAACAGAGAAGGTACCATCTTCTATAAGAGTGTACAGATGCTGGCGTATGCCGACGATATTGATATCATCGGCCTCAACACCCGCGCCGTTAGTTCTGCTTTCTCTAGGCTGGACAAGGAAGCACAGAAAATGGGTCTGGTAGTGAACGAGGGCAAAACGAAATATCTCCTGTCATCAAACAAACAGTCGTCGCACTCGCGACTTGGCTCTCACGTCACTAATTTCGTCTATTTAGGAACCAGCATTAACACCACTAATAATGTCAGCCTGGAAATCCAACGCAGGATTGCTCTTGCCAACAGGTGCTACTTCGGACTGAGTAGGCAATTGAAAAGTAAAGTCCTCTCTCGACGAACAAAAGCTAAACTCTATAAGTCTATAAGAAGAAGAACGGTACAATATCCGAAGAAATTATAATGAATGAAGAAATAATAATGAATGAATTTAAACTATCTGAAATAAAGCTTTATCCCACTTTTTTAAAAATCATTCATAACTTTCTCTGTGGCCTCAACTGAATACGTGTATATAAATGATCTCGACTGAACAGCGTACGCTAAGGCCTGAGCTTAATAGGCTACTACTATGCTAAGTAGGTTAGCTGCGAATAGTAATAAGCAGTCCCCGACCAAGAGCTGCAAGAGAGGATGGCTTGACTCAAAACGCCTCATGCGCCGAATGAGCCTTCGCCGTAGAGGCGAAAAGATGCCGCCTTAAATAAGCGTCCACAACCTCCAATGGTACCGACATACCCAAGAAAGGGAGGGAACAAAGCGACGACGGAACAATCCATAAAACAGCACCAAAAGGGCACAGGTGTCGACGAATCTCCTGGGCAAGCGTCCATCAGAGGCCAGTAAGATTCTGATTATGGAGTACTGGAAACCCGGAACGGATTAGTTTGACAAAGGGCTGGTGTGACCAGTATTCTAACACCTCAGTAGATAAGAGTGAAGTCTTACCAAAATGGCTGTCAAGCTAATACTGTTTTCATCTCCATAATTTTTTGGCTGGTTCAGGTTCAGCTGAGACGAGCTCTTGATTCGTGGCTTTAAACAAAAGCTCCCATAGAGACTTGTGTCAATCTTTGCGTGGCCTCCCTGCTTGCATAGATAACCAGGGGGTTCAAAAAGGGCAACTGTTACAATGTGCGGAGATAGCGACTAGAAGCGGATACCCATTAGAACAAAAATGAATACACCGCAACAACAACAAAAAAAAACCAACAAAACAAAAAGAACAACAAAATAAAGATGGCCAAGACGAGGAATTCGGGTCGGTCTTTCGTAAAAGTAGTCGGATATTTAGATCCCCCACACACACCATCACGCCTAAATAAGCCGACAAAACTAGAGAAAAGATAACCTCAGAGGAAACTCCGGCCACACAAGCACCATCAAGAAAACAAAGAGAAGGGAAGAGCACCGCAGTTGCCACCACAGAAGAACCTCAAAACTTATCGAAATAAGAGTACATTACTCAAATGAGACTGGTAGAAGAGGAATTACGCCGTCCGAAAATCTTAACAAATTTTATTTACATAGTATATTAATATAATAAGAGAAAAAATTATTTCAAGCAATACAGAGTACTGGTATTCCTTTACTGAACAAATATAAACTTCTTCCTTCTACTCATTTCTCTTACAGGCTACTCAACTGGATCCATACTAGAATCCCGGATATGCCCATTAACAACTTCACCAACGACTGGACCACCGGTAAGGCGGTTGGTGCTTTGGTTGATGCCTGCGCGCCCGGTCTCTGTCCTGACTGGGAGATGTGGGATCCCAAGGATGCTGTACAGAATGCTTCCGAGGCCATGGGTCTCGCCGATGACTGGTTGAATGTGCGTCAACTGATCAAACCCGAGGAATTGGTTAATCCCAACGTGGATGAACAGTCGATGATGACCTACTTGTCGCAGTATCCAAATTCGAAGTTGAAGCAAGGTGCGCCGTTGCGCCCCAAGACCAATCCAAATAGGTGAGTTCGTATTTTGAGAAATTTATTTCGAATAATAAAAGTTACAAATTACCGTTAATATATATTTATAATAAATTATTAAATTTTCTGAGCGTGTACACATTTAAAAACTGAATTAACTGCAACTGGCACGTAACCTTTCTCAACTACAATTCAACTTACTTCTTTCTACGTTTTCTATTTGTCTTCTTAATTAATGTTATGTGTGTGTGCGCATACTATTTTTCACATATTTAATCGAACGCTAGTCGGGAATTGTTCTTCCAATTTTTATTTATTTTTTTATTTCTTTTTTTTCAAATCAAGACTGGTTTTTGTGTAGAGGTGAGAAAATTTCTAAAATTGAAATACTTTTATTTTTTTTCGACTTTTTCGATAAAATTTATCAAGTTTTAGAATTTCTCTATAATTTTCATATTTTTAATTCGAAATAGAGGTTTGTGTTGGGGAACAAATACTGGGCATAATATTTATATATTTTCTTTAGTTCTTTTTTTTATTTTTCAATGTTTGTGTAAATTTTTATTAAGTTTCTCTTTTTAAAAAGAATTGTATTCCATTTGTTTAATTTTTATTTAAAAATTTTTTACAATTTTTTTCAAATTGAACTGGTTGTATTGAGGTAAAATAATATCAAACGAATTATTTTTGTTGTCCTTAGTTTCCATTTTTATTTTGTTAATATTACTCAAATTTTTAATTTAAAAAAATGTAATACAATTTTTCACTTAAATTAAATTAGTTAAATAAAAATTTTGCTTCCAATTTTTTTAAATTTATTTTATTTAATTTATTTTTCTTTTTTATTTAAAATTTTTTAAATTTTTTTTTGCTGTTTTCCCATAAAATTGTTTTTGGCTTACAAATTCAAAAATCTAATATGTATTTTTTTCTTCCTTGTATCTATTTTTTCTTCTGTGTGTTTCAAAATTCTTTATTGGATATTGTTTTTTCACAAAAACCTATGCAAAACATGAAAACAAAAATTTCACTGAAATGAAAAAACGTAAAACTCAGCATTCCTCCACCGCGGTAAGTCTGGAATGCTTGCATATTGTTACTTTTAACTGCTCAACGCGGCTAAATAAGCACAGTAATTTGTTTTGTTTGTATTGTTTGGAGAACAGCTTAACCGCCATTTACCAGTTATTTGGTTATCTTTTTCGTTTCTTGCTCTTACTGCTAGCTACAGGCGTATTTCAACGCCTTTCTACTTGCTTGTTTGCTAAGTGTCATTATGTACTTCTCTAAAAATTATATTATGTTAAATTGTTAACTTTTTTGTTTCGGCAAATTCGCCTTTCGTCGCACTGTTCGAACGGCAAAAAGCATAAGGCAAGCATTTGACGCTATATTTTATATTCAATTTTACTTTGAGAATTCAGTGTAGTAATTACATCCGTAGAATTTTTAGTTTAACGCACAACCAACGGTATTGAACAGCAAAAATGTACGAAATTGCGCTTAATAAATAATATTAGCCGCTAATAAAATAAGTAATTGCATATAACAGAATTCTATGGCACTTGACAGAACTTTACGCCAACAGCAAGAGAAACTGTTAAAATTCAAATGTAATGTTGATTAGCAGTAAGCAGCGCTGCTTTCACTAACAACAGCAGTCATTTGTGTCTATGTTCTCTTTATACAAATCTTTGCATAGCCGCAGGCGCTTATTGTTAAAATGAATACAGCGACCGCAGAGAATGTTAAGAATATTCATTAACATTTTCTGTTCTGGCGACCGCTCAAATATGTTAACTAACTGCACTGCACAGAAAATGCTACGGAATTGTTTGCTGCAGCAAAAACTCAATATAAAGCTGCTCTGCTATAATAGGTTTTAATAAAATTGCAAATCGACTGCAGTGTTTTGTTTATTAACAGCCATTACAGCGATTTTATAATTAATAACGATTAAATAAATTACAATACTTATTAATTAGTATATAACTATATTAATTATGAAAATAATAAATATTTAAATAAATATTTTTTTTTAACGCACTTGTCATTATGAAAAGCTCTGCCTTTTGTCTAACAGCCAATGCAGTAAAAATTAACAGAGCACTTGGCTAATAACATATTGCAAATATTTAAGGGTAATCAATGAATAATTAATGAATAATAAACTAGTTTCTGACAAAAAACTGAATTAAATAAAAAAACACTATTCTTTTAAATAAAAATAAAAATTTCAAAACTGAATTAAAATTTTGATTTTCCCTTGTCTTTTTCTTTTACTTTTTTATAAAATAAGCTTAACAAAGAAAATATTTAACGATTCCTATCGAAAAATGATGTTAAGATATATTAAGAGATTTTTCCCAGTTTTAATAATCGGAAAAATATCCTTGAGGACACTCAAAAGATAAATTAAATCTCTGATAGTCAATTAAGCGGTTAGAAAAGGACCCGAGTTTCTTTCTTTCATTATTTTGAGGACGTCGAAATTCTATACTAAGCAAAGCCCTTAATTTGGTCTATATATTTACACCGATATTAGTTTCATTTAATTATTCATTGATTACACCAAAAGTATTGCACTTTTTGCAGTTATATTTACAGTAAAGCAATTTATTTATTGTAGTTATTTGAAACATTACTTTTTTAACTTGCTCAAACTAAAATGCATACGATCTATTTCTGAACAGAGTACGTGCTTATGGTCCTGGCATTGAACCGATCGGCCCTGTGGTGGGTGCACCAGCCAACTTTACGGTGGAGACTTTCTCCGCTGGCAAAGGTATAGTACACTTATGTAGAATATCCTACAATTTTTTAATCCTGATTTCCCTTTGCAAACATATCATAGGTTCCGTCGATGTCGATATCGTTTCGCCAAATGGTCAAATCGAAAAAGCCGATGTACGCTTCAATAACGATAAGAATTTGACCTACTCCATCTCATATATACCCAAAGCTGAGGGTGAACATAAAGTGTTTGTGAAGTTCTCTGGTCGTGACATACCGAAGAGTCCGTTCCCCGTTAAGGTGGAAGGTCATGCCGGTGATGCTTCGAAGGTTAAAGTTACTGGACCCGGCATACAGCCAGCTGGTGTTACCATTACTAAACCGACTTTCTTCGATATTGATGCTAAAGACGCTGGACGTGGCGTACCCGAGGTGATCATCATCGACCCGGCCAACCACAAGACATCCGTGGCGGCTAAGGTACGTCAATTGGAGAACGATGTGTGGCGTTGTGAATATGTCGCCTCCACGCAAGGTCTACATTCAGTTAACGTCTTCTATGCTGGCAGTCCCATACCGAATAGCCCCTTCCCGGTGAAGGTAGCGCCGCTTTCTGATGCGCGTAAGGTACGCGCTTCGGGTCGCGGTCTGCAGGCGAACGGTGTACGCGTTGGCGATGATGCCGACTTCAAAATTTATACCGAAGGAGCTGGCGAAGGTATACCGGAGGTACGCGTGATCGGACCCGGTGGTGCTAATCAAAATATTGCCTTAACTAAAATTGATGGTTCTACATACGAGTGTCACTACTTCCCCACTAAAGAGGGTCGTTATGTTGCTATGGTCACATTTGGTGGCCAAGAGGTGCCAAAATCGCCTTTTGAAATTAAGGTTGGACCTAAGAAGGAGTCTTCCATTGTCGCCTATGGTCCCGGTTTGAGTGGCGGTATTATCGGTTATCCCGCCGCTTTTGTTGTGGAAACTAATGGCGAAACTGGCGCACTCGGCTTTACTGTGGCGGGTCCATCACAAGCAGAGATCGAGTGTCATGATAATGGTGATGGCTCTGCATTGGTCAAATACCATCCTACTGCTGTTGGCGAATATGCAGTGCATATTTTGTGCGATAATGAGGACATACCCAAGTCACCGTTCATTGCACAGATCTTGCCGCGCACAGATTTCCACCCTGAACTGGTGAAGACATTTGGCCCCGGTTTGGAGAAGAACGGTGTAACAATTGGTAAACCACAAACATTTACGGTGGATACCTCCAAGGCTGGTTCAGCGCCCTTGGAAGTTGTGGTCGAGGATGTGTATGGAAAGCGGGTACCGGTAGATATCAAAAATAATCCAGACGGCACAAAGACTTGCACATATATACCAACTTCAGGTGTACCGCATACGGTTGAAGGTAAGTGAAATGTTTAAAGACCTTTATGAAATTTATTTCTCAAAAATTTTTCTTCACCGCAGTCAACTACGGCAGCGTGGCTACACCCAATGCCCCCTACCGCGTTTACGTTGGCGTCCCAATCGATGCCAATAAAGTACAGGCATTCGGTCCCTGGTTGCAGCCTGGCGTGCGCCCTAACGCACCCACACATTTCAATGTGGATGCACGTGATGCCGGCGATGCCGAGCTGAAGGTGAAGATCGTACACGAGGAGACTAAAGTGGAAGTGCCAAGCCGCATTATCGATAACGAAGACAACACCTACACAGTGGAGGTCATACCACCCACCAAGGGTGCCTACACCACCACCATGACTTATGGCGGTCAACCTGTCCCGCTCGGCCAGAAGGTGCTTGTGGAGCAAACTTTGGATGTTACCAAGATCAAAGTTGACGGTCTCGAACCAAGTAAGTATTCAATGCTTTTAACGCTTTATCTCGCTCTCTCATTTTTCACCTATGCATATCTGAGTTATATTGTCGAAACCAAAAACAAAAAAAAAAGAAAACAAAATAGCAATGGTTCAGTCAATTTAAGTGATAGTTTACAACAAGATACAAGAACAATACAAGGTCATCATCTAAGCCCAAAAACTTTCGTTACAAACTTATTCACGTACAAGCTGCACCATTGAATAGCCTCCAGCAGTTCCGCATCATTACGCGTGGCCTGCCGAAAGCGGATCTCGCCGTCACCATTACCAGTCCATCGGGCAGTCGCATACGCGCGCACGTCATACCCACCGCTGAGGGATTCCTCGTCAATTTCACACCCACCCAACTGGGTGAATACCTGCTGAGCATCTGTTTCGGTGGCACACCGATCGCGCCGCGCCCATTCCGCCTGCAATGTCTCAGCGGCAGTGATTCGAATAAAGTGCGCGCTTTTGGACCCGGCCTTGAACGCGGTCTGGTAGCACAACCAGCTGAGTTCATAATAGACACACGTGGCGCCGGTCAAGGTGGACTTGGTGTGACCGTAGAGGGTCCCTGTGAGGCTGCGATTAATTGCCGCGACAATGGCGATGGCACTTGCAATGTCGCCTATCTACCGACCGAAGCCGGCGACTATACTGTGAACATCACATTCAACGAACGTCACATCAGCGGTTCACCATTCCAGCCGGTCATCATGCCACTGCCGAATCTACAAAACACGCGCGTGAGTGGTATTGGCATACAACCACATGGTAGGATATTGAAATTTACGCAGGCATCGAATTATTTGCGTTCGATGTAGTTCTGATGCTTCGCCGTTACTGTTGTCAGCCAACCCGCAAGCGCATGCGTGACTCAAACAAGTACGATCAGCATAAAGGCCAACGCAATATTGAACTTTCTTTGATTAAAACAAAAACAGCAAACGCCTACAAAATTAACCAAACGCTTTTGTGTGCCACAACAACTGGTCTTCCAAGCCAAACCAGTCTTACTTAACCCAAGCATTTACTGTGTTCGTTCGTTCGTTCGTTATTTGCAAACTAATCACAAATCTAACAGTAATTATGAATAATATATTCGATAGCATGTTAGCCCCGCCTGCGTGAGTTCGTAAGCCACCCAGTCATGGGATCTCGAACGCATGGCGATGCTTTGCCTAAACACTTACGAAGCGTATTCGGCAACAGTTTTATATTTGGGTCGTACTGAGCCTTAGTTCGTTTACATACGAAGTAACGTGAAAGTTAACAGTTCGGCAAATCAAAAGGAAAGCCGAGTTCGTTAGTTTTCACGCAGCTTCGTGCGTAAACGCTGTTACCTTCACTTTTACACTAATCGCATTTAAATGTCCTCTTCTATCATTTGTTTTGTGCGTTATTCGGCTCGCTGGCTCTGTAACAATTAACTAACACAACTCCTCTCTCGCTCCACAGGCGTCATTATGAATGCACCCACGGATTTCATGGTTGACATGAGCAAAGTTGGCAGCGACATCGACTCAACGAAACTCTCCTGCGCCATCTTCGATCCCAAGGGTAATGTGCTGCCTAGCAAGATTGTTTCGGGTCCATCCGATGACATTTTCCGCGTCGCCTATACACCCTTCGAGGCTGGTCGTCACACCATTGAGCTGCTCTACGACAACATTCCCGTGCCTGGTTCGCCGTTTGTGGTGCATGTGAAGAGTGGTTGTGATCCGTCACGTTGCAAAGCTTACGGTCCGGGATTGGAGAAAGGTCTGACGAATCAACAAAACAAATTCACGGTAGAAACACGTGGTGCTGGCAATGGCGGTCTATCGCTGGCCATTGAGGGTCCATCCGAAGCGAAAATGACCTGCACCGACAATCGTGACGGCAGCTGCGATGTCGAGTATTTGGCGACAGACCCCGGCGAATACGATATCACAATACGTTTTGCTGACAAGCATATACCCGGCTCACCGTTCCGCGTATTGGTCGAAGAGACCGTAGACCCCAGCAAGGTGAAAGTATACGGACCCGGCATTGAGCATGGCGAAGTGCGCGAAAGTGTGCCAACCTACTTCAATGTAGACGTCAGCGAGGCCGGACCTGGACGCATAGCCGTCAAATTGACCAACTCTGAGGGCATACCTGTGGATAATCTGCGCGTTGAAGATAAGAGCAATGGCATATACGCGGTGCACTATGTGCCGCCCAAACAGGGTTCAGTGCTGACGTGCCAAGTGAAGTTCGCCGATGAAGAGGTGCCATGCAGGTAAGACATAGTATTATAATGCGAAAGTGTTTTGCGGATTTCACTGAATATTCAATCTTGCATTTCACAGTCCCTTCGTAATGACCGTCTTCCCCAAATCGGAGGCCACTAAAGTAAAAGTTAAGGGCGTCAATGAGAAGAAGAAAACACCTGCTTCACTACCAGCCGAATTCGAGATCGACACCAAAACGGCCGGTCAAGATGACATTAATGTCGCGATCAAGAACCCGAAAGGTAAACAATTAGCACCACGCATGGAAGAAGTCGGCAGCGGTACATATGTTGTGTCATTCGTGCCCGACGAATGTGGCACCTATCACGTGAGCATCAAATATGGCGATAAAGATATTGAAGGATCGCCATTCAAACTCGAAGCATTCCCCACGGGTGAGGCGAAGAAGTGCAAGCTGGTCGAAGAGGCGCCGAAAATACAAGCGTCGGGCAGCAAGAGTCACCTAACGGTGGATGCGCGCGACGCGGGCGATGGCGCGGTCACATGCAAGATCACCGATCACAAATCCGGACGGTACGTAGTGAGTTGAGGCGATGTAAAATGGGAATGGGGGTAACTGGCATTGGGGTGCAATTGATTATTAGTATTATTTAACTAATTTTTACTACATTTTCATTCACAGTGAAATCGTTGACATCGATGTCTTGGAGAAGGATGGCTTCTTCGACATTTTCTACGCGCTCAAGGATCCCGGTGATTATGATATCAATGTGAAATTCGGCGGCAAGGACATACCCAATGGTAGCTTCGCCATAAAGGTAGTTTAAAACAATTTTAATGCAAAGTTTTCAAATGTGAGGTTATGCTAAGCCAAAGAAAAGTGTTCAAATGGCAAACACAGTGTGAAATACTAGTCAAAGCGTATGCGCAGAAAATCTTAAATTAGCAATTATTTTCGAATTAAGCAAAAAACCAAAGTTAACAACAATTAAATAAAAAAAAATATTTTTATTTTTAAATGTGTCATTGTCTTGTCATAAGTGAAAAGTGTCAGCTGTTAAGTGTTAAACGTAAGAACCAATTACCGTTACCGCACAAATACACGCAAACAATTTAAGTAAATGTCTTAAGCAGTTTATTTACTAAGTTAAACGCCCATCAAGTGATAGAATTTGCTTAAAAACTTTTCAAGAAAATCTATGCAACAAGCAATACTTTTTTACACTGAAAAAAACATTGTAGAACTTTGTAAAACTCATGAATATGACATAAATAAATAAAATAAACAAATTTGGTACTCAATAGCACCACAAAAACAACAAAAAACGATACTCGTTAATTCGTTTCAATGAGCATGTGCAGTAGCGTGAAATAAATTTCGAGTGATGCGCGCTTTTTTCACACCAAATTTATGATTTGTTTACACGTTTTTACGCTTTGTTGCTTCAAATTTATTTGCTGCTTGTTAATTTATTTTTGTTTTCATAAATTAATTAATTTATTAATGCCTTTTTAGTATTAAGCATAAGCTTTTAAGTTGTTTGTGTGTGTTTGTATTATAACATTTTGTTGCTGCGATTGGTTCGTGCGTTTGCGCAAACATACCGACAGACAGACAGACAAACATACAACAACACAAGCAACGACACGTTGTAATTTTTTTGTTTAATATTTATGTTTATTTATTTTATTTTTTCATACAACACTTTGTGAAATTTTTTTAATTTTACGCAAAATTAATTAAGAATTAATTAATATTTATTTATTTTTAACACAAAATTAATTTGTAATTAATTAACTTAAAAATTTGTAATTAAGCACAAATTAATTAATTTTTATATTTAACGCCAAATTAATTACGACTTAATTAATTTAAAAAATTTTAATTAAACACAAAATTAATTAAGAATACATTAATATTTTTTTTTAATTTAACACAAAATTAATTAGAAATTAATTAATTTAAAATTTTTTAATTAAGCACAAATCAATTAATATATTTATTTAACGCAAAATTAATTACGAATTAATTAATTTAAAAAATTTTAATTACACACGAAATTAATTAATAATATGTACATTATTATTTTTTTTTTAATTTAATACAAAATTAATTAGAAATTAATTAATTAAAAAAATAATTAACGCAAAATTAATTAAACAGTAATTAGTATTTTTTTTATTTAACACAAAGTTAAATAGATATTAAAATTAAAAATGTTTAATTAAGCACAAAATTAATTAAGAAATATTTAATTAAAAATTGTTTATTTTAACACAAAAGTAATTAAGACCTAATTAAATAATTGCTAATTTAATGAGTACACTCTAGTGTTAACCGTTATGTGTAATTTGCCAAATTAAATGAACGCTTTCTAGCCGCCGCCTTTATCGTGTGCAACGCAACGCCTTATTTTTAAGCGCAATCGCAATTTTTAACGGCACATATGTAAGTGTAAAATGCAATTATATACACACACATATGTATATATATTTATTTTATACATATGTAGATGCATATACATATGTATGTATGTTTATACGTAAGTGCACTGCAAGGAATTTAACTGCGTCATCGTATTTTAGAATGCCTTAATTTTAGCGCTTTTAAGTGACTGTCTCGCCGTTGAATACGTCTAGCTATAAACTAAATATAATATTTGCCTTAATTCACAAAATAATGCATTTTAACGCAAAGTAAATAAGCAAAATATGAATAATAACAAGAACAATATAAATATGTTTGCAGTATACAACGATGACTATGTATAAAAAGGAGATCCATTCATATACATACGTACTGAGTTTTCGGCATTATATTTACTGTATGTGTGTATAGGTAGCTGTGTGAAACCGAATATTTAAAAACAACTAAAAAGTTTATAGGCCAATAAATATTACCTTACACTCCATTTTATAGTGAAAATATTTAAAATATTCAGAACAAATGTAAATCTATTCGTTTAGGAATTTGGTTTATAGTTTTTTCGTACACACATACATATATAGTAGTTTTAATGTTCAAAAGCATTTTAGCACACTCTAATGATATCATTAGTGGCAGTACATCATACAACGGTATACCACTCAATTTATACTATGAAAGACTTTAATTATGTTTTCTTTGTGGAAAACACAATTCAGTATTTGACAGCAAACAATATTGATATTTAGTTTCAGTTTCTTTTTTAAGACCTTTTTTGTTCTTATTAGAGAGTTCAAGCAAGTCTGAGTTAAAAACCACATTTGTATACGCTGAAGAGGGTATATTAAGTTTGTCACGAAGAAACCAATATATTAATCGTGTATTTTTTCCACTAAATCAAGTCGTGTGTTCTGAATAGCACGTTTAAAATTTACTTCTAAAGCTTGAAGAGCATCTAGTTTATAGCTAAAAACCAATAACTTCAAATAACTTGGCAAGAAGTAATCTAATGGTGTTGAATCGCAGATTTTGCAGGCCATTCAATGTCACAGTTTCTTGAAATAATAGAATCTTCAAAATTTTATCACAATAATTCCATTGTTGCACGTGCTGTGTGGAAAGTAGCCCCCTCTTGTTAGAACCAGATGTTGTCAAGATCAACTTTTTCCAATTGCGGCCATATAAAGTTGGATATCATCGATCTGTACCGCTCTCCATTGATAGTAACGGTGTCACCAGCTTCATTTCGAAAGCAGTATGGACTGATGATTCCACCTGACCAAAAACCACACCAAACTGTCAATTTAGGTGATTGTAATGATTGTTCATGAATAATTTGTGGTTTTTCCTCGCACCAAAACAGACAGTTTTGTTTATTTACGCACCACTCAGATGAAAGTAAGCCTGATCGAAGACGATGATTTTATTAATTAAATAGTTATCGTTTTAAAAGCAAAATCAAGAAATTCACGACGTGCACGGTTTTTCAAATGGCTTCTTGAATGAGAACAATTTTATACGCATGCAAGCCCAAATCCTTTCTCAAAATCCGCCAGGTTGTGGTTTGAGACAGTCGCAATTCTTGAGAAAGTCTTGGAATCCACAATTTGCGGTCTTCAGCAACACTTGCCTGAACGACAGCAATATTTTCATTACTTCGAGCAGTTCTTTATCTTATTGTCACTTGAACATTATTTAACAAAAGCGTGCGCTCGAAGTTTTCAACAATTCGACGCATAGCGAGCACAGGTGGACGATTATTACGACCATCAAATGGCAATGGTAGCAATTGAAGAACGATTATTTTGATAATAAAATTGAAATATCTTTTCTTGCGTACATCTGTCCATTATTAAATTGTAAACATTACTGAATATAATAAAAAAAATATTACAGATCATGACATATTAAAAATGGCCAAAACGACAGTTAGAAATCATATCATCCCTCTTGGAAAACTCGGTCAAAATGATTAGCATGAAGAGATGATTCTACTTAGTCATGTCCGTTTCTGTATGCATGCGGACTCCTCCCAGAGTTTTTGTGATATCGAGATATCTAGTCTTTGTGTGAAAAATACTTTTATTTGACAAGAGAGTTTCAAGAAAGTTTCTTCGAGATTATTATCCAATAATCTTCAAAGAAATTGTTCAGATCGGACCATTACAGCATATAGCAGCCATGTAAACTGAACGGTCAGAATCAAGTTTTTGTACAAATGTAATCCTTTGTAACTGTGAATGATATTATAGCTTCGGTAAATATTTCAAAAAATTATTTGAAAAAAAATTTTAAACTCGAATTTTGAAACCAAAACAATTTTCTTTTATAAGCCCTTAGACACAAAATTTTAAATTTTTCTTGAAACTTTTGGCTTTGATTAGAAGATTAAACGAAAAAAGTGTTTCGTATATTCATAAACCATATTTCCTAAAAGCTTTAGACCTTATAGAATACAATCAATTAAAATTTGTAAATAGTATCAAAATTACTCGCTCTGCCATAATTCTTCTTTTCTTGGTGAACTATAGTACTTTGGAATTCATCAGAAGGTAGAATACCATAACTATTTTGAGTATTTTCTTTGACATCAAATTAAAAAAATTCCTTTTGATGATGGTTCATAAAGATTATCTAACACCAAGGCGAATTCTTAAAATAATGAGTTAAGAAAAAACCGATAATAAATAAATTAGAGAAATCACTTAGAATTCTCTAGTTTCTGAATCCATAAAAAAGAGAAAGCAAAAATAGCAAAAATAAAAGTTTTTTGAAAACACACAGAACTCACAATAAAAATAGCAGATTCCAGCAATAGAATAAGATAAATAAATGAGGATTGCACCGCGATCTACAATCTATTGTGCCCTCCAGGAATAGTCTTAACATGGTCTTCCAAACGTCGAAAAGTAGCGAAATATTTGAAAAAATAATAAAATAAACTTAATAATCCTTCATAAAATATTAGGTAATATTGTATATACTATTTAAACTAAAAATTACTTACCTATTTTGAACCTAAACAACAACTGCAAACAGTAACTACTTCGGCAAGTGATTACTTTAACCTCGCCGGTTGGTACGTTTATGATATTTTCGTTTCAATATTAAGACACCACATTCACTTCCAGACGAATAACTATGTCTTTTTATATAACAGAATGTGATTTTCTATTAATTTACCGTCTGTGTAAACCATAAATTTAAGAAAATTGCCCAAAGTACCCTGCACAAAAATGGATAATTAATTATTGGCATGCTCATTACTGGGCAATGCGCCCAAATGTGCCGCCATCACGCGCCAAGTCAGCAGTCGCGCAGAACTTAACAAATAACCAAGAAATAACACCGAAGTCAGCGATCATATGTTCGAGATCACTCTGCTGTTTTTTGATACAAAAGTTAGACGCAAATTTCTGTTTAATTTATTATTTTAAAAACAGCACATAGTCACTGTCTAATTGCTAATTATTCAAGATTAGCAACTAGCAACGTGTGAGCGGACCTTTGTCACAGATATACTTTCTTGATAATAATATCTGGCATATGTGCATATTCTTTAGGTGAAAAGGGATATATTTTTGTCTGTATGTATTGCGGTGTGTGTTGACCGCGCATTTGACGTGCAAAATGATTGGCAAACGTCAAGTGAGATTTGCTACTTCGAGCGTTAAGAAGTCTGGCAAATGAAGCAGACTGTCGCACCAAAATGCACCTAAAACACAATAATGTACAAAGATATTAAAGGGTGATTTGTTATGTGCTGACTGTCTTATATTTATGCATATGCATTTATAAAATATATGTTGTTTCCGATATTTATTTATTAACAATTTATATCACATAAAACTCAATTGCTAAAGGTAAGGCCACCTGTTCTAAAATTTTACTCAAAATAATAATGTATGCATTTTTTTATTGAAGAAATGAACAATTTTATTTTTTTTAATATTTAATATATTTTTTACGGTTCACTGAATTACATGTGCCACCATGTCGTATGAGTAATATGAAGTACTTTCCTTTTCCTTTTAAACAACAGATTTACACACAGTTATTTATTCAAATTTTTAAATTAAATAAATTCAGAATATAAAATTCAAATAGAAAATGCAGAAAATCTTAAACAAAAATATTGTCTTTAAATAAATTTTATTATGTATTTTGTCATATTTGTTGCTTTATGTGCTATGCATCCATACAATACTCGTTTGACATGGCGTATGAGTAACATTCATTTAATGGTTACTGAGTAGAGTGCTGGTTAGTTGATCAATTTTCGAAAGAGGGAAACATTCATATATACAGCCGCTGACATTTAATTAGAAACGCCACTTATTTTGTAGTAAAACTTATTATTTTCCCAAATCACAAATTTTTACTGTTTTTTCACACTTTTTATTGAAACTTATGTTAAACATAAACTCTTTTAGTAAACATTTAATTTAAAATTCGTTTTTGTTCTAATGATTTTAACAACTAATTAGAAACGGAAATATTTTATCAGCAAAAAAATTATGATATTACTAAAATTTGCTTACTTTCAGTTAGTACTTTTTTACTTAATCCTTATACCTGAATATTGCTTCACATCGATTACGAATTGGCGTTATAAATCTCTGACAGCGCAGTGTTGATATTATTTGCCATGCCGTCATTATTTTATCAAATACTAACAACCATATTTGGGATATTTTTGGTACTTACGGCTTTTTTAGCATTACCCCAGAAATGTTCTATAGGGTTCAAGTCTGGGCTGGAGGATGGCCACTCCAAAACATTTATTGAATTTTCATCAAAAGACTTTTGTGTCAACTTTGCCGTTCGCTTTAGATAATTTTTTGTTGAAATTCCCTCAAAGCCCATGGCCACGTATTGCTAATTCCATCAATCAACAACACATTCCAAGTAAAAGATCCGCACACCATCATTGATCCTTGATACCATGCTTCACCAGGCGTGAAATATGACGAGGATCAAATTCTTAATTGATTGGACGGCGAACATACCTACGACCATCAGGACCTTTGCGAATAATTTCTGGTACATCGCTCCAAACGGGATACTTCCATTGATTTTTTGTCCAAGACCAATAAGAGTTGGTAAAGTCTACACATCGTTTCCTGCGTGCTGTCTTGCTTTGTTTACTGGGATATTTGGACATTATATTCGTCATGAATTTCACGTAGAATGTCGGTGGAACTCTGTTTTGGGTTTCTTCGTGCAATGGTGTAATTCTGCGGTCTATTTCTGTTGAAGTTTTTCTGCTTTGCGTGCAACGTTGGATGTACTTTTAAAAATAAGTATATGCTTAAGAGCATTGAAAACAATTTTTTCAGGATTTGACATGATTTATAATTTATTAATACATCTACGAAGGTAGCTGCTTAGGGCAATGCAAGACTTTTAGGTATATAAAAAAGGATATGTCAAAGCATTAGCCATTAGCCACCCATAAAAAGGGAGCGTTTCTAATTAGCTATCAACAGCTGTAGTAACAAACAGAAGAATCATTTTTTTATTCAAGAAAAAAAGATTAACTTTACTAATATTGAAATCTGAGTACAGAATTTTCGGTTAAATAAACACAACCTTACACTTCCCGAAAAAACTCGGATCACGGTAACAACACTATATCAAAAAAAGTTGATCTAGCTCATATATATCATTTAATTTTTTTTTTTAATTTTTTCAAATCAAGAAAAATTTTCGAATTTTATTTCGAATATTTTTGTTGACATTATTTGGCATACCCTTTATATGGAATTGCCTATATACAGTATGATATATATATATATACATATGTATAAATATATTTACGGTACTTCGTAATGGTAGTTTCTTCTCGACATTATAATTAATTTCGTAATCTAGTATCCCACCTCAGAGAAATATTATGAAATTAAATATGATAAATTATTGTTCTGACACGATTTAAATGTGTGAAAATAATATCTAAAGTACAATATAATTAATGGCAACGAAAACGCGAACGCAGCTGGCAGACGGATAATTTATGAAAAAAAATAAACACTTCTACAATTTATTTTATATTTTCTTTATATCCAATAATGTTTTTTTAATTAGAAGTCTTTATTTTCTTTATATAAAAATAGCAAAATCAAAAGTTTTTTTATATAAGAAACAAATTTAGAAAAAAATATTATCTCTCGCAAAATTTATTTTTATAAAGAAAGAAAAAAAAAATATCTGCAAAGAAAGTTTTTTTATGACACAAAATTTAAAAAAAGTGTAATAAAATTGTTACTGTAAATTATTTATTTCGTTTGAGTTTATCCAAGTAAAGAGCTATAATACTTCTAGTTGAAAATACTAAATTACTCTTTAAGCATCTGAAGCTGTTTTCGATTCGTCTCTTTGCTGATTGCTATGTCAAAATATTTATTTAACACAACAAAAAAAAAAATTCAACTAAATTCAATATAAGATAGGTTAGGTAAGGTCAATCTGGTAGGCCAATTTGCCACTGATAGACCAATTTTGGTCCTTTGCGATACCTGATGGAGTTCAGTTGTAACATGCCATGAGAACCCCAGATGCTTACAGCGCGGTCTTGCCAATGCGGGACAAGTGCACAAAAGATGCGCCATTGTTTCCCTAGTGCTCTGCTCTAGACATTTGCTGCAGTCTTCTCGATCTGTCAGCCCCATCATGCGAACGTGTGTCATCACTAGACAGTGACCAATTAGTATTCCCATCATCAATGATGGCTGCTTAACTGTCTACAAGATATTATTTGGATATACTATTAAAGTGATAAAATTTCCGAGTGTTCTGTCCCGCTTTGATTATGCCAGTTTATTATATGTATTTATATCAGTACTTGTTCGATTCGTCACTCTCCAAATTATAGCGAACAAATTAAAATGAATAAAGTAAACAAATAAGTGCATGGAATGGTGCTCTTCCAGTTAGCTATGTCTTGTATGCATTGAGATTTAGAAAATATCGACTTTCAAAAACTTTGAGTTATGCCACCTTAGCATCTAATATACCATATAAAACAAAAATATTGAGCGATTGCGCTCACTATTGGTCGAATACTCTGCTGGGTTGCAAATTATAAACTCATTTCTTTGTGGTATATACAAAATGTGTCGAAATTCGAAATAGCGAACTTAAAAGTGTTGACAGCGGCAGCAAGAAAAATTTAAGATTACAAAAATTATAATTTCGTAATGAAATTAAAAACGTATATACATAGCAAGTGCTTTTATATATGTTAGAATTATATACAGGCGCACATAAGCAATTCATATTTAAGTAGACACACTTATACAAACACACACCGAATAATTTGTGGCAAAGCATGTGGCAACAACCGAATCAAAAAAGTCGAGTATATGCAACAGCTGCAATGTGCCACCTCCCACAGCATTTACACACACCATTTAGATATATGTACATATAACAAAATATACATAAGAATTATTCGAAATTCGCTCAAAAACAAATTCGAAATTCTTGAAAGAGAACAAAGTCAACGGAAAATATTTGCAATGGCTTAACTTTAATTACAATAATTGCTATGTGTAAGCATTTTGTACATATATAAATTCAGGTATGCATATTAAATTCTTAGAGTATCACATATGTATATAATTATTAGTATTTTGTTTTATTTGGATCGTGCGTTGATTGCTTGTGTGCCGATTAAAGCGCCGCTAGACCGTGCTGCGGCATGCCATATGGTTGTTGTTTCTATTTTTTTTTTTTTTTGTTTTAAAATGGCTTACAATTAACACTGCATATTTGCCCATAACGGTATACCTATGCACATATAGGAGTGCCCGGGTCCATGCAGGTAAGAAAATTTTTAATTAATGCAACAAAAGCAAATGCTTATAATTTCCCCACATTTTTCAAAATTTTACAAGCATTCGTCCTTTGTCCGCTTCTAAGAAGAACTGACTTTTTTTCTAAAACAATTTTTTACTAATAACAGCGAATTGATAAGACCTTACTGACTGCCGGCGACGGCCTGACTTCACGGTGCTTTTAAAAGCACATAGATCAAAGCAATGCGTTGATCAGCGCCCCAAATAATAAATGCTTTTTGCACGTATTTTTTGGTTCCAATTGGTCAGGTGCAAGGGACACCTTTTGCACTTTGGTCGGGTTCGAGGCAAAGCTAAAACTTCTGCCATGCTCTGGGTCCGGCACCCGACCGTAGTGCGACTCCACACTGAATTGAATTTTTCAATCCTACCTGCCTTTAGGTTTAAACCACAGCCATCACGAATCTCCCCAAAGGGTCAAACCCAATGTGCAGATTGGAGTGAACTCTACGAGCTAACTGCTGCCCGTGGTACCAAACTTAAGTCTCCGGTCGGACGTTGCAGCTTTTGCAACTAGCAGTTGAGCAATCCACAAACTCAACGACTAGTGACATTTACGGCTTGAACTTAAAATGTCTTTTCATTAGAAGGAAACTCATTCAAAGTCTATAATATCATTTCAAGCTGAGTGTTATAGCACTATTTCTGACAAAGACTATACTGAAATTTCTAAGCAAGCCAAAAATACAGACATAGTGCAAATGGATTTTCGGCGCCTCTTACGACAGGCATATCTTACCGCGGACAAATTTTACACCCCGCCCGCTAGAGGAAAGGTGTTATAACAGTTCGAAAATTCTAATTTAACCTAACGATTTCTCTAATTTTTTGGCCAAGAACTAATGTATTTATAGAAATCTTTTTTATCGTCTTCAAAATACAGGAATACTCCTGAGCCAATGCTTAAACCCATTTTTCATACACTTTTCATAAGCTTCGTCTAGGATAGCTTTCGTTTAGTTCAGCGAATTGTGATTTTTTTAGTTACTCATTTTTGATTATTGGATGGTGTCTAGGTCATATTCGTAAACACATAGCTCGTTACTAGTAATGTTGCATTTGATGAATGTAGGGTCCTCAGATACAATGTCAAGCATCTCTTCTGAGAGTTCCACTCAACGTCATTTCTGTCTTGACACGCTTAATATCCAAAACAATAATCAAAATGCATTAAGTCGATCTACAAGAGATGTTGAAATCCCTTGGTATTCTCTGAAGCCAATACGTAGATTTTCAACCACTGTTTACTTAACTTAACTTTTTCGATGTTAGCTCTTAATAGAGTTAGAGAAACGACTTGCATGAATAAAGTCTTTGTTGGCTTCACGACCTTCCCTGAATACTTTGTATCGCCAGATACAATGTTCACAATAAAGTTGACCACCAAAAATACTTTTGCAACATTTTCAACGATACCTTAGCGGTGATTCCATTTAAAACACAAAATTTCAATCGTTGTTCAATTTGTTTTTTCAAAGGAAATAAACAGCACACTCATTTCTAAATTAAGATCAAACCACGAACATAAAAAGGTTGTACCAATCCAGGAAAAAGAAGTTTATTGATTCGACTTGAGGTTTTCGTTACCTCAGAGAGATAGCTGAGGTTGCTAACATTGATTATGGCCCGACTCAATTATTTTTGGTTTATGTTTTAAATTAATTTTATTTAATCTGCTACCGGAATCGAGTCAATAATATTACTTATTCTATGTGAAAGCTGGAGCAATGCATTTTTTCAGCATTTTCTTTTCCGATAAACATGTTTTTGAAACGATTCTTATACTTATATATTTATAAATGAGTAAATAAATATGTACATATAAATATATGCATGGTGTCTGTTATATTCCAGGTTGATTTTATTTTTTTTCCAAACGCCTCTGAGATTTCGGTTTTTGCCTTAAACAAAGGATGCAATGTAAAGAAACTCTTTATTTTCAATTCAAATCGTGCCTAAATCATATTACTTTTTCCATATATTTTTGATATTTTTCAATTAATTTTTTTATCTTCAAAGTTGATAAATCTACAACTTTGAATAAGTGATTGTCTAATACAATGTACTGTATGCATATAGTACAACATGTCGTATGAGCAACACATATGTACAGTAGAACTCACATGTAAGAATGCTTAGGTCATTTGATATTATATATAACTTTAACTGCGTGTAACTTTTAAAGAAGTGGTTTTATGGACAAAATGATCAAAACTTTTTTTGTAGAGCGGACAATTTTGTATTAGAATATCACTTTTTCAAAGTTGTGGATTTACTGGCTTAATGCGTATTATCACAAAATCTCATGTTATAATCAGAAATATGTTTTAAAATCTTGTTTAGGTTGGATCTTAATTCTTAGAACAATAACTTAAAGCTTAGAAGGTGTTTGCAAAACCAAAATTAATTTGAGAAATAACGGACAGCTTAACGTAAATACAGTTGTAATGAATATCCATCATGCCCACATGTTAATTTGGCATTTTCAACACGAATATCTTGCACACTTAAACATAATCAAAAAAAAAAAGAAATAAAATTTGAAATTTATACATTTTTCGAAATTTCAATTAATTTTGGTTTCACCGCTACATCAACAAATACACACGTACACATACACCGCGACAAACAAACACACATACGCACATACAAGCGCTGCGGGTGATGCATTCAGAAAATTTTTGATTTGAATAAAAGTATTTTTAATTGGGAACAAAAATAAAAACTCACAGAAAAGTTGCTTTCGGAAGCCAACAATATCTAATAATGGCAGCCACTTTGGTTGCTACCAGTGTGTGTGTGTTTGTGTGGTTGCTTTGCTTGCAATTTCCGCCGCCGGTAATAATAAATAAATACATAAGAATTTATATTAAATATGTTTACATGAATATATGTACATATATATGCATTTATACATACATATATATATATATATATATATCAATATATTTTCCCACATATGGGCGCCTGCATACTTCTCTGCCGCCGCAGAGCGCGTGACAAGTCAGGCGTTGCCCGCCAACACCAATAACGCAATGTCCGCCCACCGACAGTAGACGACAACTGTTGTCGGCACACACTATAAACATATTAATATTTATATATACTTTTAGGTATGTGTATGTGAGCGCAACAACACATAACGGTACATATATATAAAAACTACTAGCCGAAACTACTTGGTAACACAAGTCAACACTCGGTCAACCAATTGTCCTGGCTCACCTACAAACACACACACACACACATATGCTCACGCACACACATAACTACATTAACTACACATATGTATATGCCTATATTGCATTAAAATATCACTTTCACGATCGTATTTTGACGAACGCCTCGCTTTCGTCTTCACTTAGTCCGTCCGTTGGTTAGCCAAGCAAAGCCAGCGCCAGCCAACATCATCACTGCCAGCCATCATCGTACGGTACAAGCAAAGTCGCCACCATTGACGAGCGAGATCGTGTCGAGAGTGTGTGAACATTTCCAATTGAAGCTTTGTACGCTGCAAACAAGTGTCCACTAAACGCAAAGTCGCAAAGTGTTCGAGGCGCAGCGAAAGTAGTCCGTTCACTACAAGTGTTTTGGGTAGTTTGACCAGCGAGGTGTCCAAGTTCCCCACAAATTAATAGACTTTTGTGCTTGTGCAAGGAAAAAAAGAATATATAGAGAATCAAAAAACAAATAACTGTAAACCCTTGGCGTTTATTGCAGTGCTATAAACACATACAACAAAAACACGTACGGTTGATATAAAGGTTGGTGTGCCAATTGTACTGCCATCGTTTTTCAATAATTTCGAAAATACCCAATATATTGATATATTGATTTATAGAAAAAATACAAAAAAAAAAAAAGAATATTAATTCGTATATATTTTGTGTTTCGAGTGTGTAAGTCTCGCAAATAAGACTGCAGCAATCGTCAATCGTTTGGTGGTAAGCTATTAGCAAATAAGGGCGATGCGGCATTTGGTGGTTTGGGTGTGGCATTTTCGAATAAAAGATATTTTGTAAGTTGCAGATATGCATATTTGCGATTGATTTGTGCTGACAGACACCATACAATGTGGCGTATTGATTATGGTTTTTTGCATACACACAAGTGTGCAGTGCATAAAATCAAAAATTGTATTTCATTTTCAAACTTTCAAAATACATTATTTCCACCAAAATTTAGATATATTTTCTATAATTTATATATTTTTTTCATAGTCACCACTATATATAATTTTTTTTTAATATTTATTGAGCAGAAATAGATTGGTCACAATTAGCGTGGGAGATTTGAAAATTTTTCACGTTAAAAAAATTCGCACGCCTCAAAAATGTTTGCCTCAGCAGATTTGCACAAACATTTGGTTTTTTTTTTAATCTTTAAAATTTATTACCATGAATAAATTAATGCTTGGAACTATTTAGCTCATAAAAAATCTTAAATTTTGCAAAGAATTATCAAAAATTTAAAATTTTTCTTAATATTTAAGGGGTTACATACAGTAAAAAGGCCGAAAAAACACGAATTTTCCAGAACATTTTCAGAGATTTTTTTTTAATTTATTGATCCAAAAATTTGTGCGAGACTTGGTACTAGTAAAAATATTCATTTGAAAAGGAACTACAGCTGAACTCCGGGAGATTCTCTCATAAAAGAAGTTTTGTGGTGACCACTATATCTCTGAAATTAAAAAACCAAACAGATTTCGTTAAAGTAGTTTTAAATATAGTAACCAATCGAAGGAATAAAAAAATAAAATTAAAATTATTAATTAATATATTTAAGAAGCTCGTGTTAAAATTCGAGACTAATCGGTTCAGCCGTTTTCGAGTATTTGGAATTCACTTCCAAGCACTCTGAAACGCCTTTTCAAGTTTGTGTGTAAATTTGAAAATAATCACCGGAACGATAATAAATTTTCTGTGTGTATCCTTAAATATATGTTCATTAAAAAAATAAAATAAAACAAAATCGATTTTTTCAAAATTCTAACTGTATATAACGCCTTAAAACAAATTAAGCTTCATATATACTATAAAAAAAAAATAAACTCAAATCTACAAGGAGCTTTCCAAAGTAAACAGGACTTTTTGAATGTAGCTCTTAGTGGCGCCATCTATATGTCGACGGGTGCGTTAGAGTCTGCTATCTTTATCTATTGTCTAGTGAGAATTTCATGACATTTCATTGATTGGAAGTGAAGTTTTAAGCGTTTTAAGTGTCAGTATGTTTGTCTTATCGGTGCGAAAATGAGTTTCGAACAAAGAGCAAACATTTAATTTTGTTTTAAAATTGGTAAAGCTTTCGATTAAATTGATGGAACAAGTTTATGACGATGGTTGCCTATCCCGTAGCAGAGAGCAGGAGTGGTCCAACGTTTTCAAAGTGGTCATGAGGACATAAATGACGATCAACATGTGATCACCGGAAATTCCATCGAAACTGTGCGTGAATTAATCAAAAATCAATCGAGATTATCATTGAAATTCATGGAAATGGAATTGAACATCTCCAAAACATCGCGTTTTGACCGAACATTTGGGCTTAAGAAAGATGTGTGCACGGTTAGTTCCGCACAAATTGACTGACGACCAAAAATTTGCTCAGATTACAACATTTCGATTCGCTTGTAACCGATTATTTGACCAAAAATCACATTTCAACCATTAACCACTCCCCGTATTCACCTGATATGGCACCGTGCGACTTCTTCCTTTTCGAAAAAATGCATTTGCCCATGAAAGGAAAGCGTTATGCAGACGTAGAGGCCATTCAAAAGGCTTGCACTGGTATACTGGCGGCCATAACGGCCAACGAGCTAAAACACTCGTTCGACATGCTTTTGGACCGTGCAAAAATTATTTATACTGCATCCTACAAGACCCTTCATATCCCAACAAAAATACACTAGTTGACAGCCACTTTGCGACTGAGATGTTAGAGGCTGTTGCCTGCTAATTTTGGATTTCCGAAATGTTAGGAAAAATTTCCAAATAATTTTCCAAATAGTCACAGATTTTTACTTCAAATGTGTTGAATAGTGTTATTGCATAAAATATAAAAAATAAAAACTTTTTCCAGCGGTTATAAAAAACTTTTATTCCACCAATATCTAATATATGTATATACAATTTTATTTGCTAATATTGAATATAGGTACGGTCTATACTCTTGCTTATGATCTGTATGTAGTCAGTTTTGTATATTATTGTATGTAAGAAAAAAACGTTAACTTCGGCTGCACCGAAGCTAATATATCCTTCACAGGTGCATTTCTTTTAGTAACTATGTGTTCAGTTTATATGGAAGCTATATGCTATAGTAATCCGATCTGAACAATTTCTTCGGAGATTACATTGTTGTCTTTAAGAAAATTAGAAAATAATCTGTACCAAATTTTGTGAATATATCTTGTCAAATTCAAAAGTTTTCCATACAAGAACTTGATTCCGATCGTTCAGTTTGTATGGCAGCTATATGTTATAGTGGTCCGATATCGGCCGTTCTGACAAATGAGCAGCTTCTTGAAGAGAAAATGACGTTTGCAAAATTTCAAAAGGATATCTTAAAAACTGAGGGACTAGTTCGTATATATACAGACAGACAGACGGACAGACAGACGGACATGGCAAAATCGACTCAGCTCAACATACTGATCATTTATATATAAGTTAAAAAACGTTTTGTTATTTTTATTAAAAAAAATGTTTTCTGGGAGCTATGCTCCTTTATTGAATTCCACTTAAGAACTAAAATTAACAATTAATTATACTTAACTCTAGACATATGTTTCCCGCTGCAACGGGTACGCTGCGCTTCCCGCAGGTTGCCACTACACGTGTCGCACTCTCAGCGATTTAGTGGTGTCATATTGTATTACTTTGTATCATATGATATTAGTGCATCATATGATACTTTTTGAATGTATGGGGTGCTAACTTATATACTTTATAGGGTCTCCGACGCTTCCTTCTGGGTGTTACAAACTTCGTGACAAACATAATATACCCTGTTCAGGGTATAAAAATATGTAAATTAAAATTTTAATTGATAATTTACTTTCGAAACAAGGTGCAACAGAAATTACTTTCTTGGCACCTTCTCAAGAAACTGTTGCATACAAAGTTACACGAATATTTTTAAAACGTTTCTTAACTTAAAAAAAATTAAAAAATATAAATTGTTATTATATTTATTAATTTAAAGTAATAATTATTATTTTTTTATTAATTATAGTAATAATTTCCCAAATAAAACCCACCTATGAAATGTCATTAGTCATTAGTTAGAATTGGTTGAACGAGTTCTCTCTGAACCTTAAACAGAACACAATATTTTTAAATATTTTAACATCAAATATAAAGGCAAATACATTATGTTCGAATCAGTTCAATCTTGATTGTTGTAATTTTGAGGAAAAAATAGGAAAAATTAATAAGGGGGAATAATATTTCCCTTTGGTAGCTTTTGAAAATCGAAATTGTTCAATTTACCAGATATTCATAGATGAAATAAAATTGCAATAGGTTTTTAATTTTTTCTTCATGCATACTAAATGTAGAACTTTTATTCAGTTTAGTTTTCCACGTTTACTAAAGCTCTCTCGATTACATGAAAACAAATAAAATTTACAACAATTTAATTTTTCTTGTCATGTTTTTCTCATTTTTTTTTTTTTAATTTACGCAACGCTGGACCTATGCCTTGAATATTCGCTGATGCTAGACCGTTGAGTCTCTCTTGACCTGCTGTACTCGTATTACGCAAATAGTTTCCACATCTTAACTCCATAAGGAAATTTTTTTCGAGCATTTGATAACTATATTACCCAACGCAAGCAATGTTTTTTTTTTTTCTTCATCAAAATCATAATATGAAAAGAAAACACAAAAATTATAAAACCTGCCCTTAAAGTGAAAAATACTCGTATGAGTGTCGAGAAAAGTAATGTAATATCCAATGCGATAGTTTTATTCAGACTCCTTCGTTTTTTTTTGCAATCTTCGAAACAGTTGTTCAATTTCCGGAATAGCCTTCAATATGAGTAACCGTTCACGTTTAAATTCTTGATTTGACTCAAAACGGTTACCTCAGAGCGATTGTTTGAGTTTGCTGAGTAACCGAAGCCACCGTCCTGGACGTGGTTCCCTGTCAACGCGTTCTCAACCCGCTTTGAATAATTTTTACCAATGAAAAACACTTGCTCGCGACAAACAATTATCACCGCAGGTCTTTTCCAACATTCTGAATGTCTCGGCACCAGAAATTTGATTTCGCACACAAAATTTAATGAAACTTCTTTGTTGAATAATTTCATTCATCGTAAAAATTGCCTAATGCACTTTATGTACTTCAGAAAGACAAGCTCAAACTAAACACTAGGATTATTTTGATTTGAAATTTGGCACAGAAGTCACTTACAGTCATACCAAACTTAGAAAAAAAAATTTCAACAATCGAATTTTCGCTCTAAATTCATATTAAAGAGTCTTACTATTTTTCGCCCACAGTAGTACATTTTCAAGGTGTTCGTAGACTAAAATAAAGTTTTTGTCTGCATTTTGCCGCATTTCTTCAAATTCCTTTGTCTATTATTGCTTCTGCCAACTCTCCATCAGGTGATTGTAATTGGAAAATAATATATAGGAAATTGTTCGGAAAGGTTCCATGTACAAAATAATTGACATAAATGTACATCAATTCATAGGGTCTGCTACTAACATAAAAACAGAGCGCGGAAAACAATTTTAATTAAAATTCAGACGAATTAACAAAGTAGCATCAATATTAAAAATATGTCGAGGATTTTTTTCCTAGAGCTAATCAATAATTTCCAAATAAATTTTTCTCGAATCCTTTTTGCGTATTCGAAAATATAATCATATCGTAAATTTGTCTCCACAAAATAAAAAACGTGTTTGACTAAGTCTCTATATTTCCTTCAACGCCAAGTAGTATTTATATAAAAAATGATTGGTCGAATATATTCGCAGCCGGAAAAAATATATTAATTGCAGCACTTTTTAATTGTTGCTTTTTTCATTCATTTGACATTGCTCAAGGTTGTGCTTAATAGTCACGTACAAATTTTGAACGAAGATAATTTTAACACACCATATGTTAAATGATCCCGAAATTCACTGTATATTATAATATTTTCCAAAATAACTATAAATAATATTGCTAATTTCTTTAATTATACACTTAGCTCTGGCCAATGCTGCATGTTTTCGAAGGCAGCGGAAAAGTAATAAATTCAATATATTATGTTGAAGAAAATAGCAATAAATAAATAAAAAAAAAAATTTTAAATAAAAAATAAAAATTAGAATTAAATTAAAACATAAATTGAATAATATTTCGAATCGAAAATAGTGCGAGTAGTAAACAAAAAATAAAAAATAAATTATAAAAAAAACATTTTGATATGAAATAGTACTGGTTATTAATAAATATGAAAACATAAAAAAAATAAAATACAAGTAAAAAAATTAAAATAAAAAATAGAGTTAAAATAAAACATAAATTGAATATGATTTCGCTTCGAAAATAGAGCGAGTAGTGAACAAAAAATAAAAAAAATAATAATAAAATATAAAAAATAGTCACAAACATATTTCAAAAATATATTTATTATATGTTTTTCATCACATCTCTAAAAATACATTAATTACCCACAAGCGGAATATTTTTTAAACAAAACATGTTGACATTTCTAACATTTGTATGGAGAGGACACGCGAAAGACACAGCTGCTGGAGCACGTCCACACTTTATTTTGTTTACAAAACAAGGAAAAGTAACAAACAAGAAACAGTGACAATAATAAAAGAGGCAAACAAGCAATTAGCTTCTTCAAAACAAAACAAAAAATTAAATTGACTAATTCCAAAGAAAAAAATAAACAAAAAATAAATAAAAAACTAAAAATAAAAAATAAAGTGAATTAAAAATAAACTAAACTAAAATGGGCGTTGGCTGAAGACAATAGAGCCACACAAGCATATATTGTATACACATACATATACTACAACTGTACTATATACATACATAAATTTATGTATGTATATACATATATGTATCTGCCAATTTTCATACCTAAAAGCAAAAAAAAAATTTTTTAATTTCCTTGTATTTTCCACTTATCGTCACTTAAAATGCAAAACAACGTATCAACAAAAAAATCGAAATTGAGTTTTTATTGCTTACGATTCACTACCTCATATAACATATATGAATGCAGCAAATTTTATGCTCCCGCTAACAGATATAACCAATTTATAACCAATTATCATAACCATTTTATAACCAAAACTCATATTTTGTTGCAATATGGGTGGCTTCTATTATATCGTTTTTCCTACGCCTGTAAACTTGTGAAAAGTGATTTTACTGTATTTTGCATTTTAGGGGACGATATAATATATTTTATTAAAAACTTCTCAATAACACACACATATATATATGTAATACACACATACATATATATATATGTGTGCATGTATGAATGTCGGCGCTATTTCTGGGTCATTAGTTATTTGATTTACCACGCTTTTGCACACTCTGCTTGTTTATACACACATATGTATGTACACATGATAACATGTGTCTTTGGAAGCGCTTGAAATTGGCAAGTGTGCACATCTGTTGTTTTGCCATGACACAGTCAGTGCAATTAATAATCGACTTGGCACTTAAACAAATTCAAAAAACGAATTTTTAAATGCTTTCGAAGACGAAAATCATTGGAAAATCTTGGAATTTCAAAAATTGCTTGCAGCAAATGCCTCGTTATAACAATTAAATGGCATCTAACACTCACCGCCAACCTGCTCCTCCAACCCGCCAGTCAAAGTGAGGCACAGCAATGCGGTTTATATCAATCAGTCGCATTTCACATCGAACGCTGCCGGCATTTTTAGGCCAATTTCCAACGCAAAACAATAAAAGCCCTTCAAACGTCAGTTACTACATTTTCTAGCTGCTAAATCAATCAACATGCAATGTAGTACTTGTATATTAGCCAGCAGATTGCAAAAGTTGCCGTTATTTTTTCATAAAAAAAAGTGAATTTTCTAATTTTTCGCGCTGCAATAAGTGCGAAACGACAGCATTGCCACACACGATAAAAGCGTAAGAAAGTTAATATGTAGATTGATTTCTTTTGCACAATATTATTCGTTTCTTCAAGTAATACACATTCTTCTAAACAAAAAACAAATATTTTTATTCACTGCAGGCTGTTGAAAGCATCGAGGAATATAGCCATAGTCATAGCGAATATATCGAAGAGCATACGAAGATTGTAACACAGGTGAGAATCAGAGACATAAAATTAATTAGTGAATGAAAGATTGTTTTATTGCGCTTTGCAAAAAAAAATTTAATTCGCATTGTGATTTCTTTTTCACAGACAACTGAATCGATCGCCAGTGAAAGATCTTACAGAGCAGTCGCTTTCGAGAAATTACCGTTACCCACTACCGGCGGAAACGTTGTTGGTAAGTACAAAGTGACTTTATAAACTTATTTGTAAAGTTTATAGAAAATTTCTAATAACTAAGTTAGTGTGTGGAAAAAAAAAAAAATAATCAACTTCTATAGTCAAAACATAGACTCTCAACTCTCAAAACTCTCAAATAACATACTATAATATTACTCTGTATATACATACATACATATATTTATAATATATATAAAATGAGATCTTCTAAATTCTCTTAGTATAACTAAAGTCAGGAAGGTATTATAATAAATGCTAATAAAACATTAACAACTTTTTCGAGCTGATCTTATGTTAGATTCAAGAAACGCAAAACAGATTATATTACGATATATTTCTAGTATTATAAAATAAAAACTTAAATCTTAATCTCTATATCAGCGCTATGATTATGTTTTCAACTGCTCAAGAATATTAATATTGTTTCCTCTACGGTTGGTCATAATAAAATCGTAAGAACATAGCATTACTGATTCTATAAAACACTCGTGAGTTTCAAAACATAATTCTCATAATTCCGTGGAGATCTAGAACAATACAACGATTTCGGTCTTCAACAACAAAATATATTATGGAACTCGATCACTAACTGAAAGCATAAAACCACATACAAGAAAGTATTCGAGCATTTTAGTCAACTACGAGTACAATCAGATTAGTTATTCATTAGTGTGGTTCTTAAGTCCATAAAGAATGAAAATATTTGCCCTTTGTAACCCTTTCTGAATTGTAGATATCAGTAGATTATATTTATTTTTTTTTTTATTTTTTTTTTAATATATTTTATTTATAATATGTATGTATATTAATTTTTTTCGAATCAATGCAAGCTAATATACTGAGAAAGTATTTGAGAAATTAGGCTGGGCACATAGTGAACATCGAGTATTTGATGAATCAAATTAGAGGTAATACTAGGTACCTTTCGGTAGAATTTGTGAAAATAACCGTTATAAAGACCAACATATACCATAATTTAGTGTTTCAAAACTTACCTGTCCCACCAGGATCTAGATCCATAGGCTTAAGGAACCAAACTAGAAAAATTATATGCCTAAATAAGTCAGAAGTTATGTTTAGTTATGACTATTTTTATTATGGATCTGGTTCGTACAGTGAAAACATGACACAAACCTGCTAAAAATATATATAAATATATACAAGTTTTTACAAGATCAGGTTTTTGTCATGACTCCATTGAGCAAACCACGTACTTTTTGCATACAAATTTCAATTTTGTTGCTGCCGAAATGTTTAACCAAAAATTTAATATTGCTTGCCAAAAAGTATTCGTCTCCCGTATTTAATTTTTAAGCGTTTGCTATGAATACTTTGGATCTAGCTTGTGAGCTGTTGGTGTATGGTGTTGAAGCAAGCCACTGCTGTGGTCGCTTTAAGCACAATCCTCCTTCTAAACACCCAGCTGTCGGCGTATGTAACGAGCTAGTAGCTTAGCTGGACGCTCCTGCCATTCGCCGAGCGTCTCTTTAGTTTCTGTAATCTGTGATTGAGTGAAATATACTTAAGTGTTCCACACGGTACTATAGTTGAATTGTACCTGATCACCGTTCAGCCGATTCACTATGGCCGCGCAGATTATACCCGCTTTAAGGCCGGCATTGTGGGTCAGCGCTGCAAACATGGAGCTCTCCATTTCGATGTTTACTACACCTCTTTGCTGCAGCATATTTAACCATCTCATCTTGTCCGCTTCTTGGTAATCACAAAATGCGCCATCCAAACGGCCTTGTCCTAGACCATTGCATGTGGAACAACTTATTACTTATATATTATACAATAAGTAAGGACCCTTTACAGCACTCACCTTCATAGAAGTCATCGGCGCAATAAGTCTTGCCTATAACCGTTTGAAAGCCATCGCTTGGGCTCGCTACTGCCTTGAGCTCTTGCGCCAAATTAGCATCTAGTTTAGTGGGTCGCGGCACAACATTGCCCAAAATTTTCTGCGGATCAAAGATTTTACAACAGTTATATTTATATTATTAGTGTTGTCTGTTTAATCAACCAACGTTCATCAGAAATATTACTCACGAATTCATGTTCGGCATTCAATTTGTCATTGAGCACACCATCGGAAATGACAACGGTGCCACCCGGTACACCTAAACCGCCACAAGTTCCCAGTCGTATGAAAACCGGGTTCTTACATTTCGCATGATGTACGAGCTTAATCAATTCATGCAGTAATATACTAATCGAGGGATTGCCCATGCCATGGTTGACGCAAATAATCGGTCCTGCCTTGTACATGGAGTAACGATCTGCGGCGCCGGTTAAGTCAGACAATTGTGTGCCAACGGGTAGCTTGTGTTTTATTTCGTTTAACAGATATTTGGCAAGATTTTCCATACGTTTCGGTGTGCCACCTACGATGACGAACTGTAGAGGGAGGAGAGAATCGCTGGATTATTCTTTATGTATTTATTTTTTAGACAAAAGTACAGAACTCTCAGTAGACATAAAGTGTATATTTCATGTTTTCAGTAAGATCTGAATTCATTTATAACTAAGGTTAGGTTACAGGACTGCGAAGAGCTCGGTGATAATGAAACAATATGGTGGAGAAGCGAGATAAGATAGGGGAGAGAATTGATTTATAAACAGATTAATATTAGTATCTATGAAAAAATTATTTTTAATTAGAAGATGGCTCGAAAACTCTATTGCCCTACTGGGAAAAGTGCGAAAAGGAGGTTGAGCTCTCAAAGCAACAGAATGTTTTTCGATAATTCACGCTGTTACCTCTCACATCACATATCATCACATATAGACAAATATAAAACGTAGACCTCATACCAAGATTGCAAACTTACCTTCACATCGCCGAACATTTCTGGCAAATTGTGTGTTTTCGTACCCAAACCAAGATGATAAAGGAAATCTTCATCCATATGAGCGATATGAGGATTACGAATGAAACCTGTTGGGCATTCGGGTGAATGTTCTGTTGTTGACCTATAGTAGAGGGTATAGTAAATACCCATTTTTATAGCATTTAATAGTATATATGTATGTACAATGCTTAATTTAAGCTAAAAACAGCTCTTACTTCTAGCCTGTATAACTGTACTTACATACAACCACAACTCGGCGAAGCTAGATCCATGTTTTAGAATTTTGGCTTATTAATACTTAAAAATCGGGAGACGAAAAGAAATACGTGATTTTATATACGAAAAATTTTATAGATTATTTTCTAAATAAATGTCATGAAAATTTATTTTGAAATTTGTTTAACGAAATATCAAGTTTACATAGTTACAAAATTTTTAAATGAGTAGTTTAGAGAGTTTTGAGGCGCATTCTTGATTCCTCATGTGAACTTTCATTCAAGACGGGGAATACGTTATTTTTATTCGAAGCATGGACTTTAAGATTTATCTAGAACTTATAAGGTATAGAGTTGTGAGAACCGCTTTAGTAAATACTAATGAATTCCTTAGATTTATGACAAATGTACTTTTATTCGAATTAATTTTCGTTGCAATAGGCTTTTTCGATCCGCCACTTCTCCTCACATTTGCTTATAAAGTTCTGCGCTTTCTTTTTCTAGTCGAGTTGAATGTTTTTCAAGAGCACAAACTCTTGGACTCAAGACTTCATAAAAAATGAGTAGATAATTGGCAAACCGATCTTTATTACAGAGGTATAACCACTTGCTATACTCTCTCTATACCATTCCTTTTGATTTATACCAGTTGTTTGTTCGATTGGCCACTTCATACATTTTGACGAATCGAAGACTGTTTATGTTTATTTAGAACTTTCACATTGTCATCCGATATATGATCGTAACTTATACCATATTATGCATTCAAGTCCCTAAAACTAATATATTCACATATAGGAAGTTTCGGTGCATGATAATTAATTCATTGACTATTTATATATATATATACATATATACTATATATTAAATATTGACTATTTATATTTTAATTAACATATATGTATATACATACATATATGTAAATATTTGACCCCTCATTATTGAAAAAGTCTGCAAATATGACTATTTATGTACGTAAGTGTACATATATCCTCATGCTAATTGCTACAACACTTTATGCCAGTAAACATACTAGAAATAGCACCAACAAATCGCAACGACATGCGTCGTCTGATTTTTCGTGATGGCCAAAATAAACAAGAAGTGCGAAAAGACAACACTGCGCCTGTCACTTTCAGAAGATGGCAAGTGGCAACGACAAAATCTGGTGGCTTGATGAAAATGTTAATGTTGATTTGCCACAAACACCATAAAAAAGCAGACAAAATGCAACGTTAGTTTTTCATTGTTGTTGTTTGTGTTATCTGTGTTGTTAGTGACAGATTGTCAGTCCAAGTGTCAGCGAAAATGTTAATTAAGCATGAACTCTAGCATTTGGCAAAAACACACGAATTTAAATAAGTACATAGTATATACATGACATATAGTTTTTAAGAAAAATAGGAGCAACTTTGTATGAAAGAAGTATGAACAGGATCTTTGAGAGAAAACCTGGACCAGGGGAGGATATAGGCTTAAGTCAGTATGATTTATCAATTCTTGGAGAAAAAATCTAAAACAAAATTGTTTGAGAGAGGCTGATTGCTCTGAGCACTCCGGGACCGGAAGGAATTGTCCGCGATCTCCCACTTTTTCTCTGTCACTGAGCATAAGAGCAATTCAATTATATGAAAATTATTGTTTGAGATATATGTATAACTCAGGGGCCTTTTATCTGTTTCCGGGGTTAGAGCGAAATTCGACTATTTTGATCAGGATCAGGTCGCTGTTAATATAAGCAACAACAATCTCAGTTCGAAAACATTCATTATATCTATATAGATCTATGTATATATCTTCTTATTATAAATATTAGCCTTTCACTTTATAAACCTAAATGTAAAATAAATAAATTTACCACCCAAGTCAAGTCTTCAGTCAACTTGTAGTCCTTTGATCATACCCAGGCACTCTAAATTTTATATAAAAGTTTAAACCAAAGTTGAGATAAGAGACCTACCGTCCATATTCGAAGCCGAAATTATAATTTATATTTATTTTTCCGTATCTAAAATTATCCGATTTCGAAATATTCAAAAAAACCACTGTATCTAATGTTGGATTCTACCTTAACTCAGCTTTCTTTTTGTTTCGAACGAACTTTGTAGTCACCCTCGTGTTTCCGATATACCTCTTCCTATAAAGGATTTTTATAATAAATGACTATAAGAACAAACTCTCCACAAATCAATTATTTTTAAATGTGGAACTCAAATCATTAACTGCTCTCTAATTGTTTCTGTCAAACAGCTTGTTCTCGTATGAGACATTTAAAAAAAAAAAATTTCTCCGATTTTGGATTTAGTCATATCCATCCTGTATACATATATGTATGTATATAGGCGAACTAGACCTTTAGTTTGGGAAATATCGATCTGAAAAATTTCGGACGTCCTTCTCTGCCTAAGAGCAAGCTCTTTTGTCGGAACAGCCGATGTCGGACCACTATAGCATATAGCTGCCATACAAACTGAGTGATCAAAATCAAGTTCTTGTATGGAAATTTTTTCTATTTAAAGAGATATCCTCACGAAATTTGACAAGAACTATTTTCTGAGGCAACGCTATGATCTCTAAAGAAATTTTTCAGATCGAACTACTATAACATATAGCTGCCATACATACTGAACGATCAAATTCATGTCTTTGTATGGAAAAATTATTCATTTGACTAGGTAACTTCACGAAATTTAGCTTTAATTAGTTATCAAAGCAACGCTATGATATCTGAAAAAATATAATAAATCGGACTGTTATAGCATATACCTGTCATACAAACTGAACGATCAAAATCAAGTTTTTGTATGGAAAACTTTTCTATTTGAAGAGATATCTTTACGAAATTTTACAGGAATTACTTTCTGAGACAACACTATTATATCTGAAGAAATTTACTAGATCGGACGACTATAGCATATAGCTGCCGAACAAACTGAACGATCAAATTCATGTCTTTTTATGGAAAACTTTTTCATTTGACGAGATATTTTCTAGAAATTCGGCATACAGTTTTGCCAAAGCCTCGCAATAATATTCAAAGAGTATTCAAGCTTCGGCGCAGCTGTAAAGAGTATGTTCCAGTATTTTAACCACATTCACCTGTTGTGGGTCATAATATCGTTTTTTTTTATTTAAAAGCGGTATTTACTGTTTATGAGTAAAGTTTCATTTAAAATCATACAATTATGAATATTTTCAACAAAAATGTATAACGGTCTTCCTTATTCGCATTTATTTTGATATCGAGCACGCACCTGCCGCTGCACACAGCACAACAGTGCCGAGTATAATTTTGTAAATGGACATTATTAAATTCAAATTAATTTTTAGCAACGCAAATACTTTTCACTTGTGACATGAACATGCAATTTATTAGCGTAACAACAGCAGCATTTAACAGTTATTAATTATATTCAAGATTTATGAGCAATTCCTCAATTGCACATTGTCAATGTGTGAAGCATATTTGAACGGCACAAGTTCGTTGCGCTCTGATATAAGCAAATTTTCAAATTTTATCCCATACATAATTACTATATGTATAAATGTGTGTATATTAAGTAGATGTGCATTTATGCATGCGCTTGAACGACGCGCCGTTGTGTCGCCTACGGAGGAATCACTGCGTGCTCCGTGGTGCAGTGGGAAGCAGTTTCCAATAGTTGGCCAGCATAGTTTGATATTTTTCGACAGGTTTCAATATTTTGCATCCACTTGCTGCGACACGTTTCATTTACTCGCTGTGTGACACATATGAGCGCTTCGAGCACATATTATGAAGCTGCAGCGCATACATCAATGCCTGCGAATTCGCTGCGCAGCAACGCCCGCCAGCCTTCCTCTGCAAAATTGTATTTATTGCCACATTTTCACTTCCAATAAGCGGCAATGCTGGTCGGCGAGCTATCAATGCATGTGAAAATAATTTAATTTTTTCAATATTTTTTTTTTAATTTGTTTTTTAAAATTTTTTCAATATTCTTTTACTTTTTTTGAATTTTGTTTTTCAAAATTTTTTCTATATTTTTTTTTTTTAATTTTTTTTTTGCATTGCTCCGCAAAATGTTTTGGCCTATTTCGCTTGCAAATACTTTGCTGTAAATGATGTGTTTTTCCTTAATGATTATTTCTTTGCCGGCTTGGCGGCTCGTGCTGTTTTCTCATACGTCATGTCAAATTCATTGATTTCTCGACACAAAAATCGCCCAAACTGGCGAGTCATCAGCTAAACCAATACACTTGCAATGCCATTTTCCGGCACATTCAGTTTAAGCAAGCAAATTTTGAAAAAAAAAAATAAATTAATTAACTCCTCTTCATTGCATAAATTTGTGTTAAATTATTAATAAATATGTGTATGTGTATATATAGGCAAGTCACATTTACACGATTACTTGACAACCTCTGCACAACTTTTGCAACTTGCAAAAACACACACACACATACTTATATACATAGTTGCATTTCTCCCAATTTTTATTTCCCCCTTTTGCTTATTTTCGCTTTGATTTGCATTGCACGCCGCATTGAAATTTTCGTTTCAATAAAATATTGCATTTTCGAGCAAAATGCCAACAACAGGTACAAATGTTTGCCATGAATAAGGTTTGATTGATTTGCGCCAATTGCGTATATGACAAATATTGGGCAATTTTTTTAATAACACATACAAACACACGCTTAGTACACAGTGGCAGCAATTGTTTTTCACAGCCACAGTGCTGCCATATTTTTATACAAACATACAGGGGTATATTGGCACGCCACAAATTATGGCACCTCGCCTGCTTGCGCCCAAAATTATAAATAGTTAGTTATAGTTGTATAAAATTAATCAGACTATAATTGTGTTGATAAGTGGATAAGTGCTCCAAATGTTGCATGCAATGTTAGAGTAACAGTACAAATTTGTTAAAGATTTGCATTTATTTGTTCGTACGGTTTTTATAATATTTATCAGAAACCACTTTTATGGGTAATAAAATCTCAATAAATTGTTTTACTACTATTTTAGGGCTTTGTTCACTATTTTATCAAACTTCGAAATAGTTGTTGAACCCAATTTTCGGAATAACCTTCAATGCGCGTAGCGATTCAATGTTTTCAATTGACTTCTCCAGAGCAGTCGTATGAGTTTGCAATAGCTAGAAGTCAAACGTAGCTAAATGGAGTGAATACTGTGGTTACGACACGATATTGGTTGAAAATTTGGCGAAAAACTCACAGAGAATCAATGCAATATTCGACGGTTGTCGGCCCATAATTCCGACCTCTTTTTCCGCGCAAACGACGCATAAAACTCAAACAGTATTACTTGTTGACAGTTTGGCCGGTCGAAAGGAATTCGGCGTCCACCACATCTCTATAATCTAAGAAAACTGCCAAGATAATCTTGATTTTTTTTTACCTGCTTTGACGTGGTTTTTTCGGTTTCTGCTCACCTTTGCCACGAAATTCGGCCGATTGATAGTCTGTTTCCGGGTCGTAATTATAGATCCAAGAATCATCGCTAGTAATAAAACGTTTCATGACATCGTGGTAGTTGGAAAGCATTGTTTCACAGACGTTACGCGACGCTGGTTTTCAAAAAAATTTAGTGATTTTGGAACCAATCGTGCTTTCACTTTCTTAAGGCCCAAATGAACTTTTAAAATGGTTTTCACTGATCCTACCGATATTCCGACAATGCCTGTAAGATCTCTGACAGCTGATCGTCGATTCTCAAGCACCGATTTCTTTATTTTATTGACGTGTTGATCATCAGTTGATGTTGATGGCTGTCCTGGACCAAGTTCGCCATCAACGAGTTTTCGACTAACTTATACCAATCAAAACACTTGCTCGCGACAAACAATTATCACCGAAGGTCTTTTCCAACATTCTGAATGTTTCGGCACCGGAAATTTGATTCCGCACACAAAATTTAATGGAGCTTATTTGGTGAATAATTGCACTCATCGTAAAAATCGCCGAATGCACTTAATTTACATCAGAAAAACAAACCTTTACTAAACACTAATGATTATTACAATGTGGCACCGAAGTCACTGGCAGTCATACCAACATTACCTAGAAAATATTATAATATTTCGATTTGAGTTTTCGCGCGAAATTGAAATTAAAAAGTCTTACTATTTTTTTGCCCACAGAGGTATATGTGGCTTATTACCAAAAATCCTACTTACATATTTTATAAATATACATAAATGAAATAAAGGAAACTAAATACACCTTTTGGAAATTTACCGCACTATTAGCATGAAAGTGGAAAATTACTTCAAACTTATTTATATGAACACAATAAATTGGGTCAACCTCTGCCTCTCTCTCCTTTGCAGTTAACCTCAACCGTTTTTAAATCTCTCTCTTGCTGTTAAGCAATGAAAAAAGTATATTTTAAAGATCATTTAAAGAGAGTAATAGACTTAAAGGTATGGTCTTGTATAATGTTAAGTCCTATATCGGTTATAGTTAGAACCAGTGACTCATCAAAAAAACTTTCAAAATTTACAAAACAAAATGTAAAGAATGATACTGATAAATAAATATGGATAGCACGGATCAAAATAGGTTTTGTTGTCCTAGATATAGAATCGATTTTTCATTTATCTGAGCGCACATTTCCAGAAAATTACAATGATTTTGTAAGATTTCCTCTCATTCAATTTCAAATCATTGTCAATCTCTTTTTAAAGATCAGCAATAATCTGCCTGCAAAAATAATATATATTAAAGTCATCTTCCCATCAACATTTATGCCTTTTTTCCATCACTTTTAGATCCTAGTGCAACCGCTCTCTCTGTTTCTCCCTACAATTACCTAAATTTTTCGAAAATGTATCCAAATGATTATGGATATAGTCTAATTTGATACTCCAAATTTTCAATAGAGTCTAAAAGTGTGTCAGCATATAGTATTAGACACTTTTCTCATATTTTTGTCTTTTATGGTTAGCTAGAATATTTTCGATTATCAACACTGACCATCCATTTCCAGAACAGTCATATTTTTGATAACATCTGTATCTTTCATGAATTTTTCCAAACTAAGCTTCGGACATTTTCTACAAATGTAATTAATACAATACCCTTCCAACGAAATGACCAATTGCTTTATAATTCCTAATTTGATCACGTATTAAATCTCTGAGTTTATTTTCGGATATGATGGCATTAAATGAAAAAATAGCCATCGCAAAATAAGATTAGAAGACTAATGTTGGGTGATAAGTTAACACAGCTCATCTTCGATAGCTTCCATTGATCACTCACTTACACTTTTGATTGAAATATACTAGATTTTCCCAATTTTCAATCAGCATAATATTCAATTGCAATTTTCGTGCGTTTTTGTCATTTTATAGTCGTAGTAATCGTCGACCTGTGCTCACTATTCATCGAATTGTTAAATATTTCGAGCGTACATTTTCTTTAAATAATGCTCAAGTACCAATAAGACAAAGAACCGCTCGAAAAATGAAAATATTGCTGCAATGAGGCCAGTACTATGACTGTCTAAAACCACAACATGGCGGATTTTGAGAAATAATTTGGGCTTTCATCCGTATAAAATTGTTCTCAATCAAAAACTGAAGCCTTTGGAACACAATACACGTCGTGAATTTGCTGGTTTTGCCTTGGAACAGCTTGAAAACGATAACTATTTTATTAAGAAAATCATCTTCTTCAATGAGGTGAAAGTGATTTCATCTGAGTGGTGCGGTAAATAAACAAAACTGCCGATTCTGGTGCGAAGAAAATCCACAAATCATTCATGAACAACCATTACTTGTACTAAAATTGACACTTTGATGTGCTTTTTGGTCCGGTGGAATCATAGGTCCCAACTTCTTTCGAAATACAGCAGGTGACACCGTTACCGTCAATGGAGAGCGATATAGATCAATTGTTATGGTTGCAATTGGAAGAAGTTGATCGTGACAACAACTGGTTCCAACAAAAACGACGCTTTGTGGCACACAACACGTGCAAAAACAGAATAATTTCGTGAAAAGTTTGGAGATTTGATTATTTCAAGAGATAGTGACATTGAATGGCCTCAAAGAAGTTCTGATTTAACACCATTAGACTACTTCTTGTGGGGTTATTTGAATTATTTGGTCTTTAGCAATAAACCAGGCGCTCTTCAAGCTTTCAAAGATTTCAAATATTGAACGTGTTATTCATGACATACGACTTGATTTAGTAAAAAATGTACATTAAAAATGGATTCATCAAATTCGTTACAGTAAAAGAAGCCATGGAGGCCAATTGAATGCTGCTCTTTTCAAATCTCATTTGTATTGATTGACAATAAAAAACATTTGAGTTTCCTAACATTTAGTGATTTATTTAAAAAGAAATCATATACCTGTAATTGGAAAACGACACACATCATCTGTCGAGAGGTTTTGCACATTTTCTATAAATTATTTCTTAGGTATGAAGGGTTTCAGACCACCATCAACTGTGTGGACTTGGCTTTGTGGAGTTTTATATATTTTGTTATATATTTTGCTTTCGAAACCAAAGGGTTTACTTATTTTTATAATATTTGTGCCTAAGATGACGGTTTCAGAACGTGATCACACTTCTTGAATAAGATTAATCGCACGCGCCCAAGTTTTTTAATGTTATCTTCAAATGATAATGAAGAATTGAGCCGTTGCGACTACCAAATTTCTTATCGCATTGCATATTTCAATGTCACTTAAAACTTTTTGTACTATGTACTGACTATATATACTATATGCATACTTATTTACATACATACATACGTATGCATTTGAAAAATTATCAAAAGACAATGATTAAGAAAAAATCGACTAATCTATTTATAAAAATAAAAGAAAATTAAATTTAGGTAGAAAAACTATGCTGAGCTGAAATAAAATCAAAAAATAAATTGTGCAACATTCGCACCTTTTCGAATTTTCGAAATCATTTTAAATGTATTAAATATTCGATCACTTCTTTGACTATTTTAAAGGCGAGCAGGTGTATGTATGTGTATATATCCAAATCGACCAGTATATAGAAATATATTGCTCGGAATCGATGCTGACGACAACAAGGCAGCATTGGTCATTAAAAACAAAAACACAAAAATATTTACAACAAAAAGTTCATGAAAAAGAATTCACACACATACTTGCACACGCGGGTACCAACAACAAGTAGATGAGTTATGCGCTGCGGACACAAA
Organism: Bactrocera neohumeralis; assembly: GCF_024586455.1. NCBI lineage: Eukaryota > Metazoa > Arthropoda > Insecta > Diptera > Tephritidae > Bactrocera > Bactrocera neohumeralis. Next base: position 56,819,490 of record NC_065919.1, read on the forward strand.
CACATGGAAGCTGTTTTATTTTTATATGAAAATGTTAATAAATAATAAATGTGCTTAATTTGCAACGTAAAAAAGTCGCAAAGACAGCAGCAGAAGCAGCATCAGAAACAGCAACAACCAAGCAGCGGCAGCAAAGGCAGCAGCAGACAACGCTGGCAGCAGCAGCGCGCTGTGCAGCACTATCCGCCGAAACAGCAACGTGCTCTAAGTCAACAGTATCGAATATTGGCAAAGGAGGTTTTCCAATTCTTCGCTGTTGTATTGAAAATTAGCCATAGCGGCCAAAGCGTTAGCACACGCTGCAAGCAAGAGGATCACTGCACAAGTGTGGCGTGTGTGCGCCCATGAGTATGTGTGTGTGTGTGTGTGTGTGTGTGTGTGGCCAATACAAGGGCGTTATCGATGTGAAATTTCGAAAATCACCCAACGGCGTCGGTTGCTGCTATGCTGTGCCACTGCCGTTGCTGTTGCTGCCTCCTTTTCTATCGCTACCGCTACCGCTGCTGCTGTCAGCGCTCGCCGCCACATTCGGAAGACGCATTTGCTGCGCAAACGGAGCGATCAGAGGCACTACTGGTGGCGGATGGCCTTAATTTCGATTTGGAATCAAAAAAAGCTCACTTGAAAACGGAACGTGAAAACGCGTAGACGACAAGCGCCGAGCGAGTTGTCGTTGGTAAAAATGCAAAAGTGTTGAGCAGCAATTAGTTTGTAATTTAATTACCAAGAAATACAAAGGACCTCGCAAGTCCCACTCTTAAAAAGTTCTATATTCATATTGTGTATTGCATTTTTTTACAAGAGTGCCGAAAAAATAAATATATATTTTTTTACTAAAAATTAAAGTACGCGTAAAAGACAAAATATTAAAAAATAATAATAATACAAATTTCAAAAATTCAAAAATAAGTGTGAGTTATCCTTTGAGCACTGCGCATGCTGTGCAGTTAATTTTCAAGGATATGCGGAAGTTATACCGCGTAAAAACTTAATTTCTGTAAATAAAAAAATCTAAAAATATCTATTTTATAAAAAGGAAGAATTAACCTCTTAACTTGACGCAAAATATTTCTATTATTTCTTAGCCCTTCCGCATATCCTGTCGAAATTACTGCACACGCTGCAACTATCGCTCTCTGCCTAATACTTGTACGTTTCTATGTCTGCTTAACTCTCACAATCTCCTTCTCTACACTCTCCATTTAAAAGCTACTATTTTGTTGTATGTTCGTCGTTAATTTCAATTGTTATAAATTTTAAGTGTCTTTATTTCCAATTTCTGTGTGAAAAATTGCATAACAACAACAACTCTGTCAAATCAAAAAAAAAAAAAAAAACAAAATAAAATTAATTAAAAACAAAAAAACACAAAACGAATTTGTTAAAACTTACTATAAAAAAAACACTAAAAATAAATAATATCATAACATTGGAAAAACAAACTAATATTTGTAAATAAAATTAACTTTGGCTAATAAAACGAACGAAAAATGCACTTCAGTTGGTTGGCCGAAAAGAAAGAAAGTCCCGAAGCCACTTGGGAAGAGCACACTTATTTTTATCGTCCCAACTATTATAAGATAACGGTCTCAGAACGCGATCACATCGAACGCGCCACTGTGTACTTCAATGAGACCATCATAGAGGAGAATGAAGCATTGAGCGGTTGCGACTTCTTGCCACTAAATTTCTTATCTTCATTCTACATAGTAACGCATCAAGGTAAATGAATTCTAAAGTGGTGTTGTGAAGCAAAAAAATAATAATAATAATCATAAAACTCATGAAAGTTGAAGTTGAGAAATATATACATACATACATTCCTGACATAAAGATGATTATAATAAAAAATAAATTTTTTCGAATGTTGAAAACAGAGATGAAACAGTTTCTCCACGAAATACACTTTATAGGTACCTCTTTTTACACAAATAAATAAAAATTATTATGCCATATTAAGTCAAAATTATTGGACATAAGATCAGTAACTTGCTCAAAGAAATACAACATAAATTTTGTATTTACCGCTGAAGAAAGCTTCCCCAAAGTCCTCAGAAAACCCGAGAAATATTTACTTACTACTAAAACAGTTGTTTAGGTATTAAATACTGCCATAGCCAGTAAAATTTCGAGTGAACGACTTTTAATGTCATTTCGAAAATGTTCTGCATGCAGATCTGACTTGTGGATTATTCGCTAAAGATTTTTGAACTTATTCAACTTGAAATAGGCAAATCATACTAACGATCTATGCCCGTCTATAATATAAATCGGCGAGTAAACAGACCACTACTTTGACAATGTGTACTAAACTCCCTAGTTTACTGTAATAGATTCCTCTTTGTTATAAGAATTTTAATAGATTTTCTTACGAATTGCTATCACGACATAATCAGATTTATTCCCTGTTTCTTTATTGGGGAAGCTTTTTCTTTTTGAACCCGCACAAATAAGACGACTGCTGCCTTAAAAATTCATAAAAAAAAAATCTGTTGAACCCGAACAATTGAAATGATTGCTATCTAACCTTAATTAATTCCATTTTTACACAATAATTCAATATCGTTTAATTAGTTTTAACTATTGAAATATATAATACAAAGTACACAATATCCATTCAAGTTCATAAACGGAACAATCTGTCGAAATTTGAATAGTAATTGTCAACAAAATTCTTTTATTTGCAGCAGTCAAGCGCACTACAAAAAAGTAATGTATCGACACTGTCGTATTTTCTATCTCCACAGCAAGCCACCTATCGGTTAAATAACCGATTAATTACCCAAAAGAGCCAACTAAATTCACATTAAACAAATGTAAAAGAAAATTGGCGGCAAAGAAAACCTTCTTGAAATTAGATCTAAAAACTTGAGATCGCTCAGTATCAAAATAAGCTAAAATTTACGTATTTTTTAATCAAGAAATCACAAGTAAGATAATTAGAGGACCCACAACTTGTCATAACGCATCGCAAAATCATAAAATTATAAATTTTTATACTTGTTTAAAAGAATTGTTGTTGGTTTACATACCTAAATAAGTTTACACAATTCTCAGCGCTATGTTTTCGATTCGTTCTAACTTATAACTTCATGAGACTATATGAACCCCTAAATATGTTCGAAATGAATTTTGAGAAAATTTAAAATAAGCTTTGATAACTTTTTTGTTCATTTTCAACTAATATAAAGTGGAATTTTCAGAAACTAAATTAAATTGATTTCGTAAAATTCTTGAGAAGCTTGAGAAGAGCTTGACTTATGCGTGCGTGCCGTCGCTGATTAAAAGCAGCATAAGGGCTAAACAATAGGTATATTTTTTTTATTTTTCACATTGCAATATGAAATTTAAAATATCACTTTGTATCTGAAATCGTTTAAAGTAAATACTCCCACATGATTTTTGGAGCTTATACTTACTTTCTCACAAGTTTGATAAAATAGGTTGTATAGAAAGAAATTTGTCAATAACAGACTTGTGTGTACTTTCCTTGACATAAATTGTTTGACATTTTTTAAAAATACATATTTTGTCATTTTTCTAATTGGCGATATCTTAAAAACGACATGACAGGAGCAGTTATTTTGAATATTTATGTTCTTTATGCCTAAATTTATTATTGAATGATCTGGTCATTAGAATAAAACATTATTCTTCTTGTGGAAACCTCTATAAACGAAAGGTTATTCGATAGAAAAGATACAGAAATCTTTACTTAATTTTATTTTATTTTGCTTTATTTTATTTTATTTTATTTTATTTTATTTTATTTTATTTTATTTTATTTTATTTTATTTTATTTTATTTTATTTTATTTTATTTTATTTTATTTTATTTTATTTTATTTTATTTTATTTTATTTTATTTTATTTTATTTTATTTTATTTTATTTTATTTTATTTTATTTTATTTTATTTTATTTTATTTTATTTTATTTTATTTTATTTTATTTTATTTTATTTTATTTTATTTTATTTTATTTTATTCTATTTTATTTTATTTTATTTAGTTTTATTTTATTTATTTTTGTTTTGTAAATTAATCGTGCCACTTAGCGGCTGGTTTCTATCACAACAGATTTTTCTAAAAAAAATGTTACAAGGCATTAGCATATCACTATTTATATGCTCCGATAAATCTGTAGATATATATATTTCCAAAAGTTGTTGTTGCAGCATAAAAGCTTTGAAATTTTTTGTCACATACTCAAATTTTATGACACTCAATTAAAACTGTAGACAATTCCATTAAAATTCCTCCTCAATCAAAACATGCCAAGGACATCTTAAAGTAAAAAATTATAACCTTCAATTTAATTTTAATTTTCCATATAATAAAATTCATGGCAAATGTTTTTTAATAAACAGATATGCATTTTAAACTTTTCACGATCTTGAGGAGGCATAAATAGTTCCAAAAATATGTTAAAAATTTTATTTCATTCTATGTTTTCCACACATCATAACTAAATACCTAAAACTATAGGTTTTTATTGTACGAATGTAAAATACTAAAAACAAAAACAAAAAGTAAAACTTCAAGCATCCATAGCGCTTTAGATCAAAAAACATCAGAACGCATTAAAGCGGCAAGCAAAATTTAATGCAGCCAATTAGCGCGTAATCAACTATGACTAAAAAAAAGCCGAGTTAATTAGATTCCATTCAAATATATGCCTTGCATATGCGTACAACTACAAAAAGCACATAACCATAATGAAAAAAGTTAAAATATCATGCTAGAAACGAAATCATAATATGTCTTTTGTACAAATGTTTTAAAGAAAAATTTGGCAAATGTTTCTAAGAAACAAAGGCAAGGCAAAAACAATTTAATGGTGTATATTGTTGTAGTAATGGCGTCGGTAAGCGTTACTAAGCGAAATAAATCAAGTAAATTGGCTGTGCGCGTGCCACTTGGCAACGCACAGTTGCAAAAAAATTAAAAAAAAAATTAGAAGCGTGAAAAAACAGCTAAATAAAACACATAGGCCTCCATTCAGAAAGAAAGAAAGGCGGATAAATATAATTTCCACAACGTTTTAGTTTTGATAGAAGAAGAGATATTGGAAATGAGTAAGGCACTATCAGTAGTATTAAGACTTATGGAGAAAATATTTATTTAAATAATAGTAAAATATTATTAATTAATATTAAAATATTTATGCATTCGGAATTGAACTAGCAAATTTATTGCCTCTCGCCCATTTATTGCTTCTGCTCTAACCAACAATAATAGATACCAGCTGTTAAAAGGCAAGGTCTCATAAGCGAAGTGAAGCGCCAAACTTTCCTAATAATAGTTAAAAAAAATGTCTTCATACTTCTTTTGTTTATCACTTCACAATCCAATTTCTAGTACAAGCCCATTGCACCTGGCTTCAAAAGAAGTCAAAAGAACTCAAAAAAAAGCTGTCGTTACCTATATTTATTTATTTTATTTATTTATATTCATATAACAAAAAAGAGTTTTATTATATATGTAAATACATAAACGCAGCACTGGCTACGAGGCCTTCAGCCGAGACCTATATTTATATCATGCCTGGCTTTAGCTAAAGCGTAATTGTTCATTCATATAAAACAGCGCTTGAGTTTTAAGTTTTCTAAAACCCCCAAAAAAGAAAAACTTTCCCAAATATTAAAACTTTCATGACTAGAGTCGGTTTGCCGGTTTTTCTTCTACCAGTTTGCCGTCGGTAATACAAAGTTCATAAAATTTTCATTTCACAGAATTAGTAGCCTAGGAAATACAATTAGTAACGATGTCTATGTAAGCTGTTCTCAATGTGAATGTGCTCTTTTTGTTGTTCTGCTCCGAATACGAAGTAAAATGAACCGCTTAACTTGGCACTAAATATTTCTACTATTCCTTAGCGTTTTCTCATATTCTGTCGAGATTATTGCACACGCTGCAACTAATGCTCTCTGCCTAATACTACCGACTTTCAATAACATTCTATGGAAATGTTAAAATAAAGATCAAGAAATTTCAAATTCATTATACACTGAACACGGTAACACGATACGATGAGTTGAGCTGTGCCATGTTCGTCTGTCTGTTTTATCCGCTGGCATGTATTAGTATGTTAACTAGTCTCTCAGTTTTTGGAATATCGACCTAAAATTTTCGCACACTTACTTTTCTCCTGAAAAAGCAACTATAGCAAAGTCAGCTATTAAAATTAAATTCATTTACAAACAATTTTTTTATTTGACGAGATATTTTCCGAATGTCTGACTGTCGAGGAAAGCGCTACAATCTTCGAATAAGAGTATTATAGCTTCGGCCAAGCTGTAGTTAACGATTTCTTTTGTTTTTATATCGCCGAAATAGTTAAATTTTCAGAAAAGTGAATTTAGTATGTACATATATAATAGTAAAATTTTTCAGTACGGAAACAAAAAAATTTTAAAAGAACTAATCGAGAGATATATATCAGCACTTTAAGCGTCGTTTTCTCGATGTCTGCTTAGCAACCATCTATCAGTTTTGTTCTGGTTAAACTTTTTTAGCCAGAACTTAACTGGTTGCTACCCTGAAATTGAGAAAATGGCACTTTACTTCACTGAATACAATATGGGAGGTCAGTACTCTTAACCTAAGCCAAATTAATATTTATTGATTATGTGCCACAGTTTTCGTTACTTTTAAGTAAAGGGTTAGGTTAAGTCTGCTTATTTCTATATGCCTTGTGAAGAGCTATACAGAACTGATGTAAGTAGAGAAAAGAAATTTTTCTAGTTATAAGCTTTGTCATACAAAAATATTGATGTCCCAACCTTAAGGATTATACAAAATCATTTCCTATCAGCGGAAGCTGTACCATAGCATAGGAAGTCAATGACGGTTAAGTGCTCAAAATATAAACTTTTTCTAAAATAGGTGCATCACCGAAGCCAATTCTAAACTCAAATCACGCGATAATTTTTTTCATTTTTACTGTCTGCGTGGGACTACCTCGATATAAGAGGTAGATGAAATAAAAAAGCAGCTTTGAATCGTTTTGTGTGGTTTTTTGCATTTTCTGGAAAAATTTATGATAACAATTTTTCACATAAATTTTGAGGTTATGTGAAAAAAGCAAGTTCTTATTACCTAAAATGTTTCAACTACCTTTTATCTTTAGGACTCGACATCGCCGGGAATCGAGTTAAACCGTTTTTAACCCTTGAAAACTGAAACACGCTCCTCTCCTTCCTCTCCCCGAACGCAGATCACACGTAAATTAATTTTCGTTTAATTTTTGATATTTTGTCTTTCGTTTCCAATGGGTTTTATACTACTATATTGTTTTTTTTTCAAAAAATAACAACCCTCATCTATGAATTAGAAACCCCAAATAATAAATACATACATATATGCACATATGTATATATGTATGTACGGATATGTACAAGTGTGTGCTTCAAATTTATGAACTTTTTTTTATTACGTATGTACATATGTAAGTGTCTGGGTGCGTCCGCTGTGGAGCATATGTTTTATGTCGTGTAATGAAGTAAGCAAGCGACGTTTGATCGCTGCAATTTATGGCACTCAAAAGCCGCAAAACAAATGCGAAAACAGCTACATTAGTACACACATACATACATACATATGTGCATACATAATGCGCGGCGATTTATGCCACCGCTAAAGTATTTTATGCGCTTTGCGCCAAGTAGCCAATATATGGCGGGCATAAATATCGAGGCAAACGCATATTTAATGCCTTTACATGAAAAAGAACGCACACCTTTTGAAGTTACAAAACATAATTTACGTTCGGCGCAGGCCGCCGAGGCGATATGTGGCCGAGTCCGCACTACGCAAGTCCGCTTCTAATATTCTTAATGAATCGTTGCATTCACGATTTCGCTTGTATTTAATTTGTTGTAATTTACGAACGTGAAAAAAGTTGTGCAACAACAACAACAAGCAGCTAAATAAGCGCTAACGAAAAACAACAACGAGAATAAACTTCAAAAAACAAAAAAACCAGCAACAGCAAATTGTTGGTTGAGCGCCTCGCCGTCGTATCGCGATTGTCGCCTTGCGCCGAAATCACAATTTTATCCGATTCCTTCAAATTTCGCGCTTCACTGCTGCATTTGCAAATAAATTACAAGAATTTCGGGTGTCACAGCAAGTGAAGTGTGGGATTTGTATGCCGTTGCATTCGGCACGGTGCAACGATGCGTATACGTAATGGTGATTTTCGTACCAAATGCTGTATGTGTGTTGCTGATTTTCTGCTTTCACATTATTTTTATTTCTTTTCACTGCTTTTCAGAAAACACTGGTGGTCTATGCTACCGCAAATATATCCACACATATGGATATACATAGTACATACATACATACATACATATGTATGTATCTGCGTACTCTTGCATGTTGCGCCTGCATGTCGATTTCGACTCCGACGCACAGCAGAGCACCGCACAGCACAGCGCAACATTAAATTGCAATCTTAGAATTTTGCTGCTTTTTCGCGCATGCAACTATCTGCGCTGCTTAACGTTTGTTGTTCTTGTTATTGTTGTTGTTTATATGTGCCGCATATTTGCTTTCTTATTTATTGGCCGACCGCCTTTGAAATGTGCTACACTGCGGCGGTTGGCTGTCGCTCGAGCTATTTTACAGTTCACTTGTCGCATTTTGCAATGCAAATGTGTATGCATGTATATATGTATGTATGTATGTATATGTGTATGTATTAATCTACAAATATATGTATGTGTGTATGTATATCTATTTATTTGTGCCATCTTTCGAGTAATTATTTTTTAATGGCAATTGCAAAGGATCGCTGTACTGTGTGTTGTTGTTGTTTTTATTATTGTGGCGTGCATGTTGTGTTCTGCAGCTGAAGCGCTGATTTGTTAAATGCTCAAATTATTTATTACAATGAAATTACTTTATGCCAGCACAATGCCAAAGCCATTCATTTCGTAACGGTTTATGGTGGTTTGTAATGCATAAAATAATTTAGTATGAGCTAAACGACATTGTTGCTGTTTAATGGCTTTCATTCAACCGAAATATGCATAGCGAACACTTGACACTTTTTTTTATTCTCTGTATTAAATAATCATATGTTATACATACATAATATAGATGTGCATACCGGCAGACCCGGTCCCCGAAGTCCTTTTCCTAAGTGCTAAATTTTTTTCGAAAATATATTCTGCTTCAACCGATGACTACTACTTAGTGGGAGACTTTCAGTAGTGTCTTACAATTTACACGAATTTTGTAATATTGCAAAAGGTGGCAACACTTTTATCTTCTTTATTGGCGTAGACACCGTTTACGCGGTTATAGCCGAGTTTACAACAGCGCGCCAGTCATTCTTCCTTTTCGCTGTTTGGCGCCAATTGGGTACTCCAATTTTAGCCAGGTCCTTCTCCAACTGCTTTTTTCACATTGGAAAGGTGGCAACTCTATTCCTTAAAAATACCAATTATGTGGCGAATAAAACCACAATAATATTTACAGATTATTTAAAGTCAAAAAATTTTTGTTGGCGTCTGTAAAGAAGTGTTAATTAAAAATATTACTCGTATTTCAATACTCCTCACATTATATACTTGTTTCACTTTCTAAACTTGAATTTTTTCATTTAAAAATCATAAACCGTATTTAAACCCTGTTTTGCCAACAGTTTAAGTTCCATAATAAACTATAGCAATGTTATTCTTAGACTTAGAAATCTGTTACAAAAAGTTAACTGTAATTGCAAACTTATATTACATATATGACCTGGTCTACGAAAAGGGAAACGTAAAACTTTTTGGATTCTATCAAAGTTATCTGTATGCATCCGAATTAAAAGTCGATGTTTTTTGAGACCTAAAAGTTTTTCCATTATAATTACATATCCAATGGAGTGACCTGGTTCTTCCATAAAGATGCTGCTCCCCCATACAAGATAAAATCAGCCAACGTGCGAAAACTTTTTGGATTCCAGCTATCGATTGAAAGACAATTCTCATTTAAATTCATTGGACTTCCATTGAAGAAAATTGCCTGTTAAATACCCCACAGAAATTTGGAGAATTTCAAAAAATCTTTGAGAGCTTGTGTGAAAGCTACAGATGACCATTTTGAATAGAATTTTGTATATCGCTGCTCAAACTTTATTCAATGTATTATTAGTTTATTTTTATAACGGCCTGAATTTGTAACAGAACTTAGTAATATACATTAGACGTCTCAAAAAATTTTTGATAAGCTCAAGGCGATTTGTAAGCGTCTTACTATCCAGCATATAGTCAATTTTAGGTATCACAACGGGCCCTCGTTCAATTACACAGTACAACAGCTAATCTGGGGGGTGAGAAATTCCAAGTCAGGGTGATGGTACTAGGTCAGTATAGTAAAACCCTCAAAGGGTTTGGCGTTCGTATGTGTCAGTTTTTTTTATGACCTTTTAAATTTTTTCCTTATCTTGATGTTTTTCGCTTAGTTGTAACATTTTGGCAAAAACGTAGTTTAACATAACTCGCGAACCACTTGTCCGATTTTGATGAAACAAATTTAGAAAAATTAAGAATTACAATTTCTATTTGTTTTTATTCAAAAAAGTGTCATTTATCGCCTTTTTTTTTATAAATTTTCCCCAATAACTCCAGACTTCTGGCCATAAACTACTAAAAAAATAAAGTAAACATTTTTATAATTTTTTATTTTTATTTTATTTATTTATTTTTATTTATTTTAATAAATATTGCCTAGACTTTTTTTTTCTTTAACTAAGCGAAAAAACATCAAGATAAGGAGAAAATTTAAAAGGTCATAAAAAAAAACTACACATGACATAGTTTTGAAATCCATACGTAACATGGGATAGCAAGACCCTCAACCTCACATAAGAGTTCTTAGCAGATCTATGGCATAATTTCACCGGAAAAAATGTGAATTTCTACAAATCTTTTCATCACAACTTGATCAATACAATTTCAATTAAACGAGACATGTTTTAAATTATTATTAAAATGGCATGTCTTCTATTTCGAAGCCGATCCAATGCGTTTTAGAAACATGTTTCGAAGTGTTAACCAATCCTACGGGATCATTTATTTCAAATTCAACCGATAAAAAAATAAAAGAAGTACATTTTTTGAAGAACATTTTGAAGATTCCTTAAAGTGGCGTTAGCTTTTGTTTTTGATTACCAGCACTACCGAAATCTTCGCGTAGCTTTTGGATATGAAAATATTGTTTCTCAAAATCCAATAGGAGACGGTTTTTAATATGTATTCATCGATTATAACTAAAGACCTTCACTAAAACTACGGGAAAAGTTAGAAAATATACCGGTAAAACTTGCAAGATAAAGTGTTAATATCCTTTGAGAATAGCCAAATCTGTTTGTAGAGTTCCAGAGAGACAAGATTCTTAAAGAAAGCTCTCTGCTCCTAACGCCAATTACATATGTAAAATATCAATTGAATATAATTTTTGGTCAAAGACTGTGCTTGTAACTGTCTCAAAACTCACTGAATCGTTTGATAAAATGGCTACTATGCCACTCCTTTGTAATAAAAATCCAAATAGATTAATGGATTTGGCACAAAACAGTTATCTTCTAACAGTCATCCTTGGCACTGACCAACAGTAAGTAAATAAGCTAGAAACTAATTCTGCTTTAATGTTTATCACCTCTCCAAATGCGAACTTTTTTGGTCGCCACTGTAGTCACCTTACGAACAGCAACGCAAATATGCAAATAGCCAACCGATTTCCCTATAAAGAATGCCAAATGACTTTGCTTGGATAAACTAATCATAAATAAACGAAAAATTATATAGCAACACCTACACATATGTATGGAGATTTTTACATACATATATACACACATACAGCCATATTTATTTGGTATGCAATCAAATAAAATATTTTGCTGCTTTGACATTTGGCTGGTATGTATAAGCATACAGTTATTTATAACCAAAAAAAATTAATAAATATAAAATGAGTAAAAATAACTGTACAAACGAAGGTGGTGCCATTGCCGAGCCTTCACTGGCCGCGTCTAAACAACAACAAGCGTAAAATGCAAAATTCAGAAACCGAAATATTGTTTTTACCAAAAATATTTTAACATTGAATCATCGTTCAATTAATTGCGGCGCCATTTTTCCTAGCATTTTTTAATAAGTGAAAAATTGGAGAAGAAAACATCGCAATAAAGGCAGACATTAATTAAATGGTATTAGAGCTGATAAAATATGCAAGAAAAGCAATATTTAATATATTTCGCACTCATATTCTTAAAAAAATGAATTCAATATTTATTTATTGAAATTTACTCGAAAAAAAAGAACTTAAATATTAATTATTAATATTAATTTTCGTTGCATAAAATTTTATAATGTATACTTAAAAATAATTTTATTTTATAATCTTAAAAATGTATCAAATTTAAATAATTATAATTTATTTTTTATTTCTATTTTTTGCAGCCGAAGTCAAAATGCCCAGCGGTAAAGTTGACAAGCCTGTCATTCAAGACAATCGTGATGGTACAGTGTCAATCAAATATGAACCCAAGGAGGAGGGCACACACGAGCTGGTCGTGAAATACAATGGCGAGCCCGTACAAGGTAATTACAACTATTATATTTATTTGTATGGGGTGATCCATTTCGACCTAGGGAACCCATTTTTTTTTTAAGAAAAAAACACAGAATCTTCAAATTTAATGGGGAATGTTTATCATTCGAAAGAACATTCATTGCATTTATTTTTTTGTTGGCTGCGGCTACGACTCAGATGGTCCATCCGTTGAGTCCAATTTTCTATGACTCGTTCGAGCATTTCGACTGGTAACTGACGAATGACACGCAATATGTTTTGCTCCGAGGCCTGAATCATAGCGGGATTGTCCGCATAGACTTTAGATTTTACATATCCTTACAGGAAAAAGTCTAACGGTGTGATAGCATACGATATTTGTGGCCAATCGACCGGCCCAAAACGTGAAATTATCTGCTCACCGAAGTGTTCGCTCAATAAATCCATTTATTGATACGATGTGTATCAAGTGGCGCCGTTTTGTTGAAACCAAATGTCCCCGAGATCACGAGCTTCAATTTCAAGCAATTTCAATTGACGGTTAGAGAAATATGGACCGATGATTCCACCGGCCACCAAATCGTTGTTTTTACTGGATGAAATGACAGCTCTTGAATCTTTTGAGGTTGCTCTTCGTCCCAAATGCAGCAATTTTGCATATTTATGTACCCATTGACACAGAAATGGACCTCATCTCTGAACAAAATTTAACCCGAAAACATCGGACCTTCTTGAAACTTTTCAAGAGCCCTCTAGCAAAGCGATGTCGCTTGGGAAGGTCGAGCGGCTTCAGTTTTTGCATAAGCTGTATTTTGTACGCTTTCAATTTAAGATTTCGATGAAAAATGCGCCAAGTCGTTCCATACGTCAGTCCGAGTTACTGCGAACAGTTCTGAATCGACTCTCTACGGTCTTCGTGTACACTATCAGCTACGGCTGATATATTTTCTTCTCTGCGTGCTGGACGTGGTCTTTTCGGTGATCTTGGGTAATTGGACATCCGCCACTGTGCTCAACAACTAGTGCTGTGCCCATCCACTTTATGAAGCGATCTTGGTTCTTAAATTTTTCTTCCGCGAAGATGCTAACTTTTGGTTGCATGGGTACGTCAATAAACAAAATTGTCGGATTTGGAGTAATGATAATCCATAAGTCATTGTGAATACGGCGTTATATCCTCAAAAAGTTAGGCGCTACAATTAGTGGTCGAAAATTAGACCTCTCGACTGGTATTTATTCAAGCCAGCCATGCCTAGAACCAATTTTAAAACAAAATAGCAAACCCTTAACTTTGTAATGAAGCTAAATTAATGGCTATATAATTAAATTATATGCATGGTATTTCTTCTTGAAAACTAGATGTCTAAACAAACTTTGTATAGAAATATAGAGCTCATAAAATCCCATAAACATCAAAAGTTATTTTACGTTGGTTTATTAAGCGTTTCCTTTACTTCTACTTTTACGGTTTGGCCGAAACTAATTTCTCACACTCAATACATTTCCAGGTTCACCTTTCAAATTCCACGTTGATTCCATTACATCTGGTTATGTGACTGCCTACGGACCAGGTCTGACCCATGGTGTTACCGGTGAGCCCGCTAACTTTACCATTTCAACTAAGGGCGCCAGCGCTGGTGGACTCACCATGGCAGTGGAGGGACCCAGCAAGGCTGATGTAAGTGTACACAACAACAAATCTAACTTAACCGTTATTTGTATCAAGCCATATACATATAATTGTTATTAACACCATAATATTTTCCTCCAACACAGATCAACTACCATGACAACAAAGACGGTACGGTGTCGGTACAATATCTGCCCACTGCCCCTGGTGAATATCAAATCTCCGTACGTTTCGGTGACAAACATATCAAGGGTTCACCGTACTTTGCCAAAATCACCGGTGAGGGTCGCAAACGTAATCAAATTTCGGTCGGTTCCTGTTCGGAGGTCACCATGCCCGGTGAGATTACCGATGATGATTTGCGCGCATTAAACGCTTCCATACAAGCGCCAAGTGGTTTGGAGGAACCTTGTTTCCTTAAGCGCATGCCTACCGGTAACATTGGTATCTCGTTTACACCACGTGAGATCGGTGTGCATATGGTGTCGGTGAAGCGCATGGGCACACATATTACCAACTCGCCATTCAAGGTCGATGTTTGCGAACGCGAGGTGGGCGATGCAAAGAAAGTTAAGGTTTCCGGTACGGGTTTGACGGAGGGTAAAACACACACTGAGAATGTTTTCGCCGTGGATACACGCAATGCCGGTTATGGTGGTCTGTCCGTATCAATTGAGGGTCCTAGCAAAGCGGAAATCCAATGTACCGATAAAGATGATGGTACCCTAAATATTTCATACATGCCCACGGAGCCAGGCTACTATATTGTGAATCTGAAATTCGCCGATCATCACGTCGAAGGCTCACCGTTCACTGTAAAGGTCACTGGTGAGGGTAGCAATCGCAAACGTGAGAAGATCCAACGTGAACGCGATGCTGTGCCGGTGACCGAGATCGGCAGCAAGTGCAAGTTGACTTTTAAGATGCCCGGTATCACATCGTTCGACCTAATGGCCTGTGTAACTTCGCCAAGCAATGTGACTGAAGATGCCGAGATTCAAGAAGTTGAGGATGGACTCTACTCAGTGCATTTTATACCGAAGGAGTTGGGCGTACACACCGTTTCCGTGCGCTACAAGGACATGCACATCCCCGGCTCACCGTTCCAGTTTACAGTAGGTCCTTTACGCGATTCTGGCAGCCATTTGGTTAAGGCCGGCGGTTCGGGCTTGGAGCGCGGTATCGTTGGCGAATCAGCTGAGTTCAATGTATGGACACGTGAAGCTGGTGGTGGTTCGCTGGCCATCTCCGTAGAAGGTCCCAGCAAAGCTGAAATCGACTTTAAAGATCGCAAGGATGGTTCATGCGATGTCTCCTATAAGGTAACCGAGCCCGGTGAATATCGTATCGGCTTGAAATTCAATGATCGCCACATACCTGACTCACCATTCAAAGTATACATTTCCCCCGACGCCGGTGATGCGCACAAATTGGAAGTGCAACAGTTCCCACAAGGTGAGCATACAACAACAAAACTAAAAATGTGTAAAAAATATTTAACACTCACTCACTTTTAAACTAAACAGGCAACATCCAAGCCGATGCTCCCTATCAATTCATGGTACGTAAGAACGGCGCCAAGGGCACACTCGACGCCAAGATCGTTGCACCATCTGGCACCGACGACGATTGCTTCATTCAAAGCATCGACAGCGAAATGTATTCGGTACGTTTCTATCCACGTGAGAACGGCATTCATGCCATACACGTCAAGTTCAACGGCGTACACATACCCGGTTCACCATTCAGAATCAAGGTTGGCAAGGATGTGGCCGATCCAGCTGCCGTACACGCCACCGGCGCCGGTTTGGATGAAGTAAAGACTGGCCACAAGGCCGACTTTATTATAAACACCTGCAATGCCGGTGTCGGCACGCTAACCGTTTCGATTGACGGCCCCTCAAAGGTTGCCATGGACTGTACCGAAGTGGAGGAGGGCTACAAAGTGCGCTACACACCACTGTTGCCGGGCGATCACTATATTTCAATCAAATACAATCACATGCATATTGTCGGCTCACCGTTCAAGGTGAACTGTATCGGTGAGTACACTAACTAACAAGTCGAAATGACAATATCAACTCTCGAGTTTACAATTTTTTTACACATTTTCAATTTCATTCCTTAGGCGACAAACTGGCCGATGAGGGCGCACAGGAAACCTCCACCGTGTCCGTTGAGACGGTACAGAAGCTGGCCAAGGGCGGCAAGAACGTCGGCGTACATATGCCCACCTTCAAATCGGACGCCTCCAAAATCACATCCAAGGGCATGGGCTTGAAGAAGGCCTATATGGGCAAGCAGAATAACTTCACGGTGAACGCCACAGATGCCGGCAACAACATGCTCTTCGTGGGCATGTACGGTCCGAAAGGTCCATGCGAGGAATTCAATGTCAAACACACCGGCCGCAACAATTTCAACGTGAACTATATGGTGCGCGATCGCGGTCAATATATACTAATAGTCAAATGGGGCGAAGAACATATTCCCGGCTCCCCATTCCAAATCGATGTCTAGGCTAGATGATCAAAGTGTTAAAGTGCCTTACGAACGGTGCAATTATCATTATTATTATTATGATTTTTTTTAATAGAAACATAAAGCAGACGCACAAGTAAAACTGAAAAACAAAAACAACAACATACCCTGCAGCGTTAGCGTGCATATATGTATGTATTGTACGAGTATGTAGCAGTAAAGTCTAAAAGAAATTTATCATTTACCCATCATAAATACATAGCAAAAAACATTATCAGCCGCTGGTAAAAGCGCATGGGTTCGACGAAGTTTGTAGCACAAATTCAAATTTCAAAAAAGAAATCTCATTTCTATAAATTCTGTTTTTTGTTTTGTATTTTCTTCGCGCTTTTGTATTGCCTTTGGAAATTATTTCTATTAAAGCATACATATCTATTTATTAAGTTAACTGGAATCTTCAAAAAGTCTATGTAAATAAAATTCGGACAATTCATTAATTAGACGAATAAACCATAAAAAATATATAGTAAAAGAAAAAATAACGAGATATTGCCATTTTTGGATAGCGAATACATTTTGTTGTTCCCAAAAAGAAAGTTAAAAATAAAAATAAAGTAAAAAATCTTGCTGCTTTGTGAAATTAAACGTAATGATTATAAATGTTACGTAACGTATGTCCTATTTCATTGCTTATTTATAATGAGAGTAATTGTTTTTTAAGATAATAATTTACATAAATGTTCGAGCTGAGTAAATACTTTTTATTATCCATTGAATAATATTATATTATATTATTATTATTATTATTACTATTATTATGTACGTGTTGTTTTTTATTTTATTTTCAACAAATCATTTGAATTAAAGGAAAATAAACTTGCAAATAATAATAAAAAAATTTAAAAATTTAATTTTGCGTTGATTATTTGTGTACTACACTGTGTGGTATTTCTCCAACTGAAATAATAGGTGCTTTTTTAATAAAGGGCGATCCATTTCGAGATTCACTATATTTTTAAAGAAAAAACCCAGAAACTTCAAATTTAACGTGGAATGTTTATTATCATTCGAACGAACATTCTTTGGCATTTATTTTTTGAATATTGTCTCTTTCAAATGTTGACAGCGGCTACGTCTCAGATGGTCCAACCATTGAGTCCAATTTTCGATGACTCGTTTTGAGTAAATCAGAGATTCATACACACATATGTAAGTATGTGCATGTACATGTACATATGTAAACGCAACTTAATAGTTCTAGAAAATAATACAATTGTTTCTTGAGTATATTCACGTACCATTCTAGCATAATATTCCCAGAGTGCATTCTTTTTAGTTGTTGTGCATTCTCTCGCAAAGAGTGCAATGTTTGCAAAAGTACGCGAACGCTAAGTAGCAACAAACCGGCAGACAGAAAAACAGCTGATTATTTGTTTACTGCTAAGAAATAGTTGAAATTTGTTTCGTGACAATTTACTATCCATAACGGTATTGTGCTTTAAGTGATAAAACTTAAACTTAAATGGACTGGGTTAGAAAGCCTCATATACTCAACATAACCATAAATAATTGTTGTTATAAACATAACAATTTTTTGTTATCCTTCAACAGGTGCAGCTGCAAGCAAGTCGTGAGGAAATTGTCGTATTTCTTTAAATATGAAGATGAGACCGCGGAAAGCTTTACGTGTGTGTATTTCGGCCACGCAATGAAGTGGTAAGTGGTTATTTTAAAAGATATGCTGAGAGATAAACTCTTATGTTTTCTATTAAAATATAAGAACTCAATAGCAACAGCAGAATGAACAGCGTAATGCTGCTCCCCAATATTGTGTTGAAGTTGTTGTGGTTGTAGGTGCAGCGTGGAATTCTTGGCTGGATTAAATAAAAAAAATATTTAGGTACCTTTTATTTAAGCATAAGAGACTACCGCACCCACTTTAAAATAAGATCGTTAGGAAGGAATAGCTTAGTTCGTATGTAACCGAACATTTTGTACTCTCGCAATTTGCAAATTTCAAATTCGGAGAAATACCTTGATTGTTCAACGAAATCGTGAATGAATTACTATAAAATTCGTAACCTATTAACTAACATATACGAGTATTATAGCTCATAGACTCACTTAGCTTTCTTGCTATATTTTACTTTCTATCAGCAAAAATTACATAAAACTCAACCGAAGAGGTTAATTTTAATATCTTGAGTTTTTTTCACGTCAATCAGAGAACCGGAATTGGTTATAGATGGGATTTGAGGTGTGAAACAATTTCTAGACCAATTTCATTCATACAAGTATTCATAATTTTTAATTTCTCCACATTTTGACCAATCTAAACGGTTTAAACTTTAAAGTCAAGTAGAAAGACGAAAAACAATGGATAGGGTTTATTGAGGACAGAAAAAGTCTGGGCTGATTGCATTAATTTTAGACATTGCTCATGTTTGCTTAAAGATTTGGTTCCACGTAATTTTGTGAAGATAACTTAGCTACATATTCGACATAACGAAAGTCTTTAAGTATATGGGAGACGAAATAATTCGTAGACTAATTTCACATATTTTTATTATTAAACTGTACTATATCCGATATTCAGTTAATTTTGCTAAGATATATTGCATATTGGCCGATATAAAAGGTATTAAGCCATTAAGGGGAAGATAGTTGAAGTAGAGACCCGATTTTATCTATTTTTGGCATTACTGCATACTATAAACAGAGAAAAATATTCTCTGAGTTTCATTAAGATACCATCACCAAAGCAGTAAAGTCAACCGGATGTTTGAAAATCTTGATATTAGATATATGAAGTGTAAAGGTAAATGGGGGTTAAGGAAACTATTGACCCGATTTCATTCATTTTTGACATACGAGCATACCATTACTAGGTTAGGATCCTCTCCGAATTTTGTATATCTCACACATTGAATGATATTGAAAATTTAGCCATAAGCACTCAGATCCATTGGTGTTGGATTTGCACACTGTAAAATGAAGGAAATAGCAGGAAAATGGGCGTGGTTGTATTCCGATTTCGCCCATTTCCACCACTGTCAAGAATATAATGTTATGTCCATATAATTCTTCAGATACGTTCTTAAAGCCTACACCATCTTCTTCAGATTAAATGCTCAGAGTGCATTTTTATATAGTTTGTATCCCAAAAGTGGACGTGGTTTCAATCATTTAATCCATTTTAAACAGTCAAGAACAATAAAATTTGTTCAGAGCAAATTTGGCGGAAATTTTACAATGGTATGTAAGATATGAATATTTATATCTTAATTTGGTGCTTAGTTATAAGACCTTATAAGATTTCGTTTAAAGGGTCAGTAGGGTAATCTGGCCTGTTTTTTGACATTTTTTTTCGTAGAAATTTTTATTCTATAATAGAATTTTTTTTCACATATCATAAGGTATATCGTAGAGTATATAAACAAATTTTTTCGGAATTTTTTGATGACATCTGTCGGAGAAATGGCTGGGTGAATGAGATGCGTTTTTTCACTGGCGGACACGATTTCTCATGTTTGGATCATCTGAAACACAAAAACCCAATTTATTCTTAAAAAGTACGTGAATGGTTATCGTCCCTACTAGAATCATGAAAAAAATGTTGATAAAAAATAATTAACGTTGTTTTTTTTCAATTTTCCACATGTTTTTTTTACATAAATTTTGTCATAACATAGTTAATAAATTATAAAAATATATTATAGGGACGATAGCCAGGCGTTTTGTGAACATTTAAAAACAAAAATTAAACAAATCTGTTGATTAGTTCGACCGGAATCATGTCCGCCATCTTAAAAAAGTGTGCTTTGAGAAAAACGCGTTTAAAGTTTGAGGTGTGCACACCGAGCGCTCCGAACGTCGAGCGGTATTATTATTTTTTGGCCTTTTTCGAAACCTTCCAATGGTGGTGGTGGGTTTCTACATTACTTCTAGAAAAGGTTACCCTACTGACCGGTTAATGGCATTTTGAGGGCGTGGCAATAGGCCGATTTCGCCAATCTATAATACCAACTTCCCTTGGGAGCTAAGAAACATACCATAAGTAGCAAATAACATCACGTCATCTCAATTTTTACTCAAGTTATAGCTTGCACGGGCAGACGGACGGACAGACAATCACTCTCAACTCAACTCGTCTTGCTATTCTGATTTTTTATACACTTATAGATAACTCTTTAGCTATCTCGAGTTTCAGATCACCGATTACACTTTAGATAGTCAAATTAGTGATTTTTGTAACGTTTGTCGAACTCAATATTCAATATTCTTAATATGTCTTTTATTATGTATGAAAAAAAAAACACTTAACACATTTTTTATTAATCAAACAATTCAATACTCATGGGTTATTTAAAAGACTTTAGAGTTTGTATAGCAAATAAGACAAAACAAGAGTGCAACTAAACTAAGGTTAATATAAAATGTGGTAAAATCACTTTACACTACATTGCTGTCGTCCTGTTGTTCAGATTCATGCAGTTCACCGCAACGCCCAGCCTTTTGCAGTGGATCTTCATCGCTTTCTGAACTCGAGAGCTCGGTCTCAGGTGGACAATAATATATGGTGGAAGTTTTTGGAAATGTCAGACGCCCAATATGGTACTTAAAAAATCTGCGTGCATGCTTTTCTCCAACAATACTGCTCATAAGTTCTTTAGTTACTTGGAAATCGCCATCCATTGAACGCGCCTTACGTTGCGGAGTATATAGCATTATTCGATTTGCTTTTACGGCGCTTTCAAGTGTAGTATTCGAAATGTTGGAACGATAGTCCATTGTTTTATTATTCTTCATGAACCGCCTTTGTTTACGACGTGGTTCGGTAACGGCATGACGCACCCCTATTTTAGAAGTTGCTTTGGTAGGTGTAGCATGTTCTTCTGCAGGAGGAGATAATACGATTAACTCTTTAGCAGTTGCAGCACCAGGAATTGCTGTTGAACTGAAAGCATTTTTAAATTGTGTCGTCATCTTAGGAGTTGCTTCTGAAGAACTTGTTGAACTCTCTTCAATAGGTGACAGATGGCTAGTGGTTTTCTTGCGCAACGTATGCTGTTTATTTTCTATGCAAGACGTTGCAGTAGGTGAGCACTCAAAATTTTCTTCTACAACTGGTACACGGCTTGGTAGTTGCTTACGCGCAGCAGCAGTATTAAGCGCAGTTGAATTGCAAATATTTTCCGAATGCGCAAGAAAAGTGTTCTCTTTCGCTTCATCGCGCTTTCCATCGAATTTTTTCAAACAACTTTGCTTCTTAATTGATTTGGATTGAGTTTTATTTTTCCTCTCCGCTTTCTTTATTGTTTTTACAGTTGACGCAGATTCTTTTACTTTCTTATTTCGAGAACTTCCAACTAACTTAAATAAGTTGTTATTTGTGCTTTCCGACGAAGTACATGGTTGCGATTTGGATGAGTTGTATTTGTCATTGTTTTGTTTGAGAGTTTTTAAAGATAGTGCTTTAGCTTTTTTAATATCGTTTTCAAATGTTGTGTTATATTCTGAGGAACTATTTTCATTTTTTTGTGTTTTATCGACACTTTTTGATTTGATTGATTTCGCATTTCTTATTTTATTTGTATTTAGTAGTGATAACGCCTTCTCGGCAGCCGTGCGTTTTGTAGTGATCCTAGATGGTGCTGTATTGGGAATATTACTTTTTACGGCCTTGGATTTTGTTGGTGTTTCGTACACATTTTCTATCATGGACGTCAATCTATTTCTAATGTTGAAAATATATTATTATGTAAATATTTATATATATATATATTTTTAAATAAATCTTACCTTTTCTCTTTTTGTAGTAAAGGTTCTTCCACCGTAGCCATGGTGAGAAATCTGTTTTGGGATTCTCTCACTGGTGACATATCCCGCTTCAAAAATCCCCCTTGGAAATCACAATCGGAATCCGAACTAGAACTGTCCTGCTGTGTACAATGATGCTTTTTACTTTTATTTTCAGAAAAAACGGTTAACTTTCCGTGTTGTTTGTCAATAATTTCTGGTTCTTCGGTACTTGACATTTTCCAATATTTTGAAGTTTTAATTGAATTTAATTGATATTTGCAACAATTGCAATTATGTAGCTTGTGCGGTTTTGGTTCAACAAAAATTCCATGTGTGCAGTAAGATGTTTGATAATTTTTACATTTTTTAAAACACTGCTTATATTTAGGTTTTCGCATGTGATGGCACTTCTGTACAGATCGTACATAGCGATCGTCTTCACAAGACAATGATGAATCAGTATCAGAAGTTGATTGTATCTTAGTTTTAGAAATATGTAAACTATGCTGTCGGCGCATCCATCCACCAACTTCTTTTTCAATACGTACAGAATCAAATGTGTTCATAACTTTTTCCAGACCTGTTTTCTTTAATTTTAACTCATGCTCTTTTAATATGGGACGGGTTGAATTTAAAATATCTTGAATTTCCTCCGATTCCATTATAAAAGTCGTCTTTTCTTGCTCTGATGACTGATTCATTAGATTGTGATATTCGATATCCTCAAGATCTTCCACTTCCTCTGCTTCATCTGCGTCATCATTGGAGGAATCGTCGTCAAACTCTTTATCAAGTGAATTCACATCGTAAACTTCTCCATCGTCCCGTTCAGCTAAATTCTACAATAACAAAATCTTATATATTTTGGTACAAGGTGGAAAATGATATTACGCACTTCTAAAAAACTACTCCACCAAGTGCAGCGTCGATACTCCAATTCTTCCAGAGCATTTTCATTAAAAATTAAACGACTCATTCTATGAATCAAAACAAATAGATTTTCCAAATAATAACTTTGTAATACTTCGTATAGGAAAGTACACTGTTTCGGTATTTTTTCAAATTTATAAAATGATGCGCGCTAATAGAGATGCCACTATTTGCAATTTTGTTGTGTTATACTGTTATAAACTATTTATTATACTTTGAATCACGGTAGAGGAGTACCATGCTTGGATTAATATTGCAATATTCTTATGGCTATGAAATTAATATAACTTCAATTCAATCAAACAAAATATGACATCGAGTCCAACATATGTATTATTCGAGTTAAGTTGTATGTATGCTTTTGTAGGAGTTCGTTCACATTTGCTTACACTTTGCCAAACCAAATTGCGAAAAGCAACATAAACTTTGTTTATTTGCTTATATCTTAAAATACGAAATTTCAAGCAAAGCAAGGACAGCTGTTTCTGAATCGTCTACAATTCTTGTTGGAAAATTGCTTTATTCGATTCGATTATAATAAATGGAAATATGTGAAACGAAGCGATAACCCGAACAAGAATGTGTTGCCATACTGTTTATCAAGAGAATGTTTACTTTTTTCTTTTTTTTATTTGGTAACGTTGGCAACTAGGTATATTTGGGTTAGTGTATACAGTCAGCTGATTAATGCAATTGAAACGTGCAATTCCCAAATACAATGCTTAGTAGCAAATAAGCTTTTGAAAATACTATCAAAAATAATTTATAGTTAATGACATCCTGAAAATATATTTTAATAAGCTGCACAAAGTCATGTAAAATTAGAAATTTAACTGTTCAGAACTGATATCAGTAAGGATTGTGTTTGATTTTGGTCTTGAACTATACATTTGTGGCTCGTCCTATTTATTTACTTAAAGTAAAATAAAATATTAAAAATATATATTTTATTTAATAATGTGGCACTTACGACGTTTTTTCACGCAATTCGCTGAAGAAATCAGCGCACCTACCGATTTAATTAGCTGCTTGCAGCAAACGCCTCAGAAAATACATAACAGTTTTGGCGGTTATCGTAATCTCGATAGTTTAACATGGCTACACAATGCAGCCCCATGTTTTCCGCTTCGCGGTGAACAAATTCAAATAATTCATGAGCCGCATCACTTCTATGAAACGCTAGTGCAACGTAGCGCGGCAGCTCGAGAGCGTATTGTACTAGCCAGTTTATATCTGGGTACAGGTCAATTGGAAAACGCTTTCGTACAAACATTACGTAGCAGCTTACAACAACAATCCTCACTGCATGTCAATGTACTATTGGACTTTACGCGCGGTACACGAGGGGAAGTCAACTCCAAAACGATGCTGTTGCCGCTTTTACGAGATTTTGGCGACCAGATGAGATTATCACTTTATCATACACCAGACTTACGTGGTATGACAAAAAGATTAGCTCCACCACGTTGGAATGAGCTACTCGGGCTGCAACACATGAAAGTTTATCTCTTCGATGACGCTGTTCTTATATCGGGAGCGAATTTGTCAAATGATTATTTCACGAATCGTCAAGATCGTTATATACTCATTGAAGATAAACCACTTGCAGATTTTTATGCACAGTTTATTGCTAGAGTGCAAGAATTTAGTTTGGCTGTCAATAAAAATGCACAGGAAGAATTGCATAAAGATGGAAAAATTCTACCATATGAAGGTGTAAAAGAAGAATTCATTATGCATGCAAAACAGCGTATATCTGATTTTATGAAGGATACCTACATTCAACAGCAGAAAATAGTGGAGGAACAGAAAGGTTTTGAAACATCTTTTATTATATAAGAACTTTGACGTAAAATCTTTTAATTTTATTTTAGGTGCTGATACATGGATATTCCCGCTGGTTGAAATGGGTCAAATAGGTATTCACCACGACAGCCTTGTGACTAAGCAACTCCTATCATCGCCAATTGAAGGTTCCCGCCTGAAACTTGCCACCGGTTATTTTAATTTAACTCAGGAATACATGGATACCTTGGCTAGTAATTGTTTGGCTCAGTGCAGTATTCTAATGGCCCATCCTAATGTATGCCCATCTTATAATTTCTATTTATCAGTCGATTTTATATATTGATACGGTTTATTTCTTCTTAAGGCAAACGGGTTTCAAGGTGCTAGTGGTCCCGCTGGTGGCATACCGGCGGCATATACATTAATAGCAAAGAAGTTTTATGAAAACCTTGTGCAGCTGAAGCAAAATCATCGTGTGAACTTCTTTGAGTATGAAAAAGATGGTTGGACCTATCACGCCAAAGGATTATGGTAAAAACTAAAATCATAGAAATCAAAAAGTTTGTGTGTAGAAATAATAAAAAAATATTTTAGGTATTATCTGCCAGACACTTCATTTCCTAATGCTACACTGATTGGCTCTTCAAACTTTGGCGAACGTTCTGTGAATCGAGATCTTGAAACACAGGTGTGCCTCGTTACCACAAACGATGGATTGGCAGAACGTTTACAAGGCGAAGCAGACCGACTGTTTAGTTCTTCAAGTACTGCAGAGAATGAAATTACCTCAAGACCTGTACCTCATTGGGTACAAGCCGTAGTTAAAGTATTTAGAAATTTCTTTTAAGTGGTGTCTAATGTCTGTGACAGACATGTGGTAACAGGCAGAACTGAAACTGGGAACAACTTTAAGTTAAGGAGTGTGAATTTAAAAGCCACCCTCAAATTTACAAAACAAAATATTTCTTTGCTAAATTTTATTTTTTTGGAAGATTTGAGGATAAGTTAGTTTTATCTCCGATATTATCTATTTTTGTACTATGTGTATAGTCTTTATTGGAGTTAGTTGCACAACAAACATGTTGGATTTAGAAAATTTTTTCGAAATATTTTAATATACTACAATATTTCTTTTTAAATATGGTTTTCTTATATACGGTTTCAAATGTCTGTTTATATTTATGGAGTTTGTATGTCAAAAAGCTCAAATTTAATACTTATATGAAAAAATAAATTACTACAATTTTAATTGCCACATACATTTATATTTGTAAATTATGCTATATTGCGACTTAAGAAAAGAAAATTGCTATAGCAATGACTACATATACTCTTGCATTTTAAATTTTATGAAATTCATAATTTAACATAAATTGATATATAGAATCGATACCTTTTAACTATCGATTTAACTGATTTTCGATAAGTTCCTCTAATTGTAATAGATTTGAAATGGTAAAAGATGCTAAACACAGCTGTGAAACTGAGGCTGCCATTATTACAGAAAAGGTTTTGTAATTGCATTCGGTGGAAGGGAAATATATTTAATTAAAATATTTATATGTTTGGTTGTTAAGTTGAAAGTTTTATCACGCTTATTCCCTATACATTTATTTTGCTTTTAAGATACTTTCATTTCTACTCAAATGAAAAATTAATATGGCAGCACTGGCTGTGAAGCAACATAAAAGAAACTGAAAAAATGTCTCGAAAGCGATTGCAAGATCGGCTATAGCGGCATTTTGCTAGTTTGATTTGCGTTGTTCGGTTGGTTAGTTTATATTGTTTGGTACGGTAGTGCGCGTAATTAAAGTTGCGAGAACGTTATATACATCGTTTTCGAAAATATTAATCGGATTTTGATAGTATTTCTTCATTTGAATCTTAAATAATCCAATTCAGGTAATTGTGTAAAAGAAATGTTGGCCAGAGAGGTTTTAAATCTTATTAGAATTATAGTTTAAAACGAAATAGGTTCCCTTGCAA
Organism: Bactrocera neohumeralis; assembly: GCF_024586455.1. NCBI lineage: Eukaryota > Metazoa > Arthropoda > Insecta > Diptera > Tephritidae > Bactrocera > Bactrocera neohumeralis. The sequence continues at coordinate 56,846,671 of NC_065919.1, forward strand.
AAGTGCACGCATAACGGTATATACGAAAGAAGTGCGAAAATAAAAATAAACTGAAAAGGAACTTATTGCAAAGTGGTTTGAATTATGGATTCTGGAACTTTATTGGCACAATATCATTCGGATTGTTTAAGTGAAAGTGTTTCGTGAAATGAAAGTAATATTCAATCGTCATAATCGCAAAAACAATATTAGTGTAATATATGAACATATACACGATGCAAAATTCAAAGTTCCCTCATTAATACTAACATCAGATCGGAATCATTGCTAATACTATTCGATGTACATATGTATATAAACCTATTACTGGAACATCCTCTCAGGCGTAAAAAATATCAATAGAAAAAAATCAAATAAACAATTAAATCAAAGCTTTTGATAAAAAAAAAATTGTAATAAGAAATAGAAATACAAATTATAATAAAATTTGAACACTAATTGACTGCAATCTCAATATTTATTAACTGTCAATATTATAATTTAAAGTGAAAGAAATATAATCGTACGAATAATCTAACACTTAACACAGTTTTAAAATTTCCTAAAAATAATAATTAAATCACAGCTTAAAAACGCTTAAACGCTAGGCCCCTTTAATAAACATACTAGTGCATTTATTTAATTTAAGTTGTGTATAAATGTACAGATTTGTACATGCATTACACGCGCACATTTATGTTTTTTCTAAAGTAATGCTTAATACCCGCATATTGCTCACATATGTTTTGAAAAATACATTGTGACTTTAGTGTAGAAATAAGTACTTGTTTGTATACTGATTAAAAAAAGAAATTGTTTTCCTTCTGAGATGCATGTAAAATAAATGACATAAAATATGGAATTGTGGAATTTTTATGTTGCGCAGTTGCTAAGGATATGTGTAAAATAATAAAATAAGCAGCGACGATTAAGTACTCCACAATCCTATTCTTTTCAAAATAATATGCTAATCAAAATCATTTAACAATAAATCACAGTTCAAAAGAGTTGTAGTAGTAGATATTTTATGCACTAATAAACATATGTATTTTAATGTTAGTACTTCTACTCTTTTTATTACGGACTTAATTTTGTTAAGTACTGAATGCTTAACAATTGGCACAGAGTTAATTCGTGACTGGTGTTTCGTTTTTGTCTCTTGCATTCGATTAATTCTTACTAATTAAACATTTGTATTTCTTGCAGATTCGTTGCGGATCTTATGCGCTTACGCGGTGCTTTTGTTTACATTTACTAGTGCGGAATTGTGATTTTAAGCAAAATTTCAGTACTACGACACATTTATATATCAATTAATTTTTGACATCAAGCCAATATTTTGTAAGGGAACCGATAGATCAAATGTGCTATTGTTATCAAGACTTAATTAAAAAGCCAGTGTGCTTATAATAAATAGAAAATAAGTTTCACGCTGAAATAAATTACTTGATCAAATGAATCAAGTGACTAACGAATTTCGATCAAGTCAAGTCCACCTACGCATATAACAAAAATATATTTGTGACAACATCCGCTTACTACGAAACCGCTTTTGTGTAGTTTTACTAAGCTGTATTTGTGTGTGTTTGCTTTTGTCACAATTGATCGCATTTTTAATTGCAGCCATAATTTGCCAACATAAATTCAATTAAACTTACTAATTGCTCCGTTCGCCCAACCTTTGTTAAGTGAATATGTATGAGCTAGACGAAAGATAATTGCAAGTGTCACGCTACTTTATGAAAAAGGTCAATTACAAATAAAAAAAAATAACGTACATAACTACATACATATGTTTTTGTGTAAACATTTGTGTTAGTAAGTGCGCTTGTGCAAATTTTGTGTAAATTGAAAAAAAGAAAGTGCCGGGAAAATGTATATCAAACGCCCACCTATTAAAGAGCTCCATCCTAAAAGTAAAGTAAGTTGCTGTCAGGAGTCGAATTTAGTGTTGCTGCCTTGTGCTATGAGTAGAAAACATGGTGGTATAGGTGCACCAATGTATGTGACATTTTTGATATTGTGTTGCGCCAGTAATTTCGATCTTGCCAAAGCGCGGGCGTCTGGCACGGACCCTGCCGCCGCAGCAGATCTATCTGCTACGACGCTTACAGCAACAACTGCACATGCGAATCACAAGCAACATCATCGTAGTACCCTGCAATACGCACACAATAATTTTACCCATTTGCATGAAAGAAGTGCAACGGATTTTATGGCGGAAAAGGGTGGCGTTAGCGCTGGTAGCAGTATGCCAGATGTTGCGGTACCTTTGGCGGCGCGTACGCCAGATGCCCGAACAAATGCAGGTGAGTTTGATTGAATTTTATTATGTATTAATTATAACTCATTAGTAGCTAAGTTTCTGATCAAAATATGGGAAATTATATCGATAAGAAAATTAATAAGGTTGACTTAGAGTTAATTACCAATGTCGTTGAAAAATTAGAATACAAATAATATCCCCCCTCTATAGTAGTGTTAATTCATGAACTTCGCCAAAGTCAACCAGCTTTATGGCTATATAAAAATATTTTTATGCGCTTACACATGCGTGAAAGCAAGTGCATTACTAAAATAAACAAACAGTAACAATTGTGCGGTGCATCTAAGGTGTCAGTATATGTACATACAAGCAGATGTAATGCCTCAATTCAATCATGTTGCAGCTACTCGTGTACAAACATGGATTGCAGCAAGCATGTTGTAATTCCTTTTGCTATTCAGTTTTATTTTTTCACACTTCTCATACAAAATGCAACTGGGCAACAGCGCGACTACAACAGTCACAACAACAAAAACAATAAATACTACAACACAGCACAGGAAAACCGCTGGAATAATTGCTTTGTCATTTACTTTAAAATCGTGACGTGATCACGGCGATAATGCCAGGCAAAAGCCCCATGAACTGCAGCAATGCGTCGACGTACATAAATATCAAATCAAAATTGACAGGAAGGCAGAACGGCATGTAAAAATTTGTATATCTGTACTAACATACGTATGTATGTATGTATATATTGTGTGGTACCGACAGGTCAACCGAATGACTTAAAAAGTAGAAGAGGAACAAAAGTTGCTTAGGCGCCTCAAAAGTCGTATAAGCTGATTTACACGCATCCAAAGCAGGTGTACAGAGTAAGATTCTCCATGTTACATATTCAAAATAAGAACGGAAAATGTTAATCATATTATATTAAGATTTGAGTTCATGTGCCTGTGTGCGTTAATGCATTTGGGTAAAACATGCTGTCTTGCATTGCTAGTCTTAACTTCGACTTTCTTCAACAAATATTGAGTGCTCCATTTCTTTTACGAATTTCGGAGTGATATTGAGGCACATTTTTTCAAATACCTCTGCATATTAATGAATATATGTATGTATGTATTAAATGTCCTGACCGCCACTCAACGGATCGCGCAACACTTGTCGGTCGTTCTGTTATACAACCACATACAAACAAACATATTTCCATATGTATGTGTTTGCTTTGATTTCCTGGCTGCTTCAATATTATTAATATCATGGCTTTTGTTTCGGTAATTTAATACCTTTTTCTTTAAGTTGTTTGGTTTGAAAAAACAGACAAAAAAGAAAATATTGTGTATATATAGCGGAATCGCACTAAACCTCAGCTGTTTTGTGGCACACAAATGAAGCTCATTATATTTCAATAAGCAATAGGTACTAAATCCAAGGTATCAACCAAGTCGGGCAAGACGAAGGAAGGAAAACGGACAAGCCGAAGAAGACTGAGAAAAGTACAAAATCAGTGTTGAGTTATGAAAACACTTGAAATTATGTGTGCACACTGCCTTGTGGGAAATTCTCACTGCTCACCAGATGTCAAGAAACGTCTGTTTCTTAAGAATATTTTGGTATTTGAGTGGTAAATTGCATATGTGATAGTTAAAGTTGTAATTAAATTTATTTAGTTTTGAGCAGTTACCTCCAAAAATATCAATTTTCGTTTCATTCAAAAGCATAAAAACTTCTCCGAGTAGTTCCGAGTATTCTGGCTATGGTGATAACTCTCGATCCGATTCAAAATCGGTTCTAATTCGGTTGTATAAATATAAATCCGATTGTTTTGAGAATGTTTTGGTGGAGCGAATTGAAGATCACTTTAAAAGTAATTTTTTCTTGTAGTTTTTTCCCTCTGAAAATTTGAAAAACAGCTGTGTACTTTATTTTTAAAAACGTAATTCCTGCTGGGTCCCTCTAAACCATACGCATACATACATACTGGTAAGAACATATGCATTTCCAATCATGCATATAATACCCAAAATAAGAAGTGGCGCTGACAGCGTACGCTTGTTTTGTGCCTAAGAGGGGGTCATGAATAAACGAATACCCCCGTACTTTGAGCACATCCGTTGCAAAGACTGGTCTACCAATAGCTTGCACTGATTTTTTGGGCACATTAAACGTTTTGTGACAAAATCCAAGTGTACACTTCCTTCTTCAGCGCCGGCTAAATACAGTCTTATCTTGTCTTCGCAAACAATATATATTTTTTTCTTTTTTTTTTGTAGATTGAAAGAGTTTTTTCCTTCGAAGTTATAAAATAAACGCCAGGGGCTTGTTGTGACGATCATACAAAGTGTACGTGTGATGCAGTGGAAACGACACGTACATATGTACATGCATTAGGGGTGTTTCTTTCGAAGGTCGAAAATTACGATATTTAAATGCAATAATTGCAATAATGAATAAATATTGTGAACTATTTTATTTTATAATAAATGCAACGCAGGGTGTTCGGTAAATTTAAAAAAACGTTGGAATTTTTTTTATTAATATTTTTAAAATATATGAATAAAGTAGAATAGTAATAAAAATATTACAAAATATAATTTTTGGTAACAAAACCAATTTGTGATTGTGACTTCATATAAAATGTTTCATCTGTTTTGTGGGGCACACTTAATATGATATAACCCGAAAATATTGAATAAAAGTAATATTTATAGCATTTAGAATAGATTCTATCTCATCTTACTCAAAACTCAGTTTTGGAAACATATTACAACAAGAATATTCCAACAATGTATCACCCTAATGCTGTGGACTCTTTCAAGCGGCAGTGAAAGGTTGAAAATACAGCGTCTCGTCACTTAAGATAATTTATAGTTCATATTTACTTACATATGTACATATGTACACACACAAACACACTGACTCACAGCTGCACTGGCGGCGTTGCATGTAGACACCAAACGCAGTGCCATTCACGCCGGTGTTTACCAGCAAATTATGGCATGCTCGTGCACTTGCATGCATAAGCAAATCTGCGTTGTGAGAAAGCCTTTCTCAAATATTTGAACGCCTTTTGTTAATATGGCTAAGCCGTTTAAGACCTAATTATGCCTTTGCGGCTCAAATGAAAGTGCGATAAGCTGTTAAATACCAAAATGCGTGCTTGCATACATAAATCCGTTACTGTTTACACATGCACTTCTGCTGAAATGAGTCAGAGCAAGGTAAACAGCACAAAGTGTTTCAAAAAAAAACCGAAAAGCCCTCAAAGTCATTATAACGTCAAGCCTTTGCATAATTAGTGAATGGCGTTAGGTTGTTTTTGTTGCAATAACATATATATTACTTAAGCAAGACAAAATGCGCAATAGGGAATGTTAAAATTTGCAAGTTAAAAAAATTGAAGTTAATGTTAATATTCAGAAATGCATAAGCGCTGAACTATGATCATAGGCCTACGGTTTATAAATCAAGAATTGTTAGCTACAAATAATCTTTAGAAATTTATCTCTCAGAGCCTGTTTAATAGACTTGCCAGCTTTTATATTTGTATGTCCTGTACAGGGTATACAAATTGAGTTTACCATGAAGTGTGTAGCACTTAGAAGGAAACGTATACCCTATAAATAATATAAGCTCTAGTGGTCCGATCTAAAAAATTTCTTCGGCTATTGCATCGCTGCCTTGGAAAATAATCCCTGCCAAATTTCTTGAAGATATCTCGTCAAATGGAAAAGTTTTCAAATTATAACCAACGGTTTTTGATCGATCAGTTAATATGACAGCTACATATATGCTACAGTGGTCCGATCTTAACCAATTTTTCGGTGGTTGTACTGTTGTCTTAGAAAATAATCCATGCTAAATTTCTTGAAAATATATTGTAAAATAAAAAAGTTTTCCATACAAGAACTAGTTTTTGATCGATCGGTTTGTATGGCAGCTATATATGCTTTAGTGGTCCGATCTAAAAAATTTCTTCGGAGATTATACCGCTGCCTTGGAAAATAATCCCTGCCAAATTTCTTGAAGATATCTCGTAAAATGGAAAAGTTTTCCTTATAAGGACTGGTTTTTCATCGATCAGTTAATATGACAGCTATATGCTACAGTGGTCCGATCTTAATCATTTTTTCGGTGGTTGTACTGTTGTCTTAGAAAACCAAACATGCCAAATTTCTTGAAAATATGTTGTAAAATAAAAAAGTTTTCCATACAAGAACTGGTTTTTGATCGATCGGTTGTATGGCAGCTATATGTTATAGTGGTCCGATCTAAAAAATTTCTTCGGAGATTATACCGCTGCCTTGGAAAATAATCCCTGTCAAATTTCTTGAAGATATCTCGTAAAATGGAAAAGTTTTCCTTATAAGGACTGGTTTTTCTTCGATCAGTTAATATGGCAGCTATATGCTATAGTGGTCCGATCTAAACCATTTTTTCGGTGGTTGTACTGTTGTCTTGGAAAATAATCCATGCCAAATTTTTTGAGCATATGTTGTAAAATAAAAAAGTTTTCCATACAAGAACTAGTTTTTGATCGATCGGTTTGTATGGCAGCTATATGCTTTAGTGGCACGATCTAAAAAATTTCTTCGCACATTGCGGCTTTGCCTTGAAAAATTACCAGTGCCAAATTTTTTGAAGATATCTCGTCAAATGGAAAAGTTTTCCATATAAGATAGTTTTTGATCGATCAGTTTTCTTCGGAGATTGCATTATAGATGTATTATAGTTATCCGATCTAAACAGTTTCTTCGGAAATTGTACCGTGGCTTGATCTATGTAATTTATCATGGTCATCTAAATATGCTGCTATATTCTAATCCATTCCAGCTGTTACCATGAGCACAAATTCATTTTTTGCGATTTTTGCCAATTGTCAAGAATACTGATTTTTTTACTGCTTAAACTTTGATTTATAGAGATGATTTTTATAGCAGTTAGAATAATAAAATGTCTGTTAGTTAACAAAGGTTTAGCACTGGATTGAGTGATTTATGGTATGTCATGGGCGATTTCGTGCCATCTCTGTCGTTTAAACCCTACATTTTCTTTGCCAAATTGTGTTTTTCTTCGCACAACCAAATCTGGTGCGCTAAATGCAATTTCTCACAATGGAAATATTCATAAATGAGATAATAGGACACGCCTAAGCGTAAACGAAAGGCACCGCAAGTCATAAATTAAATGCCAAGCAATGAATCTTCAGACTCGCAGCATTGGATATGCATTAGGCTAATCGGCTCGAACATACACACACAATTGCAGCAATTTTCCAAAGTTAAATGGACTTTTGTTGTGGGCTTGTTGGGTGCGAGCAGGAAGTCGGCAGCCGAAGCAACAGCGATGCACTTGTAGAGCACGAATGTGGAAATGTCGTAAAGCATAAAGAAAATAATTTATGTTTGCATTTACTAAAGCGTTAAAGAAAAAACAAAACAGAATGGATGCATTGCGCATTGTGGCCGCCATAAAGCCGAGCAATGATTAAAGATAGAGGGATTTATGACGTCGCCAAAACGGCTGAACGCTGAAAGGATGCAGCACATGCCCAAACTGGCGCGGTCTTGGTTATGAATTGAGAACAAATCAAGGCAGAAAATAATAAATGAGAAGTACCAAGTAAATGAACATTTTAGCGTTATGAGATCTTTTACAACAACACACACATATTTGCCTGTTAGATATATTTCATAATTGCTCATATACACGCCTAGCTATTTATCGGACTGCCAAAGCAGTAGTGGATAATATTACTATTAGCATGCGTGCGGAACTGTAGCATTGTGGAACAGTACCAGATTCCAGATACCAAATTCGTTTTCGGGTAACTGTTATCTTTTCAGTGATGCTTACTTCCTTTCACCTAACTAATAAATGAAACTACTGACCTGTTATGGCTTAAGTTGATTATGTGGCAATTAATCCGAGATTTTGCTCTTCAAATTCTGCTCGAAGTGGATTCCAAAACTATAGAAAGTTAGAGAATTTTAGCAAATCGGGAATACTAAATACCTACAAGCCTTTTTTGGACATAAAAAACTCCTAAAAAATTCATCCGTTCGGCGACGGCTTTGAAGCTTAGAGATTTTTATATTCTCGTTTTAGACTCCTTTTATTCTCGCAAAAGCAGTGAAATTCTACTGACCAGGAGCCAAAAAATCAACCCTGCGTTACCTTCTTCTCATTCCTATACATTTCGCAGGCCTATTTCTTAATCTAAACGTCTAAAAATTGCTTCTTCCTTCAGATATCTATGTTGATCTATTCAATAATACCCACGAAATTACAAGTCATGTTAATTTGTTATGTTTCAAACTGTAGTGATTCTTGAACTTTTTTGATAATAAGTTTCAACTTGGTCTCTGTGTGACTGTGAAATCCAGCTGGTAGGAAATCTACTGAACTATTTGCCTTTAGCAGTGCTCATCTTGCCATAATTGTTATAGTTCTTACTGGACAATGTCCAATAGGCATTCATGCTGTAAGGATAAAAGTCCAGTCGGAGCCAAACTGTCAAAGTTATATGGTAGAAGTTAGGGTAGAAATATCCAGAAACTTTCTCATCCATTGTTCAGCTTTGCAAGACTGAGGTTGAAACATATCGAGAGTCCTACCTTCGGTGAACCAGGAAACTGCCGAAACTTGCTCCAAAAAAAAGCGCTTCAACGCGCTTCGTCGCTTTTTGGGGTTCTTTATGATCAATTTTATAGGATTTCTAGGTACCAAAGCAGACCGCCGTTATAAGCTGTCCTAGTGGATCCATGTTAGGATCGACCATTTAACCCAACCTTACCTAACCTTGAACTAATCGCCTCGGACAAGTCTAGTTCGATTAAAACCGTCTTCAATATTTTAATTATGTCCGCTTGTCGAACCTTGCCAATTCGGATGCGCTCTTAATTTCTAGAAAAACTACGAGCATATACAATAAATCGGTCCATATTGGATTTTATATCTTAGATAACAACTTCGATCATCTGTTGATCAGATTCCACCTCGGTACCCATTTATTTCTCATTGCTACAGGTGAAAGTACGTCATCTGTATTAGTTCCATGCATCCTGTAAAAGCTAAATACATACCACTCTGTTCACTATATTTGACACTAGTCCTTATAAGTTGCCTTAGCAGCAGCCACCACTGGGTTTCACCTAGATTCATGAACTCAGTGTACCTGTTAGAATTCAAATGAAAGATGAGGCCGTTGGCAACTCAACAAGAAGACTTTATGAGATAAATACATACATACAACAGCAACACACAAATCTTCATCCGCGCCCTATAGAAATCCCATTTTAAAATGAGCGAATAGCTTGCGATGCAAAAGTCAAGACAGCCAAAGGTTCGCGAACAGGCAGAAAGACGGAAAACTCGTAAAAATGTGAGATGTTGCAGACAGCTGTGCCCAATAAGGGCTTAAGAGCGCATGCTAAGCGCTAGAAAATACACGCATAACAAAAAAGAAGCAGAACAGCATAGCATTCGCACATCAAATGCTAAAATTGCTGTTTGTTGTTAGATGCTACAGAGGCGAAGAAAGCAGAAAAGGTGCGGCGACCCGCTGCGCATTATGTCAGCGCATGCAGCAAAGATCCTCCCGGATTTGTGTGAAGCTGCCTGTTGCAGCAAGTTGCAGCCATGTTGCCGCTCGTGTGTACTCAGGTGTGACGGACAGCAGTGGCGAGCGATCACTGAATGCAACTTGCACTTGTTAGCGTCTAAGTGCTAATTTGTTGAAAGTCCACGCAGTCAGGTGAACAGCCCGCTGGACTGACAAATCCGTTGCCTTGAAATTACATCTTCAATTGTGCATTTCATATGCACTCACGCACACATCCATACCTACATATGTCTCCGGTATTAAGCAATCATTTGTGCCGCAGCGTTTACCTTGTGGCCGCAGCCTCACGCACTTGCCACCGAGCCACCGACCGACGACAAAGTCTATGCAAACACACATACACGCACGCTTGTTTGTATATAGTTCATTGGTCAGCGCGTAGTAAATTCTTGTTTACCCTCCGATTGCCAGGCATACAATGTAACGCGGTCTGCGTCTGCGCCTGCGCGTCAGTCCGACCATAGATTGTCGTGTTTACCTTTTATGCATTCAGCCGAAATTGATTTTCTCTCGAGTCGTCTCATTATTGTCATGTGTAATTCTTACTCATAATATTTTTTATTTTATTTACTTTGCTTGGAATCTTGTGTTGTTGTCGTATTTCGTTACATTGTTGTTTACACGCTTTAACACTTTCTTTTGACTGTCCCCTGTCCATATGGGAATATCGGAAATGCCTCCACACTGCATGTCGCAGTCAAATAGAAATCGTGTTAACTGTTAGTGTCATAATATATTTTGAAAAGATAAAGTAAATAAATAAGTTAAAGTGAAGTTATTAACCCTATTTTTGGTGTTTGGTTACTAAAAGTGAGAACTTTCAGCCGCGCCTTGGAAAATAGCTGCTTAGCAGTGGTTAGACTTCTTTAAAGGTTTAACGAGTTAATGGTTCAGCGTGGCCCTGTGCCGTGGTCCACAAAGTCGCATCCTTTAACACCGCTCGACTATTTTTTGTGGCGCTATGTGAAGTCGTTTGTCTACGCAGATAAGTCCGAGACGATTGACGTCTTGGAAGAGAATATTCAGCGTGTTATTGCTGACATATGGTCTCAATTCTTCTTCTCTTTTTCTACTTTATTGGTTTTCGCGGTTATAGCCGAGCTTACAATAGCGCGCCAGTCGTTCTTCCTTTTCATTATTTGGCACCAATTGGAGATTCCAAGTATAGCCAGATCTTCTCCACCTGGTCTCTCCAACGGAGTGGAGGTCTTCCGAATCCTATGCTTCCCTCCGCGGATACTGCGTTGAAAACTCTCAATGTCGAAGTATTTTCATCCATTCGGACAACATGAACTAGCCATCGCAGCAGTCTTTTTCTTCTTCTTAATTGGCGTAGACACCGCTTACGCGATTATAGCCGAGTTAACAACAGCGCGCCAGTCGTTTCTTCTTTTCGCTACGTGGCGCCAATTGGATATTCCAAGCGTAGCCAGGTCCTTCTCCACCTGGTCCTTCCAACGGAGTGGAGGTCTTCCTCTTCCTCTGCTTCCCCCGGCGGGTATTGAGTTGAATACTTTCAGAGCTGGAGTGTTTTCGTCCATTCGGACAACATGACCTAGCCATCGTAGTCGCTGTCTCTTAATTCGCTGAACTATGTCAATGTCGCCAAATATCTCGTACAGCTCATCCTTCCATCGGCTGCGGTATTCGCCGTTTCCAATGCGTAAAGGATTATAAATCTTCCGCGGAACCCTTCTCTCGAAAACTTGTAACGCCGACACAGCAGATGTTGCCATCTTCCATAGCATAGCAGGACAGGGTCTTTGGTCTGGTCTTTGTTCGTCGAGAGAGGATTTTACTTTTGAATTGCCTACGCAGTCCGAAGTAGCACCTGTTGGCAAGAGTTATTCTTCGTTAGATTTCGAGGCTGACGTTAACTACCTTCCATTTCATTATAGGATCATCCAACGCAATTTCAAGAGTTTTCACGATGTTTTCTCACGTTACTTGTGGTCTTTCTTAACTGAAATCTTCTGTGCTGGCACGACTACGCCGAAATCCATTAAGCCAATACTTGATGATTGAATGTACTTGGGACAAATAACCCTATATCAATCAAAATTAGCTTGATTTCATTGTAAACATAAACAGCAACGATCACTTGAGACCAATAACTTGAGAATGTTGGGTGAAGTGTCATGAAATTTTGAGAGTTAATATTAGTAGGTTAGAGTTTTTGTTTGTTTTTGCCGCGATTTCTTTCATATTTAGTATATATTAAAAATTTTTGTAACACACATTTGCAACAGTGAACTAGTACCCAAAAAAGGAGTTATATAGAACCAAGATAGAAAAATAAAAAGTTGAATATTCTGCTAGTTTAAAACGTGTACGTTATGCTTGCGAATAATTAAACACTAATTTTGGCTATAATTCGCTGCTTATAACGCATTATAACAGCAATTTACATAAATTGACACAAATAATAAATGATGAGCGAATTTCGAAACAACCCTGGAGACTTATTTAACACATATTTTATAGCATTTAGCTAAATAACTGGGAATATGCACAGTTTAGTTTTATAAGCGCAACGAGCGAACCGGTTTGAAAGCCATTCTCATAGCTGATAATTCATCAGTGATGACATTACCAAAGCTTAAGCCAATTTATCAAGCAAAGCAGACAATTATTTTGCATTAATATGCATGAAAAAGATATTTTGCACGCTCATTTATATGCTTATTTCGGTATCGGTTGTGGCAAAATATGTTTTTCTTTCCTCCTTATAATCGATTAACTAGAAAGTGATTGTTTTTGTATAAAATTAGGTTTTTAAGAAAGAAAAAAGTAAAGTAGAAATTTGGTAAATTTTTTTTATATTGTATTTTTTTTATTTATTTTTTTATTTATTTTTTTTATTTATTTTTTTTTTTTTTTTATTTTTATTTTTTTTTTATTTATTTTTTTTTTTTTTTTTTTTTTATTTTTTTTTTTTTTTTTTTTTTTTTTTTTTTTATTTTTTTTTTTTTTTTTTTTTTTTTTTTTTTTTTTTTTTTTTTTTATTTTTTTTTTTTTTTTTTTTTTTTTTTTTTTTTTTTTTTTTATTTTTTTTTTTTTTTTTTTTTTTTTTTTTTTTTTTACTTTTTTTTTAAACCCTGTGCAGTTTGCCACGAACTTAGTAATCTCTTCAATCGGCTAAAAACGGGTTCCACGGACCGGCAATTTCAGTTTGGGGAGTAAGAAAAAATCACACGGAGCCAAATCTGGTAAATACGGCGGTTAATTGTTGGTATTCATTGCGTTTTTGGGTTTAAATTCGGTCACAATCGCGGCACGATGCGACGGTGCATTATCATTGTGTGAAATCCATGTATTGTTCTTTCACAATTCCGGCCGTTTTCGACGGATGTTCTCAGGCAAACACATCACTAAGGCAAAATAGAACTCCTTATTGACCGTCTGTTTTTCCGGAAAAAACTCATGACGTCCAAAGAGACCTGTTTATGGAAGTCTTTTTGAAAAAATTCAGCTTTATTGGGACGAGTTGAGCAAGAACACGTTTCTTACCCAAAATATCCACCAAAATCATTCGAACGGACTCGCGAGAGATGTTGAGCTCTCTTGTCATCTCTCTACAACTTCCCTGATGATTTTCAAGCACCATATCCTTATTTTTTTAATTTGAAATTTTCATCAGTTGAAGAGGTTGAAGGCTCCTCCAACCGTCTTTGAAGACTTTGTACAACTCGTAGGCTTGTATATTTGATAAAACAAAATCACCTAGGGTTTTCACAAGTCTCATAAAGTTATAAGTTATAACGATTCGAAAACATAGCATTGAGAATTGTAAATGTGTAAACTCATTTTTTTATGAAATTCAACAACAATTTTTTAAACAAGTGTAAAAATTTGTAATTTTACGATTTTACGATGCTTTACGACGGGTTGTGAGTACCGCACCGTAAACTTTTTCCAATATTCGCAACGATAATTTAAAAACTGTGCAATCCCCATGGAGCCGAATATGTAGACCGAGTGATTTTTTACCGAAAATATCGATCAATGTAAGACATATATGTATGAATAATTGAATTTTGGAGAGAATTTTTTCCTGTGTATCAAAAATGTTTTGAATCGGGTCATCGGATATGGTGGCTAAATACCTAATAGAAATATTTTCGAACTTCCGGGTGACTATATACCGCATATACAGGTACAGTCGGGTGAAAACTTACCCCATATAACTAAGAAGACTGCAAGTTGCAAGAGTATGAGACTTAACTTTCCTTACTTATTTTTCTTACTTTTTTAATATTTTTTTATTTAGTGTTTTTATATTTTCATTTATTTACATTTTTTATATATTTTGTTTTTTTTTTTTGTTTTGAAAACAGCAGGTTGTTGCCACACGTGAATAACGCGTTAAAATATTTTTTAATTTCTTGTTTGCTACGCAACAGCAGCCGCGATCAACGCCTGTCGTGAGCTTTCCAAATCACAAGCTGAGCGTACAAAATCAATAAATGCTATAAACACATTTACTAAAATTTCTCCCATTTAATAGTAGCAAATCAATATTTATTTAGGTTAGACATTCTATAATTTTCAGCTATTTTTAATCTGTACAAATTGCAGCGGCTTGGCGTGGGCTCAACCGCTGTTCACTCTTCTTCTTCTTTTTCCACTATAAAAATAATAAAAACAGTATCTAAGCGCGTTCGGAGTTTTCGCCTGTCAAAAACACAATTGAGACATCTTAACTTGAATATTTTATTAATCATATTGTATTTCATTCTTGTCTTGCGCGCATTCGATACATAAAAATCATATAAATTTACAGAGAAACAAATAATAATAACTTTTGAGTCACACAACGCAGCTGTGTGAGCGCCGAAGAACGCTACAACTGGTCCACAACTACCCACAATAGAAGATTTTTTCGTGCGCTTTTGTTATTTGCCCAGCTTTTCTATGCTGCGCGGTCGCTGTTGCCGTCGTTGTAGTTGCTGCTTTTGTGTTTTGATTTTTGTTTTGTGATTAATGTAAACTGCCACAGCCCACATACTAGAAAATGTTAATAGAATTTCGCTTTATTGTATTTATTAGTGAACACAGAAAGTTCAAAGTGAAATCTATTAGATTTCACGCTAGATTTCTAACGCTTAACGCTGCCTCACTGGCTTCCACTGGTTCTTGGCATTTTTTCATATTCCAGTTTATTTTCTATCTTTTGTTAGCTATGAGTATCATGTTTGCATTCAATTTTCTAATGAATTGTTGATTCTTGTAATTTGGGTATTTCATTTTTATTCTATTTTTTTAATTTTGATTAGATTTATTTAAATTTTTTTTAATTTTCAATTTTTTTATTTTAATTTTTTTTATTTTTTTTTTAATTTTATTTTTTTTTATTTTTAATTTAATTTAATTTTTGTTTTTAATTTTTTTTCTTTTATTTTAATTCTTTTAAATTTTAATTTTTTTATTTATTTGTTAGTTTTATTTTTTTATTAATTTTAATTTGTTTTTTTTTTTTATTTTTCATTTTTTTTGCAATTTCTACTTTTTTATTTTGATTTTTTTTTAAATTTTATTCTTTTTTCATTTTAATTTATTTTTTGTTCTTTTAATTCTTTTAAATTTTAATATTTTTATTTATTTGTTAATTTTATTTTTATTTTTTATTAATTTTAATTTTGTTTTTTTTTTATTTTAATTTTTTTTTAATTTTAAAATTTTTTTGTATTTTCTACTTTTTTATTTAATTTAATTTTCATTTTCATTTTTTTTAATTTAATTTTTATTTTAGTTCTTTTAAATTTTAATATTTTTTTTATTTTTTAATTTAATTTTAATTAATTTTAATTTGTAATTACTACTTTTTTATTTAATTTAATTTTCATTTTCAGATTTTTTTTAATTTAATTTTATTTTAATTCTTTTAAATTTTAATATTTTTATTTATTTTTTAATTGTAATTTTATTTTTTTATTAATTTTAATTTGTTTTTTTTTGTCATTTTAATTTTAATTGTTTTTTTGTAATTTCTACTTTTTTTCAATATTTTTTAAATTCCAGATTGATTTTTAATTTTTTCCTTTCTGCTTGCACTTTTTAATATTTTTTTTATTGCTATTTTGTGGCAGCACCGCCATCGTCGTTATGCTTGCTTGTTTAAATAATTCGTTAATGCTTGCCCATTTAAGCTGCAATCGATGTATTTTCCCTGCAGCAACTACCATAAAAACAACAAAAGCATCAGTGAAAATATCAAAGGCATTGTTTTGTTTTGACTAACAGATTAATTTTGAAAGAAAAATTTGTAGGCCATACATTGCTCGCTGTAGATCATAAACACCGCACAGACACCTGCCAACCATCGCTGACCTATTTAGTTCGGCAATCTGTAGACTGAGCTGCCTGCATTGAATGCTAACTGCAATTAGTCTGCAGTGCATTTGTTGCGGTATTTTTATTTTTTTGAAATTTTCGTTTGAACTTCGGAATAAATCAATTTCAAATGTTACTTTGGTACTTTCTTTTAATTTTCAGTATATATGTATGTATGTATGGTAAATTTTGTAAATTTTTCTTATATTTTTTTGATTGGTTTTTAGTTTTCAGTACATTTTTCAGTTTTTCTTTCTATTTTTATTTTTTAATTATTACTATATTTTTTTAAATATTTTTATAATTTTGTATTGTTTCATACCCAATATCTTTTTATTTATTTGCCTTTTCATATTAAGCATATGTTTTCCACCTGTTTCTATTATCGTTGTAGTATCAGATGTCACGTTATATGTAATTTTTTATGGTCTCATATTAATGGCTAAAGTGTGGTAGCTAATGAGACACATTGCTTTTTGTGGCTCTACACCTCGAGAAACTAAGCTCTAAGCAATAAATAATTTACATAAACAGTTTTTTTCTTCTAAGTTTGATTGCATCAAAAGTGCTAGATGAGTCACGAGCAGCTGCTGTTCCGTAACTACTTTATTGCGATATTCCGTGAAAGATTGGAAAATATTTCTGCTGTTTCTTATTTAATCAAGCCTGACTTCACGATTTATTTTAAACATTTCTTTAAATATTTCTGTGGCACTTAAAATAAATTATTGGTTAGTCGAAAGTCTTTTCGTATTTCTAATCAAACTTCAACATATTTTTTTTTTATATTTATAATGAACTTCAATGAACCAAATATGTACCATTTTGGTCGACTTTTTGACTTTTTGGTTCTCAGTGAAAAACTGCGACAAGTAATTTTCATAGGCTTCTATTGAAATCAACTTTACTCCATTAAGGGAGTTCTGCATTGACCGAAACAAATGGTAGTCCGATGGTGCAAGGTCAAGGCTATATGGTAGATGCATCAAAATTTCCCAGCCAAGCTCTCCCAGTTTTTACTGAGTCATCAAGGATGTGTGTGGTCATCAAGATTCTGTTGATCAGTTCTGGCCGTTTTTTTTTGATTGCTTGCTTCAATCTCATCAGTTGGTGATAGTAAAATGTAGAATCGACTCGGCTGGTGCAGTGGATGATTCCTTTCCAATCCCACCAAACACTTAGCAAAACCATTCGAGACATTAATCCTGGCTTTGCGACCATTTGTTGAGCTTCA
The DNA here is from genome assembly GCF_024586455.1 of Bactrocera neohumeralis. NCBI lineage: Eukaryota > Metazoa > Arthropoda > Insecta > Diptera > Tephritidae > Bactrocera > Bactrocera neohumeralis. Next base: position 56,864,110 of record NC_065919.1, read on the forward strand.
CCACACTTGGACCATGATCTTTTTCGCACATTATTGTCGTATTTGATCCACTTTTCGTCTCCTGTTACCATTCGCTTCAGAAATGGTTCAATTTCATTTCGTTTCAACAAAGAATTTCAGATGTTAATTCCGTCAATTAAAATTTTCACAGACAATTCATGTGATACCCAAACATCAAGCTTCTTTTTGTAGCCAGCCTTTTTAAATGGTTCAAAACCATTTGATGATGAATGTTAAGTTCCTTAGCGATGTCATGGCTGCTTATGTGACGGTCGTGGTAAATCTTTTCCTTAATTTCATCGATTTTTTCAACGATAGGTCGAACAGAGCAGTGCATCTTTCGCTTTGAAATTTCCAGAACGGAAGCGAGCGAAACTTTGTTGTGCTACACGAACTGATACAGCATCGTCTCCGTAAACTTCACAAATTTCATTGGTGACTTGCGTGGCATTCTTCCCTTTTTTATTAAAAAGTATCAAAATATAGCGGATTTCTTTATTATTTTCACTCATTTTTAAACAGCTGTAACTTTTTTAACTTCCACGAATTTAATTTCTGTTAAATGAAGCTTAAAATCTCACCTTTCCAACACTATATGGTATGACACAATGTGATTGGTAGCACTGGAGATATACTACTGCAACGACATCTATTGACAGAAAACGAATAGACTTTTTCGACTACCCAATATTTCTCTTATACCTCCAGCGACACAACAACAATAACAGCATTGAGCCGATCTTGATCATTGACGATTTAAGCAATGCATTACTTGCATTAATCGCCCAGTAGGCAAATGCTGTCAACATGATTCTTATCGACATTTAGCAGGAGGAGAGTTACAGACAGCAGTACTGGTAGCACAACAACAACAAGGCGCAAGCGTGCGAGCATTTCCCTAAACGTCGGTGTGAGGCGAGATCAAAGCGCATCCCGTCGCGCTAAACTGCCAATTACCGTCATTAAATAGGTGGAGCCGATTGGCAACAACAACTACGCAACAACAAGTATGAAAAATATAATATGTGTAAGTGTTTGGAATACGGTTAGCGCCTAAGTAGCAACTCGTACTGACACACAGACCTACAAATGCATGCAATTTGTATTAGCCGCTCGCATTTTAAAGTCACTGTGGCAGGCGCTGCAGCCAACTATCGACTACTTGTAATCAGTTAGACAGCCAATTTGCATTATTCATACCTACACACACACACAGCGACACGCATACATACACAGCTCGTAGTTTATGCGAAACTCTATGTAATAAATTACGCCAAGTAAATGGCAAATAGCAAATTGTTGCGAACAAATAGAGCTATAAGCGGTATATATGTACATATGTATGTATATATATGTACATATACATATGTATATATACATATATATATTTTTGGTTATATGTAAAGGCAAGTGTTCAAGTGTTACTCGTAATAAATTGTTTATGTTTATTGTACGCAAATTGAGTCACACGCTGAGCGATGGAGGAAGGAGCCTGGTGTTGCCAGCTTTATTATACCCTGATCGAGGGAATATATTAAGGGGTTATATGGGTTTCCTCGGTTAAAAACAGCCTTTTTTCAACAAATTTTTCTCATATAAAAAATGAAATATTTTATTAGAATTTTTATTGTTACAAACATACACTATTAACAAAGCAATAATGAAATTTTTGGAAAAAAATATTTTAAACTCGGCTATTGCGACGTCATTTCCGGTGTCCCCTCGGAAAAAAAGATGCGCTCGCGTTGGCGAGATAACTCCGTACAGGATCATCTAAAGTGGAAAAAATACGTGTTTTCGAGAAAACCTTAACTTAGAACTTGGACGAAGAAAAAAAATTGAAAATTGGATTTTTGGCAGACATTTTAACCACAAAATGAAAATTGCAGTGAAAGTTTCGCAACATTTTTTTTCAAATAGTTGTAATCGAAAAGAAAAATCCTTCGCCCAAGTCTTTAAAAATTTTATCTCAAAGACCTGTGTAAAATTTCATGAAGATCGGTTGATGATTTCTCAAAAAGTCTTCTCAGCTGACTTCAAAAACATAGTTTCGAGAAAAACGCGTTTAAAGACGGCACACTTAGTCTAGCTAGCCTCGAGCGCACAAGTTCTTAAGGCTGTAACTCCGAAACTATTACTCTGAATAACTTGAAAATTTAGGACAATATTCTGACACGTCTATAAATTAATAAGAAAATAAAAAATCCGATATTTTGAAATCCGTAAACCCATGTAACCCCTAAAGTTTGTAACTTCAATTAGGAAACGTCGGAGATCCCATAAAAAATATATATAATCAGTTTTTGTCATATCGATCTGAAATTTTGCGAACTTCCGATATCGGTCGATATGGCTGCCGTACAAACTGTACGATAAAAATCAATTTTTTGTATCGAAAACTTTTTTTTATTGTATGGCAACTTTTTATTTGTGAAGGGTATTTATGTTTCGCTGCAACCGTAGTTAACTTTTTTTTTTAATTTTTCTTAGAAAAAATCAGGTTTCTACGACAAAATTGAATTTATAAGTGCAAACAGAGTCGTAGTGCATGAATTGAGCGCTACTGCCAGGCGTCAGGTCTTAAATATAATCTAACTTTAATGTATAATATTTAATACACATACACTCGCTCATATTTTTCTATTTCGCTTCGCCTAAAGTAGGTATTCTACCTGTCGTTGCTACCACAAATATACAAACAAATATTTTTGTTTAGCTGATCACTGCCACTAGCCGCAAAGGCGTGCCAAGACCGGACCGCACTCTTTCATACACAAAAACATACATACACACAGCATTCGTGCAACATTTATGACTCATATACCCAATTGCTTAAATGGAAATTTTCTAAAGGGTTTCAGCTGCGCTTAGCGTTGTTTTCACATTCAACCTACCTTCTTGCCGCGGTCTTCAAGTGGTATTTGTTGAGAAAAGCCGCTTAGCCTGGAGTGTTAAAGCCATGGAAATTATTCTTATGATAATTGTGTAGTTAATGTGGGCCACGCAGTGTGTCAACAAATCTAAGCGGTGAAATTTAATGTCTGTCGCGCCTCTGTAGCTGGGAAATTTTTCGGCGCATTAGCTTTTAGTTTTGATGAGTTCATGAGCGTGTTCTCCATATGAATCGCTGTGACACTCCACGCTCGCTATAAAAATTAGAATAAATGCAGTTTTAGTGCTTGTACAGTTAGTTTTTGAAAGCTTATTAGAATTGTAAGCCCTTATACGGTATTTGTTTGTAAATATGTATATATTTACTCTTTCATATTGAAATTTATAGAAAATATTTAGATTTGTTGTTACTTACGCACACTAATCAACAAACATACGGTCTAATCTTTGGATCTAACGCACTTAACAATGTGTACAACATTGAAAAATAGGCTGTATCTAACGGTACTGATCATTGTTGAGGTTGCCAGCAGCTGTCAAGCTATTTCTGCTTGAAAATACTCAAAGAAATATTGTTCTATATTCTTTTTAAAGTTGAAATCTCGGAAAGCCACATCCGTAGACATACTATATACATTAGAGTGATTCAAAAAAAAATTTTTTTTTTTTCGTTTGGTACTCGGAAAAATAGGTTCCTAGACACCTCTAAGAAAGCCTCTCCAAACATGAGTTTTTAATTGTAACGGGAAGGTCCTCCTACATACAGTTTTCTATTTTTTCTTATTATCAGATAGAAAAATTTATATCTCGCTTCCAACTACTTAAAAAAATATATTGTTCCTTAGATTTTGTAGGAAATTGAATGCTCTACAAAAAAGGTCCAATATGATTTTTTCGTAAACCCAAACATTTAAAAGATATTAACAGTTAAAGTTTGATTATTTTTGGGAAAATTTTTTATTTCTTATGAATTTTATAACTCAATGAAAAAAAATTATTATGAATAGATTTTTGGAAGGGCTTTCTTAGAGGTGTCTAGGAACATATTTTTCCGAGTACCAAACGAAAAAAAAAAAATTTTTAGATTTTGTGCCCAAAAAATAAGGTGACATTTGAATTTAAAGTGCGCGCGTCGAAGGATTTGGAGAATTTTTTTTTTTATGTTGGTAGTACTGTCAGTCACATTTATGTAAAATTTCATGTCAAAATATTTATTAGTGTTTGAGATACGTGTCGTTTTGTGAGCTGCTAAAAGTGAGTTTTTCGTTTTTTGCGATGTCGAAATTTGTTGAGCAAAGAATTTGCATTAAATTTTGTTTACGGAATCAATTTTCTGCTGCGGATACGTTGTGGATGGTGCAGAAAGCCATTGGTGATGAGGCTATGTCTAAAAAAAATGTTTACAAGTGGTATAGTGAGTTCCAAGCCGGCCGTGAACGTGTCGAAGACGAAGAGCGTCCAGGGCGACCACCAACCTCAACCGACGAAGCTCACGTTCAACAAATCAAAGATTTGGCGTTGAAAAACCGTCGATTAACAATTAGAGACCTTGCTGATGAAGTTGGGATATCGAAAGGCTCAGCCAATACCATTTTGAAGGATGTTTTGGGCCTCAAGCGCGTCAAATCTCGACTGGTACCGAAAACATTGATTTTTTTGGAAAAAGGCGTCGCGTTGAAGTGTGTGAAACGATGCTTTCCGACTACCAGGGTGTCATGAAACGCATTATAACTGGCGATGAGACTTGGATCTATGCTTACGACCCGAAACAACCGATCAATCGAGCGAATAAAAAAAAAAGCCGAGACCAAAAAAATCGCGCCAAAGTCGCTCAAAAATCAAGGTCATGTTGACTGTTTTCTTCGATTATCGTGGTGTTGTGCATTATGAATTCCTTCCAACCGGTCAAACAGTCAACAAGGAATATTATTTGAATGTTATGCGTCGTTTGCGTAACGCTATCCGCCTAAAAAGGCCGGAATTGTGGAAAGACAATTCTTGAATTTTACACCACGATAATGCACCATCCCGTACTACCCTCGTAATTCGTGATCATTTCGTCAAAAACTCAACCCATATCGTTCCGCAACCACCGTATTCACCTGATCTGGCACCGTGCGACTTCTGGCTGTTCACCAAGCTCAAAAGACCGCTCCGGGGACACCGTTTTTATACGATAGAGGAGATTCAAGCCGCAGCGAAGTCGGAACTGAAGGCCATCCCGGAAAGTGACTACAACCAGTGTTTCGAAGATTGGAAAATCCGTTGGCACAAGTGCATTGCATCGGGAGGGGATTACTTTGAAGGGGATGAAACTGATTTGGCAGAATAAATAAAGAATTTTCAAAATAAATACAATGTCACCTTATTTTTTGGACACAGTACATACCTGATTCATCGATGCTTCAACTTCAAATTTGGTAACAAAAACAAGTCCCACAAGGCCAAAATTGGTGCATATGCATATGGATGAGGCAACAATTCGTAGCATAATTCGAGCATATTAATCATGGTCAGGTGGAAGTTGTTAGATCACCTTTTTCTTTGGCAAATGGGACTGTTTTTTGTCCTTCGGGGTCTTATCGGTCCAATCTTTCAGCATAATGTATACCTATGCGTATGTATTTCATGTTGAAGGTCCTCATCAATTTATCATAATTATTTGTTGATTTTGGTTTTGGTAATCAAAAGGTTGAGATTGAGTAGTGTATTGGCCTTATGTATCCGAGCTTAGTTACGGTGCTCTCGGTGAGACTGACATGGGCAGTAGCAGTTCCCCCCTCGCCGGTGATAAGGTTATTCAGCTTATAAACAACAAGATTTACGTTTCGCGGAATTGGACTATATTTTCGCTTCATCCCATTCGTCCACATTAGGTGTTAGGGTCAACTCTAATATTTCATCTTTTCCTCTTCTCAAGATAATCGATGTAGGTCACACTTTTTAAACCCCCAAACGCAGTGGCAACTATCTTTCCGACCGTTAGGACAGTCGTGCCTACTTCGGAGTAGGTTCGAGACTGAAAGTAGTCGTCTACGAAAATACACTACACGAGTATAAATTTCTATTACGATAGTGCGGCTATCGGGAGACTAGGTACTTATAGGACCGCTCTCGTATGTTTCGGGAGACGAAGCCTCGGGTAAATATTCAAACAAAGTAAACTGCTATTATTTTACTATTTATTGTTGTTGTTGCAGCGGCAGAAAACATTGCTGAAGTAATTTCGAGGCATGCTGCCGAGTTCGACACGGTCCTTGGTCGGTTAAAAATCCGGATTCGTTCTGGTTACTTAGACCCGACTTTCGTGGGAACGGCTCACTATTTTTTAGTTTAGGACAGTATGCAGTCTAAGTATAATTTTTTTTTTTTTTCAATATTTCTTTATTTATTGGATCTGCTTGGTAAAGCCTAACAATAAATATTCAAATCCTAAATATATTTAAAACTAAAGAAGCTTAAGAATGTGCTTGAGCTTTTTTGGTAGAACGTTGCTCTCTAGTAGGTTGGTATAATAATAAATATTCTCTCGGACGCTCTTTGCCAAAGCTGTATGGAGGAAGGCGAGGTGGAATCATCTCGTCACTTCCTCTACTGGCCGGATTGAAATATGTCGGTAGAGGCTAGGATTGACATTAGCCTCCTTAATAAACTTGTGGAGAGCTCAAAAAGCTTCGTCGATTTATACGGATCTGGTCATACACATCTTAGTACGAATATGGTGTAAGTGCAAGTGCGATATATCGATTGCGGATCAACCCTATGACCTAACCTAACCTAACCATACCTCAGCTTTTCTGTCAGAACTGGTTAAAAAACTAATATAAAGAAAGCTGCTGATAAAATGTTCTTTTTTCGTGATTTTCACTTCAAAAAAAAAGCTGATTTTTCGAATTTGGGGGCTTGTTGGAGCTTTTGTATGAAATTACATGTATGTATGTATGTCATTTCTAAAAGAAAAAAGAAAAATAGATTTTCCACAAATACTGTGTGTCATTTATTCCACTTCTCTATTGACCTATGCTAAGGCACGTTTTTCTAATTTACATTTCCGCAGAAGCAGTGACAACCCAGCAACGGACTGCGCTTGGACGAGACTCTGTAGGAGAGAGGTCTCGGACCGAAGCGCGCTTAAGTAACTTGAATGCAAAAACACAAGAAAGACAAAGGCATAAAAACAATTTGGCAGCAATTGCTGTTGTTTTTGTTGCTGTGTGTATGTACATATGTGTGTTTATATGTATGTATCTAACTATAGGAGGTAAGACTATTGTGGCTGCTGCTGCCTTTGTTTTGTGGTGATTTTGCTTTTGTTCGGTGTAGTGAGCTTCAAAAAGACGAAAATGGAATTTATCTCTTTGTTGCATCTTCTGTGCAGACATTTCACCATATTGCGTTGCAGTCGCAGCAAAAGCAGCAACAACATGCACATTGTGGAAAATAAGCAACAAAATGTATTTGTATATGTGTGTGTTAGTGCGGCGAAGGCACAATACGAAATGGCAAGACGAAAAAAATTTAGCTGAAAAACTGTAACCAAAAACATCGGCGCTCGCGGTAAAGGCAGCAGCAACAACAACAACTATGCAAACGCGTGCACCATTAGAAATCAAAGCTGCTAGCGCTTAGCTTTAGTCAACACTTCAGTGCGCACACTCTACACTGCCATGTGTTGCAAGTATAGAAATGCAAGCGGTGCCTGCACGCCTGCACTGGCATAGTTGCGAGTACTTGCAGTGAATATCTGCGCTGCGCATGCGCACATTTCACTTTGCCTTCGGGATGAATGCCGGATGGCATTTCGCGATAAAGTCGCATTTACTTAAGTTGGAAATAAATTCTATGCTGCAGCAGTCAGCACGAGAAAAAACAAACAAAAACAACAACAACAACATACCATTTGAAGTTTCGAGCATGCGCTGTTAAAGTTATAGCGCGCTGCCCAAAAGACGTTGCCGGACAGCACTTGGAGCAGCGAGATAATAATGACAGTGGCGGTCAATGAGTGTCTGTTGGGAAAGAAATTGTTTGCTGGCTTCGAAAAAGCAAAAAGCAGCCAAAACACTGCACAGAAAAAATACAAAACAAAAAATATACAAAATAAACAAAAAACTCCATTGACGATCCAGACAAAAAGGTTGAGCCAAAAACTAAGCCAGTCTCAAAGTAAATATCAATGAAATGGTAGCACACTTGCCACCACTTCCTTGCCACTTTTCATGCCGAAACATTTGCTAAGTTCAACTCTGCGGTCCATAGCGTCGTCTGGGCCACAGATACCAAAACCAGTTTGTGGCAGAGTTCATAAGTTATTTTTCGCGTTTATTTTTATTATTTTTTGGTTATATTTTCTCATCGCACCACAGCAATGTTGGGTTTTTGTTGCCTTAAATGCCTGACTTGCTGCCGTCTGCAGTTTTTATTGTCTTCTGCGGCATTAAAAGTTCAGCGTTAACCACATAAAGTGTTTCTAACGAAATTTCAATAAACACGAGTATACTTTACCTGCGGATAAGCATATGTATGTATGTATACGGGGTTATGGAACATCTTGCTTAAAACACCTTTGAGTGAAGTTGTAGCTGCTTTAGGTTCATAGCAGTTTTTTTGTCTCTCTTGCTAGCTTGATGTTCTTTTCCTTTTCAGAGATTTAGTGTTTTCTGTATAAAAGGCACTTTAGCAAGTTAAACGATTTTGGGCGACAAGTCGTAGCTTCATTTCGGCAGTTTATACCAATCCGAAACACACAGGCAACGAATGGCCTTTTTCAAGCTCTCATCTAGTGTTGATTTTCTTGTACTGTTTTGAAAACTTCCAGAGCTAGAAAGTCTGCTTCGGTTCAAACTAGTATTGTTCTTCGCTTTCCTCTTTTGAAAATACTTTGTAGAGCGTTCATTTTGTCTTTCCGTATTCCAGACTCTTTATATTCATATAAAAAACGCGGTTCTAAAAGTACTTCGTCTGCAGAACCAAAAAAAAATTGAAAAATTGGCGATTTATTTCTTAATATAGGCTCCTTTTACTATGTATACTCGATCCAGCGTTGCTCAACCTTCTTTAAACTCTCCAAGAAACAAGTTTTCTGGAGTTTTGAAAATTAGGTCACCGTGACGGCGACAACTTTCGGTAATTGATGCGTGACTTTATCAAGTTTGGAAACAAAAGGAAGTTCAACGGGACCAGATCCAGGGTTTGTCCGGAAAGTAATAGGACTGAGTCGATTTAAAAAGATTTATTGAACCAATCGTTATAATTCTTTAAAAACTTTCAAAATAGGCTCCTTCTGCGTCGATGCAGCGCTGCCAGCGCGATTTCCAAGCATTGAAGGCGTCACGGAAGGCATTCTCCGGAATAGCCTCGAGAGCCGAGGTGCATGCTGTTTGGATCCCCTCCGTTGTCTCAAAAAGCTTGCCTTTCATCGGTCTCTTCAGGCAAGGAAACAAAAAAAGTTTGGGAGCCACATTTGGGCTGCGTTGGGATGCCACATATTCAAATTTTCTTGGCACACTTCCATTCGTCGCAATTTCTGTTCGTCAGTGAGCACTTTTGGGACCATCTTCGCGCACACCTACACACACTTAGTCGACGGTCTGAGTTCAAAACTGTGCGCACACGAGTCCCATTGTCGGTGTTTGTCGAAGTCGCAGGTCCCACAGCACGGTCTTCAACAGCGACCTCTTCCCGGCCCTCCAAAAAGGCCTGGTACCACCGAAACACACCATTTCTTGCCAAAGAAACATCTGGGTAAGCCTGCTTGATCAAACCCTTGTACGTGGTACGAGGCAGCAATTCGTTGACAAATTTGACTAATTTGGCTGTTTCTTCTGCAATTTGGCATCCAATCGGTCCAATAAATTTATGATATGCACATGAAACTTTGCGAATTCCAGAAATCGGTATCATCACCTAGTTGGCCAATAGAGTAGTCATCGCTTTCCTCGGACTAGGTACTAATGCTACTCCATATTTTGAATCGATAACGAAATGGCGCAAAAACTCCGTCGGATTGAGTTTAAACGGCGTCCAACACGGCTGTAAAGTCGTCTCACTTGCTGTCCAGTGTGACAAGTGTTTTTTAATCCGGGTATAATGAGAAATTACTTTTCTCTATTCGTATATCGAGTAGATGAACAATACTATCGTGGCAGAAACGTGTTTTTTTTTATTGTGAATCGCGTCTCTACTCTCACTATTGACTGCGAACTGAGCCGATGTAAGGTTTTCGTATCTTATCCTCGCCTAGGATTCCGGAAGCATACTTTCCATCTGTTGCAACAGGATCGACTTCTGCTTGGGACTGGTGCTTCGTTCCGACGGTTCATAGAACATTTTTTGTAATCTACGGTACTCGACGATGACGACTTTCCTTCAGAGGCCATAAGTTTACCTGGTCTATTGTCCAAGCAATCTCAAGTACATTGGTAGTTTCAGATCAGTCTGTATAGATCAGCCGACCAGCAGCACTTTCCGCATGTAGTTGGTATCAAAAAGGGTAAATATCAGTCATTATTTGATGGAACTTTTATTGGATTTCAACAACCCCGCATCTCGAAGTTTGATTGAGTTGCTCAAAGTTATGCTTTCTCCAATTTTCATAAAATTTATGATCAAAATGTTTCCAGTTTCGATGAATTGACATACTAAACTTGTCCACAAATCCATAAGCTATCTTTATAGGTCGGTCAATTTATAAATATATACTCGTATACATATGTATATTTATACCCTGAACAGGGTATATTAAGTTTGTCACGAAGTTTGTAACACCCAGAAGGAAGCGTCGGAGACCCTATAAAGTATATATATAAATGATCAGTTTGTCGAGCTGAGTCGATTTAGCCATGTCCGTCTGTCTGTCTGTATAGTTCGTATATATAGTCCTTCAGTTTTTAAGATATCGTTTTGAAATTTTGCAAACGTCATTTTCTCTTCAAGAAGCTGCTCATTTGTCGGAACTGACGATATCGGACCACTATAGCATATAGCTGCCATACAAACCGAACGATCGGAATCAAGGGCTTGTATGGAAAACTTTCACATTTCACAATGTATTTTCACAAAAGATGGCGCAGGTTATTTTCTAAGATAATAATGTATTCTCCGAAGAAATTGTTCAGATCGGTTAACTATAGCATATAGCTGCCATACAAACCGAACGATCGGAATCGGGCTTGTATGGAAAACTTTCGCATTTGACGGATTACTGCTTAAGGCAACAACATAATCTCCAAAAAAATTGTTCAGAACGAATTACTATAGCATATAGCTTCCATACAAACTGAACACATACTTACTAAAAGAAATGCATCTGTGACGGGTATATTAGCTTCGGTGCAGCCGAAGTTAACGTTTTTTCTACTACAACTACACCAAATGTCCGAGTTAAATGTTTAACAAATTCCGCCCACAAATCGTGAGCGCCAGCTATATGCTCTACCCAGTCCGCCTGCGCTCACCGTCAGCCACCAACAGCTGCAGTTGATCCGCTAAACAACCTAATGGGCAGCAACACCCGTTTGTCTATCTCTGAGTCCGTCTGTCCGTCGGCTGGCTTTCAGTGACTTTTTCTTACGTTAAATTAATGCTGACAATTATTTTCGCAACAAATAAACTCACGAACTAACAACATGCCACAAACAATGTAACGCACTCATGGAGAGGAAAAAAAAAAACGAAAACACCAGTAACGGCTAGAGAACAAAAACAAAATAGGAGAATAGTGCGGCTAGGGCAGGCACAGAAAATGTTGATGACTTTTGAACTGTTGTGAGGACAACGCGAAACATTGTTGCAACCGCCAGCCAGAAGGGATTATTAAAACGACAACTACAGAGGCATTCTATAATTTGTACATATGTACATACATACATATGTTGTGTATGAGTGCATGTATGTGTTGAGTATTTAAAAATCTGCTGTGTCAGCGTTGTTGCAACTGCTGCTGGTGGTGCTAGTGCCGGTGCTGGCACCTTGCCTCCAGCAGCCTTTCATCTTTGTGCAGCGACTCTTCTTTTGGCGGCACACAATCGCTCTTTATGGGCCGCGCAGTAAAACATAGAACAGTCTGTTTAACAGCAATGCGGTTGCCAGCGCGCTGCAAGAACACAGCAACATCATCTGCTGGCAATATCCGAGTCAGCATCTGTCTTTGGTTGCAACACACACATACAAACACACACTACATACATGCAGCATAAAGATCAATGACTCCCAACGCTCAACCACAGCCACATACAGCCACCAGCGTCCAAAGTCAAAGTGAGGCGTCCGCATCCGCAGGCACCGTTGTGTGTTGTTACTAAGCACAAGCTTGCAACGCGCTCTTTTTTTCCACTTTTGGACTTCTGCCATGCATGTACTCATAGTTGGCGGCGATTTTGTTAACGAACTTAACGGCAACGTTGGTGATGATGCGCAACGCTGATGGTGACGACAATGCTGCAACAACAACAAGCTGCCAATAGCTGCTGATTATATTTTGAAGTTGTTACCTCTAATTTTTCTGGTGTTTTATGGCTTATGTTGTCGAATCTCTTGTTCTTCGGTAGTTGCTGTAAGCGGGCTTGTAACTCTGTGCATCTACCCTTGTGTGTTAATGCAACAAAGTTTTGGTGATGCCCCATGTTTGCTTGTCTATTTGTTTGTTTACTTGTTGCACGTGTGCTTTTAAACTTTTCGAAGTATATATGTACATATATATGTAGTTCTGAATTAGTCGTATAAGAAATACTTGCAGAGTCCTCTAAAGGAAATAGTTGCAAACTCACTAGTATACTGCCTGAGATCCTTTGAAATCATTTGAAAAATTGAGATCGCAGTCTTCTGCAGCGACGTAAGAATCCATTCCAATAGCAGAACGGCGATACTAGCCATCTAACTGATTGTGTACTTAAGATTTGTATTGGAATATCCAATCTCATCAATGACTTCGAGGTACTTAATAATAACAATATTTTGGCTGGTTCGCCAGAGTGAAAGCACGGACAAGTACTTCGGTCTCACTGTAAGAAAAATGCGCAGAAATCGGAGATTCGCCATTTTCTTGCGGTTTTATACTGTCCGGAGTTTGCGTGAGCTTCAGCATCTGACCGGAAGATAGCTTTTAAAAGAAGACCTATGAATCATCGCTAACCTTCTTTTATGAATATCGCGGTTGTGCAAGATCACTGCTAAAATACCTTAAATCTCGTTGTTGTTGTTGTATCGACAGAATTCTTTCGAGTCCTTGAACGATTAAAAAATCTGGGTCCGTTCCGGTTATGTAGATTCGATTGTCGTGAGAACGGAGCCTCGTTCCTGGAGAATGGCGAAGATGGTAATAATCCGACTGTCGTGGGAACAGAGTCTCGTTCCTGGAGAACGGCGGAGATGGTGATCAAATTTCTGATGAGTTCAATACGCTTTATCGATATATGAGTTCCAACTGCAGGTCGTATGACTCCACAAAGGACTTGTTAAAGCACAGCTCTCACTACTTTCCCAAAGAACGATTTATCGCTATTGTGTTAACCGCATTTATTGTTCCAAAAAATTGTTAAATTCACTCATAATTAACTGGTAACTTCTACCCTAGGTATATGACTCGTTCTTGCAAGAATAAACGAAAATTCTTTGAGACATATTTTTTTGGTTCTTCGATTTGCGTTTCGTCAGTTTGCCAGCCCACTTAAGAGCCACTTCCTAAGAGCATGCCCGAATATAATATAAATTTTTTCTACAATATTCTCTCACATCCAAACTATTTCAAATCTGGTCGCAGAACTCTTCACAACTAACAAGCCCTTAGTTTGATTTATTGCAGGGTATGCTCAACAGAGATCTAGTAGCACTGATTCGTTGCTAACACAGTAGTTGATAGTGTTGTAGAAAAACAACAAGAAGTGTAAACAAATTTTTACTAATTGTAAGCTAGCAGAAAAAACAGTTTTACAAGAAGCTTCCAGTCTTAATAGCAACCTTCATGAGAGCTTATGTACATACATACTTACATAAATGCAGAGTTATACAGACACTTACAAATGACATTACAAATCTTGTTTAGGCAATAAAACATAGCAATCCGTGATTACCATCAGGTTTGATGTCTCACTTCTACAAAACATTTCGGTATTCTTAATAATATTGTGTTTGAGCTGCCTCAGAAGCGAACTCTAATTGAAATTTATTGGTTATGCTGAAAATATGTACTTATGTATTATTTTGTGTATTCTTTTATATTTATTTATTACGCGTTGCTTTGATTATTTTTTTGTTTTCTATATTATTTGGGATTGTACATCTTGGATTTCCATGGCATGTAGAAATCTCGAAAACTTTGAAATATTGTTTTTAGTTTTAGATATTGATCTAAAATTATGCACACGTTCTTTTCTTCCCAAGAAACTGTTCATGTGTCGAAACCGCAGCATATACTAGCTGCCATAAAAATTGAACGATCGTAATCAAGTCCTTGTATGGGAATCTTTTGTATTTGACGAGGTATCGTCATGAAATTTGCGTGGCTAACTTTCCAAAGCATCGTTATAATCACCGAAGAAATTGCTTAGATCATACCATTATAGCACATAACTGTCTTACAAACTGAATGATCGAAATCAAGTACTTGTATGAAAAGGTTTTGATACGAAATCTTTTTGCACGAAATTTGACATTTGGCGTTTGGCTAATAATATGACCAAAGCAATGCTATAATCTCTGAAGAAACTGAAAGAAAAAAAGATTGGACAATTTTGGCTGCCATACAAATGGCCGATCAAATTAAGTCCTTGTCTGTAAAATTTTTTTTTATGGCAAGTTATCTTCATGAAATTTGACTTCGATTTTTGTCAAAGGCTTAGCTCCTTAAAGTTTGTTGACCCCATACCGTCGTATACATTTAATTTGTTGCTATTAACGGGGTTTTCAATAGAAACGCTACAAAAGTAGAACGATAGGAACAGCAAACGCCGCCATATTTTTTCTCGCTATTTTGGCATTTCTCTTCAGTAAGGTTTACCATTTTATCATGGAAAGATATACGATCCAACAACGAGTCGAAATTATTAAAATTTACTACCGAAATTCGGAGTCAGTGGCCTCAATTTTGAATCCACAGGCACAGTACAAAATGTTCCCGTTACTGTGAGACAAAGAAGTGCCCGTAATGTCGAGAATATTGTTGTCGTTAGCGCATCAATTGAGGAACATCGAAATTAGTCTCTCACACGTCGTTCTCAAGCGTTGGGCATCTCTGCGACGTATTTGTGGCGAATTTTGCGAAAAGATCTTGACCTACATCCTTACAAAATCAAACTGGCGCAAGAACTGAAGCCGCTTGACCACTAGAATCGTCGTATGTTCGTGAATTAGGCTGAGCTACAACTTGAAAATGATCCGGATTTTCATCGGAAAATCATCTTTAGTAATAAGGCTCATTCTGGCTGAACGGCTTCGGTAATAAGTAAAATATGCGTTATTGGTTAGGCAGCAATCCACACGTACTCCCTGAGTCACCATTGCATCCCGAAAAAAATACGGTTTGTTGCGGTTTATGGGCCGGCGGCGTCATTGGGTCGTAGTTCTTCCGTGATGGTCAAGACCGGTACGTTACTGTGAATGGGAATCGCTACCGGTTAATGATAATAATGATATTTTGGTCCGAATTGGATTATATGGACTTGGACAATATGTGGCGCCACAAGCCGTAGACTGTCACACAGCGAATGTCACAATCGATTTATAGAAAACCGAGTTTGGTGAACGTGCTATCTCACGAAAAGGCCCAGTCAATTGTCGGCCTCGGTCATGCGTTTTGACGCCGTTAGATTATTTCCTGTGGGGCTACGTCAAGTCTATGGTCTATGCCAACAAGCCAGCGATGATTGATAAACATCGTAAGAGTATCGAAGGTAAAATTGCAGCAGTATCGGCCGACTTATGCTTGAAATCGTTGAAAATTGGGTTCAGCGTCTGGACTTCTGCAAGCGTGCCCGTGGTGGCCATGCAAAAGATATCAAGTTCCATATATAATGGCATCGAATGTACTTCCACAGGAATAAATAATTTCATTGATACTCCACACCTTTTTTGTTTGTTACTCTTATTGAAAAACCCGTTAGTAATCGTCCAGACCTTTTTCACATATTTATGTGTTTAAGTTTACATGATCACATAAAAGTTTGTACACCCTGTATCTTTAGTGTATAGCATATATAAATGTATACATGTAATTAATTAGCACCTAAATGTATCGGAAACACTAAGCAGCAACAAAAGGGAATAAGCACGAAGAAAAATCACTTCACATAGCATCTCTAGCATCAGCAACCAATTAACCGTGATTCTCTACGCTCTGCTCAATAATTGAAGTGCGAAACGGAATATTATTGTATTCACTATCTTTTATTTTTCTATGAATCTTTACCTGTTTAGTGCAATTCTCATATACTCAAATTGATTTACCTGCTGATGGAGTTCATCTTAAGAAGGCCAATCAACTTTGTGGCTTTCGATATATATAGTATATATGGATGGGTCCAGTGTCAGTTAAATATATAGTATATTTCTCTTCACCTTTTAGTTTTCTTTCTGGCTATTTAATAAGAACGAGATCGCTTATCTTATCGGCGTTCAACTGCAAGTGTCTGTAAACAATTGCTGGCGTTAAAAGTCATATGTGTATTTGTAGCTTAAGATAAATCCATAATGGTCATATCAAGATAAATCTAGCGCAGGAGCAATAAAAAAACTTAAGCTAAGCTATTTGTAAAATAAACACAATCGCCTGTTTGCACCGCCAAGTACAGAGACTCGACCTTGATCTTCCATTGTTTTATTAGTATGCATTCCAATGGGAGGTTTTATTTAAAGGTCACACCTAGTGTGAAATTAAAAACAAAAATCCATTATTTTCATATTTCGTTAGGTTACCTTTAAGATGATATACCAAAATTATATATCGATATCTTAAAAAGCTTTTGAGTTACAACTTTCTAAAATGTGGTCGCTCAGTTTAAACGGCTCCATTAGCTGATCTTCAAAGCGTACTTCTCAAAACTAAATTTTGCAAACTTACTTTAGTGAAGACTCGGAGACACATATGGTACGATCCGATCACTATCCGTTCATCAGGTAAAAACGACAAAAATTGTTTACAATTTTTTCCTTGGTCTTAAGCATTCTTACTGTCGTCGGAGATCGCGTTTAATTTGAAAAATATTAAATTTTTTCTTTAAAAAATTTACTTTGTATTCTTAAAATGTATATAAATATATCCTTATAATACAGTAATGTTCTTTAATTCTCAAAAATATAGACTGTCACACTATGTACCCCTTAAAATCTTATTCTACGTTCATACGTAGGTTGCTATATATATTTCTGGCCTAATAATGTAAATAGGCATATTTATCAACGAAAATGTTTTTTTTGTTTTTTTTTAATTTTTTTTTTTTTTTTTTTTTTTGTCGATTGCTGTTTCGTTTCGGGCTCATACGCATAGATCCATGATTCGTCACCTGTGACGATTTTATAAACGTCTTTTGAAGCACCGCGACCGTATTTTTTCCGCATTTCTTTACACCAATCCACACGAGCCTTCTTTTGAGCGATTGTCAAATTGTGCGGGATCCAACGAGAACAAACCTTTTTTACGGCCAGGTGTTCATGCAATATCGAATGTATGCTGGTGGGAGAAATGCGTAGGCATGCCTCTATCTGAAGGTATGTTACATGACGGTCTTGCATTATCAGTTCACGTACGGCATCGATGTTTTCTGGCACAACGGCTGTTTTTGGACGACCTTCACGGAATTCGTCTTTGATCGAGCGTCGGCCACGATTGAATTCGTTGTACCAGTTTTTCAC
The DNA here is from genome assembly GCF_024586455.1 of Bactrocera neohumeralis. Lineage (NCBI taxonomy): Eukaryota > Metazoa > Arthropoda > Insecta > Diptera > Tephritidae > Bactrocera > Bactrocera neohumeralis. The sequence continues at coordinate 56,881,846 of NC_065919.1, forward strand.
AGTGCTATAGGATGGTGCTTCATAGCCATACAAAGATTTTAGTTCATCGATGCACTCTTGTCGTGATAATCCACGTCGAAAGTTGTGAAAAATGATCGCACGAAAATGTTCACGAGTTAATTCCATTTTTTGGCCGAGATGAATTTTTTAATTCCCTGTAAATAAAACAATTCACGATTAAATGACAAAACGTTCTGAGTGATGTTATGCTAAAAATGTCAAACTTTCCAATGGAAATGTCAGATTGCACCTGGCAACACTTAGTGTTGCCCTAGGCCAGAATATATATAGCAGCCCTCGTATATCAACACGCTCTAGCTAACTTAGTTGGTCAATAACTTCTAACCAGACAGACCTTTTCCTTCAACAAAACGGTTAAATAAAAAAAGTTTGACTTGAAAATATTGATTTGAAAATCAAGACCCTTTCGTTCTTGAGAGAGCTGTCCAATTAATTTGATCCGAAATATATCAACGAATATTGGAACATAGTTTAGTTAAATAAAACGTGATTGAATTAAAAATAATAATTTGGAAATCAAGGAAATTGGATTCTTGAAAGAGCCGTCCAAAAAATTTGATCTGATACCAATCAATGATTGCTGGGAAATACATATATTTAGTGGATATATGCTAATGGAGTTCTAAAGTTAGAGTTTAAGGTTTTCTGTCTATACGAATCCAATAGTAATTGCTATTAGATCTCTCAAAAGCTTTTTATGAAGTGGCTTGAAGCGAAGATGAATTTGTTAATCGTCGAATCAAATTTTGTGCTTTGAACGTACTATGCTACCTAACTGGGCTCTAAAACGCTACGACAGGGCGGAAAACTTCGTCCAACTTTGAACAATTAAAAGATAGTAGTGATAAATTAACCAGCTTGATATCTGTCTGCAACGGAAATTTTATTTGGTTGCGTAGAGAGGTTATATCGAATTTACTCTCTTTTGAATGTCGAATGAACTTACATACATTTGGAAATATTATTCGAAAATTTGAAGTCGCTTCGGAAATTGTTTCGGGTGTGTTTTTGAGGATTTTTATCATAGTGAAATCGGCTTCAAAAACCTTAAACACGTTTTTCTCGAAACGGTGTTTACATCAAATTTCCGACTTGGCTTGGGAAGTCGCCATTTTGTCAAAAACCAAAATATTGATTAAACTTGTTGTAATAATATTCTTTTTTTCTTTTTTTGAACTTGAGCTAATTTTGGGCAGAAAACTTTTCTTCACACGAAAGATACGTTTTTCAGAGCCCCTATAGGAGATCGGCGACCGAACTAAGGAAATCCAAATTTTTTCAAATAAATTCTAACATTATGTATGTATATTTTGTTATTTAAGTTACTATCACTATTTTCGGGTTCACATTATTTTATAGAATCGCTTTTTATACCTGCCAGAGGGTATATTAAGTTTTCCACGAAGTTTGCAACATTTAGAAGAAAGCGTCGGAGAGCCTATAAAATATATATACATATGTACATATATGCATATCATACATGTAAATGATCAACATCAATCTGTCTTTACGTACGCGAACTAGTCCCTTAGTTCTGAAATTCTTCCCACGAGTACCGACTTTATCTTGAAAACAATGCGATTGCTTGGCGTACATAGTCTATGTATTTTCGGGGAGGACTTGTCAAAACCTGCTAAGACCAGCTATACATGATTCATTTTACAATCACAACTGACCTCTAGCTTTCTTAGCAGAAACCGAAGGCTGATAAGGTCCTCAGAGATAGTAATCTCGTCATAAGAATATAAAATATCTTTACTTCCCCTCATTAAAACAAATATTTTCGGGGTTATAAAATATGCTACTTTTGGAAAATTCTGATTTTAAAATTCCAAAATATTTCGACACAATCAAAGCTTGTTGGAAAAAAATCGACTTTACGGTCTATTTCGAATAAGAATTAATCGTACTTTTATATTTCCGCTGTAAATTGTGTATATGTTTATATGTACATATGTATATACCTACATCCATACAGATCCAAATGTTATTTATTAATTTAGTTGTTCTATAAAATCATTTATATTTATTGACGTCGTCAACATCCCACAGATGATCGCCATAACAGCAATGGCCATGAGCAGCACCCCAGTCACTGGTCAATTACATACATACACACATATATACATACAAACATCACAGAATAACCAGTTACCAGCAAAGTCCATCAGACGGTCAAGTGCCATGCAAGACACCATGAATTCAGTGCTAAATATGAAGCAGTACAAAAAATCTCCATCTCCATCTACATTCATACATATGTATGTATGTAAGTAATTGCATTCAAAACAGAGAAACCAACCGCTATTAAGTTGAGTACACATTAAAAGCCCACAAACATGAGAAAATAATAATTAAGCACGACGCTTGCAGGCGCAATGGCCCACACACGAAATAGTACACACATGCATACATATGTACATACAAATATATGTATATTTACACAGATGGAGTGCGACTCCAGTGATCGACACACTGATCTACAGTCGAGATTTCCAGTGGAGATTGTGCGCTCTAACTCACACTGAAATACATACAGACATACATACATACATACATGCCGCAACGGTAAATGAATGTGGCGCTATAAATATACGAAAACAAAAACTTTGCTCCAATGTGTGTTTGCAGGCCTAGTAAAACCCCCCACCATGACGAAATGCGCTCTGTCCAACTCCGGTTGGACTGGACATTGGTCAGCAGTCTGAGAGAAGACCTTCAGCTTACTTGTACCTCTGTACACCGCTGGCGTTCACAAACCGAGATTTAATTGTTTTTATTTTCAAAGCGTTGTTTTGGTTATGTTTCTACTGTGTTTTGGTACACTTCAAATGCCCAAAAGCCTCAAATAACCAAGTGTGGCGTATTGCAGTCATCATCGCAGCCACTCGACCCTCTCAAGCGTTTGCACTGGCTTCGGTAAAACAAAATTGAAAACTCGTTTTTTTCGCATAATGCTTCAGTTTATAGACACTTTCTGTAAAGTTGCTGAACTTTATTGCTTTTTTATTAATTTTTTTTTTTTTTTTTTTTTTTAAGATTTTTCAACCATCTCGTCAAATTCACACTTTTAAAATACTTTCCGAAATTGATTTCCTGATTCGCTTTGATTTATGCACACTCATAGTGACAGGTATACTTCTGTATGTGTGAGACCCGCACCTTCTCGGTAGACAGGCTCATATGACATGCTTTCTATTTGGATTTCGAATGTTTGCTTAGCCCTCTTTCAACTTTATGTTTTGGTTGTTGTTACGTTTTGTTTTTATTTTTATCGCTTTATATTGTTGTTGTGTTTCTGCGTAATTAACTCAGCATTTACTTCCAACATACCCAAGACTGTTTGTATTTATGCAGTGGGCTCGTCTGCTTTTCGCTCAAAGTGAGTGGTCTTGCGAGTTGTTCTTCTCCCTGTGAATTATGTGTCTGCATGCAGCGATAACAAACACTACCGAGAATGTTTCGAGTGTTTTAAATAGTATAATTACGCGTAAATTCACTACTTTATAATTAATTCTGTTTTGAGATTTTTTTCTTACATTTGAATTTTAAAGAGGAATGTGAAAGCTATTACCACTGACCTTTATTACTAAGAAGTTTTAGGGCCGTTTTCTAATTTGGCAAGTATTTATCGGTCAGTTCTGGTTAAATTAACCAAGATACCTTCTTTTGACAGATGGCTGCTAACCAGTCATTGAGAAAACTTCCCTGAATGGTTTAGCTAATAACACTTTTCAATTTTTCATTGTAAAGATTTGGTACATTTAATCATGTCATAAATTCTGTTACAAAGTTTACAATGCCTGAAGTGAGTACAAAGCTAATTTGTATACTACTGTGATCAAGATGAATTTTTAATTTATACTTCGCGTGTTTTTCGAATCGGTAAATTTTTTTTTTCTGTAAGTTGGTACTGTTAGTGACATCTATGCTAAATTTCACGTCAAAATATTCATTAGTATTTGAGATAGGCGTCGTTTTGTAAGGCTCTAAAAGTGAATTCTTCGAGTCTTATGTCTGAAATAATTGAACAAAGAAGTGCATTGGTTATTTGTGATGATTTCGCCACATTTTCAACTAATATCGTGCCGCAACCATCGCATTTGCCTGATTTACCTTCGTGTAACTTCCTAGCTATTCAGCAAATTCATCTGACCACTGCGCGGACACCGTATTTACTCAATTGAGGATATAAAAGCTGAATCGAAGAAGGCTCTGATGTCCTTCACGACAGAGGATTTTTTCAAGTGCTGTGATGGCTGGAAAATTCGTTGGCATTAGTGTATTGTAGCGGGAGAGGATTACTTTGAAAGAGATGAAATGGACAAAATTCACCTTTCAGTTTGATCACAGTAGAGGTAAACTGAATATCTCGAGAATGTTTTTTTTTACCCCTTTATTGATGTTTTTTCCCAAATGTTTATAGCTGGTGACAGATAGAGAAGTGTTCTTCCTCGCGTGGTTCCAACACATTCAGTTATAAAAACTGCTAGCGAACGCTTGCGTAGAAATCCCCTTCTTAGTCGAATTTTTCAACAAGTAATCATTTGGTACCAGGCCCCGGTAATAAGGCCGATGCATAACAACCTATTTACAATCAAGCTCCCGGAGGTTTCAGCGAGTTATTATCGATGTGTGTGTCCTATTGTCCAAGCTGGCCACTTCTGGGTGATTACTTCCTTTGGACGGCTCAATTGTTGGCGGTACAGTTCCAAATCCAACTCAAGAGTTTGGTTGTAGGAGACCACCAACAGCATAGCAAAACCTTCCTGACCGTCAATCCTGACTGTTTTCATTTGACGTTGTCACGTCTGACTTACTTTTAATCAGCAGTAACCATTTGCTTTAAAAGTGGACTGATTTTGTTGCAAAGAAGGCATTTTGGTGCATGAAGTTTTTGTCGAGAGGCACTTTTATATCGAAATTCATTCTGTGTGCAGAGTTATTTAAATGGTTTCAAGCGGTTTTTGTTGCAATATTTAGCTCCTGGGCAATGGAAAAAGTGCTACTTCATGGTCGTACTCGACGATTTCCATATTTTTGACTATTGGCTTTAAAGAGCATTGTGCGTCTTCGACATCAATTGAAAGAAGATCTGTAAAATATGGCATATTTTCTCTTAACTTTTTCATTGACAACAGCACTTTTTTTGTATTTTCCTAAATAGCTATAGTAAGCTTTTTGTTACATAGTTTTATTATTATATTCTTTTCATCATCGAAAAAATCGCAGGTCTTACTTAGAATCTTGGTCAAATATCTTGAAGATGTTGCTTAAATAAATACTATATTTGTACAGTTCGAAACTAGGTTAGAAATCTTCGTTGGTTTCGAGAGACGTACCGAAACTTCTTCCAAAAAACTATTTGAAGTTTGACAAAGTCTCCCTTGCCGTCTGATGGTTGGTCTTATGCACCCAGTGAAAGAAAGCGAAAATGATGTCATTTAGCGGGTTTTTGCCCGCCTGGAGTACTTTCACATTTTGTTACGGAATTCATTGGATTCATGGTATTATTGATTTCACCTTTAAAATGATAGTGTCAAGAGTTTTAACGTGTCTTTATAGTAGATAAAATTGCGCTTATCATAGTTCAGACCAAAGCTTAAGACCCAGATCTTTGAAATATCTTTAATATCTTTAGCCGAATTTCAGGAATACATGTTGATGTGATCCTCAAATCGAGTATATTCCGTTCAAAGCTCTTTCACACTGAAATTTCTATTTGATTTGCAAAATCGTACTCAAGGCTACAACGCGACGATTGCCAATGAGTTTCAAACACTCTAAAGTTCTTAGTTAATGGATCGCATTAAATTCTATGTCGTAATAAAAAATCGTGGCATTGAAATGCGCAACTGTAAATGCTTACAGCAAGCATCGACCAAAAATTGCTCATACATTGCGCAGCAATTATTGTAATACCGAATAATAAATCAATTGGTTTGGCTCTAGTTCACCTAAAGAATTTTTATTAGTGCGATGTGTTAGTTATGTGGGAAAGAGCGTGCTGAAGCAGAACCGAGCCAAGAATTAATTAATAATATTGCAGCAACACCTTTTTTACTAAACGCCATTACGTGTTTGCTTGCATGTGTGTTGGCATGTGTAGCAATAAGTTTGGAATTTTGCGCATATTTCGTTATGATCGTTATTCAAACAAACACACAAACCAACAAAAAAAAAAAAAACAAAACAACTCAATCACTCATTGTTTTTAATAATAAAACAAAGCGCAAATGGAAATCACTTAGTATGATATCATCGTAACAATATAAATAATACAATAATAATTTAATTCAAGAAAATAATTGAATACTGTGAAATGGTTGTAAATCATTCTCAAGTCATTGGTAATTGTTTGAAGAATTTATAAATATTCAGAGGTTGTTTGAAAGAACCACGATCAAGAGAGAGACCTTAGGTGATAGCTATGTAAAGGCATGATTAAAACAAGAAAAGACGTTAACTTCGGCTGCACGGAAGCTAATATACCCTTCACAGATTACATTGGTGCCTTAGAAAATAATTTATACCAAATTTCGTAAATATATCTTGTCAAATGCAAAAGTTTTCCATACAAGAACTTTTTTCCGATCGTTCAGTTTGTGTGCCAGCTATATGCTATAGTTAACCGATCTGACCAATTTCTTCGGAGATTACATTGTTGCCTTAGAAAATAACTATACCAAATTTCGTGAAGATACATTGTCAAATGTGAAAGTTTTCCATACAAAAACTTGATTCCGATCGTTCAGTTTATATGGCAGCTATATGTTATAGTGGTCCGATATCGGCCGTTCCGACAAATGGGCAGCTTCTTGAAGAGAAAATGACGTAGGCAAAATTTCAAAAGGATATCTTAAAAACTGAGGGACTAGTTCGTATATATACAGACAGACGGACGGACAGACGGACATGGCTAAATCGACTCAGCTCAACATACTGATCATTTATATATGTATATACTTTATAGGGTCTCCGACGCTTCCTTCTGAGTGTTACAAACTTCGTGACAAACTTAATATACCCTGTTCAGGGTATAATTATGATGAGCCTAGTTTCACACGGTATATGCTATAACAAACATATGTGATTAGTACAATAGCTATGGTGCAGCCGAAGTTTACGTTTTTTCTTAGGTTTTGCATACATTCGTCTTTATTTTGAACGTCATCCTCCCTCACCCCTTCAGTCATCCGACGTCTCACTCGTACTCCAATGAGGTCTTCATTATCGATCAATTGACTATGCGGAAATTCGCAGCTCACTGCACGCGGCCCCATAGTCGCCAACAGCAATTGTCCACGCTCACTCGGTTGCGTAGCGCATATTTAGACATTTGGGGCACCGCATTTTCCGCAACAAATTATTGACCACAAAATGTTTGTGCACAATTTTCATTTTATTTTTTTCCAACAACCACAATTACAGCTTGCTATCTACACATACACACCCATCGACTCGCGTTCACGCTGCTCACGACGACGCTCCTACTCAACTGCTCGTCACCGCACCAAACCATCCACCATCCGGTTTCGGTGTGATAATGTTATTCTAATGTGTTTGAATTTAATTGCCGATCGGCTTGATCGCCTTCGCGATGGCTTCTAGCGTGTTTCCTTGCTGGCGAGTCTTTCGAAATTAATTGAATTAAGTTGTTGATTGAAGCGTGCAGCACACGCTTCGCCTTGCACAGTTATTGGTATGGTTGTAAGTGGGCTCACTGCGAGTATATACTTACATACATATGTATGTATATACTCGTGTGCTTGTGGCACGTTGTTTCATAAGTTTGTAAATGAAGTGGTGGCCGTTGCCCGGTGCTCGATCGCTCTACGCCTCATTCGTTTGAGCATTTCATTGCATTCGTTGGCAATCTTGTAAACTTTTTTGTTTAATTTTTTTCTTTTGTGTTTTATTTAGTTTGCTTCTTAGGCTTTTAGTTTTTATTTTTAACTGTAAGTTTCTGTGCTGCAACGCTTGTTTATTTGGCTTTTGTTTTTCTTGTTGTAAATGGTGTGCTGTTAACCTGCCGAATAAGTTTTGGATTGTGAAAGGCGCGCGTTTGTATAAACATCGGTTGGAAACTTGCTTAGAAAGTGTAAATTTGTTTATAGTACCTGATCGTATATATATGTTTGTATATTTGGTAAAACACTATTTGTTTATAAATTGTTGCTGTTTGTATGCGGAGTAAAATGTAGAATTTTATTGCCATAGGCAGTGGCACAGTATGATTTGAAACTATTGCGGCATATTGGGATTAAAAAAATATCAAACTGTTTAATTCGATTCGAATGTCTATAGTTTTGTTTGTTGTGTCCAAAACATTTGTTGCTCAAAATTATTGATAAATAATAGACAAAGACAGTAGAAATTAAAGTGTACCAGTGTTCAAATTTTTATCATACTATTTTAGAAAACAAAATTTTCATTTTTATTAATTTTAATTTTTACCATTTTGTTTCCAAATCATGAAAACATGTTAACTTCAGCTGCACCGATGCTATAATACCCACCACAGGTGCTTTTGTTCTAGCTTATCTTGATTTTGATCGATCAGCTTAAATGACAGCTATGTACATACATATGTATATGCTATAGTAGTCCGATCTGAACAATATGTTAGTAAATTGTAGCGATGCATTAGCTAATAATCTAAGTCAAATTTCGTGAAGATATCTTTTCAAATAAAAAAGTTTCATACAAGGACTTAAATTGGATCGGTCAGTTTGTACGGCAGCTATATGATACTGTTGTCCGTTATATTCAGTTCACCTAAAGTGACTCAGCTCGCCATGCTGATTATTTATATATATACATATCGCTCATTTGCTGCAAGACCGGCATAAGTCAAAAAAATCGATTTGCCAGAAAACGCGTTAAAAGTTTTCAACTGACTCCAACCTTACACGGAAAACAGGAATCATATTCTCTTCTCAAGCGGAGCATATAAGAGGTATTCATATGAATTTTTCACTCAACATGAAGTATGATATAACGAACAATTCTGCATCATTAACTCAAAAATCACGTTTTTTGATTTATGCCGGTCTTGCAGCAAATGAGCGATATGTACATACATAACGTACTATTATGAGCAAAAAATCGTCCGACTACGATTGTTTCACACAAAAATTTTGTGATTTTGGAACCAAGCGTGCTTTCACCCAAATAATCCTTGAAAATGGTTTTCACTGATCCTTTCGATATTCCAACGATGCCAGTAAGATCTTTGACTGGTGGTCGTCAGATTGGAAGTTCAAACACGACAATTTTCTTTATTTTATTGATGGCCCTTAACCAAACGTGCGTTCGTCGTCAACGCGTTCTCAACCCTTTTTGAATCATTTTTACAATCAGAAACACTTTCACCCCAGCTCGAAAATGACATACTTCCGATATTCTCAATGCCAGAAGGCGTGAAAGTTTTTAAGAGACTCAAATGAAAGGTCAATCGCACTTCCGGACAAGACATCGCAGTCCAGATTGAAGTGTCAACATTTGACAACGCCCTGACTCACATGCTTTTGCTTTCTTGTGAGCAGCTAACCAAGGCCGGCGTCCCAACGCTTTCGCAGCCGCCCAAAGTCCAGATGTGGGCGACCCGAACTTTTTTGTTTTGTCTCCTTTCAGATGACAGAAGGGATCCAAGCAGCATGCACCCCAGTTCAATAAATTTTATTAAATCAAAATCATTGATCAAGAAAGCACCAATCATTTCATCATGTCTTTATACGTTACTTTATTCTCTAAACTTCTATTTCCTATCTTTAAGAAAATTTTTAGCTTTCACTGAAGAAATATATTGGAGTCTACTGCATACTCAACAATTTCATCAACTTATGCATCACTACTATAGATTATTTCAAAAAATTTATTGTTAATCATTGACTGCAACCTCACATCTAATTCATTCTGTGTAAGGCGGCAATTCATCATCCCTATTTGGTATACCCTCGTTTCTATACTCTGCACTATCCAAGCTTTCACTTAGCTGACGCTGGCCCGCTCGCCCCGGCTTGAACTCTTGGCCGCCTAATGTGATGCTGGGTGGTACCTTTTTGCCTCGAAATTTAACGGCATCAAACGCTGGTGGCGGCGTCTTGTGTTCCGGTGAGTTATCACGCTTTGATGTGCTCGTATGCCAAACAGCGATACGTTTCTTTGATTTCTTTTTCGGCAGCAATTGTTTGATGGACGTACCAGAGGCGGGTTTCACTTTTGTGATTTCGCTGAAGCGTTGCATTGTACTGTATTTTCGTCGATAGTAGATTATTTCCAATACCAAAGTGACCATGGCCAAGCCCAAGCCAAAGAGTGTGGCGATAAAAACACCACCCAAACTTTCCAGTGATATGCCTTCTTGCTCTTCATTCACCGAACAGGCTTTAATGCGCGACATATTCCAATATTTCGCTTTAAGATCCTCGAAGAAGCGATCCTTTTGCAGTTCCAACAACGCATAGCTTAGTTCGTCCTGCGAATTATTGTGAATTTTTCTTTGAAAATAGTTTTATTAGCGCTGTTTCTAGTGAACACTTACCGCGAAATGTGAGCCTTGTTGTATTGCAATTGCATAGGGTTGCTCCGCGAATACTTCGCCAACTTCGGTCAGATTACAGTTGCGCGTCAATTCGTATTTGATTTCGGACGAATCGTGTATGAAGGCAAAGTCGGCATTTTCATGTTCGTTAACCTTGCGGAAGCCTTCTTTAGCATTCCTTACCGGTTCGGAACCATTTATCGCCAGTAATATTGTACCATATTGTTCCTTGATGGGATAATCCCAAATTCTAAAGAAAAAGATTGGGTATGCAATAAAAGTAGCCATAGCGTTGAGAAATATCTAGGAGATTCAAACAAGCTTGCTCGCGCAATTTCTTATTTTCTTTCAAATACTATGATTTGTACAGAAGTTATTCTGGTTGAACTTTAAAAACTGTCCAACCCTCAAGAGGCTCTATTAAATTAACATTTTTACCTGTATCTTTGAAAATCTTCCGTCACGTTCAATGTCAACTCTTTCCACATGCGGTACAGCGTATCCTCAGCAAACTTCATGTTAATGAAATATTGATGTGTGCCCGAGCCTTCAACGACTGTATAATTGATTCTGGACTGACGTGCCAACTGTTCCAAAGATTGTACCGGGGTCTGCATGCGTTCCACCGTCAGAAAAGCCGCTAGGTTAGCTGTGAAAGTGGCCAACATCAAAACTACAAACAGCCAATAAGCAGCGACCATTATACGTCCAGAGACGGCTTTTGGTGCTTCACCACCACCCTGCGGCGTAAACGAGGTCAAGGCGAACCAGAAACTCTCGCGCAACGTGAATTCGCTGAAAACAATATACGAATTTTTAGGTTAGGTATGGAATTCCAATAGTTTTCACTCACCGACAAGGATACTGATAGGCCGCACGATTATTTCTATAGCTGTATGGTGAATACTTATCAAGCAACCAAATCATAAGTGCGCTACCCACCAACGCCGCAATAATGCTAAACCACACTTCCACCCGCAGCACAGTCATGAATTTGAAAAGTGATGTCTGTCGCACCGGTTTACGCATTACAATGGAAATGCCAGTTTGCTCAAAATACGGCGCTATGTAGTCAATAACTTCCTCACGTTCGGAGTACATTTTCAGCGCGGTAACAGCAAAGTCCGTCTCACCAGTAACCAGATCGCCCACAATGCCATCCCAGACATCGTTAACAACATCGCGACGACCAAACTCACCGGTAGCCGGTGGCACCAGCATGTAGCCGAAATTTAAACGCTCCGACAGCTTTTGTATAGAGTCAATGCAGAAACCCTCCCAAATCGGGTTGCCAAAAGAGTCGAGTATTAGTTCATCAGTTTTCGGATCACGTTTCATGTAATTCCATGGTATGGCCTGCAAGCAGTAATGGAAATACATAATTGTCTACCAATTTCGCTGTAAGGAATGTGGAACGTAGATACCTCCACAGTACCTATGCGAAAAAATCTTCGCGGCGGACTGATGGTCTCATTTATTTTGCGCAGATTATCATTTTGCCAAATAGCCAACTCGGTCACAGCATCGTGTTCGCTCGAGTAGAGATTTATATTGATCGTCGGTGTATAAGTGAGGCGTGGCACGTGATCGAATTCGTCGTCGGGAAAAGTGACATCGGTTGTAAAGTCCAAAAACTCACTCATCGGAAATTGTTCGAAAATATCAAAATTCGCTGTTCCGTTCTCAATGGGGCTTGTGGCATTGCATTCCATTACAAAAGACGGCAACCAATACAAATTGGCTTGTTTCAGTTCGATTAAGCCGCGTAAGATTTCCAAAATCATTGCGCGCTGAAACTGTACCGGAATTATAAACTAAATATTTTCCTAAGCATATAAAACGAGTTCAATGAATTTACCGAGAAGCCACTGAGGCAATATGTGTCCTTCATCCTTAGTGCCCTGCATAGTGTCTTCGGATTGATTGTGAATTTCGTCGCATAATCCACTTGCTTCTTAAATTTAAAGACACGATCTCGTGGATCCAAATAAACGAAATGCCATTCCCGTGGTCGTTCAAAGAAGTTGGCCTTTGAAATCTAAACGTGAGAAATATATAAATTTTAGAAAAATAAGTAATCCTCTTTAGACTTACCCTATCAAAAATGCTGTTCATTGCTGTGCCGTCCGCAAATATTGCATAACACGAAGGCATAGGTCGGATTTTTCGTAGGCGCTTTATAAAATCTTGTTTATTATCAAATGCATTCATTATCAAACTGCGGAAGGGATAACCCTCGACGACTTGTATTATAGCTTCCTCAGTGTCCTAAATGTTAGAAAATTGTTTTTTGTTTTTTTTTTATAAATAACCTTTCTGAATATGCGTAAAAGCTGTGAAAACATACCCTAGCATTCTGAAAGATCATAATACATTCGTGTCCCGACTTTTGCAACACAAATTGTGAAAACATTTTAAAATAAGGTGCCAACATACGATCCACTCGTAGGAAAGGTATTTGATATGTTCTAAGTAGATCCAATCCTTCACGCCATATGTGGTAGGTAAAGTCGATAACTACCGATACGCCGTCCGTTGCGAGGTGTTCACAAACTGCATGAAATAGAGTTCAGCGGATAATTGCAATAAAAAGTGTTGGTTGGATTCTTAACAAATCTTTAAATTTCTAATATTTTTTTTTTTAATTTTATACAGGCTACAATTTTGCCTCTGAGTTGAAGCGTATATTTTGTAGTTTAGTTGTCTAGAACTTGATTGGATTAAAAATTTGGGTTATTCGTAATTTTAGGTATGGTAACACTGCATGAATGCAGATTGAAAATAGGAACAATTTACGATCTGTGTTTTTCATTTTTTAATTCTAACAGGCTCAAATTTTTGTCGTATATTTTCACAAGTTTATATCCGAAGCTGGTCGGAAAGTTATGGACTCTTTGGCTTTGTGGTGGAATAGCTTTCAATTTATTTTCACATTTCAGAAGACAAAGCGCCGTAGTGATTGCATTGACCTAATATATTCCCGCATAAATTTCAGGAAACTGCCATTCAGTTCTTCAATTGACAGGATAAATATTTGTATCCGATCCGGTTACGTAGATTCGTAGGTGGGAACGACATCAAAAGCTTCGTAGCCTTTTTATGTCATTTTGCCAAAAATTATCTATATTTTGGCCGCAGTTTCACATGCCTCGATAAGTCCGTTCCACGAATAAGCTTCATATTTAAGGAAGCCCAATTTAATAATTAGACTATAATACAAATCTTTCGTAAATTTTCAGGCTTCTTAAGATACATATACAAGAATTCTAAGTGTAAATTGTGGCTGCAGGACATTTTCTAGAGGAATTAGCTAGACTAGCCTAGTTTACACTATACCGCGACTATTGAAGAGGCTTTGAAATAAAGAAGGCTCTAAACGGCAGTATACTTCGGACTTAACCGCAATAAGTAGAAACGTTTCGATTAAAAAAATGTCACTTTGCGCATCATTGATTAAACAATTTTTTAAGGGGCATGCCGAAATTTCGATATCTGAAATAATTTTTGAGTTACAGCCTTCTAAAATGTAGCCGCTCAGTTCAATCAGCTCAATTTGTCGTTTTTCACGAAATAGCATCCTTTGAATTCGCTGCAGTGATAACTCGAAGACAAACGATCCGATCTTCCTGTTCTGTACAATTCTACATACAATGATCTATCGGTTTTTTGACCAAACCAAATTTTTGGGAGACCGAAAATTACGTAAATTTAATAAAAAAAAATCAACTTAAAAAAAAAAAGTCGTCATTTCGTCCATTTTTGATTTTTTTGGTGATCATAGGTCATTGCACGGAGAATATGTATATCTGGTTCGCGGAGAATTTTTTAGTTTCAAGTTTTATCCACGCAGAAGCTCGGAATCACTGCACCTTTTTTAAGTGCCATCGGAGATTTCATATAACTAAAAAACTATTTATTTCTTCGTCGCGCCCAGCAAGCTCCGGAATTGTTCAGAGAGCTGGACTTTTGTGACCATATGTGATATAGGAGGGGACACAATAGACCTCAATTAATTTCTATTTATGTATTTGATATTTTTTCTTGAAACATGTATAAGTATACCCACGAAATTGCAAATCAATCGATACATCAGTTTTTTTTTTTTTAATTCCCAAAAATCTATCTTTTTCTAGGCTGTCACACTAGGTGTGCCTTTTAAGTCTTACTTCGATGCAATGAACTTAAGTCCACGTACGTTTTTCCATATTCTTTTCCTCTTTCTTTCTACCAACATTCGTTATAACCACGACATAATACTGTATCTTCGTCTCCAATTGCAAAGCTTCAATTTCTTTCACCGTACTTGCGACATCCAACTCGATGTCCGCCTGTAGTGGGTCAATCCAAAATGCTGAAGAAACAAAATTCGACATAAGACACTCATTTTACTCAAATTCACAAAAACAAAGCATTTGCTGATATTTCGTACCGATTTTCAATTCGTTTGCGCAAACATAACCGAAAGTGAACAAAATCACAAGATTTTGTAGAAGCCACATTATGCCACAATTTCGAAACGTCCATTCACGGTGTGTTTGAAAAAACAACTGTTATGTGTGGCTTGTGCCATAACTGTGTCATATGCAATTCTTTAGCTTTGAGGAAATATAGCTTCAAAATTGCACCGGCTGACAAGTCAAGGCTGATGTATAAATTGCATAATAATTTCGAGCAATTTGCATTGATTTGTGCACACACACCCACACGTGACACTTCTCAATTATTTAAAGTCCTGACCAACTGAAGTGTGTTGCAAGCGAAACGGAAGATTGCAACGGAATTAGTGAGTAGCTTCGCAATGTGCGCTATTGATATATCCGTATAACAAGATGCTATGTAGATGTGTGACTGCGTGTGTAGAGTTATGAAAATTGCGCGCATAAAAATAAACCAATTATCGACATAAGCACGATTTTTGCGTCTGTTTTTAAATATAAAATCGATTTATTGGAACAATAATTATCTAAATTATTTAAGGATCAGACTTCAGACATGAAAAAATCGAATAAAACAAGAAAATATCGCTTATCGTAAAATCTTATATGAAGAAGTGTAAGATTAGACTTTCTTCAGTCAGCTGTGGAACTTTTTATTAATCAATACTCAACTGTTGCAATGTATTGAGCTCAAGTTTGATTATCTGAAACGCCGTTTTCGAAAGCTCGTTACTTTTTCAAAGTTAATTTCGAAGAGAAAAGTCTAGATGTGCTCGAAAGTTCTTTAATTTTTTTGAAATTAATTTCGAAGAGCAAAGTCTGGAGTAACTGGTAAAAGTGCTTGATCAATTTTGACCCGGAATAAAATTTAAAAAATTTCATAAGAAAAGTCTAGATTAATTGATAAAAGCGCTGATCAAATTTGACCCGGAATAGAAAAACATTATCTGAAAAGCCATTTTGGAAAGTTCCTTATTTGTTCGTAGTTAATTTCGAAGAGAAAAGTCTAGATATGTTCGAAAGTTCTTTCATTTTTTTCGAAATTAATTTCAAAGTGAGAAATCTAGAGTAACACGCCTGATCAAATTTGACCCAGAATAAGAAAAAGCAAACTACATTTTCACGTATTTTACTAATACAAATCTTTTTTATCGCTTTCAAAATACAAGCATGCCAAAGCTTAAACAAGTTTGTCATACACTTCTTATAAGGCTCGACTAGAATGACCTTCAGTGAAGTGGTTCAGCAAATCTTGTTTCGTGTTTTTTTTTATTGTTCGACGTCGTATTGCAAAATATTCAGGTCTTTTGGTGCGAGTCTAGGCCTCCGGCAGAGACACTGAAATTGTACACTACTTCGTTTGCATTATTTTCAAGCTAAATCACTGCATCGCGGAATCTCCTTCTGGCAGGAGATTTGTGTGTCAGGCGAAACCGTTGAAAAATTGCGGCAGTGAGCACTATCACCGATAGATTATTGTTAAGAAGGTTGAATATTAGGCGGAATCTTCAGGTGGAACTCATTCACTCCAATAGCGACTATACCGGCTTTGAGCTCGCTGCCTATGCGCTCAGAACTAGTCAAGCAGTGCATGACCTCGTTAGCAATGGCATCAAAATTCCTCACTATTAGATTTGACCATTGCCGAAAACTGCACAGCCGATGAGCTTGCTTTTACCCTAATTTCTTGCGATAGAAAGCGAGTCAGTTTTTTTATATTCTCTTGCGCTCTAGCGCTGGAACCCAAAACGCCCAGAGTGAACCAGAAGAGGTCCCTGGCACTATTAGTCGAATTTTTTTTTCATGGTAAAATCACCAGACATCGTAAAGAAAATCGCAAACAAACTGCATTTGACACGTGGATATTAAATTTAGGATACTCATAAAAAAGCTTGTAGCAATCTAGGTTATTTACTCGAGCTTTAGGGTCGCCTGACGACGCCTTTTGTTATTGTTATTTTCTTCTGTAGCTTATACGTTACTCTTTTAAGAGAAATATTAAAAAGGAAATGACCCATAGTATTGAAAATATGTATCATTTATGACAACTTTTTGATTCCAAAGAAAGCAATTTAAAACCCTTGTGAGAATAATGGTTAATAAAAGCGCTGAAGCAACCCTGAAAAAGCAATGAAAGTAGCTCCTATTTGTAAAGCACTGTTACCCATAAAATAAAACTTTATAGCACCGATAAGAATGAGATTTTTCTAATGAGTTTACGATTTTTTGTTTACCCCTGTATTAGGATTTCGTCACGTTTCTAAAAGTAGGGTCTGTTGGGCAGCATACTACAGGCATGTGTGTTTATTTCTATTTAAATTAGCCCAATTTGTTCGAAGTTTGATTTCATGCGCCTCCGCTAAGCGCACAAAATACAACTAAAACCTCCAAATCTGTTTGTTCTCATGCATGATGGTCTCATTTATTTTATGATCACTGATTTGTATTCGCCTTTTCAATGCCACTTAAATATTTTATGGCCTTTGCGAGTGCCACACACTCGCACATCGCTGCATTTGTCATTCTAACGGTGCGCGCACGTTTGTGTGCCAGCGTTCTAAAGTTTACTATATATTTTTTAGTTTTTGTGCCTATTCGTCTGTTTTAATTACATTTCATTTACAATCAACTGATATCACCTCGCCGCAGTTTGGCGCCTCCAACCATGCGCTCAGCAATATTTCAATTCGATTTGCCCTGATTTCCGCTGCCTCCAACAGTATACGCGTTGTTTTAAATTCTATTGAACAATTTCATAAATGTCTTTTTTATTATTGCTACGAGCACTTTAATCACATTTAATTACATCAGCAGCATTATTTAGCGCTGCAGTAATGAATAGAATTCAGTTGTAATTTGTAATGTCATTTGAGTGGCGTTGTTCAGTGATTTCATAAACGCCGAGAAAAATGCTTGTCGGCTTGAAATTATTTATATGCATAACTACATATCTAACTATATGTATGTATGTATGTATAGTATACTCACACACTTGACGATTCTCTGCTCATGTGTAAACAGTCTTTTTATTTATAGGGAACGTATGGCGGACCTTTAAAGTACCGTTGTAGCTGGGGAGTGGCCTTAAAAGCGTGTAGAATAAGTTATAAAAATCACCTTTCATTAAAGCTTTTAACTGCTTTGCAAATTGAGTAATTAAATAAAATAAATACCTCACTTTTTCAGCGGCCTGTCTTAGGCAACGCGTGGCTCTACACTTTAAAAAATGTCTCTATAAAAGTAACAGGCGTTTGTATGCATATTCATGAATTCTGTAAATGCATTATTAGTCAGTTCTCTTATGTATTTTTATTCTAAGCCAATCATGCTAAATAATTGTTATATTACTTTAATGTATTTATGCCAATTTATTATTATTTTTTATATTTTAATGAGCTAAAATATAGAAAAATTGATTAATAGTCATTCAAGGTTTCTTTGCTGTACAGTTTAGTTACAGAATTCTAGTGTTGTAGACTGTTTGGATATTGGAATGGCAAGGTCACCATTTAGTGAGATTTTAATTTTACCAAATACTGATATTATTATAAAGTCTTAAAGCTTTCAGTTTTATAGTTTGTACTACATATTACTAAAGAGATGGTATCAATAAATGTCTCTGCATATGAATCAATAACCTCAGATGATGGAATCTTTCTCTCAAACTCCACAAAGTCGCTTTGGCAGCATATGAACCAGGAACCTCAGATAGGACGAGAACATTGCCTGAAAGCGGTCAGAACTGCACTTTGAAACTTGTCGCATTTGGAGTGATAATAATCCAAAAGCCATTATTGAGACGCCATTATATCCTCAAAAAGTCAATGCTACAAGGTGCGTTCCAAAGTAAACAGGACTTTTTGAATCTAGTGCCCCCTGGTGGCGCCATCTATATGTCGACTGGTGCGTTAGAATCTGCTATCTTTATCGATTGTCCAGTGAGAATTTCATGACATCGATTGGAAGTGAAGTTATTGCGTTTTAAGTGTCAGTATGTTTGTGTTATCGGTGCGAAATTGAGCTTCGAACAAAGTGCCAACATTAAATTTTGTTTTAAAATTGGTACAACTTTTATCGAAACGTTTCAATTGATGAAACAAGTTTATAACGATGATTGCCTATCCCGTAGCAGAGTGCACGAGTGGTTTCAACGTTTTCAAAGTGGTCGTGAGGACATAAATGACGATCAACATGTGGGCCAATCAAAATCCGTGATCACCGGAAATTCCATCGAAACTGTACATGAATTCATCAAAAATCAGCGGAAATCATCATGGAAATGGAATTGAACATCTCCAAAACATCGATTTATCACATTTTGACCGACCATTTTGCTTACGAAAGGGTTGTGCACGCTTTGTTCCGCACAAATTGACTGACGACCAAAAATTGCTCAGAATCCAACGACGCTTGTGACCGATTATTTGACCAAAAATCATATTTTAACCATTAACCACTCCATGCAAAAAGCTGTATTGAAGCAGAAGGGGAGACTATTTTGAATAAAATAAATTGATTTTGCCAAAAAACCCATTTGTTCTGTTTTTTTTTTTAAGCCCTGTTTTCTTTGTAACGCAGTTTGTATATGCCACAACGTAATGAACGCTGTAGCGCCATCACTAATGACTTTTTCGTTTCTGAATTGAAGGATTTTTATGTGGAAGACCTTTGGTTCCAACAAGACGCCATATAGCCAACGAAACAATCATTTTATTGAAGATATTTCTGATGAGCTCATTATCTCGCGACGTGAGTCTGTGACGTGGCATCCAAGATCATGCGATTTAACACCGCTGGCTTATTTTTTGTGGTGTTATGTGAAGTCTTTTATCTATTCAAACGCCTTGGAAGAGAATATTCGGCACGTTTTTGCTGCAAAAAGGAATCTTTCGAGCCAGCCGCGGCGATTACTTGCCCGAAATCATTTTAAAACATAATGATCAACCCTTATCTTTATAAATACGCTAAATTTTTGGCCATCACATATTAAATTATATGCGTTAAAAAACACGCTTTAAGTTGCATCTACATAACTGGAAATGGACCCGGGCTTACATCCGGGGAAAGTTGCCCCCATAACACGAACAATGCATTTTATTAGCTCATTAGCATTCCTCGTATATTATGAGCTGTTTAGTGTAATTTACAGCTTGATCATTTACGTGGAGTAATGTTTCTGATTGCTTTTGATTCATATATTATTTTTTAAAGTGACTCATGCAACGTTTACTGGGGCTAACCCGTAACTAATGCTGTAGTACGCTGCACTTAGATCGTAACGAATAATGCAAAATACCTTTGTGTAATTTGAAAAGAAGCCACGTTCTTTTATTATTTGATTTAATATTCAAATAAGTTGCTTACAAAGACCTAGAATATGAGCAATCTCTTCGATTGCTCCAAAATAGATTGCACTCTCGACGATTGCCTCATCGTTGTCGCTAAATTTCTTTCTAGCGATTGGTCTCTTGAGGTTTGAGAACTAAAAAAAGTCGCTGAGAACTGGGAGTACATTGAATGTGTAAGCAAATCGAACCCAGTTCATGAAATTAGTTCTGATGGTATCCGCTCACGAAATCCACTAAATTTATGATATAGAATTTTGTATGCAAGCTTTAATATATTCTGTAGTCGTGAGCTAGTTAGTCGGTTTTAAATAAATTTATTAATTTCAGATTTTCCAACTTTTGCCAATCTTTTTAAATATGTTGAAAGAGTTTTGGAGAACTTGATGTTCCTTTTCATGACTAAACATTAAAAGTAACGTTTTGCCAAGTCTTACCAAATTGTTTTAAAAATACAATCTATTTTTAACAGTTTTACTCTAAGAGAAGTAATTTTAGAGAACTTCTTCTTTACTGGCGTAGACACCGGTTATAGCCGAGTTAAATCTCTTTCAAAGCTGTTAGTTCCTTTTCATTAGGGACGTTTTTTTACGTGGCGAGTCGCAAACCCAACACACAACCCTAAAGAGGGATGGTTGGTTCGCCTTCTAATTTTAGCTCGCCTTCAAGCGGATGTTTTTTTGGCTACCCAGAGGATACTTGGTCTAAAACCGGAAGTCGTAAGTTGCTTTTAAGCCATAAGTAAAAAAATCGTTTCTGACCTACTACGTTAGATAAATAGTTGTGGATGCACCACGAGCTAAGATCTATTGTGCCTTACATTACAACAGATATGACCTTTTAGTGATTGGCATATGGCAATGTGCTACGTGATGTTGATTGTCACATTTTGGTTAGTTATACCTCACATTCATAAAATAAAGTGATTTCTTAACAAATCGTTTTGGAGTATTAAAAAATTTGGGCTTTTTCGGTCTAAATTCTTTTCCAGTGTGATAATTCCACTTCTTAATTTGTATTTTTCGGACTATGTCGATTCGTGAATTTTTGTCAAAAATTTTTTCCGTTTCCACAAACAATATTTTGAAGCTCTTGCGTTTTATTTTTTCTATAAAGAACACACTCTATCTGTGTGCATCAATTAATTTAGCCTTCATATTTTCATTTTTACGCCTTTATTGATTTATACTATAGTACATACTTATACATATGTATATGTAAAATTTGAGAATGATTGTTTTGCTTTGCAGTAATTTTAAGCATGACTAAATGTTTTTCAAAAAGTTTACTATTTTTAATTGCGGTTCATATGCATCGCATTTATGTACATATGTACATTAGGGTGTCCGTTAATTCACAAGTTTTTCTTTGCAGTCTCAGTTCAGAAATTTTTAAAGTTTGAAAAGTGAACTTTCTGAATATGTGATGGTTATTTTTGAGAAACGAAAATTAGTTGGTGAAATTTTAGTTTGAATGAAAAAACGAAAATTCCTATATTAAATGTACGGGAACCTAAAAAAAATAGCGACCCCTTAGAGTTAAGCTACAGCGCCTGGTTTGAGGGAGGATTTTTTGTTTGTCAATCACTAACATTTGAGGAGGTAAGAGTTGGAAAAAAAATTAAAAATTTTTTTTGAAGCACCCTAATGTACAAACATACACATGTATGCGCGTCAAAAAATTTATTGAATTCAATTAGTGTCCACCAATTGTGGGTGTTCATGGCAATGCCTTTTAGAAATCGATGATGGTAAGTGTTTATAACTGAAAATTTAACTGGGGTCACGCTGGTCAATTTATAATGTTGAAGGTGAGTTCAACAAGTTCATTGGACAGTGCAAAAGATGGAATTTGAGCGAAAAATTACAAAAAGAGCAAACTGATATGAATTGCTGTGTAAAACACCTCAAAAATATTTCTTTGATAAAATTAAAAATATTAATTTTTTGTTATAAATATATGTATTTGAATTCAAATCGCAAAAAGTCGGAATATTTTTAATTTAATATTATAGGTACATATGTATATCAGAATGTCACCGCAGTGCTATTTATATGTATGTATGTACATATAGTACTTATATGCGATATTTACTTGTAAATTACTTCATTAATTTGCTCAACACACTAGACTAATAAAAATCTTTTTTGTTCTCTTTTTCTGCTTGCAGGTAAATGCTCGTTTGCACTTTGAAATTTAATCGACCCAGTGCCGTTACTTTTATGTTATTGCCATTTACGTATGCATGTAAGTGTAATTCCCAATCAAATAACAACTTTTGAATAAGTAAAACCACGTATAAGCATATACTCCGCTACAAATATATACATATTATTTACATATAATTTATATAAGTACTTATGTGATTGCTTCACCGTTATGCGAACCACTCAACGAAAATGTTACACTTGCACTTAAGATTCTGGGTGTGCAGAGTTCTTTCATATACCCAGTTACAAATAACGAACATGTTTCTTTTGTTGTTTTTGTTGTTGCCTTTACCTTTGTGACGCTAAAAGTGATCGTGCTGGCCAAATACATAAAATGCAAATGAGCAAATTTCTATTCGAAATTTCAACTTGTTGCGCCAAATTAATCTGATACAGTTGTTGCTGTTGTTATTTCTGTTTTTTAGTGGCAACCGCAAAATAAATGAGTTCAGCAGCGTCATTTTGCTGATTGCAGAATTGAGAGTTCTTATTGTGAGTTTTATATGTACCTGCTATGTTGTCATTGTTTGTGTGGCGTCTGCTGCTTTGTGTTGCGCAGAGTGTAAATAAAAGCAAGCGCTGCTAATTTGTTTGTTGTGTCGGGTTCACACTTTGCCAAATAAATTAACAATTGATATAGGCGAGGAGTGGGACTCATAATTTCATTTATAAACATTAATAATAATTAGAAAAATTACGATTATAGTTATTTCCATTGGGTCCTCTTAAAGTCAATGCAATTTGATCGAGGTTAAACCAAATCTATAAATATAGCGATATAGCTGTATTTATGTTAAATTACCATTCTTCTATTTGTTGCCGAGTTATTGCATGTCGAAAGTTGTTAAAAACTCTCTCGAATTTTTGCAATTTTATTTTATTTTTTGGCCAAGATGAAACTTTTTAAGATTAAAGTTACGAGTCGCCACTTTGGAACAATAGTAGCCAAATTCCGAAATACTGTGATCAATGTTAAGTAGTAAAGATTTCTAAATAATTTTTTAAATAAACATAAATTGGATCAAAGTCACAGCATTTATTAAAAGAAAATACCTTCTGGTTGTCTGACTCATACGTTTAATGTTTTTACATATCCACTCAATATTAAAAGGGCTACATACATACATACGTACCTTGTAGGAAATTCCACTTTTTCAAACTTGAGCACATAAAGGCTGATCCATTTCAAAGTTCCCTACTTTTTTAAAAAAATCACAGAAATTTCAAATTTAATCGGGAATGTTTATTATTATTCGAAATAACATTCCTTGGTATTTATTTTTTGAAGATTACCTCTTTCAAACGTTGTTTCGCGGCTGCCTCTCAGATGGTCCATCCGTTGAGTCCAATTTTCGATGACACGTTCGAGCATTTCGACTAGTAACTGGCGAATGATACGCAAGATATTTTGACCCAGGTACTGAATCGAAGCTGGATTGTCCGCATGGACTTTAGACTTTACATATCCCCACTGGAAAAAATCTAACTGAGTGCCCAGGCGACCGGCCGAAAACCTGAATTTATCTGCCCACCGAAGTGTTAATTCTTGTTAAATTCTTTGATTGATGCGATGTGTGGGAAGTGACATAATTTTGTTGAAACCAAATGTCGCCTAAATCACGAGCTTCAAGCATCAAATAGTCAGTTATCATGGCTCGATAAGGGTCGCCACTGATGTTTACGTTCTCACCGTCATCAGTTTCGAAGAAATATTGACCGATCAAAAAACGCACCAAGCCGTTGTTTTTCTGGATGAAATGGCAGCTCTTGAATCTCTTCAGGTTGCCCTTCGTCCCAAAATTTTGCTTGTTTACATACCAATGGAGCCAGAAATGAGTCTCATCGCTGAACAAAATTTTACTTGAAATCGTCGGGTCTTCCTCAAACTTTTCAAGAGTCCATAGAGCTAAGCGTTGTCGCTTGGGAAGGTCGAATGGCTTCAGTTCTTGCAAAAGCTGTATTTTGTACGCTTTTAATTTAAGATCTCGGCGTAAAATGCGCCAAGTCAATACATACGTCAGTCCGAGTTGCTGCGAAAGGCACCGAATCGACTCTCTTCGGTCATCATGTAGACTCCCATCTACAGCTGCTATATTTTCTTCACGGCGTGCTGGACGTGGACTATTTGGTCGAATATTCTCCAATCATGAATGCTGGGTCTCAAGATGGGAGATGTGATGCGAATAGTAGCCGATTATGTTGACCATAAATTGAGCGAAGCGCTCGCAACACATTTTTACAGAACGTGAATTTTCGTAATAAAGTTGAACAATTTGTAAACGCTGTTCAGGCGTAAGTTTTTCCACGATGAAATGCCAAGCAAAACCGAACAAAAACAGCAAGACAACTTGACACGACTCACGTGATCTGTCTAAACAAGGCTATTGAAAAAGTACCTTTACTTGGATACCGTTATTAAATTGCATGATCAAGAATGAAATTGATTGAGGAAATAAAGTATTATTATTACTATTCAAACAGGCCTCATGAGATTTGTTTTTCCAAAGCTCTGATATTTTTTCGCCTTTGATTTCTTATTTTATTTTATTTTGTGTGAAACTAGTATCTCATTCCAAAAATAGTTTTTACTCTATATTTCGCTTTTTCGTTTTATATTTGAATTCAATCGGCATAGTGAGTGACTAGTTCTCTCTGCAGGGTAGACAAACTTCGTAGCTGACAGCAATGATATTGATATAGTGAAACCGGATTCGAAATTTGGCAATACGCAATAGTTGTATCAAACTTTTTTGGACAATGCGCACTTTGTAAACATTTTTATTCATTATTTTGGTTTAGTTTTTTGGCTATTAAAAGCTTTCCGCTTAACTCTTTTTAATACTTGTCAACTAAATTGAAATGTTAGTGCGTACAATTCAATGTCAATCAATGTCGCCAACAAATGGAGTTGCCTAAATTAGATGCTTGTTTGCATGATTTCATTTATTTTATTCAATACTGTGATATTTTATGAAATATATAAGGTGGTTCTAAGTAAAATTTTTTTTTTAGGATGTTTCTTTGCGCGTTTTTAACCCCCGATTATATCTTCTAAAATATTATTATGGTTAAGTTAAGCGATTTCGTTTTGAACTCGACAAAATAAATAATTCGGCTGTAGACTTTTTAAGTCCCGCACAAATTTTGCTGATGAAAACTTTCTTGAGAGAAACGTTATGTTTCGACATGTTGCGTGAAACGAACTTTGAATGAATAATGAGGATTGCACCGCGACCTTAGTTCTATTATGTCCCTAATGAATAGATATATATGGTAAATCTAATTCAAAAATTAGCCATAGTATGTCTGTCCAAGGCCGACATTAATCATTTTCTGGTGGAGCTTGGAATTATCAACAATTTCGTTAGTCTGTTATATAAATTTAAGGAAAACTATTAGATGAGCAGAACATTTTTAAAATAGTAAAAAAGAGAGAAATTCATTGTAGCCTGAAAAAAATATATAGTAAAAATAAAAGACCCAGAACTTATCCTTTGGAATTTTTCACATGAATTTTAAGGTTATACGTAGATTGCTATATATATTTCTGGCCTAATAATGTAAATAGGCATACTTATCAACGAAACTGGTTTCTTTTTTTTTTATTTTTTATTTTTATTTTTGTCGATTGCTGTTTTGTTTCGGGCTCATACGCATAGATCCATGATTCGTCACCTGTGACGATCTTATAAACGTCTTTTGAAGCACCGCGATCGTATTTTTTCAACATTTTTTTACACAAATCCACACGAGACTTTTTTTGAGCAACGAGAGAACAAACCTGTTTTGCGGCCAGGTGTTCATGCAATATCGAATGTATGCTGGTGGGAGAAATGCATAGGCATGCCTCTATCTGAAGGTATGTTACATGACGGTCTTGCATTATCAGTTCACGTACGGCATCGATGTTTTCTGGCACAACGGCTGTTTTTGGACGACCTTCACGGAATTCGTCTTTGAGCGAGCGTCGGCCACGATTGAATTCGTTGTACCAGTTTTTCACAGTGCTATAGGATGGTGCTTCATAGCCATACAAAGATTTTAGTTCATCGATGCGCTCTTGTCGTGATAATCCACGTCGAAAGTTGTGAAAAATGATCGCACGAAAATGTTCACGAGTTAATTCCATTTTTTGGCCGAGATGAATTTTTTAAACCCCTGTAAATAAAACAATTCACGGTTAAATGACAAAACGTTCTGAGTGATGTTATGCTAAAAAATGTCAAACTTTCCAATGGAAATGTCAGATTGCACCTGGCAACACTTAGTGTTGCCCTAGGCCAGAATATATGTATATGGCAGCCCTCGTATAACTTTTTTTTTATAGGATTCGTAGTTTGGCGGATATCGAGAAAAAGCGGTTTTAACCATTAAAAATTCAACCATACCTCTCTCCTTCCTCTGCACGATCGAGAATCTCTCGTAAATTCTTTTTCCATTAATTTCCGTTATTTTATCCTTCGCGTTCGATAGGTTTCATACTTCCTTGTTTTGTTTTTCTATCAAAAATAATCTATCCTGAACTATATAATAAGTTTGTCACGAAGTTTGTAACACCCAGAAGGAAGCGTCGGAGATCCTATAAAGTATATACATATATAAATAATCAGTATGTTGAGCTGAATCGATTTAGCCATGTCCGTCTGCCTGTCTGTCTGTCTGTCTGTCTGTCCGTCTGAACTAGTCCTTCAGTTTTTAAGATATCGTTTTGAAATTTTGCAAACATTATTTTCTCTTCAAGAAGCTGCTCATTTGTCAGAACGGCCGATATCAGACCACTATAACATATAGCTGCCATAGAAACTGAACGATCGGAATCAAGTTCTTGTATGGAAAGCTTTCACATTTGACAATGTATCTTCACAATAGTTGGCACAGGTTATTTTTTAGGGCAAACGTTAACGTTTTTTTCTTGTTTTTTTATTGAAAACATATAATTTGGTGCGGAAAGCAGCATTTCTACACCAAGGAGAGGAGCGCATCATAATCGCGCATGCGTAAGAGGATATGTTTGCATGGCAGGTCCTGCCAGTCTATTTGTACAGATGGTATTGTTGTTCGATTCGCTGCTGCTCTCTAATGCTTAGTGAAACGATGGCAGTTTTTACTTCGTTCAAATATACTTAGTTTTCAACTTTGCAAAAATCCAAGTAAAAACAGTGAGATTTTCGATCAAGTCTGATAGACGATTTTTGGATTTTCGCAAATTATTTGAACACTTAATAATTATTCACCAAATAGCACAGTTTAGAAGCGGAGAACATTTTATAAACTATGACGTTTTGTTTTTCTATGTTTTATTCTCTAAAATGCACCACTGTGCATGTGACTAGTCATACAAGGTACCATTTAAAGGCAGTGTTTCTTTACGGGTTGTTGGTGTTGTCGTATCGGGCGTAGGTGTTGGCTTTAACTTCGCTTTCGGTTTCTTAATGACCGCCGTTTGTGGAGCGGCAGCGACACGCTTAAACAGTTTACTGCCGCTAACGCGCGGCGCTTAAAATGCGATAAACATACATACATAACAGCCATTCTATGCCCATATAAATGCCTACACTGTACTTGCTAGTCATATGTAGCTCCTTATATGTTTATACTGCTATATTTACCAGCAAATCGTGCGAAGCAGTGGTGTGTGGCATTAGCTGTTGACCGTTTTGTCGTCTGCAACAAATTCTGCTGAAATTAATCTGCATCGCATGCGGCAGCTTAGCGCGGCATGTAATTAAAAGCGCATTTTTTTCGCCAAGTCACTTGCAACATTCAAAGTATAACGGATATATATTACACGTAATGGTGTACAATAACAATTACAATCAAAAACAGCAACAACAACAATCAACGGTATGATTATTTGCCAAAAGCGCCGCAAACCTGTTGCCACAAAATGCCATTGAGACGGTGCAAAGCCAATTGAAATCAAAAGCCAGCAACAACAACAATAATAAATTGTGTGTGATTTTTTAGTGGTTTAACAGCTGTGTTTATGTTGCAGCTTGCAACATCACTTCAAGCATCACTTGTGGCATATAGAGATGTGTTATTTTTATGTCATTTTTATTTTATAGTTTGGCTTTCCTGTTGCTTAAGTTGGTTTTCGCTTTTTCTGCGTTGTTGCTTTTTATACCCTGAACAGGTTGTATTAAGTGTGTGACACCCAGAAGAAAACGTCATGACGAGCTGAGTCGCTTTATCTATGTCCGTCATAAACGAACTTCTTCTTCTTCTTCTTTATTGACGTAGACACCGCTTAAGCGATTATAGCCAAGTTTACAACAGGGCGCCAGTCGTTCTTCCTTTTCATTGCTTGGCGTCATTTAAAGACTTCAAGTATAACCAGATCCTTCTCCACCTGGTCTTTCCAACGAAGTGAAGGTCTTCCTTCTCCTCTCCTTTCCTCGGCGGGTACTTCGTCGAAGAATTTCAGAGCTGAAGTGTTTTCATCCATTTGGACGTCATTTCCTAGTCAGCGTAGCCGTTGTCTCTTAGTTCGCTGAACTATGTCAATGTCGTCGTATACCTCGTACAGCTTATCGTTCCATCGACTGCGGTATTCGCCCTTGTCAATGCGCAAAAGACCATAAATCTTCTGCAGAGCCTTTCTCTCGAGAATTCGTAACGTCGATTCAACAGGTGTTGTCATCGTCAATGCCTCTGCGCCATAGTAGGACGGGGATGATGTGTGTCTTGTAGAGTTTGGTCTTTGCTTGTCAAGAGAGGACTTTATTTCTCAATTGCCTACTCAGTCCGAAGTGGCACCAATTGGTAAGAGTTATTCAGTGTTGGATTTCGAGGCTGTCGTTGTTGTTGGTGTTAATGCTGGTTCCAAGATAGACGAAATTATCTACGACTTCGAAGTTATGACTGTCAACATTGAAGTGGGAGTCAAGTTGCGAGTGCGACCATTGTTTGTTTGATGATGGGAGATATTTCATCTTTCCCTCGTTCACGTTCTTTGTCCAATCTGAAGAAAGCAGAACTATAGACGAACTAGTTCTTCAGTATTTGAGATATCAATCTGAAATTTTACACACATCCTTTTCTTCCCAAAAAGCTGCTCATTTGCCATACAAACTGAATCTCCAATGAAAGTATTCAGATCGAGCTTCTAGAGAAAATAACTGTCAAACTTAAGGATTGAAAGCAAGGTCCTGTGAAGGGTATTATGGCCTCGATGCAACCGAACGTTTATTTCTCGTTTTTTCTACTATTTTTAATAGTGGCACATTAAAATCCTCTAAATCATTGCGCTTTTGACAATTATTGCACCTGACGACATGTTTCGCTGTTTACAACTTCCATCTCTATATCAGTGTGTGTGTATACACATATAAAGGTGCAGAGGTGTATCGGAGTTTGTTCATCCATGTTGAAGCCTATGGTGTGCTCGCATGCCTGTCACTCTACTCACACTTTAACTCACGTCTCAACTCTCAGCATTCCTGTCTGTGACTGTCTATTTGTTTGTTATGTTTCTTCATCCGTCTGTTTGTCCATCTGTCTGTCAGATCTGTTGCAACATGCTTGCGCGACTTCGTATTTAAAGTTTAACTCTTCTTAGCCGCTTTTTGGCGCAACTCGTGAACGCATACACGCATTTATTTATTGTTGTTTTGTATGTATGTATGTATTTGCGTTTGTGTATGTTTGCGCTTGCGCTTGCGCGGCGTTTCACAAAAGGAAAAGTTGTCAATAACATTTATTTTTCTTTTGGCATAATTACGGTATCATTTGTCCGCAAGTTTTAAATGTTTGCGTGAATTTATTGCCGCAATTGTGCTTTAGCGGCGATCGACGAGGCTCTTAAAATGTTTACAATTCTTTGAAAGTGAAAAGTAAGAGTTATCGTGCAGGAAAAGTAATTTCATCGTTTTGCAATCATTTTATGGAAATTTAACTGTCAAGTTGTTATTTTGTTATTGCACGGACTCATAAAAGACTAAGCTTTCATGAATTTCAAGTATTCGAAACCAATAAATTCATCAACAATAATTAAATATTGTCCCCGGCACGACTTCATATAGGCCATTCCGTTTATATCTAAGCAAAGAATGTCGTCAGCATGCCGCAAATATATATTGAGAAATGCTTTATATGATAATGATACCAAAGATTCAGACTCAGAACAGAAAATGGTGGAATTCGCCTTTCGAAAAGGCATACAATTTTAAAAAGAGTTCATATGAAATTCCGTTTTTAGATCATTCCCCATTTAATGGATTCCAAAACTTCATTTTTCATTTCAAATCCGTTATTTATGTGTATGTATTAGAGTCCTGGTATTTGACTAATCGATCAACCGTTTCAACCGGATGCGGCATTATTCGAATAAGAATAAAAATTAAAAACAAGCAAAAACAAGAAAAACTTTAACTTGGGCTACACCGAAGCTAATATACCCTTCACAGGTGCATTTTTTTTAGTAACTATGTGTTCAGTTTGTATGGAAGCTATATGCTATAGTAAGCCGATCTGAAACAATTTTTTCGCAGATTATATTGTTGCCTTAGAAAATAACCTGTGCCAAATTTCGTGAAGATACCACGTCAAATGTGAAAGTTTTCCATACAAGAACTTGATTCCGATCGTTCAGTTTATATGGCAGCTATATGTTATAGTGGTCCGATATCGGCAGTTCCGACAAATGAGTAGCTTCAAGAAGAGAAAATGACGTTTGTAAAAAAAAAAAACGATGTCTTAAAAACTGAGGGACTAGTTCGTATATATACAGACAGACGGACAGACAGACGGACATGGCTAAAACGACTCAGTTCGAGATACTGATCATTTATATATATACTTTATAGGGTTTCTGACGATTCCTTCTGGGTGTTACAAACTTCGTGACAAACTTAATATACCCTGTTCAGGGTATAATAAAAGCAGAGCAGACCAACTATTCGTAACATTATCAACAGATATGATATTCATACGAACGGTTACAAACCGGATATTCAAATAATCGGTTTTCAGGTTATTCGAATAATTTTAAGTGCTCTAATATATATGTATATCAAATTTTGAACGTATTTTTCTCAAAAATATTTCTTAGAATC
The DNA here is from genome assembly GCF_024586455.1 of Bactrocera neohumeralis. NCBI lineage: Eukaryota > Metazoa > Arthropoda > Insecta > Diptera > Tephritidae > Bactrocera > Bactrocera neohumeralis. The sequence goes on from NC_065919.1 coordinate 56,913,460, forward strand.
ATTTCTAATCTAATAATTTTCTAATCAAGAAATATGAAAACATTTAGAAAGTTTTGTGATTTATTGCGACAGTCTAATTAGTAGTACGTAATGAACAGTAATTCCATAGTAACCAAGTAGTATTTTTTTTTTTTGAAATATTAATTTTTTGTTTCTTTTTCAATATTACGTAATTCAGCAGAGTCCCTTAAACAATTCGAAATTTAGTAAATCCAGAAATCGATTAGTTTAGGTTAGGTTGAATGGCTGATATAGAGAGCAGGTGGACTGCGATATGTAGCCCTTTATGAAGCCATAGAAAAGAAGAAATCCTGTGTTCGAACTTATAAAATATAATAGCAAAACGCTTAGTAGCCAATACACATTTGCACCGGCGTTTAATATCCATTCCCGCCAGAGTTCGGTTTGGCTACTCCATGCTCCAAGTGATCCGGTATAAAGTCAAGTGCATGAGTGTTTAGACACGTGTTCTTTTAGGAAAAAAATCGATCACTTTCTGAAAAATAAAAAGCTTTTGATCGCTACTGATTCGGAAAAGTAATTATACTCCGTTGATTAACATGAGGATTGTTGATTTTTCGTGGTGGATTACTGAAATCATTGCTAATCCGAGCTGAATACATTATGTATATTGAATAGTTAAGTTGTATTTATGTAATCTTTTCGATGGATGTTACATGGAATAAAAATCTCACCTCAAATATGATCTAATACAATAAAAAAAGAAGACATTTTTTTTACGATTCATGTCATGTTAAAATAAAATATTAGCACAATGTCGGTCAAATGGCCAGCACGGCCCTGTTTGCATATTCCACTCGTTTACGTGAATTTTCATTAACCCGCTGCATCACTACGGCTATAGTCCGCTGAATGTTGTCTTCAAGCTTCTCGAACGTTGCTGGTTGATTGGCGTAAACTCTGATTTAACATATCTCCAGAGAAAATAATATAGAGACCACAATCCGCACCAAACGGTAAATTTTTGGGAATACAATTGCGTTTCCTAAAACAAATGAGGTTTTGACTCAGCGCAATGGCGACAATTTTGTTTGTCGACGAAGCGCTTAAGTCATAAATGGATCTCAACTGAGAAGTTGATTTTTCGTTGAATGTGAAATTGTAATTTTAGTTTATTTCCAAGCGTTGTACCAACATAAAACGTGACATGATGGAAAATTAAATCTTACTGACCACACTGACAAACTGTAACTGGTCATTTTGATTGTGAGAAATCTTTATTGTACCATAAGATCTTTGAAAATTGCTTCATGTTCAATGTCAAAATTGGACTTGGACTTCGGTTTCTCAATTGATACATTCTGCATGTCCGAAGCGTCTATTTGGATTTCTGAAAGAAGAAAAATCACAGGTGAACTGTTTGTGAGGCAAGCAAATAGATGTCATAATTATGTAGTCATGTTTTTGGACAAGGGCGATAATATGAGAAAAGATTTCGTATAAGTAGCAACTAAGGCAATCTAATTTACTAATTCTATTCAGGTTGGAAGCTTAAATACATTATCGCCAGTCAAAAAGTCTCATATCTACCTATCTGCTCTACAATTTAATGTGTCTATGTGTCGAAAAATAATTTGAAGGCATTCTGAATTAATATTCTCGTTCAGATCTATTAAGCCTTGAAAGCACTTTCCTAGAAGTATTAGCATCCCATTTCGAAAACTTAAAAAGAGGATCTGGGATCTTTAAAACTTTTGTGAATCAGAAAATCAGGTTACATTTTCGGTATGAATATAATTTTTTCTATACGAAAACTTGTTCTCATTTCGGCCAAAAGCTCAATGTAAAAATAATATTGAATTGCTATCATAAAGCTTATTATCGCACTATAACTCACACATTCACCAAACTATCGCTCGCGTTCTGCATCAAAGACACCGTCGAACACTTGTTCTGGCTAAATGACTCTTTAATTGCTCCTTTTGAGTGAGCGCTCCATATAATCACCTAATAAAGTAGCGCAAGCACACAAGCTCTTCCATCAAAATAGAAGACGAAAGCGATTCGACAAAGTGAAAGTGGCGAAGTACTGACAAACATACATACATATATACAGAAGTTTATATGTATGTGAGTATTTCTATATTTTGGGCCCGTTAGCAGCGTGTAACTGCCAGTTGTTGTGTGAATTATCGTTACGCTTTGCATACTTATCACATTATAAGTAAAGTTATTAAATATTCGACCCAATTTTTATGAGTGCTTACCAAAAACAACAACGACAACAAAGAATCCCTACTTACCTAGGATGATGAGTGCTGGTCAAGTGACACGGAGCAGTGAAAATATCAGCCTAATATATGAAAATTCGATGAGCCACTTGTGGATTTCAAAATCATATTGAAGCAGCCACTCAACCGTCTCTACAATAACAATAACAATAAGTGTATAAAATAAAAATTTTAACACGAAAAAACTCTTAAGAAAATAACGTTGCACTTTTCGGTGCTTCAAACCAGCACGAGATGCAATTTCGGAGATATATTTACGCACTTATTGTGCATACACAAATACTTATGTATATACATATGTGTGTGTGCACTGTAGGCCGACACATGTTGTAAGCATTTAATAAAGTATTTCATTCACACGTTTATGTTGTTGTTGCTTATCTGCTTGCCGCTGGTGCCGAAGCAATGTGCTGCTTCTTCATAGTGAAATCGAAATCAGTGTTTCATATAAAAAAATGTTTTCGATTTTTTTTCTTAAGTATTTGCATGTGAAACACACAAACATATGTATATACATCTGTATATAGTCTATGTGGGTTTTGAAAATTAGATCAGAATTCGTGTGAATTAGGTAAGTAGGCGAAAATTACACAATTGTTTTTTTTTTATAATATACATACAAACACACAAATATGTATATAGTATTTTTACATATGTTCATTTATTGTTTCACATTTTTATGTATTCGTATTCAGTACTTCCTTTGTACTGATGTAGACCCTTCATTCGTTGCCCGTTAGTATGTGTTTGTGTACATATTTTGTAGTAATTACATTTTCTTTGGGTCAAGAGGCCACTTATTTTATTGTTTTGTGAAATACTAATATTTTATTTTAATGTCAGTTGAGCATTGGTCAACAGATTAGACTCCCCTGTGAAAAATGTTTTCATTTTTTATTTATTTTAGAGCATTACAAGTGTTTTTATATTGAGAAATAGCACAGCTATTCGAAAACGCTAATACATACACACATGGTCAAAATAATAAGTACATACACCCGTGTAACATTCAATGACTAATAAATTCTTTTTTATCCATGTTTAAAGAGAAATAATATCATATTTCATTTCATATATGGCTTAAATAACAAAAATAAAGATATTTGTAATATGTAATAGTTGAAATAGGTACTTAAATTTCTAGCAAATATTAAAAAGACTAAAAAAATTACTGAACAAAATAATAAGTACATCAGGTATCTGTGAATGAAAAAACGTATTAATTTTCTGTCTCCTGTTTGATTTTTATTTACTTCTTTCATCAGTATCTAGTATATCCGCCATTATTCTCAATTCCTTTTGATCAATTGCGGCACGTATCCATTGGAGTCCCATACCAGGTTTTTTCAACAAAATTCCCTAACTGATCCTTATTTGGCAACGATTGCTTTCCAATCCGTTGCTTTAGCTTCCTCAAAGGTTTTCAATTGGATTCAACCCGGGAGATTGACATGGCCTTTTAAGAAAAGTCACACCATTGTCCTGGAACCAATCTTTTACCAACCTCAAAGTATGCTTAGGATCATTATCCTGCTGAAATTTCCATATTAGTGGCATACTTTCCTCAGCATATGGCATCATCGTGTTTTCCAAAATATCTTCATATTCGAACCTATTCATGGTGCCTGAAATACGATGTATTGGTTCTACACCATACCACGAAAAGCAGCCCCAGACCATTATGTTGCCGCCACCGTGTTTAACGACGGGCTTTTTTGTAGACTGTGAATGCAATTCTTTGCCTTTCGGATGAAAAAACAAGATATTGCGCCAACTTTTTTTCATCACTTGGGCCGGACCAATTTGCATGATTTTTCGCGAAATGTAATCTTATCTCAAATTTTTTTTTGCAATTATGGTATTCTTCTGGCTATCCTGCCAGGTAAATTAGCTCGATATAGTATTCGTCGGGCCATTCGGGAAGATATTATGCTACCAATCTCGGCTGATATTATCCTTGAAGATACCAATGGGGCCTTTTTACCAAGAGTGACGATACGGTTGTCCGTTGATGTTGAAGGCTTTTCTGATCGACCTCGAGTTTCAACATTCTTTTTCATCCTTAGGGCATTCTGCACGAAATACAATGATCGGCCTAATGTTTTAGCGATTTTCCTAAGACTTTAGCCCTCTTTTCTGAGATTTAAGACGATTTCCTTTACCTCCGCACTGCAATGATTTTTTCTAGCCATCTATACAATTTTTTAGTTTTCAATGCGTTTTAAACATGGAGCTATACAACCGAAAGAGCAAACCATTGCAATAAATCGTCCGATTTCCTGAAAATCTTAAAATAATTACCAATGTACTTATTATTTTGACCACTTAGAAACACGAACATCAACAATCAATTGCCACGCCCACTACAAAGGGGGGATTCAGCATTTTCTTTTCATTATAAAAGGTACTACAATATCGAATTTAATAAAATTAACCCGTAGTTACATTAGTTTACTTCACCAAACATTCAAAATTCAATCATGAGTGCAGCCTAAAGGAATGTACTTATTATTTTCACCATATGTGTATGTTTTTACATACAACTGCACCCATATATACATTTTCATACCAATATGTTAATACAATGTTTCCAAATAAAATTTGTAATTTTTATAAAGCAAATACGTGGCATCTTCATAAGATCATAATTTGGCAAATCGAATATTTATGTTATATGTATGTGTGGCAGCTCTTTCAAATTTATTTTCATAATCAAGCCTTTGTAAATATTTTAAACTTTATAAAAAAAATACATTAAATTAAAATTAAAATTCGTTCAAAAAAATTTTTTTTAAATTTAATTTCCAAAAAAGTTTTTTTTTATTTAATTAAAAAAAAATATTTTAAATTTAATTTTAAATTTAATTTTCGAAAAAAACATTCAATAAAAAATTTATTTTCAGAAAAAAATCATTAAAAACATAAATTAATAATTTTAAAAACAAAATGTATTTTCAAAAAAAAATGTAACTACATAAATGGCAACTACATAAAACGTATCTAAGTATTTAACACATTTCGTATGTATTTATCCCTGTTCTTCTAATGGTTTCAAAAAGTGTGGCAGCACTGTTCAAATTTATTTCTATAATCAAGCCTTTGCAAACATTTTAAGCTTTGTAAAAACAATGTATTAAATATTAAAAAAAAAAAACATAAAAAAAATGATTTTCAAAAAAATTTTAATTAGATGGCAACTACATAAAAATTATTTTAGTATTAAGCACTTTTCGTATACATATATATATGTACTCCAATTATTCTAAAATGCAACCCCGTACAGCTTTTGTGTCATATTTGAGTTCCCTGATTTGATCATTTTATAAAAGTGTACTTGGTACATACCACAATTTTTTGGGGTGATAAAATTGAAACCAGCAGAGTTAACGAAAAAAGATAATTGAATCACCGTTTGGCAAGCCAACACTACACTTTGATAAAACTAATATGAGTAGGGCTACTCAATTTCTCTGTACACCTATCAATAGGCGAAGACAGCGGAACCTCAAGCTGACATGAAAAGACAATTCGCAATTTAAATAGTTAAAGTCTCGATTTTAGAATTTTTTATTGAACGAATTTATGCAAGAATTCTCGCGTTTTCCGTTTGGAACGGATGTTAGCAGATAACAGAAACCATTGCTTTTAGCCGAGTATAAATCCGAAGCGTTTCGCTTACATAGGTCCGACTGTCGTGGAAACGCCTACCTTGGCTTCTGCTCTCTTACAGATTTCTTGTCAAGAATATAATATATTGGTCTATACTTTAATTTTCGCTTTTAAGTCCTTTACATTGATAAAAAAAAATCAAGTAATACATTGTGTTCACAAAAATGATTTTCAGAGGCCAATGTTTGACAAACAGTTTTGAGGGTCTCGTAATTGAATGTGGTTTTCTGCAATATGCTGCGGGCGACGGACGGCCTCCAAGTCATAAAAGCTCAAGTTCTTGTTAAAATCCAGTAGATTCTTATATGTTTTACACGATTTCTCAACTTAGTCCATCACCCATTCAATATTTTAGACAATTATATTTGTCTAAAAATTCGCACCAAAGTTATTTATTGCCTTTTTCTATATACTTCAAACAGTATTTCATAATATTTTTCTCTTTTGATGAGAATTATCAAACCCAAACTCACAGTTGCATGCTTTCCATATGCGTTACAGACAGCGTCACAAGCTATTATTATCAGCCACACAATGGAAGATACTTTCTTTTGAGCAAATTTCATTTGAAAATAAAGAAATATATCCCAAGCCATTGTTTGTGTATCCGCAAATTATGTTCTTTACCGTTAGCCGTGAGTTGTCGCCTATACCCATAATAGCCTTTGGCATCCTGTACGAAGAAATTCAATTTCCAATAGGCGGCTATGCAGCTTGTCGATGACTCTTCGTTGTCCCATAAAAGGTAATGACTACGCGCAGCTGTAGTTTCCCCCTCTTGCCTCGCGAAATTTCATTTAAGCGCCTAGAAGTACACAACTCTTGCATAGCCTGCCCTTTCCCGTACGTAGAGAACGACTGTCGCGCTTAACCGGCACCAGCTTGGCCAGGCTTGCTTTCCTGCTAGACGGTGGCGAAATAGAAATAACTTTGCAGCAGCGACCGCTTCCGCTTTAGGCAAAGCGAGTTGAGAGGAGCAAAAGTCGAATATTGTAAAGTCGCCATAAATAACTCAACGAAAATGGAAGAAAAGCCTGCAATCTGTGTGTAACACTCGTATTGTTCGTTGCTCTCGGTAAATGGCGCGGCTTACGGCCAAGCTAATGTACATATGTATGCAAGCGCCGAGACATACGGGTGGTCATGGCGTTAGACTCGCCTTCGCAATCGTATGCTCCGCGCCGTGTGCGAGGCATTTGTGTACGAGCCTGTCGAAAAAGGAAATAAACTTGTGGTGACATAAAAGGTTTCAGACCGTTATGCGATTAAGCGCAATTCTTCTGGCTCTTCTTCGTTCAGCAGATGCCCGTACGACAAACTATTGACTTCGCAGCCATTCGCGTTTGTAGTGAAGAGTTATTACATGCGGAAAATTTACAACACCATAATTTCCTCATCGTTGGTTAAGCGGGTTTGATATGTTTTCGTTGGCGTGTAGTAATAATAATGTGTAAACATTTTTATATGTAGAATCATAGCTCCCAGGGATAGCTAACCAGAAGTGCTTCAGAAAGTTTAATATTTTAGTTTTTGTAAAAAAACTCAACTAATATTAAGACAATCTTCTGTTTCGCCGAAATTATAAGCGAAAGAATTAGTATAGGGGATAGAGCTTGTTTGCTGGTGGACTTGAGTATGTTTTCTTCCCGAATTTCCCGTTTATCTGTATATATGCAAACTAGTCCCTGAGTTTTGGCGATCTTCTTCTTTACTAGCGTTACAACAGCGCGCCCGTCGTTTCTTTTTTCCGCCATTTTGGCGCCAATTCGAGATACCAAGTGCAGCCACGTCCTTCTTCACATCATCTCTCTAAAGGAGTGGAGGTCTTCCTCTTCCTGTGCTTCCACCGGCGGGTACTGAATCGAAAACCTTCAAAGCTGGATTGTTCTCTTCCATCCGGACGTCTCATAAATATTCAACAAACCCTTTTTCTCGCACATTTTTAAGGAGGACTTATCAGAAGATGTCCTTGTCCATGCCTTCGTACCACATAGCAGTATGGGAATGATGAGTAACTTGTAGAGTTTAGTCTTTGTTCGTCGGGAGAGAACCTTACTTCTCAATTGCCTCAGTCAGTCCGAAGTAGCACCTGTTGGCAAGAGTTATTCTGCGTTTGGCTTGTTGTTATGGCTAATGATATTGATGTCATCGGCGTACGTCAGCAGTTGTACATTCTTGTAGAAGATTTTACCTTCTCCTATTTCCTCCAGGAGTAAATTGAAGAAGTCCCACGAAAGAGAGTCGACTTGTCTACGTACGTCCGCCGTTGTACATTCTTGTAGAAGATTGTACCTTCTCCTATTGCTCCAGGAGTAAATTGAAGAAGTCCCACGAAAGAGAGTCGACTTGTCTACAACCTCGTTTGGTATTGAACGGCTCGGAGAGGTCTTTCCCGATCCTGACGGAGCTTTTGGTGTTGCTCAACGTCAGTTTATACAGCCGTATTAGTTTTTTGGGGATACCAAATTCAGACATAGCGGCTTAGTGGCAGTCAAAATCAACGAAGAGATGGTGTGTGTTGATCCTCCTTTTAAGGGTCTTTTCCAAGATTTGACGCATAATGATGGTACATTTTCCAGGTCTAAAGTCGCATAAGATCCAGCGAGTATCTAGGCATTTTCTCTTTATTTTCCAAATAATCATTTTTGAAACGTTTCCAATTAGTTGCCAATCGGTGTCCATATTGAAACACATATCTGTTGCTTCTATTATTTCAATTAATTTTTTTTTTTATTCTTTTTCATACTTTTATTTTTCCAACGTCAACTGATGCCTTGTGACTAGTAATTCTACAATATTGCTAAGTCGGCGTCAAAGCGCCGCGTCACACAACCATTATTGACATAATATTAACATCTCGCTTGTCATGCCGCGGAAAATGCTTTGACAGATCTAGCCATGTTGACAACTCCAGCGTTGAGATTATAATCAGTCATAATCCATAAAATGTGCGCAAGCATGTACTAATGCTTTAAGGCTTATGCATTTATACGCTTATGCTTTTGTTGTGTCATAACGAAGCCGCGCGACGATGTGGCAATCAACCGCGTCACTAAGAACATGGTTAATCACATGTTGCAATGCTCTGACCAAGATATTTACAACTCTATTAGCAGGAAGATTTGATGCTTACTGGCAGTGATTATAATTTTTTCTAGCGATTCGCGACGGGCATATGTAAATGACAATCGGCGCCAATAAAAGACAATTAAGTTCTCGGAATGGCCTTGAGAATGTCCAAAACGATTAGTTATTTATCGATTATTTGTATTGGTAATGGTTTTGTATATGCCATTCAGCGATCATGTGGTGTCCTCAAGCACTTTTTGTGCCAGCCTTAAAGCAACTCGTTTCGATAGATGAATATTTTTAATGTTGAGTTATACATATCGAAAGAGTAAGAAGCTCGAGTGATACACTCATGTAATATTTTAGACATCAAAAATATACATTCTAGATATAATTCGTTTCTCTTGCAGATATATTGAATACCATTTTCAGTTTTGTTAGTCTGCGGCAATTTTCTCTAGCAACATATTGCTACAGATTATTATAGTTTTGTTCACCTAACAGTTGTTTGTATCAACTAAAAATAATCGAGATTGTATGAGAGGAGTTGGAATCCGGGGAGCCTCTGTCGGTCTGTCCGTTTATCTGACCGTCCGTGAGGGCAATAACTTAAGTAAGAAATGACATAAGAAGCTTGCTACATAGCCACGTCCATGTTAAATGCAAACATATAAAGGGCTATAATTATATCGTGGTGAAAAGAGGCATCCATGGACTGAAAGTTTTTTAAAATTGTGTTTAATGAGCATATATCTCAAACCACTAAGGCAATTTAAACACAACTTGTAGGAAGGAAAGAAGACATTCCGCTGTTTGTTTCGCAAATTTGTTAAATCAGATTATCGCGTGCTAGAGGTTAATGTGAAGGATCTTCATCCTCCAGCCTTCTCTGCAATCGCAACTGTAGACTGTGGCAAGTTCGCCCTGGCATCGGTCAGAAGTATCTTTAGAGTCATCTTCTCAAATCCAAAGCTGATGGCGCCTTTTCCGACAGAGGACCGATGGACTTCTTGTTCAGGAGAATCAGCACCTGCCGATATGGTTCATCTCATAATTCTCCAATCGCGAGTAGGAACAGACGGATTACTGTAAGGCCACATGTCCTCTATCTCCTCAAGGGTGGAGGGTTCTGAAGGTAGCCAGGCGCGACCGTTAGGACGCAGTATAAAATCCACCTTAGCCAACGCCTCTTGTCTGACTTCCTTCCAAGCCTCGCCAACCCTGGCTACCGCTTCCTTATAAAGGGTGGTCATCCGTTCGTCGGCACATCTGAGCAGCTTGTGTATACCGTGATGTCATCCCGCACTCTCATACCTTGGAGGTGGCCCGGTGTTTCCCTTGACTACCTTCACAAAAACCGCAGATATGTAAAAGTTTGCAGATATCTAATATGTGACCTGCTGTTGTTGTAGCGACAGAATTCTATCGAGTTGACAGTCCTTGGCTGGATAAGAATCCGGGTCCGTTCCGGTTACGTAGACCCGACTGTTGTAGGAATGTGAATGTGGACCTCAGTACCTATAATTAATAAGATGTCGAATATGATTGTATGTATACTTTGAGTGAGTGTAATCCTTTCGTCCTTAAATTATTGCCTTGATCTTGTTTGGTGAGATTTTTCGATTTCAAGGCCTCACTCCAGTGAAGCCAACTAAAGCTCTGAATAATTTGAAAGCTTATTTTTTATCATATCGTTATCTTTATTTTGGAAATTCACGTAAAATCTACGTACAATTAATGGAAATTGAAACTTTTATTTACGGCAGAACTTTTTTTTATTTATTTTTAGTCAAGACAGGAACCCTTAATTGCGATTTTTAATTTTTTTTTAGTCCGGACAGGAACCCTTAACTGCGTTCCTGCTTTTTATTTCTCTTGCAGCAATTTTCATTATCATGCTTTGAAATAAATTTTTATTAATGTATGTATTATTTGCTGGACACAAAAGACTTAAGCAACGAACCTCTGTTACGTTTTCTACGACTAGTGCTCTAAGGACTAATTTTACGGTTGTAAATTACCATTTTAGAAAATGAAAAATCTATACTAAGAAATTTAAAAAAATATTCTATGGCCTCCAAATTATTACCGTTAATTTTTTAACACCTTGAGTAGTAGCACCATTTATATCAAAAAAAAATTCTATTCTATTTTATATTATCTATACAACTTTTTTTGCAAAGAATTTGAATACACATTCGTTCACTTCTCTGCTAGTTTATGACTTATTTTTAAGTTGAAATATAATATAGAAAGAAACCAAATTATATTTTGACGAAATATTTCAACTGTGTATATATTTACAAACAATGAAAGTACTTAATTGCGAAGTCAAATAAATATTTTTGTTTTAAGTAGGTGATTATACACCCACACACACGTCAAATAAATATATGATTCATGTCTGTTTTCGTTTTTCATTCAACTGAGCAAACCATCAAATGTCTGCATTGATAAAATCTTAGAAATAATGTCAAGTTTTGACCAACTGTTGCATTCGATAATCTTTGCTTTGTTTACAAAGTACACAACTATTATCTTATTTTTATACCACGTGGCCAAAGTGCGCTGAAATTCCAGTGCACCGTCCACTGTCAATACACAGTCGGCAGAATTCATGCAGTATGAGCTGTGCGCATGCGCGTGTACACATAAACGTCAAATACATCAGCCGCAACTGTCACTCAGTCAGTCAGTTGAACGGTGGTTAGCCAGTTGGGCAGTTAGGCTGGAACTGTTGACTGCAACTGCACTACTTCAACTCGCTTCGGTGTGGCGCGCTCTAAAGTTGGACTTGAGGAGGCGGTGTTGCGACATAACTGCACTCTGAAGGTGGTAAACTCCAGCGAGTGGTGAAACAAACATATTAATTTGCATGTGGCAGACAACAAAAGACGCGAGTGAGGGCAACAAAAAAGGTTTAAGTTAAGTCTGCCGTCACATGTCAAAGCTTATTTTGTTGCGTGTGGAATTCGGTCAAGTGCCGCTCGGCGTGCAGCACCAGCAGCGGTGGCAGCGCTGGCAGCTGAGTGGCTGTCATGCAACATTGGCAGCTTGTCATGTGCTCGTACGCGAACAACACATTGTATGAATGTGTGTGTAAGTGTTTTTGCACATGCGTGTGTGCGTCTCATTAGGTATTGGCGTTGAAGTTGCACGCATTGCTTATATGTCATTCATTAATTTGCTGCCGTTTGACGTTTTTGCTCCGTCGTTTTCGTTTTCGTTTTTTTTTTTTTTCTTCTAACAATTCGTGTGCTTTGCTCGAGCTGTAGTCGGTAGTAGTAAATAAACAACTTGGTTCAAAGCGTTGGCACACACTTTTGTTATTGTATTGTGTACTTAAGTGGCAGGCTTTTCAATTACAATAACTAATGAGTTTCGAAAATTCGTTAAAAATTGCAAAAATTCGGAATATGTGTAATTGCTTTGGAATAGTTGTTGTAGTTGTTGAAAATATAATATTGGCTTAATATCCTGAGCATGCATGACGAAAATATGTACCCTTAATTATATTTTGTATATATTTCAATTCAAATGCTCTATCATCTTCTATTTTTTTATGCCTGTTAGCTAAGTACATATATAAAATTTAGTTATATATTTTTTCTTTAACAAAAAAAATTTTCCTTGACATTGATATGTTCAAACTTGAATTTTGGGTACTTTTTCCTTATCTTTCTTATACAGTGGCGTAGCTACAACTTCGGGCGCCCGGGGCCAAGGATGTTCTGCCGCCCCCCTTTATCTACCTACCTACAAGTTTCTTGAGGTGGTTCGAACAAAAGTGATTTTTTACAAAATACCTTCGATATTATTCAATAATAATACCCAACGATTACCCTCCTCCCGTCTAACCGACGAGAAGAATTAGCCAAGTCATAAAAGGCAAGAGAGTTTAAGCGTTGCGATCTTAAGCTGCTCAGCTACAGAAACAAAAATTTCAACAGCCGAAATTAAGAATTAGATTAAAGTTTATAATTTTTAAATGTTACTATCTACTCTTAGATAAAATAATTTCTTTAATGGTAAAGAGTGAGTCTGTTAGATCAAATGTGCTGGAATGAAAATTGAAATCATGACATATACGGCGGAATGGTTCGTTTAACTCAAAATTTGTTCTAGAAAATTTTAAAAGTAAGGGTCTAAACTGCTTGGTAGAGCGAGCGGGAACGTTAAAATTAATATCAGATAAGAGAGATGGGCTACAGACTGACCCATTCATGAGTTTTACAAGAAATATTATACCAAGCATCTCCCTACGACTAGCGAGTGTCGGGAGATTTATAAGTTTTAAACGGTTAATGTAAGAGGGAAGATTTAAGCTGGAATCCCAATGCAAATGATTTAAGGCAAAAAGTAAAAATTGTTTTTGAACGGACCCTAACTTATCCGAATGGACTTGGTAACTAGGGTTCCAAACCACAGAAACATACTCCAATATAGGCCTCACCAGAGATGTTAAGTGTATACATTTTAGGAACTAGAAGCCACGCTAATTCTGAAGTTCCACAATTCTCACAATACGGTTTTTGAGGAAATTGATAGTAAATTTACAAGACATCTTATTAAAAGCCATAGAAAAACCCATTTTCGCCCTATATCTTGTACACTTTTGACACAATTTGCAGGAATTTTTGCCCGAATTGGAGTTTTTAAATACCATTTTGCCGCCCCCAAGACGTTGCGCCCGGGGCGACGGCCCCCTTCGCCCCCTCCTAGCTACGCCACTGTTCTTATATACATAAAAACTATTTACTTATGCAAAATTATTTCAAAATTCTAAATTTTCGGAACTTCAAACTTATATTGGGCATCATGTTGTTAGTTGAAAGCTAATTTATGGTAAAAAACAACGATCTTCTCCGTGGATGAAGCCTCGAATAAATTCTACTAGAAGCTATCGTTCGTATAAAATCACGATCTGCAGCTCTTTTCTTCAAATGGAAACAAAAAATTTATGCTTTCCGAAAATAAAATTTTATTCAAAAACTTTTTTCAAAACTTTTTTTCAAAAATTTTTTGTACAAAATTTGACATTTTCAACACAAGTAAAAAATGATGATTTTGTTTGTTCAATGACTGTAAGGTTATGGAGTATGTTTGACAAAGAACAGGTGGCGCAAAAATTACCTTCCGATGTTTTTTGGAAAATGAAAAACTTTGATTCTGCTTGTGGACTATTTTTATTTGGTCTTTTAAATTTTCTTACATCAAGTCGAAAATATGAGATCATGTAAATGGCCGCCGCCATAGTTGATTGTCCTTTAAGCCCTTTTTATGGCATTTTCCAACACTTTGGCCAGAACTTCCGGCGATAGGTCCTCACATTCTTGACGGATATTGTCTTTAAGAGCTGCAACAGTCGGACGCTTGTTGGCTTGAGGCAAAAAGCCCCACAAAAAGAAGTCTGGAGCTGTCAAATCAGGCGATCTTGCTGGCCAGTGCAAATTGCCAAAACGGGAGATTAGGCGCCCGGGAAATGCATTCCTCAGCATATCGGTTGCGGCACGCAGTGTAGCGTACCATTGTTTATTTACGTGTATTTCGCATGTGTTTACTACACAAATGTCAAAACAGAACTGACATTAGAGGTCAATTGCAAAATTTATAGCATCTTCTGATCACGCCACTCTGTATCGTACCAATCAAACAGAAAAGGTATTAAGGCTCGTTCACAACAAATGTTCTACCAACAGATTTGTAATTTAACGCCCACTTCATACCGGTACACGTACATTTATTTGATAATATTCTCCAAAAATTTTAAGTTAGTTCAACAAATAATTTCAACTTGAAATTTTCACAAAAACTTCATACCCTAAACATATTTGTCCAGTAATGATCGTAGAAATAAATGTTTTGATAATAATTTCGTGTCTAATTTTTTATCACCAAAAACAACTTTTTGACTAGTCCTTCAATCATTATTTGCATTCATCTAATATAATATTTTTTTTTCTCACAGCCAAACACATTTTTTCGCAGGTCCTCCTGGAGATCGGCTCGGGATTTTTTTTTTCAAGATGAATCGCCTATTCTTAAGTGGTTACATGAGTTTCCTCGGTTAAAAAGCAGCCATTTTTGAAATTTTTTTTTCATTTAAAAAATTAAATATTTCTTTAAAATTTTTTATTGTTACAAACATACAATATTAACAAAGAAATTCTGAAATTTTTGGAAAAAAAAAATATTTTAAACTTGACGCCGTTTCCGGTGACCCCTCGGAAAAAATATGTGCCCGCGTTGGCAGGATAACTCCTGACAGGATCTTCTAAAGTGACAAATACGTGTTTTAGTTAACAACTTAACTTAGAACTTGGAAGAAATAAAAAAATATAGTGAAACCTGGATTTTTGGCAGACATTTTTCCAAAAAAAAAATTAAAATTTCGTGATATTTTTTTTTTTTTTATAGTTGTTATCGGAAAAAATCCTTCGTCCAAGTCTAATCTCTGTATCTTAAAGACCTGTATTAAATTTGTTGAACATCGGTTGCGTAGTTCTCGAGAAATCTTGCCAGCCGACTTCAAAAACATAGTTTCGAGAAAAACGCGTTTAAAGACGGCGCACTCAGCCTAGCTAGTCTCAAGCGCACAAGTTCTCAAAGCTGTATCTCCGAAACTATTGCTGTGAATAACTTGAAAATTTAGGACAATATTCCTGAGGTTTTGTACAATTTAATAAGATTGATAAAAAAAAAAACAATTTTTTGAAACCGGTAAACCCATGTAACCCCATAAGTTACATTAAATTCCGCAAATGTACATTATTTTTATTTATTTAATAAAGGAAATGTATCCTAAAAAGGAAATCACAAAAAGGCGCAATTTTTTTGACTTGCAAGTAGATACTTGTATAACCGCTTAAGCAGTGTTAATCACATTTACCATCGAAAATATTCAATCCAAAGGCGAGATCTCCCCGAAGCATACATTTATACATATGTATGCATATATAAAAAACATATGTACAACAGATAAACTCTTCATCGGCTATATTTATTTATCATTACCAATTCCCCAGACAAAAGAATAATAGCTTTTTAATAAGCTTTCTTTCGTTAACAACACATGTAAGCTAACTTTCTACCGCTTTTGTTGGATCCCCAATTGATTATTGTTGACATTTGAAAATCAATGCAGCTGCCCAGTCAGCAGCCAATCAGTCAGTAAGCCACAGCCATGAAAAAAACCCGTTAACTGGTTGTGCGACTTTCAAGCATTTTTGAGATTTTTTTCTTTCTTAACTGAAGACACAATAGAAAAAATTAAGCTAAGAAATTGCAAGTAATGTTGGCTAACAATCGAGGGTTTTGGTAGAAATCCAATCAAGCATTCTGGCGACATGATTCCGGATGGAATTTATGTACTTATTACTTTTATTTTTGTCAAGCAGTTTTTGGGGTGTTAGCACTCTTTGTTAGACTGGCCCCACAGTGGCGAGTTCAGCGCTTGTTTCTTGTGTATAATTGAAAATGCACGAAACTTTCGACTTCTTTTCTTTACTCACTTGTCTTTTGGAAATATTCAAGCATGACACGCACACATCAGACATACATATGTATTTGTGGACCTTTGGTGCTACCTGAGTTCGCCAGCAAGCCGGCCAGCCACTTGTTGTGTCGTTAGCTTGTTGCCTTGTCTGTCTCGCGGGTCTTTAAGTTCGTCCGCCTCGTTGTCTGTTGGCTTTTTTCTCACTTCTTTTTCGAATGGTATGATAGTTTTTTTTTTATTTATTTCGGTGCTGCCTCAAGTTCGTTCATTGCATTTGAATTTATCAAACTTCGTCTGCTGCTGTTTAGGTTTTTGGTAGCGTTTTACGGAAGTTGTTGGCGTCAGTGCTACTGTATTTCGTCTCTTTTTTCTACATATTTTTACCGAGCTTTTCGTTACTTTTTTTTAATACTTGTTTTTGTTTTTGCTTTTGTTGGCTACTAGTAAAAGTACTCATATGAAGCAAAGATGTGCGCATAAATTTCTTTTATGATTTTGAATATTGATTCGATAATTGAAAAACATAGAAGAGACATTGAAGATGAATGACTTTACAATGTGTATATGTGTTAGTGTGTGTGTGTGTACGCGGATGGAATGCATAAATTAAAAAGTCGCAAATAATTGTTTCTTAATAAACTTAAATTTATGTGTTTGCGTGTGCATGAGTCGATCAAGCTTCTTCCCATTTGCGGTGTCCTAATGTTTTCCAACATATTGCAGGTCTGGCCATCTGGAAAGCGAGACTGTGAGATTTCTTCAAGAAAAATTTCCAATCTTTTTTATTGGCGTAGGCACTACTTACGTGGTTATAGCAGAGTTTACAACAGTCGTTCTTGCCTTTCCGTGTTTGGCGCCAATTAAAGATTCCAAGTGTAGCCTCCACCCGATCTTTTCAACGGAGTGGACGTCTTTCTCTTCGTTTGCTTCCCCCCGCGGGTACTGCGTCGAATACTCTTAGACCTGGAATGTAATCATCCATTCGGACGACATGACCTATCCAGCGTAGCCGTTTTTTTTTCTTCTTTTTTTTCTCGCTTCCCTCTTCAACTCTAGATATTTATAGCATCCCTCAAGTGTTGTAACGTTGCGAGATAGGCAGTATTTTTCAATATTGAGGTTGAATTTACAGACCAATACCTTTTTTGCCCATCCTGGCGCTTAAGTCGCCAAGGACGATTTTGACATCGTGGGGGGCAGCTCTCATAGGTGCGCTGCAAGCGCTCATATCAGCGTTATGTTGAAGAATTCGCTTTGATGCTGATTGTGGCTAGACGTTCATCCACCGAGTTGAAAGCCAGGACTTCGCCACGGAGTCCCTCTCCTACCACGAATCCCACACCGAATTCGCTCTCCTACTCGTCTCAACATTTGTCCCGTCCATCGCATTTCAACCAGCTGGGCAGCGGTCTCTTTCCAATTAAGAGACCAGAAATTCTAGGTGCAAGCCCTTAAATCGTAATCCTTAATAGGTTTGCAGTTGATGTCATCCAAAGGGGGGTCTTTCATCTGAGGCTGTTGTGTCCTTTTCATTGGGGGTGTTTGATTTTTACGTGATGGCTATCAAACCCTGGGGAGGGATGATTCGCCTTTTCACTTTATCTCCTTTTCAAACATATGTTTTTTTTTTTGGCTACCCAGGTGTGGCACCCACTATTTGGTGAAATCACATATCTTGGAACCAGACAGACCGATTTCGACTAAATATAGTACATCACATTCTTCTCATATTCCTATTTCGAAGTGCGAAAATGGGCAAAATCGAACTACAACCACGCCTACTTCACATAAAACAATTTTAAATTTCAGCTGATTCTTTCACTTTGCAATACACAAATCAAGAACTAATTAATATAACGGGAAAATTTTTGTTCTGATTATTCCTTTAATGTATGCTACCTAATGACCAAAATTGCTCAAATCCAATTCAAACTGTTCAAGTCGCTAGGTACCGAATATGCGGATCCTAGTGACTATAGTTGAATTTTGCCCGAAAATATAGGTCAATGTGTGAGTTATATAATTGAAATTCAGAAAGAATATTTTTGATAATAGTAATTATGTGTATCAAAATATCTCGAATCGGGTCAATACTTCCCTCGAGCCTCCATATACCTAATATGAAGATTTTCCAACTTCCGGGTGACTTTATACTGCAAATATCGGTCAAAAATTTGAGTTATTTCAATAAAAAGTACAAAGCATGTTTTACCCATAATTATGAGTATTATAATCTTTGTGCCCAAAATGTATAAAATTGGGCGAAAACTTGACTTAGTCCCCATATATTAGGTTGGAAAATATCTCCCTTCCGCTTTTTTGCAGCATTTGAATAAAGGCTTTATAAAAAGTGTTACAGTGATTGGATTTAGTTCAAATATGCGCCGTTTCGTTCGATAATCTGTTTCCATCTAGACGGCAACTTCATAATACCCCTGCCTTTAACGAAGGAAAACTTTAAAAAAGCGCGAATTTCGGCATTAGTGAACTCCATGTTCACACGTCTATAACTGTTGAACGCAGTATCCAAACTAATCGTGCAAAGCGTCATTTTGTAGGTTATGTCAAGACCTTTCAAAGATGTACGAAGGTTCCTATATATATTTCTGGCCTAATAATGTAAATAGGCATATTTATCAACGAAAATGTTTTTTTTTTGTTTCTTTTTTTATTTTTTATTTTTGTCGATTGCTGTTTTGTTTCGGGCTCATACGCATAGATCCATGATTCGCCACCTGTGACGATCTTATAAACGTCTTTTGAAGCACCGCGATCGTATTTTTTCAGCATTTCTTTACACCAATCCACACGAGCCTTTTTTTGAGCGATTGTCAAATTGTGCGGGATCCAACGAGAACAAACCTTCTTTACGGCCAGGTGTTCATGCAATATCGAATGCATGCTGGTGGGAGAAATGCATCGGCATTCCTCTATCTGAAGGTATGTATGTTACATGACGGTCTTGCATTATCAGTTCACGTACGGCATCGATGTTTTCTGGCACAACGGCTGTTTTTGGACGACCTTCACGGAATTCGTCTTTGAGCGAGCGTCGACCACGATTGAATTCGTTGTACCAGTTTTTCACAGTGCTATAGGATGGTGCTTCATAGCCATACAAAGATTTTAGTTCATCGATGCACTCTTGTCGTGATAATCCACGTCGAAAGTTGTGAAAAATGATCGCACGAAAATGTTCACGAGTTAATTCCATTTTTTGGCCGAGATGAATTTTTTAATTCCCTGTAAATAAAACAACTCACGATTAAATGACAAAACGTTCTGAGTGATGTTATGCTACAAAATGTCAAACTTTCCAATGGAAATGTCAGATTGCACCTGGCAACACTTAGTGTTGCCCTAGGCCAGAATATATATAGCAGCCCTCGCATAGTATTGCCAGATACGAGCTCTGAAGCGCTTTATACTTAGCCGCGAAATTCAAAAGACAGAAAGGCGGAAGCGAGATATTTTCCAACCTAGTAACTTATATCATGATCTTCGAACATCCGTGTGACTTTGCCCCATATGATTGGTGATTGTATGTAAGGTACCTTAATGAAACACAGGGAAACTTTTTTTTATTGTGTGGCATGATAAAAGTTAATAGATAAAATCGGGTCGATACTACACCAACTCCCATTTACTACATATAATGTTTTTCTTATGCCGAATATGTCGGTTAGTGTATGAGTTATATAAAGTATATGTATGTATATATAATATTGCTTGGATTCCGATCTTCTGGCTAACGTTTTACACCTTGAGGTATTTCCCTAGCTTTGATTCCTGCAAGTTGCAAGTGTATAAAATGTTCGGTTTCACCCGACTTTTTCTCTTTCTTACTTGTCTATTCTATGCTCACTTGTTCGACCAATTTCCGTATCATCATTATGTGAAATTATTAAACGAAAGAATTAACCAACTTTTTGTACAGCGATCATGTCTACTAAACCCATAATTTTGGCTGCATTTAAAAGAAATGCGTGCAGCTGCGTGTGAATGACAGGCACATTTCATTGATTTAGGCCGGATGTGGCACGGCACTTTCGTGACTGCTGCATGTGTTTAGCCGAAAAACAAGCGTACAATTGATTGCGATCTTAAATTACACGGATTTGTTAACTTATGTACAATGAAAGCTTATAAAAAAGATAACAAAATAAAAATAGAAAAAGGCGCTAGTCATAACGGCACGAACAAGTTGCGTTTTTCAAAAGTCGAAAATACATTTCGACCGCTTTTATTTCGAATTTCTTTCATACAAACTTGTATTAAGCCGCAATCGTAGCTTCATAGTGCCACATTCATTACAATATCAATAACACATTTATTTATTAGTATTTTATTAGCATTTTCACATGAAAACTTTATGGTGTTGCCAGACAGCTAATCAACGCGGCTGCATATCGTAAAATATTTACTCAAAAGCATAAAATTAGTGCAATCGCCTGCAAAATTTTATGGAAAATTGAGAAAGTGTCTCAGCGAGCGCGCTGCTGCGGCAGCTGGCGAATAAATTCAAATTAGTTGATACAAATGAAATTATCAAAGGCGCGGGGCTTAGCCTGCGCCATGCGACTCTGCGCTGAAACAGTAGCTGCCAAATATGCAAACGAACGCCGATTTTGGGCTGCGGCTGCTTTGAAAGCGCAGTTTATGTCAAGAAAGCGCAAAAATCAAAGGAAAACGTAACAACAGCGCGACAGTGCCTCGCCGACGGACATACAGCATAGTTGTTAGACTACAATTTTTTTGTAAAACACTATGATTGTTGTTGTTAACATACGAAAAATTACTTTTCTTTCTGAAATAGGAAAAGAAAAAACTGCTGCCGGGCGCTCAGCTCTTCAGTAGTCGGCGCATGCGCGTGCGGAGTGTTGCGCAAGCGCGTGTAAGCGAGCCACCGTTACGGTCTCCATTTCGTGCCGGCGCGTTATGGTGCAAATTTCCATTGCGATTTCATGCATTTGCAGTGATTTTCATTACTTTTTTTATTTGCTGCTTCATATTGCTGCAACATGCAATTTTCGTCGTTTAAAGTTGCACATTTCAATTGTTGACGCGCAGCGCTCTCTTTCTCACTCCCTCAGTGCTGCGTTCAGCTGCCTGCTTGTGATCTCTTTGAGTTTTCCCGTGCTTTTAGGTTAGTTTATGGTTTGGTGGCGCTGCAACCGTTTTGGAAATGCGCTAATATTGTTGTTGTTTTTCCCGTAACTGCATTTTCAAGTTGCCCTTTCAATGTCGTTGCCGCAGCGTATTTTCTGCTATTTTGTATTTTTTTTTTTTGTTTTTTACAAATTATGCCAAATTATTTTTCATTAGCTTAATGAACCCAACTGCCTGCGCAGCGCCATTTCCTTAGCTCTGCTTTTTTTATTAATGCCACAATGAATAATTGCTCCCATTTCAATTATGCAGTTTATGCAAATCAATGGCAATGTTAGAAATTGTTCTGAAAATCTTGTAAATTCCACACTTGTTCGAAATTAATTCAATTGCCGTACGCTATGACAATCATTTGCCAGAGTCGGCGTTGTTGCAGCTGCAAGCTGTGCTTGCTTGTCGTCAGCTAAGAGCTAACGTCTAATAGACCGGTGTGCAATGTCGCATGGTATTTTATAAGTATATATACGAGTAGATTGTATACATACAACTGCACATATAGGTATATGTTTACATGAAGGTATGGTTTTATTTTTCGAAGTCGTGTGGGTGTGCTGCCCCCATATGCAGTGGGACATGCGTGGGCTCCCTACCAGCTGCATAAACGCTGACTTTTTATATTTTCTTCGACAAATTTTGCCTCCTTCAATATGAAAAATATGATACTCGTACTAGAGCTGCATGTTGTCGATTCTTATCGGCTGTGAGTGCGCGGAAATAGATTTCTTTTGTGTCAGTTACTTGATCTACGTGGCAATATCAAGTTAGACTGGCAGCAAATGCATTAAAAAATAATTTAAAAAAATCAATGTAAGATTTCGAAAATCAGAATGTGTAGAAATCTTTTTCAAACAATTGAAGGTTGAAATACGTTCGAATTTGTTTCGTAAAATTCCATATGAAAAAGTATTAGTTGAGAGATGAGGCAAAATCTGTAAATATAACAGGTGGCCTGCATATTCATAGAGTTAAAAAATGCGTCAAAAGTTTAAATTATTATTCATGTTAGTTGGTATTTACTCAGTATAGAAAACGATTATAGTTTTATAGTTATGATGGACTCGCAATAGTGACCGATTAGAGCTATCATACAACTTTATGCCACCATTTTTGCAGTTGTTTTGAACCTCTGCTTCAGAGTTAAGCCTCAATCTCGGCGATAAGCTCTGAATCATAGCAGCATAAGAGGAAGACCTCCGGTCCGTTGGAAGGACCAAGTGGAGAAGGACCTGGCTTCGCTTGGAATATCCAATTGGCGCCACGTAGCGAAAAGAAGAAACGACTGGCGCGCTTTTGTTAACTCGGGTATAATCGCGTAAGCGGTGTCTACGCCAATTAAGAAGAAGAAGAAGATTATCATTGAAACTTGAAAATGCGAGAAAGTTTAAGCTTATTCTTATTAGCAAATATTTTGCTAACTTCTAGGAACTGCTTTTTAGAGCCAGGCTTATAATTTTTGTAGAGATATGCGCGAGTGATTCATTTGATTTTCCTCAATACTAATTGCTTTGATGTGGTTTTTTCGGCTTACCTTTGCCACGATATTCGGCCGAGTGATCGTCTGTTTCCAAGTCGTAAGCATATGTAGATCAAAGACTCATTCCCAGTCATAACACGTTTCATGACATCGTGGTAGTTGGAAAGCATTGTTTCACAGACGTTAAAGCGACGCCGTTTTTCGAAAAAGTTTAGTTATTTTGGAAACAATCGTGCCTATACTTTTTTTAGGACCGAATGATCTTTGTAAATGGTTTTCACTAATCCTTTCGATATTCCAACATTGCCAATAAGTTCCCTGACTGTTAATCGTCGATTTTCAAGCACTCACTAATTCCTTTAGTTCATTGACGTGTTAATCATCTGTTGATTTTAATGGCCGTTCTGGAGTTGGTTCGTCAACGCGTTCTCGACCCTCTTTGAATCATTTGTGCCAATCAAAAACACTTGTTCGCGACAAACATTTATCACTGAAGGTCGTTTGCAACATTCTGAACGTATAGACATCAGAAATTTAATTCCACATACAGAATTTAATGGAACTTCTTTGTTGAATATAGTAGTACTGGTTTATGATTTAGTTTTGGGAAAAAATTTAACAATAGTTAACCAAAGAAAAGTATTATTTAACCCCTTGCCAATATTCTTTCTCGACCGAGGTGAAGTCGGTCCACTCCGAGGAATCGATGGCATGTGTTCAAAAGTAAACAACTACCTCTCCGACCTTTCTCGTTTCCTCACTGCACGCAACCGCACACTTTCCCCAACCAAATCCACAGCGACCATTTTTACGAACTGGACGAAGGAGTATAGACTTGAACTTAATATTGCAGTCGATGGCGTCAAAATTCCGATTGTCAATAACCCTAAGATTTTAGGTGTAACTTTTGCTAGTCTATGCTCCTTCACTCCCCATACGACCGCGATTATCACCAAGGTACAGAGCCGCAACAAAATCCTCAACTCGCTAGCCGGCAGCACATAGGGAAAAGACAAAGAAACGTTGTTGACAACATACAAGGCAATCGGCCGGCCGGTCCTCAATTACGCAGCACCAATATGGTCGCAGTTTCTGCTGGCATGTTTTCGTAGAAATCACCCTTGCAGCCACCTGCTTGGAGCGGAATCGCCTCCTAGGAGCATCAATAGGTCTTTCCTTGACTACGTCGACGAAATCGTACAGTACGCCGACCGGACTTCGGACGCAACTGACTTCCGACAGGTACTGACCGCCATTCACAGTGGAGCTATCAACAACTTCACCGACTCCCTTTCAGTGAATGGCGTTCTTGGAGTCAAATCACCACCCATCGCAGACCAAGAGCTCGAGTTGCCGCGAGAAACGCGAGTGACCCTAGCACAGTTTCGTTCTGGATATTGTAGCAGGTTAAACTCCTACTTATCCAGAATAGACCCCGACATATGCAATATATGTATGTTCTGCATGAAATGAGTCTCGACACTGACCACTCTTTGCATGTCCTGCCAACCCTACTCATCGAACACCCGAATACCCCTTTCCCTTTGGTCCGACCCCTTCGAAACAGCACGTTTCCTGGGCCTTCCGCTACATGACGTCGACGACAACATGGATAACCCTTGCCATCCTAATGAGGATAAAACAACAACAACAACATTCTTTCACGACCTGTTTTTTATTCGGATTTACCGACGGGAATATAGAAAAATTGAGTGAAAATTTCAAATCGTTTGTACAGGGTGTCCCAAAATAAACGCAATATTTAAATTTATTTAATAATATGCTTTGCTGATTATTTTGCCAGGCGGAAGGTATTCGTAGTGCAGCACACCACTATCGCATCATTATCCAGCTGAGCTGTCGGCAAATAGAAATTAAACTCTTTTGAGTTGATCGTTCTTTTTCTGGTACAACAAATATCTGTTTATGCAGCTCCACATGTAAATAAGTACTTACACAGTAGCACCCCTACTTCGCCGAAAGTCATGTGGTTCTTTTGATCCTAAAGCATAACATTCTATTAATAATCACTTTTTGAGATACAAAATTGTAAACTTTCCGATTATTTTGGGTTTTGGCACCTTGTCATCTTCTTCTTTGTTAGCGTAGAGAATTCTTACGCGGTTATAGCCGAGTTTACAACAGCGCGCCAGTCGTTTCATTTTTGGACAAAGTGACGCCAATTGGAGATTCCAAGCGCTGTGGGGTCCTACTCCAACTAGTCTTTCCAACGGAGTAGAGGTCTTCTCTTCCTCTGCTTCCTTCGGCAGGTACTGCGTTGAATACTCTCAGACCTTGTCATACTGTATATACATATGTATTTGCCTTAACATTAAAGTATAGATTTACAGATAAGCGAATGATCCCGATTTTGGTAACCTCAGCGCATTTTACAAAAAAAAAAACGTGTATTTGGCTTCGACTGAAAATCTCAAACAAAAAAAACAACAAAGAGCGTGAAATATGCAAATAAGTTACAAGTACATTTTTTGGTATTCCAGTTGTTCATGACCTTGCGGCTGCACCCTTTTTCTAGTTTTGTATTTTTATTAGTTTCGCATGCACCCTGTGCAGTTGCTTTGCTTTGATCATTCGTGCGCCGACAGCATTTGCATATTTTGCACGTAGATACACATGTGTAGGCATATGTAACTGTATATGTGTAGATATGTATGCTGGCAGGTGCAATTTAAATTGTAATTACAAAGTTAAAGGCATCCACATATGCGGCAAGTACGATAATTTTTCAAGGTCACATTAGAGAAAATGTAATTATGGCCTCATAAATGTACCCTTTTATATACACATATATGTACATATGTATACAAGCATGTGTCTGTATGTAAAGTCGGCAGTTATTGAGGAACAGCGGCGTAGTTGGTAGGCAAGCGGGCCTAGAGTTGAGACACAGACGCGGCTACGGTTCTCACTGTGTATATGTGTGTTTGTGACTGCTGAAAGCGTCGAATGATTAGTGACGGAACGAACGAACGACCGACCGATTGACACGTGATGGCAGGCGCGCAACAACAGCAGCAAACAAACGAACTGTCTATTTAACAGTGCGCAGATCAAACGCAGACGAAACTGTCACTCGGTCAATACATCAGTTGGGCGCTTGGCAAGCGGAAAACGCTGGGTAAACACCAACACATATATGTATATATCGGGTGATTTTTTAAGAGTTGATAACTTTTTTTTTAAAAACGCATAAAATTTGCAAAATCTCATCGGTTCTTTATTTGAAACGTTAGATTGGTTCATGACATTTACTTTTTGAAGATAATTTCATTTAAATGTTGACCGCGGCTGCGTCTTCGGTGGTCCATTCGGAAAGTCCAATTATGGGCAACTTTTTCGAGCATTTCGGCCGGAATGCCCGAATTTCTTCGTGTTGTCTTCCAAAGCTGGATAGTTGCTGGCTTATTTCTGTAGACTTTAGACTTGACGTAGCCCCACAAAAAATAGTCTAAAGGCGTTAAATCGCATGATCTTGGTGGCCAACTTACGGGTCCATTTCTTGAGATGAATTTTCTCCGAAGTTTTCCCTCAAAAATGGCCATAGAATCGCGAGCTGTGTGGCATGTAGCGCCATCTTGTTGAAACCATGTCAACCAAGTTCAGTTCTTCCATTTTTGGCAACAAAAGTTTGTTAGCATCGAACGATAGCGATCGCCATTCACCGTAACGTTGCGTCCGTAACAGCATCTTTGAAAAAATACGGTCCAATGATTCCACCAGCGTACAAACCACACCAAACAGTGCATTTTTCGGGATATGGGCAGTTCTTGAACGGCTTCTGGTTGCTCTTCACCCCAAATGCGGCAATTTTGCTTATTTACGTAGCCATTCAACCAGAAATGAGCTTCATCGCTGAACAAAATTTGTCGATAAAAAAGCGGATTTTCTGCCAACTTTTCTAGGGCCCATTCACTGAAAATTTCTTGATTGGACTTTCCGAATGGACCACCTAAGACGCAGCCGCGGTCAACATTTAAATGAAATTATCTTCAAAAAGTAAATGTCAAAACCAATCTAACGTTTCAAATAAAGAACCGATTGAGATTTTGCAAATTTTAAAACGCTGTTATCAAGCTCTTAAAAAATCACACACATATGATATAATATATTTTGTTTGTAATTCCTACATAACCTCGCAATTCACCCCTCACTGCATTATAGCTAGTTGGTTGGTTGGTTAGTTGGTTCGACAGTAATTCAATTTGCCGACTGTCATTTGTTCGCTCCGTCAATGCTCGTCAATTAAGTGTCGCTTTGCATGCAACAGCGGCAAAATGCAGCGAACTGTCTAAGCTCTGGCGGCGATTTGCATAATCCATCACAGGCAATTGCAAGCAATAAGTGGCAGCGAGTATTTATTGCCTATACCGAGGAAATAAGGGGAAAAATTAAAATATTAAAAAGGCAGGAATTCATTACATTCCTTCCCCCGCTCTTCTCAAGCAATTGTGTGCTTTTGTTTTTGTTTAGCCCATAGGCAAGAAATTTGAGAAATTGATGTGGGAAAGTTGGCAATCATGACAGAGCCTTCGCAGATTCTCTTGCACTGCCGTGCTTGGCGCATTTAAAAAATCTCTTCCTTGAAAATTTTCAAAAACCAAACCAAAAAAAGATTTAATAATAATCGTAAAAAATAAAATTAAAATTAAGCGCTCACCCAAGTGCTGTGGCTGTGAAAGCGTTCATGCAAGACTGGCAAGCAAATGAAGTTTGAGCGCGTCAAGCCACTAAAATTAGGGTTCACTGCACGAGCGTGTTTGGCCGAAAGCTAAATGCGCTTTTATACAATACTTTTTATACCCATGCAACACGTTGCACAGAGTTTAATAAGTTTGCTCACGTAACGCTTGTTTTGATGAAATCGATTATGGGGAGCTGAAAAGTTCATGGCGTTTGTAGGAAAAATATTTTTTTTTGCTTTCAAAATTCGTTATTTTCTACATTATTCTGCTGTCGTGACTAAAACACTGAATATATTCTATTAGCAAGGTTTTGCAATGCAATTTTTGTAAAGAAAATATTTGCTTCAAAATAGACCTTAATCATGTTGATAACCTCTTTCTTTTTACTGCCCATTGAGGGGTTAGTACTCAGAGACATGGAATTTTTTTTTAAATATTTGTTTAGTAAATAATTTTAGTATTTTATAAAAGTAAGATAAACAGGAAAATAGTGTTTTACAGTTCATACTTAAGTTATGCTTAAGTACTGAAAATGGGAGACTTAAGCAGTGCTTAAGTAAAAGCTGATCTTTTTTTTGAATTGTTTTGAGTTTTCA
Source organism: Bactrocera neohumeralis (assembly GCF_024586455.1). Lineage (NCBI taxonomy): Eukaryota > Metazoa > Arthropoda > Insecta > Diptera > Tephritidae > Bactrocera > Bactrocera neohumeralis. The sequence goes on from NC_065919.1 coordinate 56,941,887, forward strand.
GCGACATCTTTCTTAGCGTTCGAGCAAGTGTCCGTCCGCTTACATTCGATTATAGCTCTATACTTTTCCACCAGTTCCAATTCGTGGTTCTTTTGTTGTTTTCATCCATCATTTTGGATATAAATTTCCTCCTCCTTATGGATGACATTTGTACATTCTTACTTCAAATTTAAATAGAATATTTATAAAATTATCTCTCGCCCTAACTCCTTAAATAGTTTTAGCCTACATATACAATATATTGATGACTGAATTATTTCTTTAAAGTGCCAGACATCTCGATCAACTTCATTTTTCGTCATCAAAAATAGTTTTCTGGTTTTTTTTTGATGTTGTCGTTCCTAGCAGTGCTCTTTGGACGTCCACTGCGTTCAGCATCTTATATGTCGTTAGGGTCCGTACTCCATTTCGAAAGCCACTTCCAATCATATGCTATTCTAATTCACTCCAAGTAACGGGTTTTTCAATAAGAGCGCTACAAAAGTTTAGGCTTGGTTTGAGATATCAATGAAAATCTTTTATTGCTGTGAGAGTACATTCGATGCCATTACGATTTCTTTTACATGGCCACCATGAGCACGCTTGCAGAAGTCCAGGCGCTGAACCTAATTTCGACGCTTTTCAAGCATAAATCGGGCGATACTGCTGCAATTTCACGTTCGATATCATCCAATTCGGGCAAAAAATATTCGGTTATCATTGAGCGGTAGCGATTCCCATTCACAGTAACGTGTCGGTCTTGATCATCACGGAAGCAGTACGGCCCAATGACGCCGCTGGCCCATAAACCGCACCAAACCTTAATTTTTTCGGTATTGTAATGGTGACTCTGAAAATGATTTTTCTATGAAAATCCAGATATTTTCAAGTTGTTGCCCAATTCACGAACATACAACGATTTTGGCGGTCAAGCGGCGTCAGTTCTTGCGTCAATTTGATCTTGTAAGGATGTAGACCGAAATCTTTTCGCAAAATTCGCCACAACGACGTCACAGAAATGCCCAACGCTTGAGAACGACATGTGAGAGACTGATTTGGGTCTTGTACTGTGCCTGTGGATTCAAATTTGTCTACTAGACGCTAAATTTTTGATCTGACAACGATTATGACGACCATAAATTGGATGTAGAGTTGAGTCCACTGACTCCAAATTTCGGTAGTAAATTTTAATAATTTAGACTCGTTGTTGGATCTTTGGATAAATTGGATGTAGAGTTGAGTCCACGTGACTCCAAATTTCGGTAGTAAATTTTAATAATTTAGACTCGTTGTTGGATCGTATCGCTTACATTCGATTATATATTATCTTTCCATGATGAAATGGCAAACCTTACTGAAGAGAAATGTCAAACGAGCAGAAAAAATATGGGGTCGTTTGCTGTCCCTATCGGTCTACTTTTGTAGCGTCCCTATTGAAAAACCCGTTATATCTTCAAAACCTTCGGAAAGGAGACGTCTTTGATAGTAAAACTTTTTCGAATATTTTGGACTGGCAGGATAAGACGGTTGTGTAAAGTCCTTGCCGTGTTTAGCTATCATGACGATCCGCGACTTTTTACATTTACATAATTTGGAAAATATCCAGAACTGAAAATTACATTAAAAAGCAAGGAATGTACTACTAAAGCAATACTTGGTTTTATTAGTATTATTATTTTTTTTTTTTTGGTGTAATTTTTTCATATCCTGAGGACTTTTTTGTATTCAACTCCTTTTAATTTCACAATATTTCAACAGTCGAAGCATTGAAATAATAAATGTAGTAGCCAGCCGGCACCACCCGAGCTTTACCTTTCTTACTTAGCTGTTTATTTACCTTTTTCAAAGTGCGCTGTGCATCTACCACGCCGGCGTTGCATTATTCGACTTATCTTCATTTTAATTTTAGCGATTTTCTTGAAAATATATTTTTTTGACCCAACACCGAAAAACATGCAAGAAGCAAAACGGCAAAACAAAAACACATGGCATTCAGTACATCCGTAGCATAAAAGTCGGTGGAAAAAAGTTAATAACGAAACCGGCTGTCGGCTAGTAGCCGCTGGTCGCTCAAAGTTCGCATCGCTGTCGTTTATTATCATAACGGTGCTTAAGTGCAGACACACTCGTCCGACAATCAGTTAGTGTTCATGGCGGCATTTGGACCAGGGCCAGCATGCAAAAGCAGCACAGCAGAACAACTGCAGCACAAGAAACGAAGACATGCCCTGGACCCCGCACACTGCGGCTGTGCATTTCTCGCGCCACCACCACAACTTGTTGCGCTGCGCGGCAAAAGAATTTACTTTATTTATTTATTCACTGTTATTCTGTTTGTAATTCGTTATTTGTTTGGGCTCACGATCTCGTTGCATTTTAATTAAATGCGATTTGTATTTGCATCGGTTTGGGATTCAAAGCGTGACGCGTGAAGCGTTGTCGCGTTCTCAATTACTCCGGCATACCAGGGTTTGGTGCACGCGTTGCTTTTTTTTTTTGTGTTGTCATTGTAACTTCTTTGTGTATTTTGTTTATTTATTGGCAAATAGTGTGGTTTATTTATTTATTTTTTGGCAAAACTTACTAAGCTGTGCCGTGATCATGAGAGTTTTGCAAATAAACAGCTTCTTCTGACACTAAATTTATACAAAATTAATTTTTCAACTCATGTGACTGTTGAGCTCGATACAAACTATAAGACATTCTCACGGTCTAAAGTCTTTATTCGACCCAAAGCCTAGACTTTCATTACACTTCTAAGGTTTGGAAGCCTAAAATCGTTGCAGAGGGACTAATCTGAATAAATACTGCATACGATAGTTTAATTCAAGCCAAAAAAGGTCTTCCACTGCTGCAGTGGATGAAACCTAAACAGATCTCACCTGAAGATATTGTATGTACAATGACCAAAAAATTCACAAAACGAAGAAAAAAATTTAAAAAGTTCTGAGTTTTACCCATAATTTTGATCGTTTTTGGCCTGCCAAAACACGATTTTTAAACAGATCAAAAAAACTGATATGTTCTTGTATGGAGAACTTTATACAGAACAAGATGCAGAAAAATATGATAGGAGACCCCGAATAATATTTACAGCAAAATCGAAAAACGCTGTTTCGACGACACATGTTTAAAAACGATAACCATAACTCTATGTACATTGAAAAATATTTGAAATACTACTATGAGCAAAAGCATTAAGGCTAAAAGTAGCAATACTTTGTTCATCATTTTTAAAATCTTAACTTATTCTTCAAAATTTTGTAGTCCCCTTCAAAGTAATCCCCCTTGACCGTAATACACTTGTGCCACCATTTTTTACAGTCAGCGAAACCATTGTAAAAGGCAATTTCCGGAATAGCCTTCAAGGCGCATAACGATTCACGTTTCATGTCTTCAATTACTTGAAACGGTTTCCCAGAGCGGCCGTTTAAGTTTGCTGAATAGTCAGAAGTCGCACTGAGCTAATCAGGCGAATACGGTGATTGCGGCACGATATTGGTTGAAAATTTGGCGAAAAAATCAAGAAGAATCAATGCAGTATGCGACGGTGTATTATCGTGACGCAAGAACTAAGAGTTGTCGCTCCATAATTCCGGCCTCTTTTTACGCATAGCTTCGCCAAACGACGCATAACTTCAAAAAATATTCCCTTTTGTCAGTTTGGCCGGTCGGAAGCAATTCAGAGTGCACCATCGCCTCGATTTTTGACCTGCTTTGACGTGTTTTTTTTCGGCTTCGGCTCACCCTTGCCACGTTATTCGGCCAATTGATCGTATGTTTCCGAGTCGTAATCATAGCAAGACTCATCGCTAGTATTAATACGTTTCATGACATTCTGGTAGTCGAAAGCATTGCTTCACAGGCGTTAAAGCGACGCTGTTTTTCACAGAAATTGATCGAGTTTAGAACCAATCGTGCTTTTTTACTGTTCTTAGGCTCAAATGATCTTTCAAAATGGTTTTCACTGATCGTTCCGGTATTCCAACGATGGCAGTAAGATCTCTGAACTGTTAATCGTCGATTCTCAAGCACCAATTCCTTTATTTTATTGACGTGTTGATCATCACTTGATGTTGATGGCCGTCCTGGACGAGCTTCGTCGTCATTGACATAGGTTAGCCAGTTAAGAGACTACAACGGCTACGCTGGCTAGGTCATGTCGTCTGAATGGACGAAAACACTCCAGCGCCTTAAGTATTCGACGCAGTACGCGCAGGGGGAAGCAGAGGAAGAGGAAGATCTCTACTCGGTTAGAGATTCGGTACACCAGTTTTGAGAACAAAAAGAAACTTTTTATGTTTTGAGAGCCGATTTCCGAAAGTTAGAAGATTCTCAAAAATACGCTCATATCTTCGAATCCATCTCCAAAGGTTTGTACAGATCGAGTCACTAAAGCATATAGCTGCCATACAAATTGACCGAACAAAGTTCTGCTAAGAAATCTTTTGTATTTGTGAAGGGTATTATAACTTCGTTACAACGTTTTTTCTTGTTTGAGATGCACAGCCTTCGCAATATCGTTTTGTTCCATCGAATTTCGAATATTGATATTTGGTTAGGGTTAGAGTATTAAAGTATTAGAGTAAAGTGTTTAGAGGTTCACATCATCAATATAAAGGACCCCGCGTTTCCTAATAGTAGTCACACTAGCAAGCTTTAACGAACATCGAAGCGTATTTCTGCCATAAATTTAATTAATTAATTTAATATTTTAACATACCGCAGGAGTTGTAAGCGCCAATGGAATATTCATTAGGCTGATGAGGTTCTTCTTCCATAAACTTGTTCATTATTAGAGGAATTCGCTGCTTTCACAAAATCTATTAACGCCGTTCAGATTCTGCTAGACATTATTCCTATCCGCCCACATCGCGTTCACAAATTTTCCAAAATTTGTTCAAAGTTTGACGATTGTGCTCAGAAATCGCCGCCTTACCACGGTCGTACAGAAGCCAATAACGCTTTTCAAAAGCAAGAGTGAAAAGCGCGTACCGCAGACTATCTGTTTCGACTATTTACTGAATCAGTGTTAGGCTCTTGAACATAAGTATGTACATATACGGTGCACATTTCCAAATCTTCAAAAACATATCTTCCATCCATCATAATATTGATTTGTTTTCCTGTGTTTTTCAAATGCATGCATTCGTTTAGCTTGACGGACTTCCTTTGGAGGAGACCTGACGACAGTGAAAAGGCGTATTTCTAGGGCCGAGGGGCGATATTTTACCAAAAGTTCCATCGGTTTTTAGCCCAAATTAGGTGACACTAACTCATATTATCCTATCATACCTTCCCTAATCATTTGACGTTAAAATCTCAATTTTGATACTCTGTGGACGCTACCGCTCAAAAGCACATTTCAAGCACTCTTTTGTATGTTCGTACCTCACGATCAGTATCAGTTTTGCGCCCCATTGATACTTATTTCCACCATTTATTTCTAATGTAATCTCCACAAATTTGCCATTTATCAATTCCAAATGCCAGATACACCATCGAACACACTCGAGGCGCATATCACGAGAGTCTAGTATGTGTATGAGTATGAGTTTCCTGTGATTTTAGTTTCTGTGCCCACAGCAGTTCCAAAATGCATTCAAAGTCACCAGCAAGCGGCCAACAGGTGGCTATTGCCGCCGAACTTTAAAAGTTATCACACATGCTGAGCTGGCAAGTTGCGCATGCGCACAGCGATTATCGCAGCTGGTTAGCGGTTTGACTCTTTGTGTGGTTGTTTGGCAGCACTTGTTGGCAAATATTCGAGATTAATGCAAATTGGCACGATTTCAAATTTTCCGTAAATGAAAATTACAAATGTGTTTCTTCGCGCTTTTTCACCGTCAATTTATAAAGCAACAACAATGAAAATATACTCGCAACACAGTTACACGAATCTCCTCAGCATGCATTAGTGTGCGTGTGTGTATGTGTGTGTCTGCTTTTAGTGTGGTTTTTGACAAGTTGTTGGCATGAATTATTTATTTATTTATCCGCGCCAGTCGCAGTGCAACAACAACAACAACAACACATCGTGCTGATAGCTACTTATTACTGCGCTGCAGCGAATCGGGTGCTACTCCGCGCATTTAATCTGACTTTGGCTTCGGCTTCGGCTCCGGCTTTGCCTCTGCATGCTTCATTCGTGCAACTGTGCATGCGCGCTAAATTCAATTAGTTGGCGTGGGTTTTGGACAAATTTGAAAATGCGCGCAAAACGGCATAAATTGAAGTGCATATATTATTTAATATATGGTACTTACATATACTATATCAGGTTGTCAAAAAAGTCTTGCGGTATTTTCGCTAGTTGACGCTGAAAGCGCGTAGTTCTAGTTTTATTCGTCGCATCGGGTCATGCTATACCTTTTTGGAAAGCTCATTTCACGCGCTAATACGTGTTTGATTGATTGTCTTTTCTTTTAAGTCCAATAAAATTTGTGCAGTTTATGGACCCGATACAGTTTCCATTTCCACCGCACATGGTTTCAACGTTTTCGTTCTGGTGTAGAGGTGGTCGAAGATGCGCCACGCTCCGGAAGGCCTGTCGTCGAAAATGCTGAATTGGTCGAAAGAGACCGGCATAGTAGCAGCCTTAGCATCGGTCACGAGCTGGGCATGAGTCATCAAAAATTCATTTCAATTTCAATAAAAAAAAAAAAATCAAAAAAAATACCGCAAGACTTTTTTGACAACCCATTATGTACATACATATGTATGTATACATGTATTAGTACAAATTTAGCGTTAATGTTACCGTCCATAATGTAATTTCAGAAACTTTAAGTGATGAAGTTTTATAAAGCATGTACGAGAGTGGCTTTTTATATAATATTTCGGGATTCTTCTTCTTTCTAATTTAGCTTACGCGGTTATAGCCGAGTTTACAACAGCGCGCCAATCGTTCTTTTCGGTGCTTGGCGCCATTTGGAGATTTCAAGTGTAGTCAGGTCCTTCTCCAACTGGTCTTTCCAACGGAGTGGCGGTCTTCCTCTTCCTCTGCTTCTACCAGCGGGTATTGCGTCAAATACTCTCAGAGCTGGAGTGTTTTCATCCATTCGGCCGACATGACCTAGCCAGCGAAGCCGTTACCTCCTAATTCGCTGAATTATGTCAATGTCGTCGTATATCTCGCACAGCTCATTGTTCCATCGACTGCGGTATTCGCCGTTGCTAATGCGCAAAGGACCGTAAATCTTCCGTAGCATCTTTCTCTCGAAAACCCGTAACGCCAACTCATTACATGTTGTCAGGAATTAGACAACAAAGACAAATATTAATAATGTTTGTTTTTAAAATATTCTCCATTAAGATCAATACACTTCTGCATGCGTTTGATGCTTTACGCTCTGAACGCAACAACCATCTCTTCAGGTTTTGGAAAACGTTGACCTCCTAGCTTATTCAATGCAGTTGTTTCAGTCGACGTTTGAGAGCTCGCATTGTCGTTGTGAAGAGAGATCCGTCTCTCGGCGGTTGGTTTTCCTGATTTCTTGAAAGACCACTGACCAAGAAATGTTTGTGCACCACTGAGAATCTACTGTAATACGTATTGTTCCAGCAGTTATCAAATCCACGCTTGATGGTGAGATTCGTGTTGGTTATCAGCGAAACCATCCAACGGTAGGCCCAGGAAACGTGCTGTTTCGACAGGTTTAGACCACAAAGTGAAGGGTGTTAGATAAACCAACGAATCCCGGGCATGCAAAGTGTTGGTTAATGTCATGAGGGGATAGATATTTGGTATATCGGGGGGTCGATTCTGGAAAAGTACGAGTTTAACCTTCTATTGTATTCAGAACGAAGTTGCGCTGGGGTCACTTTAGCTACTCGTGGCAGCAATGGATGTTGATTACACGCCAAATACGCGGTTCACTGAGAAAGAGTCGGTGAAGGTGTTTTTGGTTTCACTGAGAATGGCAGTCAGTGCGTGTCTGAAGTTAGTTGCGTTCGAAGTTTGGTCGGCATACTGCATATGTCGGCGACGTGGTCAAGGAATAACCACTTAATGTTTATAGGAGGGGGCTTCGCTTCAAGCAGACGCCTGCAAGTATGGTTTCTGTGAAAACATTCCAACAGAAACAGCTTAGAGAGAAACTTGTTATATTTCTTAGTCGTAAGCATAACGTACGGGCTTCGCTGAGTAAGGGTTCAGCCGGAGACATTAAGAGGAATCCTATTATAGTCCGGAGTGCAGTATTCTGTCCATCCCGTTGAAAATATCGGTGCGACGTAGTTTATGAAATAAAAAAAAATATTTTACCGATTCGGTTTGCGTGCGCAATTTAAAGTACAAGTCAAATTTGATCTTGAGTGTATTATCAGCAACGCAGATAGCAGTACATTCTTTGTAAGAGTTGGTAGTAGTGGTTTGTGCCGATTGCGATCATTTTTAGGAGTTTTATAACAGCACTGAGGCCGCTTTGGTATTAACTCGTCAGCCATTTCTGCATGGTATCACCCTTGATAGTAGCTTCCCGACGTGGTCCTGATTACTCAGATGACAGAATACCTTTCACTAGTAGCTCAGAGCTCAAACCAATCCAACTATTAGTTCACAATATGTCCGTGTCAAGCTAAGTGTCCAAAATCCGTAGAAGTCAAAAAGACCGTGAAGGCGGCAGGTCACTTAGTATGAAGTTCTTTCGAATCTTTCGAATCGCAGTTTAGATTAGGTAAGGTGAATTTCTTCGAAACGGCTAGATCGATGACTTGACTTGAAATTTGCCCAGGATTTTTTTTTAGAGGTGATTAGGTAATGTTTGTAGGATTAACTTTGATAATTTAATTTTTTTAGTCACTCTGAAGGATAACTTTTTTATAAAAAGATAATACATCGATCACTACCTGTATTCATCTAGAGTAATATTAACTTTAGTTTTTGGATTTGAGATAATTTGTTATAGCAAAAAATTTCCTCATCACCAGACAACTTTTTTCAAAGGCTCGCCTGGAGATCGTTTATGGGCGCAAGGGATGCAAAAATATTTCGAATTAAATGGCCGATTATAAAAGCGCGTGAAATTCTGTAAATATATATTTTTTACTTATTGATTAACTGAAATGCCTCTTCAAAACAAAACACGTTTTCTGGCTTGCGATTGGATATAAATAACGCCTTAAGCATGAATTTCACTTCATACCAATTATAACACATTTCCTATCAATAACCGCTAAACAATCAAAAGTCGGCACGCAAATAAATAAATAGACACAAGCTCAGTCCATTTTTCGCACCAAGCAAGCGTCCAACCTGCCATCACTGCCACCGATACCCTATCATTAAAAGCGACCGACTATCAGCCAACCGTCCACCTGACCGCAAGCAATCCAACAACAACTGTCGAACCATGTGTGTTTGAATGTCTGTATGAATGGGATGCCGTCTTCACTGAGACACCACCAACACCACCGCCTGCCGTCGTCAGCGCCTTCGGTTATTTGTCCAAACACATCGATGTAACGATCGATGATGGACGCTGCGACGGGTCACTTTAGAGCCGCAGCTAGTTCATACGTCAATCTCAATTACATATCCGCGTGTGGTGGATAATTTTCCAGCTTATTAGCGAATAAACAAGTTAATTCCAATAATACGCGTATGTACGCGCCAAGAAACGCAAAAGACCAAACGACAGACGAGATTGAATGGTTGTTGCTTCGGCGGCTGCTTGCCGGAAGGGCTGCTCGCTCGTCTGCCTATGATGGCATACATTGGTTATCGCGTCAGCACAATCGATAAGCGAGCGCTGGCGAGTTGAATGGCAAAAGAAGACGCCTAGAAGTACAGAAATGAGAATGAAACTGGAGAGAAACGCAAAGGCAAGCCACGCATGCGCAGCATTTGCAGTACACACACACACACTGGTATCTATTGCAAATTGAAAATGTGGCCATTGTATATGTGTGTGATGACGCCGGTTGGGGGCTCATTGGTCCATGGATAGCATTGCAGCCTGTGGATTATCGCTAACTGCAGCGCGGCAACATTTAATGATCTTCGTTGCACGCAATATTCATATGTGTGTGTATGTATGTATGTGTACATATACAAATGTGTAGTAATGCATGTGAGCCCTTTGCTTGGCAGCTCAACTTTACGACGCTGTAACGCCGCTTTGGTCCGTTTATTGCTCTGGCAATGCCACGCTACGTGGGGCTATTTCGCAACGGTCTGAAATGCGCCTATATTTACACTTATTGTTATTGCTGGAGCGCATGCGTTCTTTGTACGCCAAAATAGTCAAATAGCAAGCAGCTGGCTTTCTGGCTGACTTTGTTGGTTTTGGCTGACCGCCCGGTCCACTGTCTTGGCTGGCCTCCTCTCCTCACTTGGCAAGAGCATGTGACATTTTTTTACTGCCGTCGGCGGCTTTGATCTTTCTGCTTGTTGCTTTAAGCCTTCACACGCTTTTTGTAATTTGTTTACTTTGTATTCTCGTTCTCTTCACTTTGCCTTTATTTTTATTTGTTTTTATTTTTTCTGCGTTTCTGCAAAATATTTACTCGCGCGCAGAGTTTTAAAATGTAAGCCGCTGTGGAATATTAACTAAACTTTCCCAGCTGTCGCGGCCGGCCGGCAATCGAAATTCCTTTACTCCGATACCCAGAATACATTTGTAGCAACAACAAATTGTTGACCGCTTCTTGGTAAAGACGTTGCTTGATTTCTTGCCATGTGTATTTATGACAAATGGACAGATATGTATGTATGTATGTATGTAGGTATACCATGTAATGTGGCCGCTGCTCAAAATTCACTTTTGTTTTTGCCTCCGTCTACTTAAATATGCATATATTCTTGCATCCATACATAAATATGCTTTTATCATGAGAGCGTGTCACTTTTACTGGATTACTCCGGGTTCCACTGTTTCAAACTGATAAGCTTATGAGCTTATAATTATGTGCACACACATGCACACTTAAAATTTATAAGCTCAAACGACAAGTGCTTTTGCATACACAGTGCTGTGCAGCAAATTAGGACAACCCTTCTTTTTATTGCATTCATGGAAACAATGTATAGTAAAATCAAGAATTTGACTCTTCAATTTTCATGTTCTTTCAAAAAATAAAGCGTGCTCCAAACGATTGGAAAATTCGTGTCAAAACAGTTTTCGTATTCAAAATGAATATCTAAATCGATCGCATTTATACCACAAATTAACTGTTAAGCCTAAAAAAAAAACAAACTCCGATGATTGTTAACTTGTTTTTGCATGTCAAACTCATAAACCCATGTCTCATCGGCAGTTATATTGCTCTCCATGAATGTAGGATCGGAATTCGAACGATCAAGCATGTCCGAAGAGACCAGTTTATGATACTCTTTTTGAAACAAATTCAGCTTAATCGGGACGAGTCGAGCAAGAACGCGTTTCATAACCAAAATATCGACCAAAATCATTCGAACGGACTCGCGAGATATGCCGATATACATACGTAGGTTGCTATATATATTTCTGGCCTAATAAGGTAAATAGGCATATTTATCAACGAAAATGGTTTTTTTATTATTTTTTTTTTTTTTTTTTTTTTTTTTGTTGATTGCTGTTTTGTTTCGGGCTCATACGCATAGATCCATGATTCGTCACCTGTGACGATCTTATAAACGTCTTTTGAAGCACCGCGATCGTATTTTTTCAGCATTTCTTTACACCAATCCACACGAGCCTTTTTTTGAGCGATTGTCAAATTGTGCGGGATCCAACGAGAACAAACCTTTTTACGGCCAGGTGTTCATGCAATATCGAATGTATGCTGGTGGGAGAAATGCATAGGCATGCCTCTATCTGAAGGTATGTTACATGACGGTCTTGCATTATCAGTTCACGTACGGCATCGATGTTTTCTGGCACAACGGCTGTTTTTGGACGACCTTCACGGAATTCGTCTTTGAGCGAGCGTCGGCCACGATTGAATTCGTTGTACCAGTTTTTCACAGTGCTATAGGATGGTGCTTCATAGCCATACAAAGATTTTAGTTCATCGAAAATCCACGTCGAAAGTTGTGAAAAATGATCGCACGAAAATGTTCACGAGTTAATTCCATTTTTTGGCCGAGATGAATTTTTTAATTCCCTGTAAATAAAACAATTCACGATTAAATGACAAAACGTTCTGAGTGATGTTATGCTAAAAAATGTCAAACTTTCCAATGGAAATGTCAGATTGCACCTGGCAACACTTAGTGTTGCCCTAGGCCAGAATATATATATCAGCCCTCGTTTATGATATGATATGCTCTCTTGTCATCTCTCGAACTCTTGCCTGACGATTTTCAAGCACCATATCATTCACTTTTTTAATATTTTCATCAGCTGAAGTGGTCGAAGGTCGTCCAGAACGATGCATGTCTTCAACAAAGTCCATCGACCGTCCATGTACTACTCTTATGCTTGTGTTTTTGATAAAACTGAATCACCTTAAGCCTTATCCAACATTCGCAACGATTTGATTTGATTGATTTTTTTAATATCATATACACGGGGAGTTTAATTACAATTTCCGGGTGCTTTTTTGTCACAATGTATTTCATTTTAATATTAATTCGAAACCAAAAAATGCACGTTTCCATTATATTGCACACTACTGCATGCATATTTCCATTTTCAAGTAATTATAAATAGGTAAGCTCTTAAGAGTACTACCATGCTTTATAAGAAAGCCAAAATACACACACTTATACATACTTGAACATTGAACCATTTAAATGTGAGTTTAAGCACATAATTATACATTTCACTGATTTAAATATTGTAATTATGACAAATAGCCGAACTGATAATGACATCGGTCAGGCGGCACCTGACCACTAATGATATATGACTGTTCTGAATACACAATTTCATATGCGTCTGCAATATGTAAATGTGTATGTGTGAGTTGTTTACACTCGTGGATAGTGTGCTTAATCGGCTTTCGGCGATCATAATCGATTTTAATATTAAATCATTTGCACTGAAGTGTATGCGCGCTCATAAATTTGGGTATTTAGGGACAAAAAGAAAGTTTTTTGGTTATAGCGGAGTTAACAACAACGCACCAGTCGTTTCTTCTTTTCGCTATTCGACGCTAAGTCGAGATACCACGTGCATCCAGGTCCTTCTCCCCCCAATATCTGCAACGGTCTTCCTCTGCTTCCACCAGCGAGTACGAATCGAAAACCTTCAATGCTGGAGTATTTCCTACCGTCCAGACAACATGACCTAGTCAGTGCATACGCTTCGCTTCTTTATTGAGTCTAGAGAAAGCAGAACTAACGGCGCGGTTGTTGAGGCCAATGATATCATTACGCCAGCAGCTGCAGATTTAAGAAGTCACACCATAGGGAGTTTCCTTGTCAGAAAACTCGCTTGGTATCGAACGGCTCGTTGAGGTCCTTCTCGATCCTGACGGTCATTTAGGAGTCAGCTTTACACAGCCGTTTTAGCTTTGCGGGAATACCAAGTTCGGACATATCGATATTTCTTTCACGGGTCTTTTCCAAGATTTGGCGCATGGTGAAAATAGATGCTAGATTTTCCAGCTTTAAAGCCACATTGATTGGACCGTATCAATGTGGCCTACGCTCGATAGAACCTTATATGCGATATTAAGGAGACTTATCTCACGGTAATATCCGCAGATTGTGGAGTCCTCTTTTTTGTGGATTGAACAGATCACACTTAGGTTCCAATCATCGGGCATGTTTTCATCTGGTATTCCCGCAAAGCTAAAACGGCTGTGTAAACTGACGTTGAGTAACACGAAAAGCTCCGTCAGAATCGGGAAGGACCTCTCCGAGCCGTTCGATACCAAACGAGGTTTCAGACAAGGTGATTCCCTATCGTGCGATTTCTTCAACCTGCTTCTGGAGAAAATAGTTCGAGCTGCAGAACTAAATAGAGAAGGTACCATCTTTTATAAGAGTGTACAACTGCTGGCGTATGCCGATGATATTGATATCGTTGACAGTCAAAACTTTGAAGTTGTAGATAATTTCGTCTATCTTGGAACCAGCGTAAACACCACCAACAATGTCAGCCTAGAAATCCAACGCAGGATTGCTCTTGCCAACAGGTGCTACTTCGGACTGAGTAGGCAATTGAGAAGCAAAGTCCTCTCTCGACAAACAAAAACCAAACTCTATAAGTCACTCATAATTCCCGTCCTGCTATATGGTGCAGAGTCTTGGACGATGTCAACAACTGATGAGTCGACGTTGTGAGTTTTCGAGAGAAAAGTTCTGCGAAAGATTTATGGTCCTCTGCGCGTTGGCCACGGCGAATATCGCATTCGATGGAACGATGAGCTGTACGAGATATACGACGACATCGACATAGTTCAGCGAATTAAAAGACAGCGGCTACGCTGGCTAGGTCATGTTGTCCGAATGGACGAAAACACTCCAGCTCTGAAAGTATTCGACGCTGTACCCGCCGGGGAAGCAGAGGAAGAGAAAGACCTCCACTCCGTTGGAAGGACCAGGTGGAGAAGGACCTGGCTACGCATGCAATATCCAATTGGCGCCACGTAGCGAAAAGAAGAAACGACTGGCGCGCTGTTGTTAACTCGGCTATAATCGCGTAAGCGGTGTCTACGCCAATTAAGAAGAAGAAGATATCTTGCAAAGAAGCTGATGCTTGTCTGTTCTTCCTCGGGTTATTTAAATAGCTCGGCCAGTAATCCTTAGAATCCTGCCGCTTTGTTGTTCTTCATGCGGGTAATTGTAGTCGGGCAATGGAACGTCTATCCTATCGTCAACGATTGGGGAACCAGGTTCGCCATCTCCAGATGTTACACTTTCACTACCGTTTAGCAGGCTGCAGAAGTGTTCCCTCCATAAGTTCAATATGCCACTAGATCACTTCTTTGGGGTGTAAAAATCCGTTTACCTGTCGGTTGTGATTTTAGCTTCTTGACGTCGTACCCTCCCTGTGCTTGTGGATGGGCTTGCTTTGCTAGTACTCCAAACAACCATATTTCGAGCGCCTGCAAAGTCAACCCATTTGTAGAGGTTTCCCCATGGAGGCTGAATTTTCCGAGTGTTGTACCAAAGATGCCTTCCCAATTTAGGAACCGGACATTCCAAGTGCATGCCTTTAAATCATAGTCCTTATTACGTTTGTTCCATCCGTTCAACGTTCATTTATCATTTATCCGTTGACTCCACCGTTCATGTTTCCGCCCAACCCCCATCCATTTGCCTGTTCGTCACTGCATACGCCCAAAGCCCACTCAACCAGCCATCCACCCATCCGTTTGGCAACCGGATAGTTGTTTTCCACATGTGCGCATGTTGGTAGTCGCTGGCTGAATATAAATGAGGGTAGGTTCCAGTTATGTAAACCTGAGGGTGGTCTTATCGTAAACATAGCCCTATTTAAATATACCTCTATTTATATAACAAGATTTACAAAATAATTTTAATCAAAAAAACTAATTTAATCTTGCTATTTTCTTGCAGGTTGTCCGCCCACCACGAGTTCACATTGTCTGCGCTGCAACAGCGAGGGCTGCATTAAGTGCCCCGCCTATCTGATGACCGACACACGTCAGTGTGTGGAGCAATGTCCTTCCGGCTACATCGATCAATGGTCGGCGCATACCGAATTTATGGGACGCGTCTGCGTCTCCACCGGTTATTCGGGTCCGCTCATGGCCGCTATTGCAGGACTAATAGGCGGCTTTGTGGTTTGTCTCACGCTACTAGCTGTCGCCATGATGTTGGTGCGACGTCGACGTAGACGTAAATCCATCAAACAGAAGCTGATCAACGAGAATACCATGGATCGTTCCGATTTTCTGCGACAACTCAATGAAATGCGTCCGAATGCAGAATATTTTCTAGCGATGCTCAACGATACGCGACGCCAAATACGCAAGTTGTATTTGTCGGGTGAGGTGGGCGCAGCGAATTCCTATCGACCGATAGTACGCGATCTTGCCAAAATACTGATACTGTTGAATCGGCCAATCGAATTGATACCGGCGGCACCGCACGACTGGAATCGTTTGTACACGTGGTCCGAACAAGCATTAGAGCGTTACAAGCCGCAAGTGGGTCACTTAATCGATTTCTTTCAGCCCTCCGGTGGCGGACGCGGCAGCAGCAGCGTGGGCATTACCGATGACTTCGATGCAACGTTCTTCCCACAGAAGAACAACGTCTACCGGCAGAGCATGTTGGCGGGCTCGGGTCAGCAAAAGCTACACATGTTCGGCTCGCTCATCAGCTTGCATGAATTTGAGGAGCCGCGCCCTTCCGATCCCTTCGGCAGCAGCTTCAACACGCTCAAAAGTGGCAATCTGATATCGGATCTCAATGCGAGTTCGTTATGGCTGGAAGACGAATTCTATAAATTGGGCTTTCGACCGCAGGACGAAATCACGACTGAGTTATAATGTCTGCTGTGTGTTTTTTGTTTGTATCGTTTCTCAAATAGAATTGTGTTAGTTTTGTTTTACTTATTTTATATGGATTAGCTTAGATACTTTATTTTATATTATGTAATATAATTTTAATTAAAAAGTATTATTTTATTTTGTTAAAACGAGTAGCTGCTTAAAATCTACAGAATACGTTGTGTTTGCTTAATAAACACTTACTGTTTTTTAATCACAAATATTTACAAACAATTTTTACAAATCACTAAATGTACAGTCGACGTCACAAGTATGTATACCAACACGCAATCATGTAAAAAAGCGTAAACGCACAAAGTTATTGCAAAAGCATGGAACTATTGTCTGTTTTATAGTATAATTTGTTATAAAATAATAAAAAGTAATAACGGTAAAGTTATAATTGAAAGAAAGCGCCAACGAACAAATAATAGAAAAAAAAACGCCGCCCAGTTGCCGCTAAGCAGCGCCTAGTGTACGCCTACACTTTGCTTCCATGAGCTGGAAAGCCAAGCGAAACATTCCTAGTTTTTAGTAAATATTTGCGAGTAGTGATAGATTTATATGTACATAATAATATAAACTGAGTTGCCTTATTTTACGTATAAGTTGAAAATGTGAAAATATATAAATGAACTAGTCAATAAAAAAAAATATAAAAAAAAAAAACGAAAACAAAAACATAATCAACTTAAACTTAAGTTTTGCTAAGCTGAATTCAAATATGTTTAAATAAATTAATTTGAAAAAAAAAACATATTTGTTTATAAGCATTTTTGATCAAATTAATTTAAAATATTGGATTGGATTGGATTCTGATCGATTTTTGTTGTTGTAACGAGTACCTAATCCCCACTAGGATGGTAAGGTTCAGATAAGTTGTCGACGACTTCACGGTAGGCCCAGGAAACGTGCTGTTTCGACGGGTTCGGACTATAGGGAGAGGGGTCTCAGATGTGTAGGGTTAGCAGGGCGTACACAGAGGTGGGTTAATGTCATGCGGAGACTCATTGCACGCTGGACATATGTTGAATATGTCAGGGTTTATTTAAGTAGGAGTTTAACCTGCTACAGTATACAAAACGGAGCTGCGCAAGGGTCACCCTCGATTCTCGCAGCAACTCGAGCTCGTCGTCTGCAATGGGTGGTGGTTAGTTGCGTCCCTAGTCTGGTCGGCGTATTGTCTTATGTCGTCGACGTAGTTGAGAAAGGACCTCTTGATGCTCCTAGGGGCGGTTCCGCTTCAAGCGGGTGACTGCAGGGATGATTTCTACGAAACCACTTGAAGAGGAGTATATTGTGCTCCTTAACTGGTAGTATGCGGGTCTCGCTGTGCAGATGTTCGATGAGAGACATCAAGAGGCATCCCTTTGTAGACCGGAGTATAGTGTTCTGACATGTCGGTAGCTTTTCCTTGTCTGCGTTACACTGCATTCAGGCGACAATATTGGTGCGGCGTAGTTAAGGACCGGCCGGCCGATTGCCTTGTATGTTGCCAACAACGTTTCTTTGTCTTTTCCGCATGTGCTGCCGGCTAGCTACTTCGAGGATTTTGTTGCGGCTCTGTAGTTTGGCAATAATCGCGATCGTGTGAGGAGTGAAGGAGCATAGGCTGTCGAATATCACACCTAAAATCTTAGGGTTATTGACAATCGGAATTTTAACGCCATCGCCTGCAATATTAAGGTCAAGTCTGTACTCCTTCGCCCAGTTAGTGAATATGATTGCTGTGGATTTAGTAGGCGAGAGTGTTAAGTTCCATGCACCGAGGAAGCGAGAAAGGTTGGGAAGATAGCCGTTTACTTTTGAGCACATGCCATCGATTCCTTTGAGCGTCGTCATTATCGTGCAATCATCAGCGTACGAGATGATGGTGGTTGAAGGAATTTCTAGATGTAGAAGTTAAACAGCAACGAGGAGAGGACAGCACCCTTCGGACACAACTGTTTAATTCTTTTCAATTTAGAGTTTTTACCCCGAAACAGTACGGATAATCGTCGACCGCTCAGGTAGTTCATGGTCCACTTCGTAGCGTAGATTTTTCGATATCCTCAAGTAACGTTGTGTGGCTGACGATCGGCTTTTAACAAGTTCAATGCTACGTGGATCGTCCTATCGTAGGGTGATTTTTGGTTAAGGTCATGGTTTGAGAGACTCAGGTGGTGCGTGAAGGTCGAGAGTAGCAAGGCTTCAAGTGTCTTTACAACTGGGGAGAGGAGATATCGGACGATAGGACCTGGGGTTTCCCAGGTTTCAGTAATGGGACCACTCTTCCTATTGTTCACATATCGGGTATTTGAAGAGTGGCCAGCGACAGATTGAGGACTTTGGTTAGGAAGCTTTCTCCCGTCGAGCCTAGGTGCATTAACATCAGCATGTTTATTCCATCAGGACTAATGGATTTGAAAGGTTTTGCCTTATTGATGACACTCTGAACCTCCTCATCGGTGAAAGTAAGTAGTGCGCAGTCTTTTGGCATTTTGCGCACACTTATACTTAAACTTAATAGCTCACACAGCAATTCTCACAACAGGCGGTTCTACGTTATCAGAATTGACCCGGATTTTATCCGGCCAAGAGCTGTACTTTCGGAGATCTAACTTCGTTTGGATCAGTAAGTTTTGATCAATTAGTTTGTATGTCAACTATATGATATAGTGGTCCAAGGGGAAAAGAAAGTGTGAAAAATTTCATATCGATCTATCAAAAACATATGTATGTATGTATGTATATACAGACGGACACAGCTAAATCGACTCAGTTAAAAAATAAAAGTAAATAATAATAATAATCAATAACTAACAATAAGAATAAAAAAAATATTAATAATAAGAATCAATAAAAAGAAAAATTATGATAAAAGTAAATAAAATATAATTATTATAAAAATTAATAAAAAAAAAAAAAATAGTAAAAAATATCACAAATAAAATAACATTTGTTTTTATAAGTTAAATAAAGTGCTGAAATTATATTTTTCATTTGTTGTTTTAACGCCATATGTTGTGGTATACCAATAATGTAAATAAAAATATATTTTGTCGCAGTAAAAACGTAAATGAGAAATCAAAACGCAATTCATTAATTAATAATCCTCTTCATCTTCATCCTCATATTCGAGGTAGGGCTCTATTTCCAACGTGCAAACAGGTTCTGTTTTCACTTTAAATTCGGCATATGCGCCATCTTGTCCATGTCACCCATCGTCCGTCAATTGTTTGAGGTGATCTTGCAATGATTCATGTTTCAAAAACACCGACTCGTCTAAAAAAGTTTTCTCACTGACCAATTGCGCCAGTTCACCGGCATCATAGCCAATCAGCAGCTTCAAATCACAATCAAACTTATAAGCGAAACGTTTGCCCGACACTTTGGATATCATATCACCATCGTAGTAATAGCGCAAGGCACGCGATAACTTTTCATAATTCATTGCCGGTTTATTCTTCTTAATGCCCCACAGTCGCGCTACGCACTCCGGGTCGATGAGTTTGAATTCGCCATCGCTGCCAACCCATTGTATGATGTTGCGATGCTCGCGATCGGTTAAAATTTCGAGCAGAAATTGCCACAGCTGTACTTGTCCATTGTTGCCGGAACCGACACCGTAATTACTGCCGATGCTGCTATTACCACCAGTGTTGCTGTTGTTGAGTATGGTGTGTGTTGGCGAACCATCCATTGGTACTATCGGTGCTGTAAGCATATAGTTCAAATTATTAATAGGAAATATTGATAAAGGTTTCTTTTACTTGCATTTCTTACAGTAGGTTTTTGTGGCGCTTACGCTTGTTTTGCGCATTATTTTTAATTCTTTTATTGGCGGCGTTGCTGCACCAACACCAGTGCTAATTGGCTTCGTAGCAGTGGAACCGGTTGTGCCACGATCTTCAGGCACCTTGTGTACAACGGAGACAAATTTGCATTCTTTAAGCAATTGCAAATGTGTCCAGAACACATTACCCGGATCTTTGGGTAACTTTCGTCGAAATTCTTCATGTGTTAGTGAACATAGCTCTTTTCCTGTCATGGCCCAATCACTCAAGCTAACGCCAGTCTGAAATATTAATGAAACAAGGTTAATAAAAATCAATAAACTTAAAGAAGGCTTAGGGATACTTTCGTTTCCTTAGTGTAGTTGTAAATGTATTTTTTCAAATGTTTTCTGATGAAAATGCTTTTATGAGGCTCATTATGTGCAAAAATGTGGGCAAGATTCCGAATTCTTATGTAGCAAAGGTATGTATGTGCATCCATTGGAGCTTACACCTTTCTTAGAAGTGCGAACATATTCTCCCATGAGGGCTGTTGGGTCTCAAGTTGTCTTCAGCCTCCAAACTGCTGATGCTTTATACGAAAAACTTCATAAAGCCGGAAAAACACATGGAGGTTTAAACCGCAATAAGAAAAAGACGGTTTTATAACTTTAAAGGGATCGACACTCTCACTACACTAACTTACAAAAAGTTTTCGTGGCGTCCACGTAAATGTATAAGCACTTGCCGAAAAAAATTCAATGTATTGCATTATGGGGAAAACGTTGCCCATTTTCGAAATCACAAATATATAAATACATCCATAGGAGCTTACACATCTCTAAGAAGTGTGAGCTTCTCACATGGGGCTACACGACTTAATGTTGAGTCTCAGGTCGTCTTCAGACTCCAAACGGCTAATGCTTTATATGAAAAACTCCATAATACCGCAAAAACACTTGGAGGTTTGACCGCAATAAGAAAAATACGCTTGTATAACTTTAATTGAATAACTTTAAAAGTATCGAAGTTCATGTTCCGTCAAGTATTGTGGCGCAACAGCGCTTCTGATATTTTTATATACATATATTTTTACCATATCGGCATAAAAAAAAGAACGCATTTTCACTACACAAATTTACAAACAGTTTTCGTGGCACACACGTAAATCTTTAAGCACTTGCCGGGAATGTTTTGTGTAGTGCATTATGGGAAAACGTTATCCATTTTCATAATCGTAAATAGAAGTTGAAAAATGTCTTTTAAATTGAAACATACTTGTGCAAATAAGCTTTGTATGTAATATTTTTAAATGAACTGCAAGCCAATAAATCAGTTCTAAATGCTTTAACTATTGATTGGTACTCCATTTACGTATTTGATTTTCTCCACTTACCAACTCAAATTGCCTTACAGCCCATTGAAACCAGTGTTTCACTTGTATAGTTGTCCACTCATTAGGGTCTTCTGGTATTTTAAGGCGCACTTGCTCCTTCTTAAATTTATTGTCTAAGACCCAGTTGAGGCAAGGTTTTTCTTCGGTTTCTTCATTCTTATCAGCGTTTTTGTTGTTTGCTTCTTCAGCGGCTAAAGCAGCTGCAATTCAAAGATATTTGTGATAAGTAAAAGAAAAACATTTATAAATTTAGTTACAAGTCTTATTCTTACCCAACGCCGCCTCTGTTGGTTTCAGCACATCAACAATGTTTATGTGTTGCTCTGCTGTTTGTATTTGTACATTTATTTGCACCAATCCTTCACCTTTCACGCATTGGTCAACAAGATTTTTATGCGGTTCCAGCTGTCAATCATAATAGAAAGACAATTTCACAATTATAACATAATTAGAAATGAAAGCGCAATTCTAACCTCTTGTGTGTCTTGCAGAAAGAACTTGTAACCTTTCAA
The DNA here is from genome assembly GCF_024586455.1 of Bactrocera neohumeralis. Classification (NCBI taxonomy): domain Eukaryota; kingdom Metazoa; phylum Arthropoda; class Insecta; order Diptera; family Tephritidae; genus Bactrocera; species Bactrocera neohumeralis. The sequence continues at coordinate 56,963,921 of NC_065919.1, forward strand.
ATTCATGCCAATCTTCTTTTCAGCCAGCTTTCTGCAATTAGTAGAGCAACAAAATCAATTAAAATTGCGATTTATTTTATATTTATACAATTACACAGCGACAGAAAGTGAACAATTCCGCCGCCTACTCACTGCAATGTCCGCAAGGGCTCACGTATGTCCATATGTAGAATGATAACATCATCGGGCTCATTTTCGTCTACTTCTTGATCGTCCATATACAAATTGTGTTGAAAAATTTCATTCGTCATTATGCTATCTGTTAATTTTAAGGATTTTTATTATTTGCTGATAGTAAATATTCCCGTTATTGGTTTTGCATAAGCCCACCCAAATCTGTGTTATCCAGTCTGTACTCTTCAGTCAAATGCGACAAATCATCTGTTTCCATTCTACACCCCTCAATGCTGGTAAATACTTCACCGTCTTTAAAACTTTACTATTTTCACTTTTTATTTATTTATTTTCATTTTTATTTGAGAAAGCACGAAGAATAGCAAAGAATTGATGTACTTTTTGTTAATAGTGCTGAAATGTCAAAACGGTACATATGTCAAATAACGGAGTAAACGCTGCACCCGAGGGTTGCATTTTTAAGTAGCTTCTGAAAATACTATTTTAAGATAATTATTATAGAAATTTATTATTTTTGCTGCCAAAAATTATTAATTTGTTTCATATTTTATTTACTACAATGCATTTTTATTTCTGTTTAGATTTTATATAAAAAGAAATAGTTTTCGCAAATTCTTAGAATAACGAAGTATGCCTTTGCTACGTAATGCGTTCGCAAATGTATGTAATGCTTTCATGGCATTAAGGCGGACCAGTTATCTATTTATTTGTTGTGTATTACTAAAAACTGATATTTATTGTACGAAATTGTTTAATTTTTCAAAGAAACTTACAAAATTAAATTATTTATCCTCGTTGACAAAGATTTTTAAATTTTTAAATTTAATGATTTATTCTAAATGATCTAGTACCAGTTGTCTTGTAAATATTACAAATATGATATATGTATGTATGTAAATTGTCCTTAAATTAAATATTTTATATTTATCGACAATTGTAATTCTAAGTGATTCAAATACTCCTCCTCTTTCTTTATAATATATTTCTATAAAGAAAGAGGACACTTACTGACTGACTGGTGCAACTACATCCTCCTAGGTCGACGTTACTCTAACATTGATGAATTTGGAGGGTCGTTAGCCTGATATTTTGAAATAATTAACTGGATATAAGCAAACCTCCTGATATGAAAAGACTCTTTTCTTTGACCACATATGTATACATATGTATATTATTTGTATAAAATGTTTCGATTAATAAATTTTCTATTAAAAAAGATATTTGTCAGTCCTATTTATCTACCAAAACCCAAACTATATAGCTCTAAGGGCTATATGGCTTGATTCACAGTTCTGTTAAGACCAATAATCGCTTAGACGGTACATATTGTTTAACTACTATCATCATACTTGCATTCAAATAGTACATTCGTCTAGATGGATACTATCAAAGTTTCCACCTGATTGGACTCATACGTTTGTTTTGACCGCGGTTGTAAAGTGGAAGATTTAAAAAAAAATGGAAACAGGGCAAATGTCGCTCGGTTTTTAGAATGAAAATCATGTAGTGAAATCAAAAAGTACTCGTTTGTTGATATCCCACAACTAACGTTCACACGATAGAAGAAATGTGACAAAATTCGACGATCTCGTTTTGGCCGAAGGAGTGGTCTACATCGACTTCCAGAAAAGAGCATGGCGATAACAGGTCTCTACTATGCACAATTATGGGAAAATTCAACGATTAACGGCTTTATTTTGCTAATATGAAGGTGCTCTTCCACCGGCCCACAGTTCCGCTGTCGCCAGTACAAACTTGTTCAAATTAGACCACTAACAGCTTCCACATGCAATGTATTCTGTAGATTTGAATTGAATTTGATTTCGGAGATACAGCCTTAAGAACTTGTGCGCTAGAGGCTAGCTAGGCTAAGTGTGCCGTCTTTAAACGCGTTTTTCTCGAAACTGTGTCTTCGAAGTCGGTGTGCAAGATTTCTCGAGAACTATTAAACCGATCTTCATGAAATTTTACACAGGTCTTTGAGAAACAATTCTTATAGACTTGGACGAAGGACTTTTTTTGATTACAACTATTTGAAAAAAAAAAAATCGCGAAATTTTAATTTTTTTGTAAAAGTGTCTGCCAAAAATGCAATTGTCAGTTATTTTTCCTTCGTTCATGTTCTAAGTTAAATTAAGGTTTTAACTAAAACACGTATTTTTTCACTTTAGATGATCCTGTAAGGAATTATCCAGCTAACACAGGCGCATCTTTGTTTTGAGGGGTCACCGGAAATCGCGTCGCAATGGCCGAGCTTAAAATATTTTTTTCTAAAAATTTTAGAATTTCTTTGTTAACAATAAAAAATTTTAATAAAATATTTCATTTTCTATATGAGAAAAAAATTTTGAAAAAGTCTGTTTTTTACCCGAGGAAATCCATGTAACCTCTTAATACCGAATAGCTATGCGGACCCCAGTCCATATGGTTGATTTTTAGCAGGACTTATCGGAACGCAGATCACAGAAAAAATCTTCAAGAACTGAAGGACCAGTTCGCGTATATGTAAGCAGACGAACGGACAGGTCAAAATCGACTCAGCTCACCATGCTGCTCATTTATACATATACTATATTGACGTATGTACATACTTACATATCTAAGAGTAAATGTAGTATATTATAGGGTCTCGACTTTTCTTTCTGGGTGACCGAAAATCATTTTAAATTATAAATAAAAAAAACTTCAGAAAAGAAATTCGTCAAAAAACAATGTTACATCATTCACAATATTTAGCTAAAAATGTGCTAATTCGCTGTAATTATTTTTTCTTAGAAAAAGTTCAATGCAATTGTTTGCCAATTATTTCTAATATATTGCTTTGAGACACAATTGCAATAATTAAATAATTTCCTTTAAGCTAGCGAAACTGAAAAGAGTGAAAGAAAAATAAAAAGCTCAAATATATGGCAAGTGTTGCCAAACGAAAACACTTCATTTGTATGTGACTTTGCCAGTTTGGGGCGCCTAGCGTATAAATGTGACACCCGATGTTGACTCACTTTGCATGCGAATCGCCACAGGCTGGCGGTGCCATTGGTGGGTGGGTCGTGGCGATTAATAGAAACAATAATAAATTAATATTTATAAACAAATTGCTTCAGGGAAGCGTGAGGCGATCGGGTGAGGTGGCATTTTGATGGATGCATGCAAAATTTCGAATGTAAAGGGTGATCCAAGTAAACGTATTTTTTCAATAGACTTTTTGACAGATCACGTGTGAGTCGTGTCAAGCTGTCATGTTACTATACTCTTGCAACCAGTTGCTACAGAGTATTTCAGATTTGTTCCCCTAACGGTTGTACGTAACACCTAAAACTAAGAGAGATAGATATAAATTTATATATTTAATCGGACCACTGCCACGCCCACAAATCGCCATTAACCGAAAACCTATAAAGTGCCATAACTAAACACCAAATAAGATATAAAACTGTTAAAAGCATATATAACTGTCTAAAGCTACAACAACCAAATTCGCCCAGGCACGAATACTACAAGAACTCCTATAGTGTGAAAATGGATGAAATCGGATGAAAACCCCACTCACTCCCCATATAACGGTACTGTTCATAACTACTAAAAGCGCGATAAATCGATAACTAAATGCGCCAAAAACCTAAAAATTTGCCGCCAAAATGGTATGACAAGGCTTTATAGGGACCGTGGTAAAAATAGGACGATGAGCGTGGCTCCGCCCACTTTTTGGTGAAATCCCATATCTCGAGATCCAACTGACCGATTTCGATAAAATTTGGAACGTGGCATTCTTTTCATATTTCTATCACACACTGAGTAAATGAGCGCAATCGGACAATAACCACGCCTACTTCTCATATAGCACAATTTTAAATTCCGCTTGATTCGTTCAGTTTCCGGTACACAAATCAAGAAGCAATTAATATAACGGGATAAAACGTTGCACGAATAATGACTTTAGTATATGCCACTTTATGACAAAAAATTGTTGAAATCCAAACAAAATTTTCAAGACCCTAGGTACCGAAAATGTGGACTCCAGTACTTATTGTTGACTTTTGTTCGAAAAATTCGGTCAATGCATGAGATATACAATAGAAATTCAGACATAATCCTCTTCTTGCAATAGTAATTTTGTGTATCCAAAATGTGTGGAATCGGGTTAATACTTCCCTGAACCCCCATACCTTAATATAAAGATTTTCGAACTTCCTGGTGACTTTATGCTGGATATTTCGGCCAATATTTGAGTTATATCAATGAATATTTCAGAACGTATTTGACACATAACAGTATATCATTGTGCTTAAAATAAATACAATTGGGCGAAAACTTCACCTAGCCCCCATATAACCATTACCAGGATTTTTGAATATCCGGCTGATTTTGTATTATGACTAAATATAATGATTTTGATTTTTCTAACAAATTTATGCCGAATATTGTACGTAGGTCAGTGTATAAGTTATAAATGGTGTATGTTTATATAAAATTGCTTAGATTCCGATCCTCTGGTTGACATTTTACACCGTAAGGTATTTCCCTGGCTTTGATTCCAGCAAGTTGCAAGAGTATAAAATGTTCGGTCGCGCCACCGGTAGCCCTTTCGTACTTGTTTTTGTTTAGTATTGTTTCGCATTTCATCGTGGAAAGGCTTACGCCCGAACAATGTTTACAAATCGTTCAACTTTATTACGAAAATTCACGTTCTGTAAAGAATGAGTTTCGCGCGCTTCGCTCAACTTATGGGCAACGTAATCGACCTACTGAGCATACCATTCGAGTGATAATAAACATTATCCACTATATAAGAAGTTACTGTGTTTCTTCTTTAAAAAAGTAGGGAACCTCGAAATGGATCACCCTTTATATACGCTCTATTTTACCAGAGAATATTCTCTCAGGATATATCTTCTTCTATTTTTAAACAATAAAATGACACAACAAATATTGAATTCATAAAGCATCGTCTGGGTAAAGTGCGACATTTCAAAATTGACAGTCAGTTTGACATTTCGTTACAGAAGTCTCGCCTTCAAGCTTCAACTTTAAACAAAAAACATCATATAAGTATGCTTTGTAGCCACCACAGCTATTAAATTTGCATATTTCACTTATAAAAGCATTTAATTCAGTGTCTATGGCTATCAGTAGCCTATGGACTATTAATATTTAATGAGCCATAAGTATACTTTATGAGATCGAGAAAAATTGTTTTTTATTCGTAATTTACTGATAACCGCTACATGGTTTACACCCACTCAATTTAATTATAAACATTTAGTATTGCATTCTGTCTACAAATGTAACTTTGCATGCACATGAGCCAATGGGGGATTGCTTGCTCAAAATGGTCAGTGTGTCAGTAGTGCCTTCTGCAAGAGGCCTCAATTTTTCTTCAACTAATAAAGGCCGTCAATTGTTTATGGGTAATATATGTATGAACATATCTCCAACTGTTTTTTTGCTACTTTTTTGAAATGTTTTATATATGTATGTAACCATAAATGCAGTCATATTCACAAGTTGGCATTTAATTTGCCGGTCGGCAGCCTTTTATGTCAACATTTCTCTTCGCACAACACTTCGCTTTTACCGAACAAATGTCACAGGCATCAACGCTGTTGTCGCACTTTTGCATGCAACAAGTGCGAATAAGAGGACACATACATACATATTACATAATTGAATACAGTAGTGCTCAAAAAATTAGCAGATGATTGAGGAAAATCCTTCGTCCTAGAAAACCATGGTAATAGCGATTCACTTTTAATGTTTGCAATTGACTAGAAACGGTTTCCCTGGAGGGATCGTTTGAATTCCAGAAGTCACACGGAGCTAAATCAGGCGAATATGGTTGAAAAAATTTGGCGAAAAACTCACAAAGAATCAATGCAGTATGCGACGGTCAATTATCGTTGCGCAAAAACCGTGAGTTTTCCGTCCATAATTCCGGCCTCTTTGTACGAATAGTTTCGCACAAATGCCGCATAACTTCTTCTTCTTCTTCTTCTTAATTGGCGTATACACCGCTTACGCGATTATAGCCGACTTAACAACAGCGCGCCAGTCTTTTCTTCTTTTCGCTGCGTGGCGCCAATTGGATATTCCAAGCGAAGCCAGGTCCTTCTCCACTTGGTCCTTCCAACGGAGTGGAGGTCTTCCTCTTCCTCTGCTTCCCCCGGCGGGTACTGCGTCGAATGGAAGAGCTGGAGCGTTTTCATCCATCCGGACAACATGACCTAGCCAGCGTAGCCGCTGTCTTTTAATTCGCTGAACTATGTCAATGTCGTCATATATCTCGTACAGCTCATCGTTCCATCGGATGCGATATTCGCAATGCGCAAAGGACCATAAATCTTTCGCAGATTTTTCTCTCGAAAACTCGAAACGTCGACTCATCAGATGTTGTCATCGTTCATGCCCCTGTACCATATAGCAGGACGGGAATTATGAGCGACTTATAGAGTTTAGCTTTTGTTCGTCGAGAGAGGACTGCCTACTCAGTCCGAAGTAGCACCTGTTGGCAAGAGCAATCCTGCGTTGGATTTCCAGGCTGACATTATTAGTGGTGTTAATGCTGGTTCCTAAATAGACGAAATTATCTACAACTTCAAAGTTATGACTGTCAACAGTGACGTGAGAGCCAAGTCGCGAGTGCGACGACTGTTTGTTTGATGACAGGAGATATTTCGTTTTGCCCTCGTTCACTACCAGACCCATTTTCTGTGCTTCCTTGTCCAGCCTAGAGAAAGCAGAACTAACGGCGCGGGTGTTGAGGCCGATGATATCAATATCGTCGGCGTACGCCAGCAGCCGCATAACACTCGAATAATATTCCTTGTTGACAGTTTGGCCGGTCGGAAAGAGTTCGGAGTACACCACACTTCGATAATGGAAGAAAACTGTCAACATAACCTTGATTTTTCACCTGCTTTGACATGGTTTTTTCGGCTTCGGCTCAACTTCGGCACGATATTCGGCCGATCTACGTCTCTTTCCGTGTTGTAAGCATAGATCCAAGACTCATCGCCAGTAATAACACGTTTCATGACATCCTAGTAGCCAGAAAGCATTGTTTCACAGATGTTAACGTGAAGCTGTTTTTGGAAAAGATTAAGGGATTTTGGAACCAAGCACTTTTCTTAGGTCTAAATGATCTTTCAAAATGGTTTTCACTGATCCTTCCGATATATCAATGATGTCCTTTTGTTTTATTGATGTGTTGATCATCAGTTGATGTTAATGGCCGTCCTGGACGCGGTTCGTCGTCAACGCCTTCTCTTTGAATAATTTTTACCAATGAAAAACACTTGCTCGCGACAAACAATTATCACCGAAGACTTTTTTCAATATTCTGAACGTTTCGGTAGCAAAAATTTGATTCTGAATACAAAATTCAGTGGAAGGATCCACTTTATGTACTTCAGAAAGACAAGCGTTTACTAAATGAAAGAATTTTAAAGCAAAAAAGTCTTATTATTTTTTGCACAGAGTGGTATTTTGTTACTTCTCCAAGTCAAGACACAGGCTTCAATAGAAAACTTCAATCAAGCAGAATAACAAATACCCATTTCTTCTTTTCTGATTCATTTCAACAGTTAAACTTCATGCAACCGTTTTAGTAACTGCTATTATTAAAAACAATACTGTTAAAACCTAATTGCATTTGAGTCTAAAAAGAAAAGCTTGTAATTGTACCTTGCCCATTTCTGAGACATTTCTCTATTACTAAATGTAAGTCATATTTTTATCTGGGCACGCCGCTGAATAGTATTTGTCTTTCATTACGATAACAAGGCACTCAAATAGGAAAGTTGTTGTCAGTGGTCTGAAGTGTTTGTTGTAGTATTTTGCAATTTTAGTTCGCACAGTTGCATTTACCAACGATTGCGTACTTTTTACTTGAGCTTTATTTGTCTTTTGTGCTGAGCACACTAATGACTTATTTAATTCTTGAAATTGGCAAACAAATGGATGAACAGGGATCCATATTATTATTATATAGTAAAGCAAAGGTCGACAGTTAGTTTAATATTGGGAAAATTGTAGATTATGACACTTTTAAGCTTGTGTTTATATTATTAAAAATTTTGCCAAACTGTCCCACTTAGACTACTAGCTCGATAAACCGTATTTCTATGTCAGTTTTGTCTGACTGTGACCAGTATTTGAATAAAACTGTATTTTTAGGAGTATTTGTGGACGACGCTTAAATTCGGTCAAGTGATTTAGCTGCAACTTTCAAAATTTCCACGAAAATGCCGTCAGTGAAGCCTTGGAGTTACTATAAAGAGTTTGGTAGTCTATTTCATGAAGAAGAGTAATATTTGATTAGTATAAAGCTTTCAGCAAGGATCTAGAAACCGACAAATATCATTAAAGGTAAGAAATGTTTGCTAGAAAATCGACGAATTTGCAATAGAGAGTTAGTTGAGGCTCAGAACATCTCTTATGGTTTGGATCAAACATTTTTGCTGCAATTTTCAGTACGAAGCAGACCTCTCTCTCTCTAGGTATAAGTGAGTTCGAAGACCGATGACTAATGAAATCTTTAAATTCAGTAAACTGTTTCCTTTTATTCGATCGTGTCATTTGAAGAGACTAATTCTACCTTCTATGACTATGGCTTAATTTTGTATTCTCTCAAATCCAAAAGCTCCATCAGGATCGGGAGGGACCTCTCCCAGCTGTTCGATACCAAACAAGGCGTCTGCCTATCGTGCGATTTCTTCAATCGACTGCTGGAGAAAATAATTCGAGCCGCAGAGCTGAAAAAAGAATGTGCAATCTTCTGTAAGACTGTGTAACTGCTGGCGTACGCCGATGACATCGATATCATTGGCCATAACAACCGCCTTGTTGGTTCTGCTTTCTCAGGCTGAACAAAAAAGCGAAGCAAATGGATATGGTTTAAGGCCCTTTATGCATTGTCAATCACGAATACCGCAGTCCATGGGACGACGAGCTGTATGAGGTATACGATGGCTTTGAGGTAGTTCAGATAATTAAGAGACAGCGCCTACGCTGGCTCGACCATGTCATTCCAATTGATGAAAACAATCCAGCTCTGAGAGTACTCGCGGGTGGAAACAGAGGACTGGAAGACCTACACTCCGTTAGAGCAATCAGGTGGAGAAGTTCCTGGCTGCATGTTGTAAATTGTTTCCAAGCTTTTATTGACTTCTCTATCCAAATGCACTCTGGATTACACTACTAACTTCTTATATAATTAAACTTCAATTATACACTAAAGACTAATTATAAATTTGTAACTAAAATGCTTGATGTTTGCACTCTATAAGGAGTAATCCGGGGGTACTGACTTCGGAGAATCCATCTGCCATAAGTAGTATTCATATTTTCTCGCATGTCCACCCGAGCTCAACCCTGCCTTACTTGTTTACAATTGAAGTTGCACTCGAAACCCGAGAGTGACTCTTGTCTTATGCAAATATTGATCGAAGACAACGCAATGAACGTTGCGTTTTTGCGATGATGGCATCATCATTGCGGTTCTTTGTCAAAATATGCCGTCACAATGTGTGCTTGCGGTGGATAAATTAGAAATATTTACAGTTTAGTATGGCTAATGGCTTCGTGGAATTGAATTTGAACATTTTCTAACATTTATTTTTTACGGTGATTTTACGGCGTTTAGTCATCTCACCACGATTATTATTTATTCAACATTGTCAACTGTTTCCTGTACATTTTTTTGATTTATTCTTCGCTGATATTTTTCTCCAAAGCGCGCTGTTCGTCATACGGTAGTGTTGTCAGTTACAAAATTGTATTAAACAGCTCATTTGAATGTTAGCTTATTGCCTGTATTATTTCATTATTTTTATGTCACGATGACTGTATGCCAATCTATATTCGGTGAATAATTTGGGAAGTTACAGTAAGGCTTGAAAACCAAACGTTTTAGAAATATATATACTTGTATATGATGGAGGTTTTGATGTTTACTGAAAATATAATGACTTCCCAAGGATAATAGTTTTCAGAAATACATTATATTTTCCATAAATATATTAAATATTTCAAAAAGATCTCATGATTCTGTGATTGATCTGTCGAACAACCTAACTATCAAAGTCACATTGCCATTTGCTTATGTATGTCAGATTTAAGCGGCTTTCACTGTACTCAAATTTACAAATTCTTAGTCATGCAAATATAAGTGATTCATATTTCGGTGTCATAATTTTAGTTTTTTAGAAATCGTGCAAGAAAACTCCCACACAAAAAGTTTCATGCTATCATTTCTATTTCTTCATTTCATTGCATATGATTTTTCAAAGGACTTTAGAATAAGAAATAACCGGTTTACAATGAGAGCGTTTTTTTTAAATAAAACAAAAACGGTTGGGATATCAATGAAATTCTTTATTCCTGTGAAAGTACATTCGATGTCATTATGTATGGAATTAGATTTTGTTTGCATAGCCACCAGGGACACGCTTGCAGAAGTCCAGACGCTGAACCGAATTTTCGACGGTTTTCAAGCATAAATCGGCCGACACTGCTGCAATTTCTCTTTCGATATTCGTACGGATTTCATCAATCGTCGCTGGTTTGTAGGCATAGACGATAGACTTGACGTAGCTCCACTGGAAATAGTCTAACGGCGTCAAATTGCACATCCAATGCGGCCAATTGACTGGGCCATTTCGTGAGATAATACGTTCACCAAATTTGTTTTTGAATACATCGTTTGTGACATTCGCTGTGCGGCGTGTGGCGCCGCGCTGTTGGAACCACATTCTGTCCAAGTCCATAGTATCCAATTCGGGGCAAAAATATTCGGTTACCATGGTTAACGTGTCGGTCTTGATCATCACGGAAGAAGTACGGTCTATCGACCGACATACTACGATTCTGGTGGTCAAGCTTCAGTTCTTGCGTCAATTTGATCTTGTAAGGATGTAGGCCAAGATCTTTTCGCAAAACTCGCCACAACGACGTCACAAAGATGCTTAATGCTTGAGAACGACATGTGAAACACTGATTTGGGTCTTCCTCAATTGATGCGCTAGCGGCAGCAATATTCTCGACACTACGGGCACGTCTTTGTCGCACTGGCACGGGAACATTTTATACTGTGCCTGCGGATTCAAATTTTTCCACCAGACGCTCAATTGTTGATCTGACAAAACGATTATGACGACCGTAAATTGGATGTAGAGTTGAGGACACTGACTCCAAATTTCGGTAGTAAATTTTAATAATTTCGACTTGTTGTTGCATCGTATATCTTTCCATGATGAAATGGCAAACCTTGCTGAAGAAAAATGTCACAAGAGCGGAAAATATATGGCGTCGTTTGCTCTCCCTATCGGTCTACTCTGTTATGATTTGAACATTTATGTTATGTACAATATATTTTAAAATTATTTTCGAAATTTATACTAAAAACTGTTGATCTGAGGCCAAGATAGATTTGAGTGTTAAGTCATTTATCGGCCATCAGTTATTCAGTATTCATTTGGACTGTATTGAGAAGAAGAAATGCCTTTACTTTAAATTCATTGGATCTTTGCAGCTCTTCAGAAATTTCTTCAAGAAATATTTAAATCAGTTTAAAAAACTACTTCCGTTAACGTAATTAAAACTTCAATCTCAATTTTTTTATTTGCTGGACAATAAAGAAGAGTTCCCTACTTAAAAAAAACACAGACACTTCAAATTTAATGCGGAATGTTTATTATCATTCGAAAGAACCTTCTTTACCATTTATGGTATTTTTAAGATAGATGCTACGTCTTCGTTGATTCCATTTTTCGATGACTCGATTGAGTATTTCGACAGGTAATTGGTGAGTGACACGCGAGATGTTTTGCTTCAAGGTCTGAATCAAAGCAGGATTGTCAGCACAGACTTTAACTTTTCATATTCCCACAGAAAAATGTCTATCTGCGCACCGAAGCGTTCTTTCAATAAACCCATTGATTGATGCCGAGATTACTAGCTTCAATTTCGGGGTATAAAATAGTTGGTTGTCATGGCGCGATAACGGTCGCCATTAACTGTTACGTTCTCAGCGGCATCATTTTTTAAGAAATATGGACCGATGAACCTATCGTCCAAACCATTATTTTTTCTGGATGAAATGGCAGCTCTTGAATCTCTTCAGGCTGCTCCCAAATGTGGTAATTTCGCTTTCTTACATATCCATTGAGCCAGAAATAGGCCTCATCGCTGAACAAAATTTAACTCGAAAACGTCGCATCTTCTTGGAACTTTTCAAGAGCCCGTAGAGCGAAGCGATGTCACTTGGGAAGGTCGAGCGGCTTCAGTTTTTGCACAAGCTGTATTTTGTTTGCTTTCAACTTAAGGTCGTTCCATCTAAGTTCCATACGCCAGTCCAAGTTGCTACAAATGGCGCCGAATCGACTTTCCACGGTTCTCGTAAGTCTTCCCACGATGAAATGCCAAACAATACTGAACAAAAATAACATGACAGCTTGACACGACTCACGTGTCAAAAAAAGGCTGAAAAAAGTACCTCTACTTGGATCACCCGTGAATATTGTAAAATCAAATTATTCATCAAAGAACCCTTCATTAATACCTGTCTGTTATGCCCAATCACAAATAATTTCAAATTTAGCCACTTAAGTATTAATTATGTAAGTTAACTGTGCCATGAAGCCTTTTACCGTTATGTACGTACCGCCCTAAGAAAAATATGAAAACCACCAGAATTCACTCTCCGGGCGAAATCAGCTGACCAACGGTTAAACAAGTGTCTAAGCGGAAGACACACTTATAAAGATACAACTGAGTAACGCCAACTAAAGTGGAACAGAAAAGGATTAGCGAAATTGCCTAATGGGGCAACAAAAACAGTTAAATCGCATAAGGGCGCGGGTGGCGTGCAAAATGCAAATGAAAAGTCGAAATGCCAGCAAAAGCACCAACAAAAACTGGTAAAAGTGACAGCAACCACAACCAAATAGGAGCTGAATTTATGGCTTGACCCAGAAACGACCTACATAAATACCATTGCTAAAGGATGTGGAACTAAGCAAAAGTAAGTTGAGTTAATTAATACAAATAGGAACTTGAAATATTCACCGAAATTCATAAAACGAAAGGTGAGTTGATTAATGCGAATTTGTGGCGAATTTCGAATGGGTGCAGACATGCGAGCGCTGGAAAACGATGACATCCAGCAAAGCTATATGGAAATAGAAATAGCAACAAAGCGCCAGGAAAATATTTGTTTCAATGAAAAACTGTTCAACGGCCGCTTATCAGCCAAGTGCCATGTGCCAAGCGTATCATAAATTTTGGCTGACCTATTTTCGGCGTCGCGTTCTCAGTCAAAACACAAAATTCATTCACTCCTGCATTTGGTCGGTTCGTGGAGTTGGGCGGAAAATTCGAGTGTGTTTCGTCGCGCCGAATGAGGCGGCGGTTTTGGCGACGCTGACATTGTCGCCATGAAAACTGAAGTCAATGTAAATATTTGCTATACTTACAAACATATGGTATATACGTGGGTTTATACGCTTATAGACGAACTTCAACTATTTTCCTGTATGTTTATGTACTTTGTTATTGCCATATAAAGCGTCATTTCACGTATCCTGTCAACTTTTTATTTGTTTGCTCTACTTAGCTGCCTGTAACTCCACATAAAAGCTCCCACTGGAATTGCGCTTGAGCTTGCCAAAGGCGCTTAGTTACACTAGTGCTTAATATCGATTGAATTATTGCGGGAAACTAAGGAACTTAAGACGCGTGCCATTTATTGCGGATACATTAAAATATTTCGGTAAACACGATAAAATGCTTGTCTCGTTCGTACTTAGGGGGGATTTATTGTTGCCTCAACTTTGTAATGATAATCTTAGCATCAACTGGTGCCACTTTGACTGCACATTATGCTGATGAGACCGTAAAATTTAAGCATTTCCTGTAGTGCTGCTGGATTATTATCATACTGAAAAGTTTTTGATAAGACGAAGTAATTTCGCAAAGCTTTATGCTTTTATATTTTAAAGTAAACACACATATAAGTATATATTTAGTACAATGAAGTTTTTTATGAAACAAACTGATTTTGTAAGAATTTCAAACTTTCCTTATTTCTCTGTATAATCATATTCGGTATCCGTCTGAAGAACAACAAAGCGGCGATCGAGCTATTTAAATATAATTGGAATTAACTTAAACTGAATGCGACGAAACTACAGCTTGGGCAAGAATTGGAGCCGCTCGACCTTTCCAAGCGACATCTCTTCGCTCTATGGGCTCTTGAAAAGTTTCAAGAAGATCTGACGTTTCGAATAAAATTTGTTCAGCGATGAGACCAATTTCTGGCTCAAAATGGGTGTGTTTAATCTTGAAAAAATAAATATTAAAGAATGTTCTTCGAATGATAATAAACATTCCCCATTAAATTTGAAGATTCTGTTTTTTCTCTTTAAAAAAGTAGGATACCCTATATAATATGTATGAAAATACAAAAACTTTAAATTAATATTATTGTATTTGCTATCTGTCTATAACAGCTCATTTGGAGAGATAATGTTGATTAAAATGTTAAAAAAAAAACAATAACATAAGCATCTAACAAGGCGCTCTGTTATGCAGTGATAAGATAACAGATCACTGCATAACAGAGCGCCTCATCACCCGTTCTGTTGAATGGTTAACAGACTCGGAAGTGTGCATAGGTACTCGCGCTCTGTTAAGCGGTCATCAACATGCTCATATGTTCAACACCAGTGATGATGTCATTAAATGAGGAAGCCCTCAACACCAGCAAACAACCAAGCAATAGTTGGGTGGTTAGCAGAAAGCCGCGCTGCCTGCGCTCAAATAACCCCAACCCGCTGTACAGATATGTGTGTGTGCCTGTGCGCACGCATACGTCATCGTGCCACTGCAAAAGCGGGCGGTGAACAGCTGTTCGCTAAACGCGCGCTGTCTACGGGCAACTCGACCAAGCGCCAACGTTAACAGCGGCGCTCATGGAGAGAACTCCAACAGTGGGGCGCTAAGCAGCGCAGCGCCGGTGGTTGTGGCTGCAGTGCGTCGCCACGAATGGGCTCGTATTCGGTATTCTGCAGCACAGCCGACGTGTGCCGGCGACAGCGTCGAGCACAATTCCGATTTGAATTTCATTCAGTCTGCAAAAGTATCTACAGCGTTTCGGTTGTATTTCAGCGGCGGCGCTAACGTATTTCGCTCCATTTAGTGTTTGTAGTAGCACACAAAAATTATAAATTGACGCGCGTTCAAAATTTTCCCCTATAAATAGTGAGGTGTGTGGAAATCATCAAAAATGTTTTTCAAAAATATTCGTACTAATTGTTAAAAGCATAAAAAATGTGAGGAAATTGAAGGCAAATTTCTGTGTTTACATTGAAAAAATATTACTCTTCTTCTTCTGCCATTTGATTGCGAAACCAGCAAGAAAGGTCGCTTACGCACAAGAATCGAATGCATAGAAAGCGAAATTTTCAGCGCCAATGCATTTGACGTTTGTTATTATTGTTTTTATTGCTGTGTGTGTTGTTGTTGCTAGTTTTAATTTTTTTTGTGGTGACACTGGCGTGCGTTGGGTGTTGGGCGCGCCCCAAAAGGCAGTCAAGTGTAAGTGCGGTATTGTTAGTATGCAGCGCGTTGTTGTTAATGTTCGTATGTAAAGCAGAACGCTTATTGCGCTGGAACTGTGTGTTGTGCTCGCGCCCGTTCTTATCTGCATACCTCCAAATACAGGCCTAAGTCTATTGGCATTTGTGTTTTGGTTTAACAATTTTTGCCGTTATTGTTGTTGCTTATTGTGGCAGTCTAACAGACGTACGTGGGTGCACGTGAATGCGTTTGGAGTGGACCGCACAAGTGCGCCACTTGAATTGGGTCTAATATTTAACTTTTAGTGTTTTATAAACCGGCTAAGAGTCGTTGGAAAATACTTGAACAGTATGCGGTTGTAGGCAGTATGAAATTATATATTTATATATGTACATATGTATTAATATGGTGCATATGCACACACAATATATATAAAATTAAATATAATATATAACATTGGAACTATTGAAGTGCCAGCAACGTTATTTATGAAATATTTGAATGGAAGTTAAAAGTTAGGCTTTTGATTGATGTTCGAAATTAAAGTAAATAGTGATCTTAAAGAAATGGAAGAAAAAATTAAAAGTAGGTAAAGAATATAGTAATAAACTATTAATAAAATAGTTAAAAATAATAATTATATTAAAATATTTATTTGTTTTGCTCTTGAAAATGTTGGAAAAAATGCAAAAGTAGTAAAAAAGTTAAAACAAAAAATTATGGAAAAATAATCATTATTTTAAAATATTTTCTTTAATTACCTATAGATAGATTTTATATCTATTACAAAAAATGGTATCAGGAGTTTATAACCAATTTTATGCTATAAAACGTGCGCTCGAAAATTTTTTAGAACTAAGATTGTTAATGAAAAACTAAATTAATAACTAATTGAAAAATTTGGAACTCAGAATAAGGTTCATCTGTCTGTCCGCACGGCTGTCGAAATCTCGCGAAAATCTCTTCTACAGTTTTTGAGGCATTGGTCTAAAATTTTGTTCAAGTCTTTTTCTTGTCACAAAGCTGCTGATATAAGACCACTATAGCAAATACATATATAAAACTGTAGTATGTAACTGCTATAGAAAGTGAACTCGGAAAATAATGTCTTTGTGTGGAAAATCGTTGTTGACGGCATATCTTTTCAAAATTTGACAACAGTGCAATCTCCGAAGAAATCTGATCGATCAAACTCTAGTCCTTATATGGATAATTTTTTTGGTTGACGTGATGTCTTCAAAAATTTCGCATAGCTTATTATCTAAAATTATCTATCTAATTAACTTCAAAAACGTTGTTCAGCTCGGATTATTATAAGCTATAGCTGCCATGCAAGCTAACAGATCAAAATCAAGATAAAGTTATTTTAACATCTTTTTTTTGCTATAAAAAATACACCAGTAAAGGGTATTTATTATAGATTTGGTGCAAACGAAGTTAACGTTTTTTCTAGTTTTAAATATAAAAAATGATTTCATATCAATCCCAAAATTTTTGGATATGGGTAATCTTTTACTTAGAAAATATATATATCTAATATTTGCCTAAAATTTTGTAAAATTGTTATGTTCTTTATATTACTAATATTAGTACAACTGTCAGAACATTCCTTAGATTGTGCTTTAATTCCATATCTTGACATTTTTGGAGCAATAAGTCTCCCAAAATTTTGTTAATAATTTTTCAAACAAATATGGTAATATTCATTTAAAAATGGACAAATGTATTGAATTTAAGTTTTATGAAACTTTTCTTCACTGCTGAAGAGGGAACATTGTAGCTCTACTACACTCATTAAAATGTTTCAAAAAATAATATAACAGCGTCTATCTATCTAAACATTTAGGTGTTTAAATCATAGAACCGACAAAAATCAAATCCAGATATACCATGCACATCTTCTTCTTCTTCATTGGCGAAGACACTGCTTACGCGGTTATAGTCAAGATTAAAAAAGCGCGAGAGGCTGTTTTGTCCTTTTCATTGGGGTTTTTGTTTTACTTGGTGGGTCCCAAACCCTCGTGAGGGAATATACCATATTACACCATATATAGACTTTAGTACAATTATGAACAAGGAACTTAGTTTCTTAATGCACCTCAATTCTATGATTTGAAAAACCAAAAGTTCAAATAATTCGTGCGATTTTTTTTTCTTCTTCCACAAATGGAAATTGTCGCCTTGTGGAAGCCGTTTTCAGTCGAAGAGATAAAAAAACTCGCTGAAGGAGCTGAAGGCCATCCCAAAAGATTTATTTACTATTTCCGGGTACTTTTTTGTCACAATATCGTTTTTTATAAAGTGAATACTAGATAATCGCTTATTCTTAACTAAAAGAACAAAAGCAAAATATGCAACTAATTTACAGTGACTGCTAAATACAATTTTTTATTCATGAACATTTATTTTGCAGTGCATTTTTTAGCATAAACAAAATGTTTTTAAAGCGTCTTTCTAAATTTTTGATTTATCAAGTTGTTTACTTTCGCAACACTTTTATACGGTACTTATAATTTATTGCCACCCAAAAGCTACGCGAAGAGTTTTATGATGCAAATTTTCAAAATTCGCTGCCATATTCCATAAAAAAAATTTTGAAAAATTTTTAAGTGCGTCGAAAATAATAAAAAAATGAATTTGTAAATGCATATCCATCAAACAAATGAAATATTATTAATTTCGTGCACAATAACTCATGTGTTACGTGTTGCAATTTCGAAATACATGTGTACAATATTTTTCACAAACAATTTATACACATAAAAGTGTATGTTTGTGTGTTACTAAGTGCATTTGTGTGAAGAAAAAAATGAAAAAACAAAGAAAAATTGAATTGAAAGTTAAAATTGAACAATTGCTATTAGCACAGCTGCAGCGATAGACAACAATTGCTTAGCAGCCGACTGTAGAGCGCAAGTGCTGCACAAAAGCATACATACATACATACACATATATGTACATATGTATGTTAGGCCCACAAAAATTGAGCACATCCACACAGCGTTGACCTTGAAGGTAAGTGCATGCCGCTTTTATTATTATACATATTTCTAAATTTAACATATAAACTGCTGTGAGTAGCCACCACAACCTAGAAAAATATACTAGTCACACATACACATACGTGCATACGCACCTGCTGGTATGTGTGGTTCATGTGAACTAGCGCCGCTACTTTTGACTCCAGTCTCGTTTCCGCTTTAAACTTTTCGTACAAATTATCGATTGTTTGGGGAATACAGACACATATATGACACATATAAATACATGCAACGTTGTGTTTGTGCGCGAAAAGTCCTTCGCCTCAAAGCTTCGTCGAATAGCAACAAAGTCATAAGCTGCAGCAAACAAACTCATACCTTTGTATGTATGTATATACATATATATATATGTACATACGTACATTTACTTCATAGTCATGTTATATTTATAGGCACTTAAACGCGCACAGCTTTCTGCGCCGACAAGCGCAACAACAACCTTGGTACCGGCAAGGACAGAGTGCAGATGATTTGTGCAACGCAGCAACAGCAGCTGACCCCCGGCTACAGGCAGGAAATCTGCGGCATTTTGCAGCAGTACGCATGTTTGCCGCTGACCACAACAACAAGCACAGCAACAACAACTGTTGCAGAAATTGCCAAATCAAAGTGCAAAATACAGCAACAATTAGTTTGCAAATTTTGCCGCATTGCAGCTGCCGGCTGCTTGCGCAAGCAACATGTTGCTTGAGTGATGTTGCAGCAACATGTGCGATGCATAAATGCTGGCTTGTGCTAAGAATGAGTTGTTGAAAAATAATTTTCAGTTGAATCTGCTTTAGGTATTGGCGTGAAAATTAACGTTGCAACGCAATTGTGTAACGCAACGAATTTTCGTCACACTCGCGTTAAGCAGAGCGCCATTTTAGTGAGAATTTAAGCGATTTTAATACTTTTTTTAAACCTTTTTTTTACTTTTTTTTTTAACTTAAACTTAAAACTTTTTTTAAATCGAAAAAATGTTACAACGTTGCCACCTATTTTGGAAAAATGAAAGATACTTTTAAAAAAGCAATTTGAAGCCTTAAAATATTAGCAAGTTGCCACCTATTTAGAAAATAAATTAACATTATTAGCTGTAAACATTTACTTGTACAATTAAAAATAGGTTTCTACAATGTTTATAATCTTTCAACATTTTCCCTTGTATTGCAGTTGAGTTAGAATCATTTTTGAGATGCAGTTTAAATAAATTTGAGAACTTTTTGATTTTTTTTTAGAAATTCATAAAATAAATAATATATTACATTATGGGCACCAAACTAAGCAGCTTTAGTAAAAAATGTGTATGTCAAATTTTTGTGAAACGTTGCCACCTTATAAAAAATTCCAAAAAAAATTTTATAAACAGAAAACAACTTAAAATGAATTCTAAACTGATTTATGACAACTTACTAAGAAAAATATTTTTAGAAGGTTGCCACCTGTTTGAAAAACAATTAACCAATAATAATATGAAATCAAGGATTCAGGATAGTTGTCATTTTTAGTATCGTTTCCATCAATTTAAAAATGATTAAAAATTTTTAATATTTCTAATAATTTCATTTTCTCATTTTTAGAGAAAAGGTTTTTCTTCTTTTCATATAAAATGATTGAAATATGAATTTCATATATTTTTATATGCTACCTACATAACTCGTCGGCTACGTGAGTCTGTTCTGACTGGTGGGTGTTGCTCATGGCGGCCACTGCTAGTATTTTTGTTACGTTTTTAGTTGCCATGCCATTGCACTTCGTTTCGCTTTCAATTACTTCTCCACACTTGCGTTTCTGCCTGTTTATAATTCATATTTATTTTTTCTCTTCTCACATTTGTTCTGCTGCGAATTCGATTTGTTTGTTTTTATATAAAAAAAAATATATAAAAAAGAGTGTAAACAAATAACCTGTGAATGACTGCAATGCTGACACTTGCAAGCGACTGGTGAGCATTAAATGCATATTCATATACATACTTATGTATGTATATGTATCTAAGTATGAATGTTGCCCTCACTCTTCTTCGCTTAACACCCATGTTGGAGCCACTGCTGCTTGTTGCTGTTAGTGGTGACAGCGTTGCATTTCTAACAATTCTTTTAATTCGCTTTTTTGTTTTTGTTTTTATTAGTTTTTTGTATTTTTTTTTTTGACACCATATCTTTCCCCGTTCTTTCAGCTGTCTCGCTGCACTTGTCTTTCATTCATTGTTTTTGCCTCGGTCTTTAAGCGGCTGCTAGGCAAATGCACTGTTAACTTAATTTATTATTTCGACCCATTTATTTGCTACTGTTTTTCAGCTCTTGCTGTTGTTGTTCGCTCTCTGCTTCTTCTTGTACATTTTTTGTGTAATATTGCGTGGCGAATGCGAGGTGCGATTTTTCATGCATGCCTAATTACGCCCCCTTCGGTGATCAGAGCATATGCACGCCTGTTTAGCGGTGCCCCACTGCAGCTTGTGCTCAGCGCATTTAACCTCGTTTCGCGGAATTGTCTTGTAGGAGTGTGAAATTAATGGTCGAACAAGTGCTCTTACTCGCAGTTCGCCCTCAAGCATGCATTTAACTGTAACGCCGAAGTTTACTTTGAATCGTTTTGCCAACGGAAGAAACAGCTGTTTGATAAATTTCATTGAAAACGAAGAGAGAGTTCGTGGGGAATGCAAAACAATTATTTTGAAGAAGTGTGGTTGAAAGTTTTAAAGAGTTAATTCCAAGTGATAGACGATTTTTTTAATTATATGGTAATGAAGAAATAGTAATATGCTTCATAACTTAAAGTACTCGTTATTTAAAGGGGTTTCAAATGAGATTAGATGTCTATGGCTCTTAATATCCCTAAAATCTATACTTTCTTAATTAACATATGATTCTTATATCTCTAATATATATATCTTCTTAATTAACCTATGAAGCAACAAAAAATTTATTTACTTAAAATCCATTGATTAATGCAAGTTCCTTGTTCGTTTCACCACTTCATATATTTTTGGAAGAAATTAATTATGATTTTTTGGTCAAATATTCCACCAAAATGATCTAAATTAATAAAATTAGGTCTATTTTAAATTTCATTGCTATCTAGACCCTGGTTCGCTTAAATTTCAGAGCAAGATTTGATCTAAAGCTTTCGCCCTGTTGCCAACCCATTCATATGTAAAAACAATAACAAAATAATACAGCTAACTTTAGTATAAGAATGTATGTGAATACATCACCTGATCAAATTTGACCCGGACTGACAATTTATTTTCAGATATTAAAAAAAATGCTATTATCGACTTCAAAAAAGGCTGCTGAGCCAATACAAATATGGCAATGTTTAATTTAATTTTCCATGCACTTATAAACCGTTATAGGCAATGGCCTTCGGTGACTTAAGCGATTCTTGTTTATATTTTTAGCTTATTTTTGGAGCGCCATTCGTTAGATTGTTGGTTAGTTCTGACATCATATTCTTAAACTCACGTCTCGTTCTCATGAATGATGCCCTTGATGAATGTAAGGTTCTCGTCTATGTTGTCCAACATATTTTTTGCGACGTCGTTTTTGCAAAAGATTCAGGTCTTTTGTTACCTTGACACACTTCATACCCTAAAGATTTATTAAAATGAGTTGAGTCGCTCTATAAGAGGTCAACGTGCCAAATTTATACATGCGTCGTTTGAAGATTGGGACTAACGAAAAATATATGGATTTTAATCTAGTTGCGCCATCTAGGTGTCAGATCGGGTACTTTTCAATTGACCTGTTAAGGGGGTATTCTGGTCTAGAAATTAAAAAAAATCGAAATTTTTTTTTATATTTTCAAAGTTTAACTATTCAAGAATATGTGTAGAAGAGGATTTTTCAAAATTCAAATTATTTTCGGAGATATAGGCATTTTTCTGACCCGGCATCCAAACTGGTTCGGCCGGAACTAATCGAACAAAAGACATTAGGTGAAACTTTAAACGCGGTTTTCTCAAAACTGACTTTTTCGGAACGATACCCACGATTTCTCAGGTTCTACTTGATTTACTTGAAATTTTTATAGAGTCTTCTTTATAGGCTTGTCTATGGTTAGAAATAGCCTCATCCCCAAATTTTTATTTTTATTATTTTTAAAAAATTCGAATTAGTCAGAAAAAGTGATCCAAAAAAACTTTTTTTTCAGGCAGTCGCCATTTTGTGAAAAAAATTTTTCCCACTTTTCCGTAGTTCCGGCCATTGCGACATTATTCTAGATTAATAATCTTTTTTTTTCTGCTTTCAAATAACTAGGAGGGTTGAAATCATGGGTATGGTCACGTGGAAATTTTTAGAGACCCCCCACTTCGTCAGCTCATAATTTTTGAAATTTTTTACTTTTTTAGTTTTTAATTTTTTTCTGTACTCTTCTAAAATTAACAAATAACTAATAAAAAAATGTATAGTAAAAATATTAATTGCCTTTTTTTACGACACTTTAAAAATTACCTGAAATTCATGCTTCTAGACCAGAATACCCCCTTAAAATCCGATTCAATCTCTCTGATGTAATGAGAACGATTTTCAAGCACTACTTCATATAAAAATATGCCATTTTCATTAACATACATATTCTAAGTTTGCCATTATTTCAAAAACTGTCTCTAAATCGCTGTAACTCTACGTATTCCTTCTCATCAGAAATTGAAACATGGTGACAAATAAAAAGAGATAAAATAAGGTTCAAACGCTATGGACCTCAAGAAGATTACTCAAACGATCTTGTAATTTAACGAAGTGGCTGAAACTGGGTTGGAACGAATTAATATATTCTATGGACCATTTTGGGTACCAGTGAATTTAAAAGCCTACAATAAATTTGGTGTGATTTTGTTTAGCAGAAAATATCTTTGCCACATTCGGAAAAAATTTTATCTTAAGCGCACGAAATTCATATCTGCAGATAAGTTCGCGGGAAGAATCGCATCGGAATAGTTACAAAATTCATACGTTGTACGAAATTTGTGTAAATAAATTTGTGCTGATAAGATAACAAAAGTATGAAAAATGCACACAAACAAATTCCTAGAAATTAACAAAAGTAAAATAATTTATAGCGAAGTGGAGCCACTTCCATTACAAGCAGAGTTGTCTCTCTGCAATTACAACGAAGCCGAGCGTACTCAAGTGATGGAGTGGGAGCATAACGCATTGCTTTATTTTCCGCTTATAAATCTAGATTGTATATATGCCTGAATCTCATTTATCATTATGTGTATGTATGTATATAGGAAGTATGTTTACGAATACCATTCTATTGCGAAATAGCAAAACAAATATTGGGGCAACACCGGCAGACGGTGAAAACACTTGAATTGTGTAGTAATCAGCAAGTTCAAGAGCCTTTTTATGGAAGAAAAGTGATTTTGAAAAGCAAAAGATGCCGACAAGTCGAAAGTATTTGAGAATGAATGAAGTTGTTGAGTATGAATCGAAGGGATATAAACATACATAGGAAAATATATGTATATAAAACACAACCTAAGACAACGCGAAAACTAAAGAAGCGCTGGCACTCAACAAAACTGAATTTGGCCTGCCTTTCATTCACTTCAATAGATTAGTATTTGGATGAGACGCTAGTAATTGTTGCAAATAAGGCAGACAGCATGAGAACGAAGAATAATAAAAATCTGCTGCCAACAATGTTGGAAGCTGGCAACTTAACAGAAAAGTGCTGAGTTGCCTCAACGACAGACACCAAAATATTTTGCCATACCGTGATTTGGCGCCAGGAAGGCTGCTATAGTTTTTCGCGTATGGTCGTTAGACCGTTAGCGCTGCTGGAAAGCATGTATGACCTGACACATAACGTTATATATATATGTATTTACATATATACATATGTAAGTACATACATATATTCTTATGTTTTTCCTGTGGATTCAAATGCGATTGACCCGCCGCTGGTGTCATTTGATTGCCTTTGTTAGTGTATGTACACACTTACATAGTACAATATATCTTAGTCTACTCGATTTGATCTTGCTATCGCACTAATGTGCCACATTCGCGTATTGTTTTTGCCACTTTTGCCATTTTCCCAATTTCATTTCAGTAGTTGGCTGGTGTTAAGGCATATGCCCGCATGAATAGACATTTTCGCAGCTGGAAGCCGTTTGTCGGCTGGCGGAATAATTTTATTGCTATTTATATACATATACATACATATATGTATATATACCTTTATTTGTTATTGTGGTTTTTGCAATGTGGCATTGTGTTTTTAAATGGTTTGCTCGCACATTTGGCAAAGTGGTAAATCGTGTGCTGGACATTTTGCGTATACTCCCACTATTTCTCTGTTAGAAATACTTGGAATTTCGAGATTTAGGGTGCAAATTTTATGTTTGTTGGTATTTAAGATGAAACTGTTATTGTTTCAGCAATTGTGTGCAATGTTTTTATTTGTCAAAAGCGATTTATTTAAATAAATTCAGGGGCATATTTGTTGGAAATATCGAATAAATTTTCGAACCGACAGCAGGGACGTCCGACAAACAGGAAAGGGTGGATTTTTAATCTTTTTCTAACATCTAAGATTTTAAGTATCAAATAGAGCTGTTGGCTTAGAACAAAAAAAACTTGTAGAGTAGATAATTTGGAAATTCGGTTTTGTGGTACCATAAACCTTTATTCAACACACCTTATATCAAAAAAGATATTCGTATTTAACGCGGTGTAGTTTGAAATTGTTCCTTTTCGTATTTCTAATCAAACTTCAACTTTTTTTATATTTATAATAATAAATAAATAAATACATATGTACCATTTTGGTTTGACGACTTTTTGCCATTTTTCCGCTAGAGACATTATTCCATCCACTGTCATCTATGGACAAAATACGAAAAGACTTTTTCGACTATGCGATATAAGACATTTATTCTAAATTAGAACTTATATCATCAAACAAATCAAAAGACATACCGATTGTTTAGAAATTGAAAATTCTCTGAGAAATAAATACATTAAACACTAGTTCAAAAATATTTGTAGATTGGATCAATTGGCCTTAGTTTAACCAATTTTTTTTATAATTTTAATAGAGAATTATCGAGGGACTGGTATTGGTAACGTTGTGTTCCAACGTTCGAACTAATCCAGAATGAGTCCAAATAACATTATAAATATTATTATATTACAAGAAATATATTATTCATAAAATAAATATATTCAACTCTTTACAACTCTGAAAAATGTTGAAAACCAGAAAAAATATTACTTTTAGCTGCACTACTATACGCTAACATACTTTGCACAGATGCATTTCCTAAAACATAAAATATCATAAAAAGTATTTTCTCTTGATTTTGATTGGCCATTTTATATGAAAAATATATACTGTAGTTGTCCGATCTGAAGCGTTCTGTGAAGTTGTCCAGAGATCTATCGTGAGATAGAGGTAACTGTTGGCATTAGTGGGACCGGTATACATTCAATATTGCATATACATTTTAGTGTAACAAAATTTTTTCAAGTCTCAAAATAAGTCTCATCTTGATTGATGGGGAGAAATGTTTAAAAAAAACACTAGCTGTCCTTCGAAACATGCCTACAACATCGCGCCAGGTGATAAATGATTGATGCATCCGAAAGTAAAGATCCGAAAGTAAAGATCAGTAGACTGCATGGGTGTCTTAAGTTGAGTCGAATCCAACAAAAGTTGTTAGAACACGAAGCATATATCGTAACCATACTACTAGAACAAGGCAGAGCAATAAATTTTGAATGATACACAAACATCTGTTTGCCAACAGTCGAACATCGACAGAATCAATTGAATTTTTGAGCACTGAAAACATCGACTTGACCTCAATCAAAATGGCAAGGGTGCTTCGAGAATTGGTTCAAACGCATGAAAAAGTATATAGATCTTAATGGCGAATATTTTTAAAAACAATAAAGCGGTTTTCATTGATTAAAATTTGTTTTGTTTTCTCTAATCCCGAAATATAAAAGACAACCTACGCATATGGCAGCTATATGCTATAGTGGTTCGATATCGAAAGAGAAAGGGACGATCAGCAACCAAGGGACTAGTTTACGAATATATAGACAGATGGACGGACAATTAGAGAGGGAGATAGACATGGCTATATCGACGCAGCCTGTGACACTGATCATTTACATATATTTTTTGCTTTTGGGTCTCCTACGTTTTCTTCTGTGTATTAGAAATTTCGTGACAAACTTATTATAAACTGTTCAGCGAATTTGGATACCTTACACTTGTTATAGATGTTCAAACAATAGTACTGTTTGTTTCTTGTAAGCAATGGCAAGAAAAAAACACTTATGGGATAAAATTTAATATATTTTTTCCAAAAATAGTATTAACTTTAGTAATATTAATAACACCAACAATATCCGTAATCCACCCCAACGTGGCAAAGAGTCCAGTGATGAAAGGCAAAAGAATTTCTGAAGCGTCGGGATCTAAAACCCAACAGCTAAGGAGGCAAAAAATTCATCAGCTGCGATTTATAATTTTACTTATTAAGAGAATTTTATCTTTTTAATGCTAAAGAGTGAGCTTTATATTTCAAATATGCTGTAAATGAATGTAGAATTGAAATCATGACATATGCGCCGGAATGGTTTCAGGACTTCAAAATTTGTTTTAAATGATTTTAAAAGCAAAATGTCTAAACTATCTTGTCGAAAGAGCTGGAACGTTATAAATTTTCTACTTTAAGAGAAATGAGCTACAAACTGAGCTATTCAGAAGCGGTCTCTATAACTTATGAGTGTAGGATTTATAAATTTAGCTTGTTGTTGTTATAAAATATGTTTGGGCTGGTGTTATTCGAAAATTGCATACCACTTTATCTACTATTTATTCACGTTGCTAACGTCACGAATTGAATAGCTGTAAATTTTACCCTAATTCTATGTCGCTAGCAAAGTTAGTAAACTATTATATTACAGATATCAGCGGCCGATAATGAAATGTGGTGGTAATATATTACAGGAAGAGGAAATTGCATTTAAATTTATAGGAAATAGGAGCAGCTGGTGGTAGCGATTGGCTGCGGGAAATTTGATTTTACTTTTGTTAGCAAAAAATATCAAATAACGATAAAATCTCTTTGGTAATTGCAAGCAAATAATACCCAACTCATTATGGCAATCATAACAGAAATAAGGCAGCTAGACAATAGAGGCGCCCCTTTTGTATGTGTTTATTTATTTAATATTTATTTTTTTTTTTGCACAAGCCCAGGGTTCATTTTGCAGGAGACCTTTTGTTTGGCAGTTGCTGAGAGGGACAAAGAGGAAAGTTTGAAATAATTTGTATCTTTTTTAAATAATAATTGGATGAACATATATATGGTTTTTTATATTTAGCACTCTTAACACTTCTTTACCAATACTAATTTTCTTTATACTCTTTCACTTTCTTTTGAACTCTCACTTTGCCTGCAAAGGATTTTGTGATTAAATCGGGCTCTCTATTATTTATGGCTTTACCTTTTGTTAAGCTGAACTCATTCAGTGCGCTATTAACACGTTCAAACTAGCTGATAGCTTAGTATGTACATTTTGTGGCAGACCCAGTAGGAAAAATTTCATATTTTTATAAAAAAAAATTTAATATTACTATATTCAATTGAAGTAGTTTTATACATTTTATGGCAACGTATGGATATGATATTCTACGGGTATATAAATATATATATATCGTCACCTTAAATGCAAAATAACGTATCATCAAAAAATTCGAAATTGAGTGTCTTATTGATTACGATTCACTACTTCAAATTACGTACATAAAATTACATATGTCCAACATTTTCAGGTTCTGCGCTCAGATATAAATCAGTTTTAAGCAATATTAAAATTTTTTTCACTCATGTTCCATTTTATTTCGTGTTTCTTTCATGCCACTGTAAATTTCCGAAAATGTTGTTACGTTATTTTGCATTTGAGGTGACGATATATAATTTAAATATTCTACTTTAGTATGCAAGGGTTCAATTCTCAGGCATTAGTATTGCTAAAATATCAAAATGGATAATTTTTTAACCCAGTGAATCTGTAATAATGTCTTCTTTATTTGCAATGGGAATAAACGGAAAAAATGAAAAGGAGTTAAAAAAATATATTATTGCATAATCTGACCATTTTGAAATATGTATATTTTGAACTGGAGGTGTTTTCCTCTGACTTAACTGAGATTTTTTTCTTTCAAAAGCTTTCTAATACTACTAATTAGTAGCCGTTTAAAATGGTTTTTGATTTTAACTCAACATTTTTCTTATCTACTGTTCAATTAAATCTCTAAAATAACGCTTCATTATCCCTACAAGGCACTCATATAAATCACCTACCCTTGCCTACATTCAGCTAGTAGTATGTGTAAAAGGCATCGATTTCCAGTTGTCAGCACTGCAACCAATTCGCCCCTATTGACAGTAGCCGTCGTCCTAAGGGGCGTATATTTCACATAATTCTTTTATATGCGCCGAAAGGCCGAAAGGAAATCCCCTTTGTTTACTTTCACTTTGTTTTAGTTTTTGTATTTTCCTACAACTTTCACCTGGTTATTGTTGCGTTGTTCGAAATTTGTTCTTTGTAAGCCGATATATAATTATCTCTGGTGTCATAACCCAACGTTGGCTTGTGTTAAGCTTTTGTGGTTTAGTGAAGTATCATTTACAAAGTCCTTTAAATAATATTCTTTTAATTATATGGTTACGTTCTATGATATAATGCAACAATGGCACTGTGAGCTATTGTGTGTGAGCTGCAACTGGGAAAGTGTACTAATTCGCTACGGAAGCCGCATAAATTTGCATATTTGAGGGAAATGGCATATGTCCCGATAGACACATGTGGTGCTGCGGTGTTGAAATTGTATATGAGTTATGCGCTTTTTGTCAATTTATGCGCTGAAACTTTTATATTTGTTCTCCCTTTTTTGGAATAATTTATGGGAATTGCATTTTTGGCACCTCAAATTGGATATATTAAGTGAAGGAAGTTCAATTTTTCTCAAAAATGCGGAATAGGGATATTCCTCTAGTTCTAATTCTACTATTCTTTGCTATTCTGAACTGCGCAGCCTATTTAGTTTTTCAGTATGAAAGCCTAAAGCACTATAAATTCTACAAAGTCTGAAATTAATTTTGGACAGCTATAAACAATTGATTTTAGGTAAAAATATTAAAGTTTTCTGCTAAAATATTAAACTATTTTTAGGTTAGGTTAGGTTGGAGGGTTGATCCAAAATCGATGGATGTCATTTGGACACATATTTGGCATTTATATTACCCAAAAGTAACTGTGATTTAAAAATCGGATGTTCATTTGGGCAAGGTTCTTGCATAAGTTCTACGACAGTGGTCATTTATAAGCCGTGCCCAAAGTCGTTGTCGAGTAGCAACGAATTAACATCACGCAAGGCTATAGCGCAATACCAAATATGCCCTGCGAGAAATATTTTATGATTCTAAATGCCTTTGGTGCCATGCAATGCCTTTTATGTTCCAAGTGTTTTAAAGATAATAGGGAATAAAATCCTTAAAAGACATTTTGTTAATTTTCATTATACTAATAATTATTTATAAAATTTAATTCCAATTTCTCACTGGGCTACTTTTTTTTGTGGTCACCAACACAGTGGGCTCCTCTCAGCCGACCCAAGTTCTACGACCATCGCTTGCCGAGCTCACTGGAGGAGCGCTAGAATACAAGCGGACATCGTACACCCGACTTGCTTGCAATCGGTTTAAATGAACGGTTCCTTCAAGCCAGCTCATCGGATTTTAGTTTAGGTGATTCCCTTGTAACCGCGCACCAATACAAGTCTAATATGGAAAAGGCTTGCAGCTAATCATGTACTTCCAGTAAAGCCGTTCGGTGGTGCTACAATGGTCCGGTAGCCCGAAACTAGAGTAAATAGAGAGCTCCCTAAAGAAGACTCCTCCTCCTATCCGAACTCTTTTAAATAATATCCTTGGTAAATGACTCTAAAATTTTGTTAGAATATACACGAACTAGTTATTTGACAATATATCAGAACCTGGAAAACTTTTATGGAGGGTTTACAGGCAGCATATACAGATGACAGATGTGTTAAGCCACGGAATGCAGCTAACACTAAATTGGTATCTCCATTGCTTATGAACATTTCCATTTAACACATTCTCAGCCGATAACGATGTTCTGAGAAATATGCCCTTCGAAACCTTCTGAAGATGGTTTGTTACTATATAACCTTATTTACATATGTATGTATACGTATTTCTAAAAATTTGTCTGGACTCCATTAGTTGTATGTAGAAATCGAATCAAAAGTTTACTCTGGTCAATTATTAATTGCTATTCGTCAATAAAAATTACGATTAACGATTGAGAGCTTTTTTAGTAAGAGCTTAACATACAGGTATTAGAAAAATGGTACTCACAGCTTACTATATATAGCTTCCTTGGTTTTCACTTTCTATAAATGAAAATAGTATTTTCTAGTTTAATTCCACATTCTTTTTACAGCCGACATCCGATGCCACATATTTAAAACTCTTATATAAAGAGATCTGAAAAAATAAAAGTAAATAAATTAACAGTTGTATTAGCCCACCACAGGCTAATAAAAATTCTTGACACTTTGACTTTAAGCACGCATAAAACTAATTCTCTATGCTATAGAAATATTTCTGCTATATAGTATGTAGTTATGTTTAACGAAGATTGACAGATTGCAAAGTCCACACAACGCACTTTCATTCATGCTTAAGTGTACAAAAAATTATGCATAATATTTATATAACTAAGTATCAGTGATATATAAAAATACCCTGTAAGAAAAACATTAAAGCCAAACTGCTACTAATTATTAGGAAAATGGGTAGGCAGAGAATGAAAACGAGTACTTAAGTAGACTTGTAGATGCGGGTAGTGAAACAACCAAAATGTAAATGCGAACGAAGAGACTTCGTACAATCACCTAACGCCTTCACTCCGATACAAAAATTACGAACATATTCTAGTTTTGAACTAAACGCTTGTCATTCTAATCATAATTCCCTGCAGGGCCTGAAATCGTTCATATCAGTAAACAAGATCATGTTCACGATCGGGCAGATGATCTGCTACATGCTCTGTGTGTGAATCAACACTAAGTGAAATAAGAGATCTACAAAGCCCTGCAGTGACAGTGGTTAACGGACAAGCACACTTAATCAGCGATAGTTAAAGAAATGCTCATATTTGGACGAATGATCGCACAAATTTGCCACTGACAGTTGACAGCTGTGCGCCAGCGTACGCACAACAATGATGAATGATGATGACACGCGTGACGTTTGATCAGCACAAAATTGAGCAAATTATTTCCGTCACTGGGTCACATACTGAGTGACTCGGCAATAGAGGCATTTCATGAATGGTTAATATCTATCTTTGTAATCTTCTATACCTAGTATTAAAACAGAATTAATTTCGTATAATATTCTGCCGCATTTCGTTGGAACAAATTTATGTATATTAAATAACGGAACCTGTTCCATACTTTAATAATAGACCGCATATTTCGACACGCATTTCTGCACAGTTATGACACATGTAATGTGACAGCGCTGCTGAATGGAAACGTCACATCTGACAGTTGAAATGTCAACAAGCGTAACACGCTTACAAACCCAGATATATGAATGTAGGTGTGATTCATATAAAATAAGTAAAATGTAGCTGTTTCTAGTATGTTTCTAATCATTTAATTCCAAGGTGCGTGCAGCAATGTCTTTGTACCTACCGCACCGCTATGCCAGAGTTGCATGTGCCAATGTCAAAAAGCAAAAAAAAAAAACACGCGTTGCACTCTCTCACACGTGTTTGTTTACCTCTTCTTTAAGGGAAAAAGCGCTAAAATGCATATGGCAATTAGAAAAATTGGAAAGCGAGCGCGACACGCGAAGTCGTCATTATGTTGTCGCTACGTCTATCTGACCGGCGGAAATGTCATAACGATAAGCGCTGAACGGTTGGCCATCCCGAGGTGGTTTGAATAATTGCACTGTGTGTAGGTGTGTGTAGCAATTAAATGGGTGGAAGTGTGGTGAAGCGGAAAATGGGCACTAAAATAACGGTATAAAGGGGAGATTCTCAAAATAAATGTTACCAAGATAAGCGGGTGGAATGCAGTCATGTGTGACGTTTACACACTTTTAGAAATATTTTTTGTGGTATTGTCTTGACCACAGCGATATAAGGTGTAGGTAAAGTTCTTTGAAAATTGTCAGCAAAAAAGTGGCTTGATTCTTACAACTACCGACGAACCATTTTTTAGTCATTGGAAGATTTAAATTAATTAAGATTAAGATTTATGAAAAACTTTTGACTCTGAAATCTATTAGCAATTTGTTTGGTGCAATGAAATCTTCTTCTACTTACATATGTATGTACATATAAATAAAAATGAATCGCCAAACTGTATGTACGCTCATAACTTTCATACGACTGAACCAAATTTGATCATTTTTATACTCTCGCAACAATGTTGCTAAGGAGAGTATTATAGTTTTGTTCACATAACGGTTGTTTGTAAGTCCTAAAACTAAAAAAATCAGATATAGGGTTATATATACCAAAGTGATCAGGCTGACGAGTAGAGTTGACATCCGGATGTCTGTCTGTCCATCCGTCCGTCTGTCCGTCCGTCTGTCCGTCCGTGCAAGCTGTAACTTGAGTAAAAATTGAGATATCATGATGAAACTTGGTACACGTATTCCTTGGCTCCATAAGAAGGTTAAGTTCAAAGATGGGCAAAATCGGCCCACTGCCACGCCCACAAAATGGCGGAAACCGAAAACCTATAAAGTGTCATAACTAAGCCATAAATAAAGAAATTAAAGTGAAATTTGGCACAAGGGATCGCATTAGGGAGGGGCATATTTGGACGTAATTTTTTTGGAAAAGTGGGCGTGGCCCCGCCCCCTACTAAGTTTTTTGTACGTATCTCGGAAACTACTATAGCTATGCCAACCAAACTCTACAGAGTCGTTTTCTTCAGGCATTTCCATATACAGTTCAAAAATGGAAGAAATCGGATATTAACCACGCCCACCTCCCATACAAAGGTTATGTTGAAAATCACTAAAAGTGCGTTAACCGACTAACAAAAAAAAGCGTCAGAAACACTAAATTTTACGGAAGAAATTGCAGAAGGAAGCTGCACCCAGGCTTTTTTGAAAAATTGAAAATGGGCGTGGCCTCGCCCACTTATGGACCAAAAACCATATCTCAGGAACTACTAGACCGATTTCAATGATATTCGGTATATAATATTTTCTTAACACCCTGATGACATGTACGAAATATAGGTGAAATCGGTTAACAACCACGCCTTCTTCCAATATAACGCTATTTTGAATTCCATCTGATGCCTTCTCTGTATAATACGAGTATAAACATTAGGAACCAATGATGATAGCGGAATGAAACTTTACAAAAATACGGTATTTGAAAAATATGTAAATGACGTATAATGAAATCTCGATTATCACTTTATCATGCGAGAGTATAAAATGTTCGGTGACACCCGAACTTAGCCCTTCCTTACTTGTTTTTTTAATGTTCGTTGCGGTTCAAGGATGGTTTTTACGGAGAGAAAAATTCGAATAATTGCCGGAAAACCCCTAAAAACAGCCCTTTTCTTTTTCCCATACAAACGAATGAATGTTTGTTTGTTAGTAACGCTAAGAGAACGGCTACATCAATCCGTATTGATGAAATTTTCAGAGGTTGTTCGTTGTGGAACAACAAGGAATGTTTCGAAATAAAAATACCTTATACTTTTCATGATGAAAAGTCGGAAAATTTAATAATTCTAACAAGTACAATTTTTTTTAAATTTTTGTTTGTTTCGTTTTTCAATATTTTGATTTGTAAATTATTTGAATCGTTCAATCTCGGTCGCTTGCTTTTTTATTCCGGCTATTCAAAAGAAAAATTTTTGAAAATTATTCAGTGAAAACTTTACGTGTGTTTCACACAAAGAGGTCAATTGCAGATTGAACTTTGTTACGAAGCCACCAAGAGGTCGCCATCGGTCGGCGTTCTTTTTACCATCAACGTATGGCAGCCCAAGGCAAGAAGTACCCCCAAAATGCGCTGACATATGTATGTACGTGCGGAATTATGGATCGCGGTCAATCAGCAAGCGATCGTCACGATGTCACAGCATGACTTTTCAAACAACAGTTACGATGTTTGATTGACTTTATCTTGAAGCAACGTACATATGTGGTGCTGTTGGATGCTAGATGTACTTTGTTGAGTGGCTAAAGAGAGGTTTTCCGCACGCACACATTCTTCTTTTGATGATAGTTACACCAGGTCAAATTGATGAAATCTTTCTGCGGAAATTCCTGATGTAGAGAAAGATCCAGTATCATACGAAGTGGTGGAAACTAATATGGTTCATCTTTTAGGTTTGTATGTCCGACAATAAATGCATGAAACACTATCCACGTGCTTTTCTTTCGGAAACACAAACAGGAAATGATGGATATCAACTCTATCGGCATCGTTTATCAGATAACAGAACATTCAGCAATCAACTTACAAAAGTTAATATCGAAGTTGACAACACATGGATCGTATTATATTCACCATTGTTGTCTAATTCACATTCACAACTCATATCAATGTTTAATATTGCAGTTTGGTGAAATCGATAAAATACGTTTGTAAGTACGTCACCAAAGGAAGCAACATGGCGATTATTGGTCTTGAACGATGCAGTCGATACGGGAACTGCAATAAAGCGCTTTGTAGGATATTTACTTTAGCAATTCAGGAACGTTTTCCGACTGTTATGCGTCTCGCAGTTAATTTGGAGAGTATATTTCAACCCAGAGAATACAGTACAGCCAGTGGAAACACCGCCAGCAACAAAATTAACATTGACGAGTTTTTTCTCAACTTTCGTCAGTGATCCGTTTGCGAGAACATTGCTCTATTCGGAAATACTCTGATATTATAAATGGAATGCATCGTCGAAGAAATAGTTGCGCAGAAAGCAAGGCCAACCAGTAGATTGACATCCAGATGTGTTCTCAACTAATGCATTAGGACGAATTTACACAATCCACCCGAAAAACGACGATTGCTTCTACCTTCGGTTGCTGTTGATTAATGTACGCGGTTCAACTTTATTTGAGTCATTGCTTACTGTGAATGGTACGGTGTGTGCGAGTAAGCCAGCAATTACAATTGCTGGAATATGTTAATCACTGGAATGAAAATGAAGTTCGCACACTTTTCGCGATAAAAAGTGTGATAAATCTATAACTAAATGCAACAGAGATATAATATTTTATACCCGAGATTGTACAAAACGGTTTTATAGGAGCCGATGTTAACGTCGTACTATAGGAGTGGCCAGGCCCACCTTTAGGTGAAACCCATATTTCGGAACCTACTTCGCCGCTGAAAACTAAATTCAATAGGTAATTCTATTTTGGCACTCGGTTACACTCGAATTTAGCTCTTCTTTACTTGTTTATAATTTGTTTCTTCTACATCGAATTTTAGTACAAAAATAAATAAGTCATCATCTATTAGTTAAAATAAACCATTTGCTGTATTTTTTTAGTATTTTTCGAATCCTGATTTTGTTTGCTTATTCTGCATATCCTGTATCCCAGAGAGTGTAAATTAAATCTATTCAAAGTACTGTCGGCATCATATCCGTATTTTAAATAACATCGATGACTATTAATAGTAATCGTTGAACAATGTGCCAATTGGCTATTAAATGTCAAAGTTATGAGACTTGAGTGATTGTGGCACATGCTGAGCGTTCGTTTGCAACTCGGTTATTTAAGTAATCTATTAATATATAATACCCAACGATTACCCTCCTCCCGCCCAACCGACGCGAGGGGCGCAATCCGCGAACGAGCGGAATTAGCCGAGTCATAAAAGGCAAGAGAGTTTTAAGCGTTGCGATCTTAAGCTGCTCAGCTACAGAAACAAAAATTTCAACAGCCGAAATTAAGAATTAGATTAAAGTTTATAATTATTAAATGTTACTTGTTAAGAGTAGATAAAATAACTTTTTTAATGGTAAAGAGTGAGTCTGTTAGATCAAATGTGCTGGAATGAAAATTGAAATCATGACATATACGGCGGAATGGTTCGTTTAACTCAAAATTTCTTCTAGAAAATTTTAAAAGTAAGGGTCTAAACTGCCTGGTAGGGCGAGCGGGAACGTTAAAATTAATATCAGATAAGAGAGATGGGCTACAGACTGACCCATTCATGAGTTTTACAAGAAATATTATACCAAGCATCTCCCTACGACTAGCGAGTGTCGGGAGATTTATAAATTTTAAACGGTTAATATAAGGGGGAAGATTTAAACTGGAATCCCAATGCAAATGATTTAAGGCAAAAAGTAAAAAATGTTTTTGAACGGACTCTAACTTATCCGAATGGACTTGGTAACTAGGATTCCAAACCACAGAAGCATACTCCAATATAGGCCTCACCAGAGATGTAAAAAGAATTTTTGTGGTAAGCGGATCTCTAAATTCTTTAGACCAACGTTTAACAAAACTAAGAGCGCCTTTAGCTTTAAAAACCGTGGAAGATACGTGAAGATTAAAATTGAGTTTTTGGTCCATAGTTACTCCCAGATCAACAAGACTGAATACTTGCTCCAACCTAAAGTTTTGTATTGCGTATGAGGTAGGGTCTACAGCTCGACGTGAAATATAAAATAAATTTTGAAGGTTAAAATGTAACGGCACTTTAATTGCATTTCTCAACTGTGCTTTAATATGTATCATCTCTTAAAAATGTTCTGCAAATACTTTAGTTGTGTTAAAGACAACATCATTACTAAATTTTTCGCTGTTATAAATTGCTTAAGTGATATTTGAAATTACAACAGCAGGTCACAAGTTCAAAACATTAATTGTAATAAACAGCCGATGATTAAAACATTAAATTACACTAATTTATAACCACATTGCTAATATAGTCTTCCCTAAACGCTAATAGGCGCTTGAAAGCTCCACTGAATAAAATTGAAAGCCCAAAATAATCAATGAATAATTCTCATTCATTAATGAAGTGGCGATGTGAAGGTCGTGTTAGTCGTATTTAATTAAGAATATTAGTTTAATGGTAGGAGGAGCACATTTAGTAACTTAACGATGACATCAGAGTGTGATATATGTATTAAAGGTCTGACATTAATGGGTCGCTCAGAGGAAAACGAAAAAAATTAAAAAATTGTGTGCCAAGTGAAAATAGTAAACAAAAATAAACATAAATCAGGTGATACTTATATATAGATATTTGCCTATTTATATATACTATCTTACTCATAGTTAAGTCACTAGAATTTATTAATGCAAAAAGGAAGCGCAGAAAAAGCAGCGAAGCAGCAAACTAGCGTACTAACCTTCAAATGATAAGATAGAGGCAGAACGAGAAAAAAAACGAACAGAAATATAATTTATTGATAAATGTGCCAATAAACAATGTCCGAAGTCGAAATATTCGAAATAAAAGTCTTCGCATGCCAGAAATTTCGTTAGATAAATGTTTCGACACAATAAATGTCACATACAAATGTCAAACTTTTGTTAATGTAGAAGAAATGAGGAAATAAATATGTATGTATTAAAAATATATATACAAATTAATACATATATTATATATATAACTATACAAACCGTACCGAAACAACCGCTATGAATCGGTTGAACTTACTAAAACGAAGATATGTATGTATGTATATACATATGTATATTAGAGCGGATCGATTTACAGGGAGCCAAAAAAAGGAAAAAATCCCATTAGCGGGAAATGTTCTACGGATAATTTTCAACAACTTTGCTTAAGAGACTATGGCTCTACAACTGGTTTCGAACAAACGATTTTTAAAGCGAAGTTTTATAGGGATCATAAAAATGTGTCCGTCAGTTTTTAAGATATCCCAATGAAATTTAATACGTTGGTGCATTTTGATATTATATTGATCACTTGTCGCAATCGGCAAGATCGGGACATATAGGTTAAGTTAGTATAGATGGCTGATCTAGAGAGATCCCATGTGGACTACTATATGTAGTCCTTTGCGAAGCCATAGAAAAGAAGATTATCTGTGTTCAAACTTAGAAATTAGTAAAACGCTTAGTAGCCAATACAAATTTTGCTTAATTTCCATTCCCGCCAGTTCGGAGGGATGTCTGAAGGTAAGCGCTCTCAAGTGTTTAAGCCTTGACCTCCCAAACGTGAGACAATCAAGAAGGAAGTGTTGAGTTGCTTTCACCTCATCTTATTCCATTCATACAAAGCAGATGGCGTCCAGCCATACAGCATGGATTGATAGGTTACGGAAGCACCGACCCGTTGCCATCCTACTGATAGCGGTTCTAGGGTGCCTTTCCTTGCTAGCTCATCAGCTTTACAATTTCCAGCGATTCCTCTGTGCCCTGACACCCATACCAGTCTTATCACAAAGACACTCGATGTTATTGATAGCGAGGTTAGGCACTGTTTGACCAACACTGAACGCTCTTTAAGTGAATTCAAGGCTAGTAAAGCCACTCTGCTATCTGAGTAAATGGTCAATTCTCTGAAGAAAGCTGCACTTCAGAGCAGTAAATCCACTGCAACCTCAATGGCTGCAATCTTGGCTGGGAAACACTGTAATAGTCAGAGAGGAAGTTGATAGAGAGCTCCTGACAGTAAACCCCTCCCAACTTCTCCCCAAGCTTTGACCCATCCGTAAAGAAGCCCACTGCCCATCTCATCAATGACTTGTTCTCACCCACAACTTCCTCGCTGGTGTATGGGTAAAGAAGGAACCGCCCGAGTTCGATTTTTCGACTCTATGATCCAAGTGATTCGGTATGAAGTTAAAGTGTGTGCGGATTTCTGAGTGTTCAGACACGTGTTCTTTTAGGAACCCAGATTCTCTGATACTGATAGCAACTTTCGCAGCCATGCACCTTCCGAAGATGTTTACGAGTACTATAATATGTGAAAGATGGCATTAAGTGCCATGGTTCGAGTGGAACTTAGTGCACCACACCTGCTCATGTACATATTCAAATTTTTTAAACTTCGCTTTAAAAATCGCTATCTTGAAACCGTTTTTAGACCGATAGACTCTTAGTCAAAGTTCTTCAGATAGATCCATAGAAGATTTTCTGCATACGCGATTTTATAGCAACAAAAATCGACCCGCTCTAATGCATCAATATATGCACTCTTACCATTAGAATAACATCACTGTGTATAATTAGATCAAAAACAAATGTTCGAAAAATATTTAAAGAAAAAAAAAAAATTTTATTTATTTAGTTGATTTTCTTGGGTAAATTAGGCAGCTCATGCCAAATTAAAACCTTACAAACAGAATATATGTATGGGAGAAAGTAGTATGTTTGTATGCCTGCGCAAGTACCCATAAGTTTCTGAGTAGTGCTCGAAATGTGAAAATTTCAAATACTTTTCTTTTCCAAACAGAAAATGAGCGACATGGAATTTATGGGTATATCCTCACCTTCAACGCTTCATTAAAATCATCATCAACACATGGCGGGATACTTTTGTGCATGCACATATACATATGTACATATGTATCTAGATATATGGAACACATGTAAATTTAAATATCTAAGCATGTATATATGTATACATATGTATGTACATTTATACAAAGTAACCGTTTGCCTTGTGTGGGAGCGCGTTGTTGAAGCTTTTATCCGAAATTTATGGCCGGCAAGCGTTTTGTGTTTCCTTTTGCTACTAAATTTGCGAGGGATTATCTAATTTATTAATTCGTATCTCGAAAATGCGCCTAATTAAGCCTGTTGACAGTGGGTTGCATTTGGTAAATAAAGTTTATTTGATCTTAAGCAGCTAGTATTTATGTATATTAGATCACTGGAGTGCGACCAATTAAAATACATTGTCACTGAGTTGTTCAAATCTTCGTGGTAATGAACTTCAGCTACTCAATTTCTTTGTCAGACTATTTTGAAAAAATTATGCATAATTAAGTTTTGTTAATTGTTGGGTTACTAAAGAAATAAATAATTTTGAAGAGGTCCGCAAATAGCCTAGGGGCTGTTAGAATGGTATTCATCGTAATTTTTAGTCAGGAAAAATGATAAAAGAACTCATTCATTTCGACTCATCTTTCGACGATAATTAGAGTGTCAGCACCTCTACTTTCGAATCTGGGATGCCATTTTATATATTTTCTTAAATCATATACTCCACATGATGTATGTAGTATTCTTCATATTTTAATTATACTATTTAAATCTTAATGTTCTATACTAAATTATATTTCTTTTTTTATCTCGTTCCAGGTAATATTTTAACAGAGTATGGAAATTATTGCTTAAAAGCACATGAGATTCAGCACATCGGATGCTAACTTATATACCTACAAGTATATAAATATATATAAATATACATATATATATATAAATATACACATGAATATACATATGAATTAGGTTCTCATTTGGGTTTGGGTAAGAAATCTCAATCGTTCCTTCTAAACCTTAAAGGGAAATGACTTGCATTATGAGTTAAACCTTATTATGGTTTAATTGTTATAGCAACTACTTACCAGCAACGTGGGTAAAAACTCGTATATCAATATTAGAGACAAATAGTGGGCACTAGTGGAACCATAAAAAAATAAGACATTCCTCAAAATGGTACAATATTCGTAAATGGATGAAACACGGTAACTCCAAGTAATTTTATGGATCAATAATGTTGTAAGCATGAAAATCAAAGCTTACCGTAAATTTTGCTAGATCAATGGAAGTCTATAGCAGCTATTCAATCAAATCCTGCAATCTTACTAATTTAAGAACAAGCTTAGTCAAAACTGTGTGACTTATGTGCATAGAATGCAAGTTTTGGAAATAAAATTTCCCTCTGGTTTAAGTCTTTGATAAATGTCAAAAAATGTATTCTTGTCAGCTGGCTTGACTATCCTTATAGAAATATGTAAAGGGTTCCCCATTTCGAGGTTCCCTACTTTTTTTTAAAGAAAAAACACAGAAACTTCAAATTGAATGATCCAACCGTTGAGTCAAATTCAGTTTAATGACCCGTTCGAGCATTTTGACTGGTAACAGGCGAATGACACGCATGATGTTTTGCTCCAAGTCCTGAATCGAAGCGGGATTGTCCGCATAGACTTTAGACTTTACATATCCTCACAGGAATAAGTCCAATGGTGTGATATCACACGATCTTGGTGGCCAATCGATCGACCCAAAACGTGAAATTATCTGCCTTTCGAAGTGTGCTTTCAATAAATCCATTCATTTATGCGATGTGTGGGAAGTGGCGCCGTCTTGTTGAAACCAAATGTCGCCGAGATTACGAGCTTCAGTTTCAGGCATCAATGACCGACTAATTGATGGTTACGTTCTCACCGGCATCATTTTTGAAGAAATATGAACCGATAATTCCAACGGCCTACAAACCACACCAAAATGTGTTTTTTTTCCTGGATGAAGCTCTTGAATTTCTTCATGTTGCTTCTCGTCCGAAATCCGGCAATTTTGCTCGTTTACATGCCAATTGAACCAGAAATACCCCTCATCGCTGAACAAAACTTGGTTCGAAAGCGTCGGATCTTCTTGGAACTTTCAAGAGCCCATAGAGCAAAGCGATGTCGCTTGGGAAGGTTGAGCGGCTTTAGTTCTTACACAAGCTGTATTTTGTTCTCTTTCAATTTAAGATCTCGACGTATAGTACGCCAAGTCGTTCCATATGTCAGTCCGATTTTTTGCGAACGACGCCGAATCGACTCTCCACGGATTTTTTCACTGCATGCTGGACGTAGTCTATTCGGTCGAATATTATCCAATAATGAATGCTGGATCTCAAGATGAGCGATAGTGGTGCGAATAGTAGGCTCAGTAGGCCGATTATGACCATAATTTGAGCAAAGCGGGCGAAACATATTGTTTAGAGAACGTGTATTTTCGCAATAAAGTTCAACGATTTGCAAACGTTGTTCAGGCATAAGTCTTTCCATGATGAGAAGTCAAACAATACTGAACAAAATTAACATGACAGCTTGACACGACTTACGTGTAATCTGTCAAAAAACAGCAATTGAAAAAAGTATCTCTACTCGGATCATCCGTTACAAGATTATTGAATTAGCAAACGGAGGGCAAAGCAAAGTCTTAATAACTTCCATATGGCATTTCAGTTGATAACGAGCGATTCTACAATAACTATTTCATGACAATATCCGTCCAGTACAAACTAGAACTTACTCTGCAACAAATTCAAAACTCAAACTTGTGAAAATTGGAAAAACTATGAAAACTGGGTCATGTGAGTAAAGCCAACCAACAAATGATTTTACCTAGTACACAAACTCGTGTGTATTTACACAGTTGTCACATGCGAATGGAGAGCAGTGCATTTCTCTACGTACATATGTACATACATATAATATATTCATAAATGTACTCCAACTTGCATTGTTTACTCGCGTCATTATTTATTGATTCGCTTATTGACTACTGTTGCGGCGCTTTGTCACTTTGCGAAGCGGCAAAAAACAAATTTAATTTATTTAATATTCGCATTTGAATCTCATTCATCATCGGTAAATAAAAACGGCGAAAGGAAATGTGCAAAACAGAAGCAGCGATTAGCGCAAAGGAAAAAATTAACAAAATTTTGTATCATTTCTGCATTGAGCGAGTACATATATTCTCATTCGTATGACATAAATAAAAAGTCGAATGAGTAATGTCAAAACAAGTTGTCTTGGCGAGTATATTTAGCTCAAGTGCACGTAAACAATGCCTTGACAGGCAGACAGAACTTAGATTATTTAAATTATGCAACCCGAATGGAAATTTGCTCATTTCAAATTGCTGCGCTGCTTGTGAATTTGAAACCGACACTTGCTCGCCTTTGGTGGGTAGATAATTCTTACATAGGATTGCGAGAATCGAGAGTGACTCTTGCGCAGCTTCGTTCTGGGTACTATAGCATATTAAATTCTACTTGTCCAGAATCGACCTTGACATATCAGACATTTGTCGAGCGTGCAACGAGTTCCTGCTGACACTAACCACCTCTTTGCATGCCCTGCTAATAGCATTGACAGACGGCAGCGTTAAACCAGATTAATTGCATTTTTCGGGATTAATTCAGATCCGACCTCTGTCGAAACAGCGCGTTTGTGAGATTTTCGTTGGCCATTGTTAAAAATGGCCTATTTTCATCTATTGTTGAAATACAAGCAACCCTGATGACCTCGTTTTGATAACTAATGTGTTGTAAATCTTTATCCGTAATATTTATCTTCTATCAATTTTCATTGAAAATATTATAAAAAGGACAATGGGTTTATGATCACATACAAATTTGGATCTGATTAAGTGCGCAGTTAATCCGGATTAACGCTGCCGTCTATCAAGGCTATTACCCTACATATCTGACACCTTTCTTCCTTTGATCCGACCCTGTCGAAACAGCAACTGAGCTCTCTTTGATTACACTGCATGACCTCTCCTCCAAAAATCGAATCGCGGACCTATCTACACTTTTTATCTACTTTTCTAAAGTTCGCAGACACGCTGTCAACTAATCGACGAGTCCAAATCGACAGAAATTTTTTACATCACCATAGTCTTGTGATGGTAGCGCCACCGGGTAATGAGGATGTGTACTTTTCGGGCTGCCGTCATATACAGAAAGTAGTACCGGGTTACCTAGGACGTCGTTTACGAGTAGTGAGGCTTTGAAAGCTGTTTTAGTTTCCGTTTTGTCTGGTATGAGATGTGGTTCATTGTTAGTTATTTTCAGGAATTTCTTCTTGATGTTCATGAGCCAAGTTCTACATACTTGTACTTCAACTTGTGCTCAAAAGAGCTCAGTTCTGTTCTCGGTCTGCCCTAACATGGACCCGTTGTGTTACTTTAGTGGCTCTCGAGAGAGCGATAACTCGAAGCAGCTGAATATATACACTTTGTTGTTAGGTCTGGTCGGAGGCTCTTTTAGAAGCTGTCACTGTACTATCAATTTGCATAGTGCGGTTTAAAGCCTTCTCAGCTGCTCCTCGAGCGGTTATATGCAACATTTTAGTATCAATTTCAATG
This sequence comes from Bactrocera neohumeralis, assembly GCF_024586455.1. Taxonomy (NCBI): domain Eukaryota; kingdom Metazoa; phylum Arthropoda; class Insecta; order Diptera; family Tephritidae; genus Bactrocera; species Bactrocera neohumeralis. The sequence continues at coordinate 57,008,789 of NC_065919.1, forward strand.
TTTAATGGTCTAATTGGCATTTATTCTGCTAGATACTAAGAAACTGATTAAAATTTGTATGCAATTTTCTAAAGAAGCCTGAAAGTTTGATCCGAAAACCGCCTTTATAACCCCCAAAAGCGTTTATATATCCGATAATAAATGAAAATAAACTCACTTTCATGTTTATATGAAATATTTGTCGAAAAACAAAAATTTTTATATAAATTGAGAGTAAACATTTATATCAAAAAACCAGTCACCGGCTACGACAACAAACAACATATTGTTGTCTGCAATGAAAATCAACAACAATGCGCTGTTCGTTCACATGCCACTTAACACAAAAAAAAAAACAACCGGTTCCAATGCTAACTGATCAAAATGTGGCTGTGGACATCCAAATCAGCTTCTTTAGATTAGAAATTAGCATCTCTAAAGAGACGCTACTAACCCATAAAAGTCAACGCACAAGCGCGTTAAAGACATCGTCTTCACAACTATTGTTTGTTGTTGTGTGGGCAGTTATTTAAATGATCGCAAGTGTCAGCGGATAAATATTTACGCAAACACATTTATTTGGATTATACAATAAAAGCTGAGAAAAATGAGGAAGTGAAATATCAACAAACCCGCCATAAATGGAGAGATCGAATTTTGGGCTTGCGCACAAACAGGCAGACAGAGATACTTGTATTTGTTACAAAGTGACTCATCTAAGAGCTTAGTGATTACAACTTACTATGCTTAGTATGCTAACGGGTATCTTTAATCTTTTAATCTTTTATTTATATATATTTTTTTTAATTTGAGCGATAAAAAGCGCTGATCTTGCGGCCAAGTGGTTGTTGAGACCTGTTAAATATTTGATAAGACTTGTTTTGAACGGTTTCTTCTTCTTTATTGGGTTAATTAAATATTTTAATTGTGAGTGATAGGCTAACACCGAGAAAAGGGTGCGCAATTATTATTTTCAAACTGTGAGGCATCTCTGATTAAAAATTAATTATTTGTTAGCTTTAGTTAATAACAATAATATAGCGTCTTGTTGTTTTTGTAAACGGCTTATAACAATTTATTCATATTTTGTCGGCAGTCGCCTACCGTTAAATGGGATTGCACGCCTTTTAGGGTTAATTAAATATTTTAATTGTGAAAGTGATAGGCTAATTAGCCGAGAAAAGGGTCTAATTCCATAAGTCACCTGATTGGGTTTCGACTTTTTTCAAATTGTAGAGGCATCTCTTGATTAAAAATTAATTATTTGTTGCTTATCAGCGCTAAGCTACAAATAAGCCGCGAAAGCAGAAAGTGAAATCCAAACAAAAATTATCATTAAATAATTTTTGTAGAAAAGCGCCAAAATGACGTCATCAAAAAAAGCTAAAACCGTAAAATTTGAAAGAAAATACAAATATTCTACATACCTATAGCTTTATAAGTCATCTGATAATATTTGTCTGTTTTAGCACCAAAGTTTTTTCCCAGATTGGTACAACCTTTTTACATTCGTCTGATCTCAATATGTCAATTAGGGTGTGTTTAGTAGCTTTTTGTTTATAACGCGGAATGAAGTTTGTTTGGAAATATTTAACACAAATTCCAATGGAATCACTGCTAGATTTTGGAGCGTCCATTTTATCTAGAATACAAGTATTTGAGTAGCACACAGCATTCTTTGAAGGTCGTGAAGTTATCGAAAACTTTACTCATGCGAGTTGTAACTCTGTTAATGACGATAATATCGAAAAAGTTAAGGCGACATTGCTCGAAAATCGTCGAGAGAAACTCAATACCTCCTTTGAAAAGACTAACCGATATGGTTAATGTTTAGGGGTTGAAGAGTGTCACTGGTAGCTTTGTATCAACAGACCTGAATCTTTTGCAAAAACTGCACTGAGTAGAGGTCGCAAAAAAGATGTTTGACAGGGTAGATTAGGATCTTACATTCATCAAATGCATCATTACCGGTGATTAGATGTGGACTTATGAAAATGACATTGAAACTGTCCAACAATTCAGCGAATAGCGCTCCAGTAATCAGCCGAAACCGAGGCTTTATTACATACATATATGGAAAATTAGACTTCAAAGATGTTTGTTGTAGGCGTTGGCGTTGCTTCCATTGGCTGACCTATTTTGAATGCGAAAATTTGTAGTAAAATAACTGAATCATCAGATGGTACAGATTTCGTTCACTCTTTTTGTAATATTTCAACGCTAGAATCGAGTCTCTTAACATACAAATCCTCTAAAACAACCCCTAAGCTATAAAAAGAAATTGACAATATCCAAAGTAAAAGCAAGGAAACTATTACACGCCACTTTTGGAAAATACTAAAGCATTACACTTACAAGCCGAAAAACCAAACAAATCGCCAGTCCAAATGCAAATTGGCCTCGCAAAAACGGAATTGAGTGCGTGCACACCCAACATTGACTTTGACTTTGGCCGATGCCGATGCCGATGCTGACTTCACATTGGCCGCCATAGAAATTGTAATTATTTATTTGCAAATTAATTTGCTCATTAATATGCCAGCGGAATTAGCGATATGTCTTCGTGCATTTTCATACAAATTAATGAATTAATTCGAAATAATTGAATGAGTAGACGCGATGGGTGTGTGAGAGGAAATATTATGCATTTATGTCTACGTAGAAATGTGTTTTCATGATTGACGCATTTTGTGGAAATATTAAAGAAGATTAGTAATAGTTTGGTTATTTTCAAAAAAAGATGTAGTATCGAAAATAAATATAATATTCTTCTTCGGACCAGTTCAAAACTATATCAATGTGTATAATTGGCGGCAAGTTGTGGCACTGACTTTTAACAATGAAACGTCGATATAGATAATGTCAGTCTGTTGAGGCATTTAGAAAAAACAAATTAGGAATTTTTCATAGTAATAATATGGAAAATACCTCTCGAGAGTCAGAGAAGTTCATCTCCGTGACATTCCCAAAGATGTGTCATAGTTTTTTATCCTCCGTTCTCGGTATTTTCACAAATTTTAAGCCACATAGTACATAGATAAATACTAATAGGAGGATATAGTATGAGCTCAGAACGTAACTGATTGACTAAATAGGTTAAGAGACACACCTATTGTTACAGTCTAAAAAACCAAAATTTTGTAGTTTTTGGCTTGTCTTAATTCGATTTTTGATCACTTAAAAAAATGGTGGATGATTGTATAGAGAATTATATGTATACAGCACATACATATGTACATAAGAGTTGTAGCGCTCGGTTTATTTATCTCCGAAAAAACGCTCAAGGATATTGGTGGCAAATAATAGTAAGACATTCCAAGTTCCACTAAATTTTGTATGCGAAATCAAATTTCTTGTGCCGAGACGGTTAGAAGGTTGGAAAAAGTCTTCGATTGGCAAGCAAGTGTTTGTGATTGGTACAAATTATTCAAAGAGGGTCGAGAACGCGTAAATCAAGGTTTTGTTGGTTTTCTTATTTGGTATTCTTATATTATCGAGGATTTATCACTCCGAATTTCTTCTGACCAGCCAAGCTGTCTGAGCCAAGCTATGTGTAAAAAGAGACCGGGATTCTGGGCAGACAACTCTTGAATTTTGCACCACCGTCGCCTACTGCATTGATTCTTTGTGAGTTTTTCGCCAAATTTTCAACCAATATCATGCCGCAACTACAGTATTCGCCTGATTTAGCTCCGTTTGTCTTCTGGCTACTCATCAAACTCAAACGACCGCTCCAAGGAACCCGTTTTGAGTAAATTGAAGACATTAAATGTGAATCGCTATGTGTATTGGAGGCTAATCCGGAAATTGCCTTTAACAACTTTTTGGAGGATTGGAAAAAACATTGTCAGAAGTGTATTGGGGCCAAGCGGAATTACTTTGATCCCACATAGATTTTGAAAAATTAATGAGGAATTTAAAATTTAAACAAAGTCTTACTATTTTTGCCCACAGTATTAGTTTGGAGAAAAGGGCGTTTATATTTGAACTGACGCTAATTGAACTGAGCGGTTATACTTTAGAAGGCTGTACCTCAAAAAACGTTTTATATATCGACTACAAATTTTAGTATGCTATTTTTAAATCTATCGAAATATGAATTTGACACTAGGTCTGCCCTCATAAATTGTTTTCTCTCTTCGAACTTAAATCAGCAACTGTTAACTAAATTAATCTTTACATAATAAAAACACAATACTTCTGAGTTAATATGAACTTGTGTCATTTGGTGTTCTATTATAGACATTGTGACCCAAATTCTGTGAATTTTCGGAATATTTTGGTAAAGACAATTTTGCGTTACTTATAATAATCGACAATATTTTTTGCTTAATTCTCTTCTGGTGATTGTGTCATTTCTTCTATAATCTGCTATGAATTCAAGTTTGAAAAAAATAATAATAATAATTACTATATACATACATATATTTCATTGAAAAATGATCGTTATCAGCCACGTCTAATTTTGATTAATCACTTTTTTGTGGTTCAAAATACAATTATTGCACACAACTAAAAATAGACTTAAGTTGATTCACAAGATGATATAAATATTTACATTTATTCATATTAGTTTTATAAATAAATCGTTATCTATTGTATATAACGGCTTAAGTCGAGTTAGAAAATTTGATTTCTTTTAAGACGAGGAGAATTTTAGGAGTTTCGCTTTTATGGTAGAAAAAATACACGCTAAAATAGCAAAAATAACAAAAAAACTCAGTTAATATTTTTCGAGTTCAGCGTCATTGGTTAAGAATTGTTATGTCCATTTTGAAACAAACGCCACAAAAATGCTTAAAACCCCATGAACAAATAAAATGAAGCATGCATTTGACAAGGAGAATATTGTTAGTGTTTATAAATACCTCATCATAACTAAATTCAGCGTTCTTTTGACACTTGATACAAAAAAGAAAATTATGTTGTAATTGGCAAAATCATTTCAAATTCAACTTATATGATATTTATTTTGCCATCTTTAGAGCAGATTATTAAAGAAAATTAGTATCAGAGCTTATAAAACAGTTTTGAGGCTCGAAATCATATCATAAAGCACTAAGCGCCAATATTAACTAATTTGAGTTACGCCCTTATATGAAATGAATAATTATGAAAATTATAAATGCGATTATTTTCAAATTAAATCACTCTGTGAAGCGCTCAAATGCTAATATAAATGTACTATTTACTTAAGAAGCAAAAAATGTTGCTTATACGACATGTACGACGATCGCCCCTTACTAGTATTAGCAGCGAAAACACACTCATCTTAAAATCGGCAATGACTTAATTAAAAAATATGCATATCAACTAGCACGTGTGCAGTAAAAAGTGCCGAGCGTGTTTAGCGGTTTTTTTTTATTCCAGTTTTTGCACGACAACAATTATTCCGTTTCGGCGGGCAAGCGGCGAGTTGCTAAGCGCAAAATATACTTGTATATATGTACATACGAATATACATGCATTTAATCCGAAATAATTTGCTAAATGCCTTTTAACTGCACTTTTATGGGCAGGTGTGTTGCGAAAAAATATAAACTAGCGCACAAATTGAAAATATATAGCACACTTTAGCATGAGAATGAGGATGAGTAAATGACTAACGGTCGAGTTCAACATTTTAGAATGTTTACTAAACACGCAGCGTAATTCGCAAAATAAGAACAAAAATAAAGCGAAAATAGCAAAAATAATAAACTAATATATTATACACCCGCACAGACTGAGTATAAGCAACTACCCTGCAGGAAATGCCTACGCCTAAAAACTCTTTGGCATCTGAGCAGTAAGAATCAATCTTAATTATGCTTCATGCATCTTCAAATGAGAGTAATTTGTAAGTTTATAACGCTATTCGTGGAAAAAATTAAACGAATTGTGGAGAACAAATGCAGTTGATATGCTCCATAATTCCGGCAAGATATTGGTTAAAAAATTTGGCGAAAAACTCACGAAGAATCAATGCAGTATGCGACGGTGCATTCTCGTGGTGCAAAAACCACGACCTCTTTTTACGAATAGCTTCACACAAATGACGCACAATACTCAAATAGCATTCCTTGTTGACAGTTTAGCTGGTCGGCAGGAATTCGGAGTTCTCCACATCTCGATAATGGAAGAAAACTGTCAACATAACTTTGATTTTTTAACTGATTTGACTTTTTTTTCGGCTTCGGCTCAACTTCGGCACGATATTCGGCCGACTGCTAGTCTGTTTCCAGGGCGTAATCATATTTCCTAAGCCTCATCGACAGTAATAATGCGTTTCATAGCATCCTCGTAGTCAGACAGCATTGCTTCACAAACGTTAACGTGACGCTGTTATTCAAAAAAATTTAGTAATTGTGGAAATCTTTAAAATTAGTTAAATTAGTATTTTCGAAAATATAGAGTTGACACTTAACCGAAAAACCCGTACCGAGCCATAAAAAATATGAAATGTAAGGCATTAAGAAAGCTTTACGAGAAGTTTGGTCAAACAAACCATTGCAATGAATAATATGTACTTATCGTCACCCAAAATGCAAAACAGCATATCATCAAAAAATCAGATATAACCAGTATATCGTCACCTGAAATGCAAAATAACGTAACAACATTTTCGAAAATTTACAGTGGCATGAATGAAACACGAAATAAAATGGAACATGAGTGAAACAAAATTTTAATATTGGTTAAAACTAGTTTATATTTGATCGGAGAACCAGAAAATATTGACCATATGTAATATTATGTATGTAATTTGAAGTAGTGAAGCGTAATCAATAAGACATTTAATTTCGAATTTTTTGATGATACGTTATTTTGCATTTCAGGTGACGATATAAACATATAACCTAAACTCAAATTTTGTTTAAATATGAGTGATTTATATTATATCGTTTTACTTCGCCTGTAAACTTATAAAAAGTGATGTTACGTTATTTTGTATTTTAAGTGACGATATGCAGATTTACAGATTGCATGTTCGAATATATAATAGCTTCGCATTTTCCTACACGGTATTTGTCCCTTCATGCCAAACAAGCTTCATATTTCACATGACTCATTGGCGTGTTTTGTTTGTTTGTTGCTGAAATTTAAAAATTTTTGTGCGATAAGATAGTAAGAGCATAGTAAATACACACATATACATACGTATATGTTTATTAATTTAATCGCAGTGCGTAATCAGCGCGTGCGTATAAGTAACTAAGGGTATAAATTCCGCGCTCACGCAACACAAGTTTTGTTAAGCTAAATAAAAATAAAAAATTAAAAAAAATTGTTTGCATTTTTTCGCTACTGCTGATTTGGTGATACACAACCACATATTTATATACATAAAAATTTTTGTATATAATATAGTTATTTAATTAGCATTTAAGAGAAATTCTTTTCGCATATTTTTTTAGCGCAAGTAGTATGTGCTAATTTTCTAAGGCCCCTCTCCCTACTTCCCATTTCGCTTCATTAGCATTATACAATATTTCAAGGTCATTTATGTTTGTGCCTAATAACGTTCACATATACATACATATGTATATGTGCATATACCTACATATGTACAATTATATAGAGTTTCGCTTGCGTGCATTTGTTTGCCATTTGCAGCTTCGTTAGAAATTTTATTGGCCCTCGTTTATTTATGTTTCTAATTAGTTGTTTTGCTATTTCACTTTTCGCTGACTTTCGTTCGTGCGTTCGTCAATATTTGACAGGCATTTCACGTTTGCCGGCGATAACAACAATATTAATGCGATTATATTTCATATGAATATTTGCACTAGGAACTAATTGGTTTAACGTTAGTGGCGGGCTTATCACGCTAATCTATGCGCTGCTCGTCCGACAGTGGGTTGGGATTGTGTAACGTTCTTGTAATTCAGTGTTAGCTGTATTTTATAATTAATATACATACATACATATACATAATGAGTGCTATTTTTAAATATATATGCATTTCCTTGTTGAAGATATTGAATGAAAACTTTTATAAATACTGTAAATAGCAATAATTCAAATCAATAAATGTTATTATCGGTGATTTTGATATTTAAAGCAAATTAAAATTTTTTTAATTAAAACAATCAAAGTCTAAAAATCATTGATCCAAGGTAAGGCCACCGTCTTGTAGTCCAAACGTTCATATGCTAGAGTCTTCCAATGTCTGGAGGCCGCACTTTATCTATACAAAAGGTCGTTTTGCGTATATCGTACTCGTATTTATCATACTGTTAGACCCTGAACAAGGTATATTAAGTTTACCACGAAGTTTGTAACACTCAGAAGGAAACATAGGAGACCCTATAAATTATATACCCCACATTTATACACATATTTATATAAGAGATCAGCGTGACCAGCGGACTCTATTCAGCTATTTCTGTTTGCCTTTCTGTGTATACGAATTAGTCCCTCAGTGTTTAGGCTATCTATATGATCCTTTTGTGGGAACCGATGTTAGCGGACCACTATAGCATAAAGCTGACGTATAAACAAGCAAATCGATCAAGATGAAGTTCTTGTATGGAAGCTTTTTTATTTGTGTTTTTTATAGCTACCGACAGCCGAATTATTTTCATTTTATTGGTTTTTGATAATGAGGCGCCTTAATAATGTTTCTATAGGTTTTTAAGTACTATATAATATTTTATGTTTCCCGTTTTTCATTAATTTTTGATTTAATCAGCATGACGCAGTTAAACACTCTCAGCAGACCTGAAGATGTTTGTCATCGCTTACTTTATGGCACGTGTGAATTTTAAAAAATCGAGTTATATATCGATTGCACATATATTTGAAAATATTCACCGAAAGTTAGTTAGGCAAATAGTTACGGAGTTATTCAGTATTGACAAAAGCGCACGAGAAGTTTTAATAAATAATAACATTGAATTATTTGTAAACGTTATTCTTGCGTATATCTTTCTATGATGAAATTGCAAACATAACTGAATGCATTGAAAAACAAGTAAGAAAAAGCTAAGTTCGGGTGCAACCGAACATTTTATGCTCTTCCAAAGGATTGAAATCCAAGCAATTTTATATATACAAATACTATAAGATTTGTCAGAAAAACGAAAATCATAACGAGTTAACAACAGCGCTCCAGTCGTTTCTTCTTTTCGCTACGTGGCGCCAATTGGATATTCCAAGCGAAACCAGGTCCTTCTCCACCTGGTCCTCCAACGGAGTGGAGGTCTTCCTCTTCCTCTGCTTCCCCCGGCGGGTACTGCGTCAAATACTTTCAGAGCTGGAGTGTTTGCGTCCATCCGGACAACATGACCTAGCCAGCGTAGCTGCTGTCTTTTAATTCGCTGAACTACAAATGTCAATGTCGTCGTATATCTCCAGCTCATCGTTCCATCGAATGCGATATTCGCCGTGGCCAACACGCAAAGGACCATAAGTCTTTCAATAAGATAATCTTTAACCATTATCAGTCCACATAAGTACATATGTTCCCTGGGTTTCATAAGATACCTCACGGCACAATCATATGGAGCAAAAGTCAGCCGGATGTTCGAAAACCTTGATATTAGTTATATGGGGGCTAAGTTAAGTTTTCGCCCATTTTTATTTATTTCAGACACAAAGGTATACTGTTATGAGTAAAACATGTTCTGTAATCTTCATTGAGATAACTCAAATATTAGCCGATATAGCCAGTATAAGGTCACCTGGAAGTTCGAAAATCTTGATAGTAGGTATAAGAAGCTCATTTTATGGGGACCCAATTCAACCCATTTTTGAGACACAGAATTACTAATGTCCGATATTTTCGGTCAAAAATCTACTATACTTACTGGGGTCAACATATTCGGTATCTAGGAACTTGAACAGTTTTGCTTTGATTTGGCGAGTTTTTGGTGATAAGCTGGCATACTTTAAAGGAATTATTAGTGCAAAATTTTATTCCGTTATTATAATTACTTCTTGATTTGTGTACTGGAAGATGAAAGAATCAAGTGGAATTTAAAATTATGCTATATGAGAAGTAGGCGTGGTTGTTGTCCATTTTCGAAAAGAATGATACGCATTAAATTTTGTCGAAATCGGTAGGTTGGGTTCCGAGATAAAGGATTTCACCAAAAAGTGGGCGATGCATCTCGGAAGTAAAATTTAATGTCTCTGGCGTAATTAGTAATTGATTTATTGCGCTTTCAGTAGTTTTGAACAGTACCGTTATATGGGGAGTGAGCGGGATCATCTTTCGATTTCATCTACACATACTACCACTATCTGTAGAGTACTTAGAATATATGAACTCAGCAAATTTGGTTGGTATAGCTTTAGTAGTTTAGGAGATATATACATTAAACTTCCACAGGTTCCCCTTAGCTACTGCGATTCCCTGTGCCGATTTACAGTTTTATATTTTAATTTAGTGCTTAGTTGTGGCACTTTATATGTTTTCCGGTTAATGGCGATTTGTGGGCGTGGCAGTGGTCAGATTACGCCCTTCTACGAACTGAAACTTGTTTTTGTACTAAGAAACCCGCATACCCAGTTTGATCGAGATATCTCAATTTCAGCTGAAACAGACAGACAGTCAAACGGATTTCAACTTTTCTTGTCATCCTGATCATTTACATATAATACATATCTAACTCTCTTAGTTTTAGATGATACGTACAATCGTTAGGAGAACAAAATTATTATACTCTTTAGAAACAGGTTGAAAGAGTATAAAAATTGCAGATTATGGCATAGTAAAAATGGCCAAAACGACACACTTAGAAATCATACTGTCCCAATTGGAAGACCTGGTACTTCGTGAGTTCAATTTACAGTCAATACTGCTCTAATTTACAATCTGGTGTAGTAAGTATGTAGTTATGGTACTGGAATTACAGTAAGGTCATTTTAAGCTGGTTTTATTTTTCAAGTCAACCAGCAACTGAAATATCAAACTACAATTCGTTAAACTGCAACAATTAAATGTTCAGCAGTGAAAAATCGCTGTAACAGCTCCATCTATGGAATATGGTTCATATTTTTCAGCTTAAGCCTCTTCCATGCTTTCTTTGCGTTTTTTCCTCTTCATGCTGACAACAAACTCTCACTTTCATTTGACCCTTTGGGCACCAAAAAACATATACTTGTCTTAATAAAATAAAATTTTAGTTTTTTCTTACACCATACAACAATATATTACATCATAATTGGTTGATGCCACAAAGCGCATGGACAATTGGAAAATGGAGCACAGCAGAAATTAATAATAACACAATGAGAGTGGCATTAGTGACGGTTGATTGCTCAAATGACAATTTGATTGATGCGTTTTGTGGTTGCTCAAAGAAAAATTAACAAAATTCTATAAAAAAAATTTCATAAAAGAATCTATAAACAAAAAACTTATAAAAAAATAACAGTAAATAAATCCACCAGCGAATAATAAAATAAAAAATAGAAATTAATTAAAAAATAAATAAGTTCAGGGTAAATATCTAACGAATTTTTATTTATTAATAAAACAGTAGTCACATCAGCGCGTTAGCGCTAACGTCAACACCAAAACCACAACAACATTAATTACAACAAACAAACCCACGCAAATCGAACGAAGCACGACTGGTCGAAACTAAATCAAATCGAAATTGTTTGTGTAGGTGCCGCTGCCTCTTATGCCGCTTATAGTGGTAGGCTGTTAAGCGCATGCGCACCACGCACCGCTTACCACCGCTTGCTTCTAGTCTGATTACTACTCACTCTTATTTACATTAATAAATAAACGAATAATTGAAAGAAATGCATTTTTGATTGTTTGTCATGGCAAAAGTGAAATTATATCGAGGCTCGCCAACAAGCATATAGTTTAAACACACATATATACACATACATACATATGTATAATACATGAGCAATCATAAATCGATGGCAGCCGGGAGCACTGACAGCCGATTGTCAATTGTATGGTGGATCACATGGCATCTGCCTACGGCAGTCTCACCCTTTTCAAGTGCATTTCGGTTACGACAAATTGATTGTAATTGTGGTTGTTGTAAGCAACAATAAATGAACGCAATTGCGGTGAATGCCTATACACACAAATATACATATACTTGTGCTCATGGGCGTACAATTGAAGGTCAATGAAGATTCTTTTGATTGCGCTTAAATTCAATAAGTTGAAGGGAAATCTAATTTGGATTCGGTTTCTATTTCGTTTTCAGAAATCTTTGCGTCTGCCAGAGCAGGAAGAGACCCTTTTTAGCCGCAAGCGCATGTCATAAAAGCATTGTTGTAGGTTATGTGTGTGCTTCAAAATATTTTCGGTGTCTACAAAGATTTTATTGCTTTTATTTAATATATTCTACCACATACATACATATCTACAAATAAACTTCCATTGTATGTGCTCAGTTTTTGTAGATTTCAGACCGGGATCAGTTGGCGCCACGCTGAGTTCAATATCATTTAAAACAAATTAGTGTTTGTTTCGACGATTATTTATTGTTACACAACTTTTGTCACATGATAAAATATTATTATTGAGGAATTTTGACTGAAACCAAACAGTTCTGGCTTTCATTTTAGTTAAGCGAGTTCGAAACTATATCAAATCAGAAACTTTTTTTTCTTAGACCATTTAAATTAGCAATAAAATACAGCTGATTAAATAAAGCTTCGTTATATGATAGAGTCCTTAAAAATTTAGCAAGCTCTGTATTTCAGAGGACATCAAGTTATGTACAAACTAGGAGAAAGACCGGAAATCTGTTAGAAGACCGAATTTCAGATAAATACTTATTTGAAACAGTCACACTTATTGGTATATAGACATTGTCACTATTTCAGGTGTGTTTATGTCTTAACCCCCCAAACAGCTTATGCAGATGGCGACTGGTAGGATTCCCAGCCTTACTGCATGGGAGAGGCTAGCCATACTGAGACAAAGAGATCACTAGATCTCTTGCCATCGATCTTGGACAAAAGGCTTTTGCGACAGCGCATGTACCGATGGTGGCCCAGCGCTGGTCAAGCTTCAGTGAAGCCCAGTTATCTACTGGTAGAACACAAGAAGATACGGAAGCACTGACCCGCTACCATTCTACCGATAGCGGTTCTAAGTTGCCTTTTCATGCTACCTCATCAGCTTTACAGTTTACTGCGATTCCGCTGTGGCACCCATACCAGTCTAATCACAAAGACACTCGATGCTATTGATAGCGAGGTTAAGTCTCTTAGGAAGTCGGAAACTAGCATTGATAGAGAGCTGCTGATAGTAAACCGCTCCACCAACCTTTCCCCAAGCTTTGACCCATCCGTGAAGAAGCTCGTTGCCTCTCTCCTCTAACGGCTTCTTCCCAACCACAACTGCCTCGCCGGTATATGGGTAAAGAAGGAGCCGCCAGAGTTCAATTTGTCCTCTCCATGATCCAAGTGATCTGGTATCACGTGATCTTTTAGGAACCCAGACTCACTGAGTCTGGTGTATTTTTTTAGACGTGTGGTTTTCAATTAGGCAATAACTTTTTAGTATTTCGTCTTTTTGACAGTTGTTACTTGTCTTATACTGAGTTTAGCATGCCAATTCCTAATGAACGGATTTACTCGTGGAAATTTTTTATCAAATGATGGTTCGATCCCCGCGTCACATCGCTCAGCGCGAAATCAGTAATTTAAGAAACTAATGCAACACGCTTACTCTGTGTCCTCTGAAAACGCTTTGCTTTTGTGGAGCAGAGTTTCAAAGAAGACCCGATTCAGCCTATCTGCCATCACGCGGAACAGTCCATTTTGCAAAGGGATCTTGGTTTTTGGGCTTACAATAATCCAACTCGTGCAAGAATTGAAGCCGAACGAGTACGAAACGCTTTGCATGTTCGATGAAAGGCCCAAAACGAGATAACCACCGATCCCGATTTTCGCAAGAAAATTTTCTGCAGCGAAAAATTTTTTTTAAGTGAGCTTTAACTTTTGGTTTAGTGGTTACGTTACTAAACAAAATTGTTACATTCTCGAAAAGTCACTCTTTGAAGTACTCTAAGGGCAGAAGGAATCATTGGTTTGTACTTCATCAAAAATGAAGCCGCTCATAATTTACAGTCAGTCAATAGTCGGAAAAAATTGTGCTAATGACTTTTTCATGTCTGAATTGGAGCATGTTGATGTGGATGAACTTTGTTTGCAACAAGACGTCGCTACATGCTATACAACCAATGAAACAGTCGATTTCTTGAAGGAAACTTTTGATGCTTTTTTGCTTCGTTAGACTGTGGCGTGGCTTCCAAGACCACTAAGTACACTGGGCTTTAGGCAATAAATTTTGTGTTTAGGTAAAAATCTGTTACTAAACTCTGCGAAGTGGCTGTGTGATGGTGTCACCACTAAACATTTAAAGGCTTTACGAAATTCTAAGATACATATATTTGAAGGTGTATTAAAGAGCTGTTTGGAATATGACAAGTTCTGATCTACCCCAAGAAAAATACACAAAAAAATTTGACTTGGAACTTACTATACATTATTAGTTAGTACACCACATAATAGAACTTCGAAAAAAAGTCAACTCTAATTTTACACCCCCACTATTTCACATTAAAGCATACCGACAATTTTTAATATGTTTATATGTCGGTATGAATGTGCATATGAACACATTTCGGTGAGTAATATCCACAAAACGCGCAATACCAATTTTAGTTGGCCTCCAAAATAGTCTGTCGCTTTAATTAAAAGCACAATAATTCTTCTAAGGCGACGGTCAATGGCGGAACTGTCGTTTGTCTTCGTGCTTGTCAACACCCATTTGCACAACGCTCGAAAACGCTTACTTGCATTGCGCATCTACGCAGCGCCAAAAATGGGGCGCGAGTGTTAGCATACTTGAATAAATATTTTCCAAGAATTCGTCATTTTTTTCGAATATTTCGAAGTACTTAATGAAAAAATATAAGTCGAGCATTAATTTATTGATGAGCGCTGACCGCAAACCCACGACGCCCCAATCACTTCAGGCCGCCTCGTCGGCTGTCACTTGGCGAGCGATCGCTATCTGCAACTGTACATTGTGCGATGTGTTTGATAAGTTTGTTATATTTCTTGACAGTTCGGCTGGCAATATGCTAACAACCACGGCTGTTGTTGTTGCCACAATTACACTTGAACAAGTCGTTGGAGGTATGTAAATATGTATGTATGTATGCCTTAAATGTGGCGGCGCGCAGAATTTTCGCTTTTCGTACTTCATTACGATTGCGTGTACTTTGGTTTGCCGCAAAGTTTTGCTTAAAATTTGTGTGTGTTGCTTTTGTTTTTACTTTCTGTTGCCCAAGCGGCGCTACTTTTGTTCAATTGCTATCAGTTTAATCGCGACTTTGTCATTGTTCGGTTGTGGTTCGGTGGCTCGCGTTGTTGGGGCTGCTCGTTATCTGCGCGCCTTACTCTTGTCGCTGTCACTCAAAAGCTTGTCGTATTGCCGGCTTAAAATTTTGGTGGGTGTTTGTCGGGAAAAAAATGGTGCTCTGTTGACTCGAAACGCCCTCACTTTGGCTAATAATTTCCGCTATTTTGCTGATCGCTTGTCGTGATAAATTTATTAAAAATTGCTTTTTTATTTGGTTATTTATGATTTCTATGAATTAGGCACTATTTAGCAATATGTTGTATGTGTGTGTGTGTGTGTTGTGTTGGCCGGTTGTTCGTTTGTCTTAATCGTCTTAAATTTGCATGCTGACATGGAAAGTGATCCGGCGACAGTGAGCAATTAATATAAAGATATTTGAAATTGTGTCACGAAATTTGAAACACAATTCAAAGAATTGAAAAATATTAAGATAATGCAAAAAAAAAAAAATCAGAAAAAATATTAATTCCAATAAAATGATTAATAACAGTGAATGAGATAACCGTGATCTCGCATGGTTTTAAGTTCTTATATCAAATGAGACTTTTGAGTGAAATATAAAACTATTTGTAATAAGGTCAATAGTAGACCAAGGTTCACAAGTGGTAAAATATGCTCGATTAAAGATTCTTCTTCTTTACTGGTCTACCTCAGTCGGTTAAAGCCGAGTTAAGAACAGCGCGCCAGTCGTTTCTTCTTTTCGCTGTTTGCGCCATTTCGAGATACCAAGTGTAGCTAGGTGCTTCTCCCTCTGATCTCTCCAACGGAGTGAAGGTCTTGCTTTTCCTCTGCTTTCTCCGGCGGGTGCTGCGTCGAATACTTTCACTGGAGTGTTATCATCCATATGGACGATATGACCTAGCCAGCTTAGCCGCTGTCTTTTAATTCGCTGAACTATGTCAATGTTGTCGTATAACGCGTACAGCTCATCGTTCCATTTAATGCGATATTCGCCTTTGCCAATGCGCAAAGAAGCATAAATCTTCCGCGAACTTTTCTCGTAACGTCTACTTATCAGATGATGTCATCGTCCATGCCTTTGCACCATATAGCAAGACGGGAATAATGAGTGACTTATAGACTTCGGGGTTTGTTCGTCGTGAGAGGACTTAACTTCTCAATTGCCTACTCAGTCCGAAGTAGCACCTGTTGGCAAAAGTTATTCTGCGTTGGATTTCGAACCTGACGTTGTTGTTAGTGATCGAAGTTATGGGTATGGATAAATAGTACATTGACGATGAAAGAATCTTCTGTTAAAAACATAAACATGAACTCTGCAGCCCCATAATAATAATATTTTCAGTGTTTTTATACATATGTAAATAATTCGGTTGGAAATTAGCTGTGATTTACGCTCCTTGCGATGGCAGCATAATTTATAAATATATCTAGGAGTTATAGTGCTTCTAGTGTATTCTGTAGGGCCAAGACTGATAAACTTTTCAGGCGAGGCACATTCTATGACTCTTTTCTGCATTAGATAGACTTTAAACCATATCAGTTGAGGTTGAGTTATTGTTTCTGTTACAGAAATACGTGGTTCCCATATTTCTCATAGGAACAGAAGGATGGTACCAAAAAAATCCTATATTTCACAAAATCTTTACCCTGAACATACACTCTATAGCTTAATTGTATAAGTTAGGTGTGATGCATATGTATATCATCTAATTATATTCTAATTTTTTATAATTAAGTTTCAAGTATTTTGAGATTATTTTTTGATATTAAAACATTGCAATATCGTTTCTCTAAGTTTTATTTATTATTCACTACATTCGCTTTTATTTTATGACACATTGTTTTACCAAAAATTTTTTTTGTTTTTGGAACGTCGTAATTTCGATAATAAAAAACAGAAATGGTCGGAATATTATTTCTTTATACTGGTTTTGATTGTCTTTGGCAATAAATTTCCATATTCCGTATATTTACTGCTTTGAATTTTTCCCTTAAAGGGCCTCTAATATATAATACAAACATATTCAACATTTTTAATTACTATGAATTTTTTTTTGAACATTAAAAAAATGTTCTTATATTATTTCTCTTGTTAAAAACTTGGGAAACAATAATGAATATATCGTCACCTGAAATGCAAAATAACGTATCATCAAAAAATTCGAAATTGAGTGTCTTATTGATTACGCTATTTAGATTGTCGAATTAATACATGTAACATATGTTCATTTACATTTTCAATTTTGCATTCTATAAACCATTTTAATCAATATATGTATAATATTTTCATTATTTCCTAATTACTTGAATGCCAGAACATCTGAACGCAAAAATATTCTCACAAAATCTGCTCTCTTGTTAAAAACTTGGAAAACAATAATGAATACATATGTATATCAGGTTTCAGTGCAAGACATACGCTCTCCTAGACATTTGGAAAACAGTTTAAATCACCTTATGGTGTTCTAACTATTATTTGATTATGTCAACCTATTTGGTTTATACCAATAGTTCGTTCGATTCGTCACTCTCTAAGTTTGGTACATTGAATGCAGCTGATATTATCATCGAAAGCAAAACAGGTATAATTGAACAATGATTCGCGCCAAATTTCGTATATATATCTCATCAAATAAACAAATTTTCCATAGAACAACTAAATTTTGATCATTCAGTTCAGTTATGTAAGCTATAGTGATCCGATGTCGACAAATCTGACAAATGTGCAGCTTCTTGAAAAGAAAAGATTGAGTGCAAAATTTCAGATTGATATCTCAGAAAATGAGGGACTCAATGGGCATGACTAAATCGACTCTATTCGTGCTGAACCATTATACCTATATACAATATATTTTAATAAATATATATGTACATATTTACTTTAAGGTTTAAAAAAATTGTCAACTAATGAACTCAAAAGATAATCGACCAAAGACCTGCCAGCAAATAATAATTTTCGCCAAATTTTATGACAAACAAATTTTTTTTATAGTATATTTTTGGAGCACACAATCTACAAAATAAATGGACCAACACGTTTTCATTTGCATAAGTGTGTACTGTGCACCGTTATTTGCTTTAGGAGTTTATCACCCTGTTTAACAAGCATATTCATACATTCATATTATATATACTAGGGTGGATCAAAAAAAAAAATTTTTTTTTTCGTTTGGTACTCTGAAAAATAGGTTCCTAGACACCTCTAAGAAAGCCTCTCCAAGCATGAGTTCTTAATTGTAACGGGAAACTCATAGGTTTTTGGAGAGGCTTTCTTAGAGGTGTCTAAGAACCTATTTTTCAGAGTAACAAACAAAAAAAATATTTTTTTTTGATCCACCCTAATATATGTATACTCTATTTTGCTCAAATAAAGCCGACTAAAAGTTAAATGATAATTAAATATTCATAGCAACAGTTTTTGTGTAAAAGCTGACGTCATAATATACAGTATTTACTATGTGGATGATACACATATTTACATATTAACATATGCATGGCCGCGTTGAGGCATAGATATGAGTTTAATGGGGTTTTATAGCTCTGAATACAAACTAATTTGCAATTTATTTGCATTAAAATTTATTTTACGCACCGATGTACTTTTTTATATAAATATAAATGTATGTATATATATGTATATAATTATGTATATATATAATATATGTATATAAACAGTAATAAATAATATATATGCACATACCTCCTTAAATTGTTGTTATGTATTTGCATGCAAAGTCGATTTGAGCCGTTTTGTCTGATTAACCCTTATGTGCACTAAGAGAATATTCCCTTGCTGTTATATTTCCCTTATGCGTATCGCTCTAAACGTTCTCTATAGCACTTGTTTCGGTAAAAATATACTCTGAAATAGAAAAAAATATTAAATTTGTATTTAAGTATTGTATGTTTGTGCCACTTAGTGTTGCCACATGCGGGTTAATATAAATATTTGCGCAATACTAAATTAAGAAAACACTAAAATTAGTGAGTATAATAAAGCAAAGCAACTTTTTTGCATTTGACAGCCTACGACTTAATACTCAGCGAAGTTGTGATAAACATTTATGCAAATAAATTTTAGATTTTTCTATTTTGCACCTTAAATGTGCTAGCGGTGTACTTAAAACAGCTAATGCTTGATTAAAGTAATAGGCAAAACAAATTTTAGTAAACATGTTCAGTCACGTTCGTGTGAGATTATAGGAACTGAGTATAATGGGTATGTAAGTACATACATTTGTCCACACATATAAAACAATTTATTCATCCTTACAAAGGGAGTATAAAGAGATCTTCAAGTATGGCAAGTGAAAGCGTTTTTCCTTTCAAATGAATGAAAAGGAAATTCGTTTATTTATGAAGCGCTTTTTTCGGGTTTGGCCGCAATGAATAGCTGTACGAATAATATCATTGAAAAACTTAATTCGAAGCGGAAAACCAAAGCATTTACAAAATAGATATCGGAAAGTTGGAGTCTTGATGTAATGTAGGTATCGACAAGAAATGATGATATGTTTAATAATGAAATCGGTATTTTTCTTTTGAATAGTAAATATGGGACTACTGGAGTATCACAAAATGATATCACAACATCTTCTTATTTCTTTATTGATCTAGACACTGTCGCCAGTCGTTTCTTCTTTTCGCAAGGTGGCGCCAATTGGAGACTCCTAGCGAAGCCAGGTCCTTCTCCACCTGATCTTTCCAACGGAGTGGAGGCCTTCCTCTGCTTCGAATGACATGACCTAGTCAGCGTAGTCGCTGTCTTTTAATTCGCTGAACTACATATGTCAATGTCGTCGTATATCTCATACAGCTCATCGTACCATAGAATGCGATATTCGCCGTGTCCAACGTGCAAAATACCATTAATCTTCCGCAGAACCTTTCTCTCGAAAACTCGTAACGTCAACTCATCAGATGTTATCATCGTCCATGCCTCTGCATCATATAGCAGGAAGGGAATAATGAGTGAGTTATAGAGTTTGGTTTTTGTTCGTCAAGAGAGGACTTTACTTCTCAATTAGTCCGAAGTAGCACATCTTGACAAGAGTTATTCTGCGTTGGATTTCGAGGCTGACGTTGTTGTTGATGTTGATGCTGGTTCCAACATAGACGAAATTATCTACGACTTCGACGTTATGGCTGCCAACAGTGACGTGGGAGCCTAGTCGCGAGTGCAACGACTGTTTGTTTGATGACAGGAGATATTCTGTCTTGCCCTCGATCACCACCAGACCCGCTTGCTTCGCTGCCTTATCTATTCTGGAGAAAACAGAACTATCGGTTGTTAAGGCTAATGACATCAATATCATACGCCAGCAGCTGTACACTCTTATAGAAGATGGTACCTTCTCCATTAAGCTCTGCAGCTCGAATTATTTTCTCCAGATTGAAAAATTTGCATGAAAGGGAGTCGCCTTGTCTGAAACTTTCTTTGGTATCGAACGGCTCGGAGGGGACCTTCCCGATCCTGACGGAGCTTTTGGTATTCCGCAACGTCAGTTTCCATTGCCGCATTATTTTTGCAGGGATGCCAAATTCAGACAACAGCACAGCAACATAAAGGCAGTTGTTTTCGTGTTGTCAAAAGCAGCTTTAATATCGACGAAGAGATGGTGTGTGTCGATTCTCCTTTCACGGGTCTTTTCCAAGATTTGGCGCATGAAGAATATCTAAACAGTTGTTGATTTTCCAGGCTTAAAGTCACACTGATAAGGTCCAATCAGTTTGTTGACGGTGGGCTTCAGTCTTTCACACAGTACGCTCGATAGAACCCTTTATGCGATGTTGAGGAGGCTATCCCTACATACTATATCCTCCTTAATCGACAAAGCGCTTTGAGCCTTTAAAAAGAAAGACTTGACAGTAATTCCATTTAACAATACATATTCAAATTCTTGCTAGTATGACGTCACCTAAAATTTTGTTTAGTTTTTTATTCTCAATAAACGACTCTATTACTTTTACAGCTCTATAACTTATTTGTTATTATTAGCTCTTGTGAGTCAACCAAGTCCTAAAAAGTACAAAACAACCAAAAAAATAACGTTTCATCGTGGCAAATAAGGAATTTTTGCATACTTATTCAGTAGACAAGTGACAGCTCATCTCTGCGCTGTCAGCACGTCATATGAGACGCCATCCAAGCGGCTTGGACGGCTTGGACCCGCACTTCACTGTACAATACAATTACATTTTTATCACAATATGCATGATATCTATGGCAGTTTGACAGTGTTGACGATTTGACTGACTGCCGTCGCCACTGTGTTTAGTTATATGCAAACAAGAAATGAATTTTATGAGCAAAAAATGATGCATACATATTTACATTTGCAGTTACAGCTCTTTCCACTGAACTTGTCTCATTTTGTGGCTCATTAAAATTTCCCGCAAGAACCGAATGTGCAGCGCACAAATGTCAAGGCGCACTCGGGCAGACTAGAAGCAACTAACTTGTATTATATTTGTTGTTATATTTGTATGGGTACAAAAGCACTTGAATTCGCAAATGCGAGCATAGAGGCCAGTCCGCATTGCATCCATGCATATTTCACTTGGCAAATATGCAGATCTTCCTGCTGTGGCGGCGGAGACAGCCGAGTTGCAGGCGCTGCTAATTTTAGACGCATTGCTACTTTGTAGGCGTGTAAGTGTGTATATGTGTATGGGGTATAACTAAAAAGGTATACAAGTTTACCACTGACAATGGCACTGACGTGTGCTCGTGGAGACTGACGGTTGGGCGGTTGGCGGCTGGTGGATACTATCGCACAGGCAAGCTGTAATAAATCTCAGTCAAGTCGGCAGGCAGATATAAAACGGGAATGTTTGCAGAGATTATATTTTCACTTGAAATATAAACAGAAAGTGCTAAGTTAGTGCTGTCATATACAGTGTGGTTCATTTGTATTGGACTATGGGATTTCTTTTGAAAATTAAGTAAAAAATCTTTGTTTTTTTTAATTTAATCGAAGAAAAAAAGGTTATCTTCGTCTACATTGAATGTTATTGGTACTAATACCCTACACAGGTGCATTTCCATTGGCATAAAATAGCATAAAAAGATCGTTATTTCGATCTGTCAGTTTGTATTGCAGCTATATGCTATAGTAATCCAATTTGAACAATTTCTTCGAAGATTACATTGTTGCTTTAGGAAATAATATATACCAAATTTCGTGAATATATCTTGTCAAATGTGACAGTTTTACATACAAGCTTTAGAAAATGATCTACACCAAATTTCGTGAATATATCTTGTCAAATGTGACAGTTTTACATACAAGAACTTTTTTCCGATCGTTCAGTTTGTATGGCAGCTATATGCTATAGTAATCCAATTTGAACAATTTCTTCGCAGATTACATTGTCGCTTTAGAAAATGGTCTACACCAAATTTCGTGAATATATCTTGTCAAATGCAAAACATTTCCATACAAGAACTTTTTTACGATCGTTAAGTTTGTATTGCAGCTATATGCTATAGTTAACCGATCTGAACAATTTCTTCGCAGATTACATTGTCGCTTTAGAAAATGGTCTACACCAAATTTCGTGAATATATCTTGTCAAATGTGACAGTTTTACATACAAGAACTTTTTTCCGATCGTTCAGTTTGTATGGCAGCTATGTGCTATAGTAATCCAATTTGAATATATCAATTTCTATATGCTATAGTCGAAGATTACATTGTTGCTCTAGAAAATGCTATAGTAAGCCGATCTGAACAATTTCTTCGGAAATTACATTGTTGCTCTAGAAAACAACCTGTGCAACTTTTGTGTAGATACATTGTCAAATAAAAAAAATTTCCATACAAGAACTTGGTTTGGATCGGTCAGCTTGTATGTCAGCTATAGTATGTATGTTATAATCGTCCTATGCTGACTATTCCGACGAACGAGCAACTTCTTAAGGAAAAAATAGCGTGAAAAAATTTCAGAATGATATATCAAAAACTGAGGTTGAAGGTTGAAGTTTGAAATTTCAAAACTCAGTTATTCTAAAGTGACCTCATAGTCTTGCCCCCGCTTTAAGACAAGAACTATGCCACCACTTTTCGAACAGGTCTCGGCTTCATGACCACTTTAGATTACACTAGTTTACAGTGATTTTGCGACAGTGATGTTAGAAGCTGTTTTTGACTAATGTCGAAAATGATAGTAAAAATTTCGTAACACGTAGAATTTTTTGTTTTGTAGTCAAGGGGTGTGTGTAGGTGTCAAATTTTTCCTTCAAATTTGTTAAGTAGTGTTATCAAATTAGGCGGCTGAGTAGTCGCTAACGTACATAACAAAGAGGTTTCCTGAAAAAAAATTATATTTTTCGACCAACATTTGTTTCATTTTGCTAACGGAAAATAAAATAATGACTTTCAAACTTTTCTTGACAAAATATCATATGGCTAGGAAGCATTTGATGAACCACCCTGTACTCTTACGCACAAGTGAACACACGTCCTCTATACATATAAAAGACGCCAATGCATCTTGGGATGATTGTGCATTAAATAGATGAACTGACACACACACATGCACACACATGCACATACACAAATACTGTGCGTATGTATGTATGTATGCATTTCAACTTAAATGCATTGTGTTGATGGTGGCTTTTACAATTATGAGTGTAAACTTCTTGTTTGCTTGTTTAACGCTTATTGTGTGTATTATTGCAACAAATTTGTTTGGTTAGAAACGCAAGAAATGTGGCAAGGTTTTCCTCGCTTCTAGTGATGGACGCGAACTACTATGTACATATATGTGGCGTGCGAAAAAGATTTTCCGCTTAATGGTGCATGGTGTCGATGAAAAATGGCGAGGAACAAAAACATGTTCGAATGAAATAAATAAATATACAAATACAGATGCATAAGTATAGAATATGTGTGAATATCTAAGGAAATGTTCGAACTTTCTGGGAATGTGCAGAGTTTGAAAGTGCATTTATTTGAAAAATACTTCATGAGTCTTGAACGTATATGCAAATCTATTGTTGGAATCGCATCTAAGACACTTCAATTATTTTTTTGACATTGCGTGATTTGTTTGTGTATATTTCGCGTATCTGCTTTCTTCTCTGCAATTTTCCGTGATTTAAATATTCTGGCCGGATTTTACTTTCTTTACACTATTTCTATAATGCGTCTTATAGAGAATTGTCGTGTTTGCGAGTATTTTACTTGTTGTAGCAGTATAAATTTATTCCACATAGTATGTGGCATGCGGCAGTGGAGGCAGTTTGTGTCCAAATGTAAATTCCAATCATGTTTTCAATAAATTCGTGCAATCTGTACGGACTTCTTAGTGTAATCGGGACTGTAAACTTACAATGAAACAGTTGGAATGGAATTGGTGCGCTTACAACACAATATCAATCACTTTTATATTGTTTACTAGCAAAACGTTTTCCGTTGCGAAACGTTGGGCGGTTACGTTTTCAGATTTAGGGGCGATTTATCAATGGTTGGCAACCATCTGTCAGTAAAGTTCTGCCTAAACTTTACCGAAATAAGGAGTCTTGATTAGTTTCTAATCACTCCATCATTATCACTCTATAGGGTAATCCATTTCGAGGTATCCTACTATTTTTTTTTAGAAAAAACACAGAAACTTCTAATCTGATGGGGAATGTTTATTATCATTCGAGAGAACATTCTTTAGCATTTATGTTTTGAAGATTATCTCTTTCAAATATTGGCCGCAGCTAAGTCTCAGATGGTCCATCCATTGAGTCCAATTTTCGATGACTCGTTCGAGCATTTCGACTGGTAACTGGCGAATGATACGTGTAATGTTTTACTCCAAGGCCTGAATCGCAGCGGGATTGTCCGCCTAAACTTTAGACTTTACATATCCTCAAAGAAAAAGTGTTATTACCCGATCTTGGTAGCTAATCGACTGACTCAACACGTGAATTTATCTGTTCACCGAATTGTTCTCTCAATAAATCCATTGATTGATCCGATGTGTGGGAAGTGTAGCCGTTCTCACAGTCATCATGCTTGAAGAAATATGGATCGATGATTCCACCCGCCCACAAACCACACAAAACCGTTGTTTTTTCTTGAAGAAATGACAGCTCTTGAGTTTCTTCATGTTGCTCTTTGTCTCAAATGCAACAATTTTGCTAGTTTACATACCCATTGAGCCAGAATTGAATAAACTTAATTCGATTCCGTTTCCATATATTCGACAGGTGGTGTCGTCCTGTGAGACTATTTTTGACACTACAAAGGTTCTCATCAAATTAATTAGAGTTTGCATGGCTGTTTAATAATGATTCCACAAATCCACACGCTCAATTTTGAATTTCGAAGGTCAATAAGTCGAGTTTGTCGACTTCGAAAATTACTTTTTTTTTACATTTGACGCAATCTCTCGAAAAAACTTGGTTTGGTTCAATGCTCCAAAAAAAGTCGGATTTGCCATCGATTTTTAGTGATATTATGTTTTAATTGTATAAAATTATATTATATCATGACATTTTATAATTATAATACTAATGAAAATTATTATTTTGTTTCATTTCAGATTTTGCTGTAAATTCTGTAAACATTTTACGAAAGAAACAATACTTATGATTGCATTATTTTAAGTTTTAAAATAAAATAAAATGTTATGGAATAGAAATCGCATGCAACAAAAAATGCAATAACGACTGCAATTCACTTAAATTATATAATAACAAAAATAAGAGTGAACATTATCGAAAATTCTTATACTAAATTTTTTAATTAAAAAATGTCATGAAATATAAAAAATATCGCATGCAATAAAAATACAATTCAATCAAATTATATAATAATAAAAAGTGAAAATAATTGAAAATTGTTATAATAAATTTAATAATAAAAAATATCATGAAATATAAAAATTGTCGCATGCGTCAAAAGTGCAAAACCGACTGCAATTCACACAAATTATATAATAATAACAATAAAAGTGAACATAATCGAATGTTGTTACAGATAAACTGCACATTTCGGTGGGGTGCAGCGAGCAACTTGCAGTCAATCAAACTTTTTTTTTAATTTTTGCTGCACGCTATCGTGTTATGTCGAAACAAAATAGAAACAGCGAAATATATAGAGTAGAGCACAAATCAGGCGCGAGTAAATCGGAAAATAAGCTGCGAGCAACAACAACATACCAACAATTGCAGCAACATACAGCAAAAAGATGTTAAATGCATATGAGTACATATGTTTATGTATGTATGTATGTGCGTGTATTTGTATATATATATACATACATATGTGTGCGCATCTCAATCGATAGATCATTGCTTGAGGCACACTTTCTCGGCGATTATGCAAATCGGCGCGGTTGCAAGTGCGCGCCAACATTTATGTTGCAGCGACAACGCGCAGGCAATAAAAGCCGCTGACTGCCATTATACACATGCCTACATACACACATACATACTTATGCTTATATATACATATGTACGCACATAGCAATAGAAAACTCAATCGAAAGCGACAAGACAACGCGCCTCTTTATCGCTGTGATTGCTGCCGTTATTGCAGCTGCAGCGGCGGCGCATTCGCTGCCCACAACCCAATTATTTGCCTCGCTATTCCCGAACTCTTTACATTTTTTGTTTTTGTAATTTTTACACTTTTTCTACACAATTTTTTTATGTGTCTCATTTGCCTCTTGTTCCTATTTTTAGTGCTTTC
This sequence comes from Bactrocera neohumeralis, assembly GCF_024586455.1. NCBI lineage: Eukaryota > Metazoa > Arthropoda > Insecta > Diptera > Tephritidae > Bactrocera > Bactrocera neohumeralis. The sequence continues at coordinate 57,035,762 of NC_065919.1, forward strand.
TCGAGTGTGAGCGCCGCAGAGTAAAGTGAAAAAAAAATAATAATTGTGAAATGCAAATGAAATGAGCTTTTCCTCTTTGTCGCCATTGTCGATCGAATTGGATCTTAAGTGTGCCACTTTGTGCCTATTTTAGTGCTGCCAGTGTTGGCGCGTGAGTGGCAAGCGGGAGGCGTGCACCGGTCAACTCGTCGGCATCATTGCGACTTGTATTAAGCGACGATCCAAATTGTTGTTGATTTTTCTGCACTTAATTCTACTTCTTACAAGTTTCGCGTTCGGCAAGAAAACCGCTACATTTGTGGAAATCATTGAGAGAATTTCAAGCGTTTCCCAAAATCTAAGTGGCAACTACATGCCTAAGTGTTGCTGAGTGTGTTGTAAGTGCGGAAAAGCTAACAAACAGCGGCAGCCGGAAAAAACATTGCTTGAGTTGTTTGTTCTTGTTATTTAACGGGAATCGTGAAAACAATCAAGAGTGGTTTTTGAGAAAAATCTTCAAGCAATAATAGAAAAATTATCAAACATAAAAAATAAAGCATATAAAAAAAGTTTTAACGAAGTATCAGCAGCCATCGGCGAGACAATAATAACAACAACAAAATTCGTGGCAACAATTTGTACACGTTTGGCACGATGGAGGGCGGCTACGTGAATGAAGGTGAGTGCTGAAGCCAATATCTACACTTCTACTCATATCAATGTATATATATATACAATATATAAATCTGCAAAATGTTAACGGCTTATTTATTGCATATCGTCACCTAAAATGCAAAAGTATCATCAAAAAAAAATCAGTTGTAATAACTAATATTTTAACCATTTTATAACGAAAACTCCAATATTGTTTCAATATGAGTGTATAATAACCAATACCTAACCATTTTATAACCAAAACAAAAATTTTTGGTTAGGCTTTGCCTTGTTGTTCGTTTTTCCTTCGCTTGTAAACTTATGAAAAGAATGTTACGTTATTTTACATTTCAGGTGACGATGTGTCAAAAAAATCAAAAACTCATGAAAATTTAAAAGTGTTTTTTTTTTTTTTTATTTTGGGATGACTGTTTTCATTTATTTCATGATATATTTTTGTTAATATATTTTTAATGTAACTTAATTTTTCGTGGATCGATTTCATAGAAGAGTAGACGGTTCTTTTGTTGAGTTGCTGCCTCTATATAAGCATTAAAACATTTTAGTTTTTGTTTTCTATAAAATTCAAACTCTATGAAGGGGCTTAAATCTAATGCATCTTTCAAAAAATAAATCTCATGAAATAAATGTGATTGAAGACAATATTGATTTATTAAATCAATTATGTATACTTTTTGCGTTTTTTGCTGGAAATTAATGGTTTTCGTAAAATCAGTTGTCTGTCAAGTCTTGGCCGTATAAAAATTCAGTCTAATTTTTTGCTTACTTGAACCGAACTCACGACCAAACATTTGATCATAGCGGCCTTGAGAATAACTGAACTGACACATACACAATATTAACAGATCTTACTAAGATTCCACTTTTCAAATCTGTAAACTTGCACTGACCGCATAGATTCATCAAATATAAAGAAACATAATCAGTTATTGACAACTACTTTGAGGGATTTGGTAGATCCAGAACGCATTTGTAATCCAATAGAAAATTATCAATATTATCATTATTCGACGATTATCTATATAATCTTTTTGATTTCGTTGTATTATTACAAGCCACATTTAACACAGCAAAGTCGCACGAGGCATAAAACCACCAACTACGTCATCTCAACACTACTTTCAACTAAAAAGTAGCTGCAACCAACTGAAACTGTATGAAAATTGCTCGAAAGCTACTGATTTTACGATATATAAATGATACCATTTCACCTAAAATTCAAATTGATTCGACATTTTTCAAGAACACTTCTTTAAATTGTATTTTCGACCAAAGCAGTAAGATCAATCAATCATTTATGACATGCATTGAGCACACTAAAGACTAACGGAAATTGCATTCAAAGAAATTTATTCTTTTGCCACTCGCAAAATTCGTGCATCGCCTTTTGATGTGTTGCAACTTAAGTGGGCGACATAAAGCATACGGCAGCCGTCACTTTGTCCATGGAATGCACATTTTTTTTCTCGATGTTCTTAGATTTTGCATTCGTTTGCTTTACTAGCTCGCCGACGTCGCTCGGCACCACTTCTACCACTGTTCATTATGTCATGATCATGTTTATTGTTGTCTGCGTCATCGCCATTGTTTGTTTGTTTACAAGGCAAAGCCTAACCAAACTGATTACCCATCTGTCCGCCCAAGCAACTTTTCATTCATTGCTGGCGAACGAGCGAACACTCGTTCCACTCTGCGAGCTGTCGCGCCAAAGAAGTACACATATACTTTTACAAACGTGCATACAAATATATGTACATATGTATTTGTGTGTAAGTTTTAATGTTCTCTGCATTTATGTTTCGAAAATTACGAAATTGTTGAAATAAAAATGCAATTTTGACTTTGAAATCGTTTGTTGCTCATGCCTGTGACTCGCGTCGCCTCCTTTTAGCTTACATTTGCCTATTTATTTTTAAAGAAGAAACATAAAATTTTAAATCGCTTAACCACACGCATCATCCCGATGTGAATCCCATTGGTACAAGGCGAAAGACAGCAGCTTGCTTTCATCGCAGAAAGTCTACAACATTTGGCACCTGTGTTGCTGGCTCTTGTAGGTCCACATTCAAACAACAATAAATGTACATGACTACATGCATTCTTTCACTTTTACACTATACTAATGCACACATTTGTTGTTGTAATGCAGCAAATTGTTCATAAGTTGTTAAGCTCTTGTATTTCTTGTCAAGCCTGTTGTTGCCAATAAGTAGTTGCTGTAGTTGCGTTGTCACCGTTTGTTCTTTCGTTGCCATGTCGAAGACAGATGAGCATTTATCCATCATTACACAAGCGGTTGAAGAAAAAAAATATATTTTCTTAATGTGAGCAATATTTATTTTTAAAGTGCACGCAACAAAGACTCACATAATTTTATTGCATTTTTGCGTGATTATTATTTGGTTTATTTTTAAGCTTGTAGTCACTGAATGCAGAGGTGAAGACATCTCTATCCGTTGAGATCTCTAACATTTTTGAATATTATGTTGTTTGAAAGAATAAAGCGAAGAAACGATTTCATTAAGCCTAAAGTGTTAAAAATAAATTCGTCAGAATAAGTTTGTTCTCTACCAAATCTCGCCGGAACTCATTCGTAGTTTCGACTGTCTATTCTCGCTTTAAATTAGACTTAACTAAAAAGAAATATGGATAGAGAAATTGTGGAAAAGTACTTATCATGCGAAGTTCCACTAGAAAGGACTGTAGAAGATACCATATATGAAATTAAGTGCGAAATCTCTACATCAGAAAATCTGTAGATTAAGCAGAAGTATAGTATATATGTACTCGTATCTAGACATAGCCCTTATTGCGAGTATTTGCCAAACATATTTACTATAACAACAGTTAACGAAATTGAAACACCGAACAGAAAGGGAAACAACTTTTAACTCCGAGTACTTGGTTCTACAGACCAAATACCTAAAGTTATCTTCTTCTTCTTTACTGACGTAGACACCGCTTACGCGGTTATAGCCGAAAAGGACACAACAGCCTCGGATGAGAAATCTTGTCACTTTCGTTGAGGAAGTCTTTTTACGTGGCGGGTCCCAAACCCAGCGCACAACCCTGAGTACGGATGGTTTGCCTTCTCACTTTAGCTCGCCTTCAAACGGATGTTCTTTGGCTACCCAGAGGATACTTGGTCTAAGATCGGAAGTCGTGAGCTGCTTCAGCCATATGCAAAATAATCGTTTCTGGCCACTCCTAAGTGAATGGCAATCAGAGAATTTTCCTCACTTGCGTGACCCCCTTACCCAAAGTTATTACCAAAAACAAAATCATCTTTATGGCAACATTAATTGGTTAAGTCGATGTTATGAAAAAATTACAGTTTCAAATTTTTTTTTCCAGGAAATCCTTTTATTTTATAAAAGTGCAAACATAGCATTATTAAATAAGAATTCTATTTGACTTCACAGAAATTTGCTGTTTGCGTTTATTCAATTCCAACAGAAGCTCAATGCGGTGACCGCCACTAATTTATGGACATTTTTCTAAAATCAATCGGATAAAAAAAATTACTTTTATTAAATAATAGAATGGCGGCCTCAGGAAAAAATTTCCAGCTTTTCGGTAAAAACCCGAACGTTATTTGTTTATATAGTCTTCAATCAGGCACTCGTTTTCCATGTATAAATGTTTAAGTTTTATTGAAATCCCCGAGCGGCTTTCGTGCTGTAGAGTCCCAAGTTCAACAAAAGCAGAATTTTAAGAAAAACGCTTTGAAGTTTTACACAAACGTTCCAAAGTGACCGAGAACGCTTTGTTATTTATCGAATAACTCAAAAAGTATTTGTCGAATTTACTGCAAATTTTCAGAGAATATTTCTATGATCATCAAGATTTTTTTTGTTAATTTTGACTACACCTAACCTCTAAAAGTAATTTGATATTGAATTAATCGATATCTTGAATTTGGAATCGTAAATTGGTAAACGGTTTAACTTTTTTTTCAGTGGTTCGAAACACTCAACACCACATTCATACTCATAGTTCATAGAGCCACTCCAAAATCTTGGGAACAACAACCAAACCATTCATTATATTCTTAGTTAAAAAAGTTACAGCTAAGAAAATCTGAATTATGTTCTATACTTGTAGAAGAAGGAAACTTACTACAGTAGTTTCACTTCTAAGGGTTAAGAATAGTTGGAGTATAGAACATGTTCTGCAGAAGACAAGCTGATGGAACATTATCTATGTGAGTTTACGAAAATGAGGTGGAATTGCTTTTTAGAGTTTGCAGGATATAATTAGTTGAAGATATTTTCCAAGAGAAAAAAAATTAGTCTAGTTTTGAGTATCACTTACAGTTATGAGCCGGAATTTCGTAATAAATAAAACTTAATTTTTCTATCATCATAAGTTCCTTGATATTCTTATAGTCCAGTAAATGGAAGAATGAAGAACACTAAAAGGTAGGAGGCACAATATTTAGTAGGTTTATCAGATTAGTTAGATCGCAAAGGTGCTGCAATGAAACAGTAATTCTTATCTTCGCATAAAGTTAATTTCCTTTTCTTCCTCAAAACCTCAGTTAACTGTTAGTTACCATTATAAGGATTGGAAATTAGCTTTTAACCTTCGGTAACTAATAATATCAGAATCGCATTCAAAATTAAAAAAAAATAATAATCATTCTGACGTTCCTGTAAATCGTGTTTGACAACTGGTTCATTAATCATCCATAGAGACCACTTCAGGATTATTACCATTTATTTTATTTTTGTAATTTCATATATCTTCATCAAATTAAAATTAGTTGTATACTAGAATCAATTAATTGCATGCAGTTATGTGTGTGTGTGAATATTTAAATAATAATTATTAGCATGCATTTTACATTAATACTAAATACTAATCCACATAATATTTGCTTACTTTCCATGCCTGTACATTTACTAACATTTGCATTTCTTCATTGCAACTCTGCATAGAAGATTCCGATGCAATAATGGGAGTGGAGAGTCCAGGTAATTAAAATCACCATAACTTTTGTTTGTTATAAAAACACAAAACGATTTTTATTCAAAGGATATGGTATTTTACTACAAATACGATTTGAATTTTTTTTAAGAAATATTTTAAAAAGTCTAAGATCTTCTCATTGGAAGAATTTTTTTTATTTTGATATTTCTCCATTTACTCGTATTTCGATTAGATTTTTGAATATAGCATGAGCCCAAAGGCAGTGTATACTGGAATTCATAGTTCGATTCCTATTAATTTTTTGAAACATACTATCTTCCTTCAATATTTATGAGCAGATAAGTATGTTAAGCTCTGCACCATCGATTTCGATTACCAGCATCCCAGAACACTGAAGGTATTTTCTGAACCTAAGCATCCATAGCTCTCTGTATGGGGAAACTATCTTGACATTCAAAAAAAGGGCATAGATAAATGCGAATAGAGAAATAATACGAGAGAAGAAGAAGGAGGAACCAATAGAGAAACGTATCGATCTCAAATAAAACGTGGTTCCTAAAACGAAAATAGATTAATTCTTAAATCGAATTCTAATACAACTGTTGTGGGGTATAGATTTATATAATTTTCACGTACTTTTGTCTACCGAAATTTCGGAACAGTATAGTTGTTTATCCTTCTTTCATTTGCCACGGTCGTCATTAAAAGGGGTGTCTCTCATCCGAGGCTGTTTTTGACTGTTCATTAAGGGCGTTATTTACGTGGCGGGTCCCAAACTCAGCGCACAACACTGTGTAGGGGATGTTTCGCCTTCTTACTTTAGCTCGCCTTCAAACGGATGTTCTTTGGCTACCCTGAGAATACTTGGTCAAAGACCGGTGGTCGTGAGCTGCTTGAGCCATATGTAAAATAATCGTTTCTGGCCACTCCCAAGTGAATGGCGATCAGAGAACTTTCCTCTTGAGAGAATAGTTTGAGAATTATTCTAGTTATTTACCATTGAACATATTTTGACAAAACAATGATTCTTTGCAGGATTCCACAAATGCAAAATCCTTTTTATTAAAAGCAAAAACAAAACAAAACTTAATCACTTTGCGAAACATATTGCAAAAACGATATACACATCTCTTTTTTATATACATTTTTATATAACTTAAACTATTTACAATTTTTCCATATCCCAACATCATCCTTCCACAGAGTACCCATACAAAAGCGCACCTAAAAACTCACTCCTAGCGCTCCACTCGTAAATTACCCCAGTTGACAGCTATAAAAACTAATGACCTGTCAAAGGAAACAAGAATCGCTTAATTTTCTTCTGCGGATCGCATGAATTTCATTTGAAGCGCCAAACACTATATTATCTGTCAGTGCCACTCTGCCTGGTGACATAGGCGTTGCCGTAGACGTTGTCTACCATCTCATTGAAAATAAATTTTTTCCTTAGCTCAAATATCAGCATCAACTTACAATAGAAACCACAACAGAAAAAGTCTGGAAAAACACTGTAACTTTTGTATTGTTGCGCACGTGGCATGCCACACTACACCTTCAACGCCCACTTACTGTCTCGGGCAGCGCGCTTTGTTGCGACTACAACTGCTTTCGAATGCAATGAATGCGCTTTGGGCGGTCGATTTTACGCTGTAGTTCACATTTTATCAACGCTCCTCTCGCCCCCGCTGGAGGTGACACAAGTAGGTAAGCCTCCACAAGAACTTCTGAACTGCATTGTTTATAATTCTGTAGTTCTGCTCCTCAATTGTTCTAGAGGCGGAGAGAAGTGTTCGCATAACATCAATATGCTTTTTTTTTTATTATTCTTTTCCAATTCATTTTACTATCTTCTATTTAATGTCTTGATATTTGTGTTTTAGTAAATTTGTCTGTCTGCTGAGTGGTTATTTAAGTTGGGTGGGTTCATTGTATTAATAATGTTGTTTATTTCGTTTTCAAGGGCTTGTTGTAAATTAAACGTTCAATTTATATGCTCTTTATGTGTAGCCAAAGAGTTTATTAAAACTTTATTATATCGGCAGGAAATTGGAAAAAATTTGAAAAGAAATAAAAGTTCAATAATTTACATATTTATGTACAAGTAGATATGTATTCGATAAATGAGCCTGAGAATATTTTATAAAATCACGCATTATGTAATACACAATTGAAGATTATTCAATTCGAGTGAAGAATTCGCTGCTGTGAGCCAAGGCAATTCAATTTGGCAGAAAGACTTATCTAGGTTCTCATTTTGTTGCCCTTTATTTTCCACTGAGTTAACTGCTGGACCAGTTATGCAAAACTCTTTCGTTTCTAATCTAATGTGTCGAGATGTACTACTTATTAGTGACGATTTTCTATCTCTACGATGAGTTATCGGAACTATTTTTTGAGAACTTTGGCGCCGGAGTTATCCTCCTGTTGTTGTTGTTGTAGCGGCAGAAAACATTCTTGAGGTAATTTCGAGGCATAGTGCCGAGTTGACAGTCCTTGGCTGGATAAAAATCCAAGTACGTTCCGGTTACTTAGACAAGACAGTCTTGGGAACGGGTCTTAGACGTTATTCTCTTCGTAAATGATTGTGTAATCAAATTAAAAATAATAACACTCTAGTTACTTGACCACCTCGAGAATTTCAAGGTAGGATAAATAAGAGTTTACTTATTCCAATACCGAAAAAAAATTCAGTCCTCGGATATTCAGTAGGTAAATATATCGTCGTAAAAGTTGTAAGTAAACCAATCCGCATGAATATTCCTTATATAGGCTAACAGTATTGCAAGGAATGTGATTAGTGAACTAGTCGATATGTTGGTGACTTCTTCAAGTCTAAAAATTTGTGAGAAAATTGCTAGGTTCGACAAGTGGAAAACGTTTTGTGAAGTTCCAAATCCTAATACTTATATATTGTGACAAAGGAGTACTCGGAAATTGTAATTTATGTTCGTCAGGTAAATGTTATTTAAAAAAGTCCGTTCGAATGATTTTTTGATAAGTTGGTTGGACTGTCCTCATAACCATACTGATTTTTTTTTCAAATATGAGCGCGATCTGCCAACCAGTTTTTGCTTACAACAGCTGCTTTAGTCGGTACAACTCAGTAGTGCGTTCCAATTTTAATAATGCTTAAAAATATCGAAGAATTTGTCCAAAATTTTGTATTTATAACCAAATTTCGTGAGCGGAATCGTTGCGAATGTTGGAAAGGGCTTACGGTGATTCAGTTTTATTAAAAACACAGTACTACGAGTGGCACAAAGCCTTTCAATGAGAGATCGTTGAAGGCATGCCTCCTTCTGGACAACCTTCGATCTCTTCAACTGATGAAAATATTAAAATCTTCAAGCAAGTATTAGAGAGCTGTCTAGAGAGCTCGATATCCTTGACGAGTCCGTTCGAATGATTTTGGTGGATAATTTGGGTATGAAACGCGTCATTGCCCGACTCATCCCGATTAAGCTGATTTTTTGTTTCAAAAAGAGTACCGTAAACAGGTAGCACACTCATTGAGACATGGGTTTATAAGTTTGACAAGCAAACAAGTCAAAAATCATCGGAATGGAATCCGTTTTCAGTCGATTGAAGAGATAAAACAAAGAAAAGAGATGAAGGCGATCCCAAGAAGTGCTTATGGAAAGTGTTTCGAGGACTAGAAAAATCATTGGCATAAGTGCATTACATCTGGTGGGGAATACTTTGAAGTCGACAAAATAAATATTGATGAATAATTAAATATTCTGCGTTTTATTTACAATTTCTAGGTACTTTTTGTCACAATATATAATGGATACTTTAAATATAAACAATATTTGAATTCATTATTGCACAAAAACTTCGATTTTTTCAAGCATTCTCATATATGTAGCATTCGCTGTACTGGCTGTTAAGGATAAAAATAATTATTCAAAATAACCTAAAAATTTAAAAAAATTCAAGAGACTAAAGAATTGAACACGTCCTTATTCGAAAAATTGAAAGAGAAAATAAAAGAACAAGAAAATTTATTGTAACATTCAGATATATACAAACATTTGACATTTTATCAATACTCTCATAAAATTTAATAGCATCAGCTGTTCAGTGACGTCACTTTAGCAAGACTTGGGTGTGCTCATTACATCTATCGTGCTCACTCAATCACCTAACTCGTATTAATATTCCGACAGTGGTGGCGTCAGTCGTTTACCTCTAACCTCTACTAATTCGTAGCAATTCATTTAACTTTTTATAATGACAATAAAAAACGGTGAACACCCGCAGCAGATATTAACAATTGAAGCTGTAATGTATTTATTAACATTGCATTGTAATTATATTATTAACCACAAGCAATTACATTGTCATTTAATAATAAAACCATTAAACACACTTTCCTAAACCAACTTTATTAGTGATTGTTTAAGGGAAAATTATTTTAGAGGCGATAAACTCGCGATAAAATTTTTATTGCAAATAATTACGTGTTAATAAGTATTTACATTAATTAATTAATTAAACATTGCGTTCAATAATAATAGTCAAACTTGTGACGTCATTAAAGAAAGATACAAATGTAGTAAAATACTGATATTTTTGGAATCAAACATTGTTTGAAATGTAAGAAGTCAAAATTTCACTAGAGAATTTCTATCAACTACTTTAAATAATGGATGTTTCTTAGACATATTTCAAGAAGGAATAAAATGCATACAATTTAATGTTATGGCTAAGCATTATTTATTATAAAGATAAGGGTTTGCCATTATGTTTCAAAAACGATTGAGGCCAAGTGACTCCCGCAGCTGGCTCGAATAAATTCCAGCCGAGAGGCCCAATTTTCAACCACTTTTTGCAGCAATTGGGGCCGTATGTAAGCAATAATGCGCCGATTATTCCCTCCCATGGTTTCAACCATCTCGGATTTATTCGCGTAGACAAGCGACACAAAAAATAGTCTAGCGGTGTTAAATCGCATGATATTGGACGTCATATCATAGACCCACAATGTAAAATAATCTTCTCACCAAAATTTCTTTCGATAAATGGATCTAGTGTCGTCTTGTTAGAACCATGGAATATCCATATCAACATTCTCTCCATGAAATGGCAAACTATTAAGTGACAGCTGTCAAAACTACTAACTTCGTAAAGAAATATTGCTACATTGAAAACTACACGTCTAAACAAACACACGTTACTTCCAAAAGCGAAGATTGCCCTAAAGCACTTGCCACTAATTCTAAATAATAATAAAAGTTGCTGTTATACCGTAGTCTCCGATAAATTGAGATGGTTATAAGGTCAGTTTGTACAAAAAAACGGAGTCGGAATATACGGAAGCAAGATTTATACATTTTAGCTATTATATAAATTGAGATCTAACAGGTGATCAAAGTAGAGGTACTTTTTTCAATAGCCGTTTTTTGACAGATCACGCGTGAGTCGTGTCAAGCTGTCATTTTATTTTTGTTGAACATTGTTTGGCATTTCATGATGGATGGACTTACGCCTGAACGTTTACAACGTTCATCTTATGATCAACATAATCGGCCTACTGAGTGTACTATTCGCAATACCATCGCCCATCTTGAGACCCAGCATTCTTTATTGGATAATATTCGACCGAATAGATCACGTCTAGCACGCAGTGAAGAAAATATAGCAGCCGTAGTTGAGAGTGTACACGAACACGCTGGAGAGTCGATTCGGCGCCGTTTGCAAAAACTCGGACTGACGTTTGAACGACTTGAAGCATTTCGCGTCGAGATCTTAAATTGAAAGCGTACAAAATAGAGCTTGTGAAAGAACTGAAGTCGCTCAACCTTCCCAAGCGACATCGCTTCACTCTCTGGGCTCTTGAAAAGTTCCAAGAAGATCCGACGTTTTCGAGTCAAATTTCACGTTTTGGGTCGGTCCATTGGCCACGAAGATCGTGTGACGTCATCGGGGATATGAAAAGTCTAAAGCCTATGCGGACAGTCCCGCTTCAATTCAGGCCCTGGAGTAAAACGCCACTCATGTCATTCGCCATTCACCAGTGGAGACGCTCAAAGGAGTCATCGAAATTCGAATTCAATGGATGGCCCATCTGAGACGTAGCCGCGCCAACATTTGAAAGAGATAATCTTCAAAAAATAAATGCCAAAGAATGTTCCTTCCAATAATAATAAACATCCCCATTAAATTAAACAGAACTTTTAAGTTTCTTAATAACTGGAAGACCCATTATAAGTATTATATTATAAACCATGGGACAATTTTATTTATGTTTCTCATATGCACCACTAACACTCGACGGGTTACGATATGCAATTGTATGCCAGTAAATTATTAATAATTCGGGTTGCAGGTACTTATTTGCCACTAAATTTACTCAAGTGCTTACTTAAGTATTTATCCATAGACTTGTTTATTTGCTTACTCATTGCATTGGCCAACGAATTGTGACTTTCGTTATTTTTGTGCCTCTCTCATTCCTTGCCAGAAATTACGACTATGACAGTTGACAGCGGTTTTTGGGTCACCGGCACAGTGTGCGCCAAATATACGTGTACCAATGTGTGTCTTCTTCGTTGTATGCACTTTTGCGGCAACAGAACTAACGAAGAAATGATGTCATGTTCACGGTGAATTTGCATCTAAAATGCACTGAAGCAGAGTCAAGTGAACGAGGATGAGCTGCGAAAAAAGAAAAACGCGCACATACATACAGACATATGTATGTATGTATGTATGAAGTACTGAACTTTGCTATTGACAGCGGCCATTGCTATGCAAACGAATGTTCCTATAAGTCTCAAATCCATACATACATACATACATATTTGTAAATATGTAATAACTGTATGTGTTATATGTGTGGCAGTAAATTGAAAATGTGCCGTCGACAATTGTAGTTCACGGCTTAAGTAGCTTAAAATCTCTTCGAATTCAGTTGATTGTTATTCCCAGCTGCCTGTGTGCCCTTCTCGGAATTTGCGCATTGAACTTATTTCGGTGATATTTTTTTATTGCAACTATTTTTGTTGGTGGCGTTGTATTTCTGTCACATTTTAATTAATGGTTTTTTGGTCGGCATTTTTGGCAAGTCTCAATTGTGGCAATTCCGTGTGATGTTGCCCTGTTGCAGCTCTCCGGTGGAGCGCATTGCAGACGGCTGATGTCATCGCCGACAAAGTTCATACGATATTTTTGCGAGACGCGTCAGTCTGTGGCGCTGTTTTTATGCTGTCTTTCAAGGATGCCCCTTTTTCGGTGTGCTTATGGCTTTGTTGTGAAACTTCACACACATACATATGTATCTATGGATGTATGTTGTGTATATTTTCATATGGATCACGTTTCGGTTGAAAGTCACGCAGGAAGCGCTGTTGTTGTGTTTTCGACTTTTAAGCTTCTTAATAAACTTATATTTCATAAGGAGTCTACTTTTTAGATGGAGACGTCTGTATGTATGCTTATTTGTTGGAAACCAGTTTCTTGTGAATGTGTACATACTATGTCTTCATGTAAACGAAGTGAGAAATCACTTAAGACTCTGAATAAAGAGAATTTTTCCACTCCTGTGCTAAGCTGCTAGTGGAAGTTCAGCACAGTGAATGTGAAAACCGTTTTTTTTTTTTAGCAAAAAATATCTTTGAAATATTACTGTATCAAAAAACTGTACTACTGTACCAGAAAATGGGGCATTGTAAACGACAGCTGCAGTCAGTGCAAAAAGGACAAAAATTTGGACTTTTTTGTGTGAAAGAGATTAAATTTTGCCATGCTTTCCTTCGACCATATTCTACAAAGAAGCTGATGCATGCTCCTTATCAGTTCTTCGCCGCCGTATTTGAATAGCTCGGCCGGTAATCCACCGCTCCCCGCCTCATTGTTGTTCTTCAGACGGGTAATTGCTATTCGAACTACTTCATGATCGGGCAATGGAGCATCCGCTCACCGTCAACGATTTAGGGATCGGGCTCACTATCTTCTGGTGTTATGCTTTCACTGCCATTCAGCAGGTTGTAGAACTCTCTCTCCATAATTTCAGTATGCTCTGGGCATCAGTCACTGGATCACCTCTGGGGGGTTCTACAAGAATAACCTGCGGTTTCGAAACCTTCTATTAGTCGCCGTATCTTTTCGCAGAATTTTCGAGCGTTACCACTAACGGCAAACTTGTCAAGCTCTTCGTACTAACGCATTTCGACCTCTCTCTTTTTTTCTCTGCAAATGCGTCTCGCTTCCCTCTTAAACTCTCGGTACCTGTCACATTCCACACGTGTTGTGGTCGATTGTAACGTTGCGAGGTAGGTAGTCTGTTTCCTCTCCACTGCAACATAGCACTCCTCATCGTAACAGCTGTTATTTTGCCTTTGCCGAAAACCAATGGTTTCGTTTGCAGCTGTAAGCAAGGAGCTTGAAAAGTCGTCACAAAGTTCCCTTATACCGATTTGCTGATGAGTGCTCTTAGAATACAGATTGCTCAAACATTTTCCGGAACGGCTGCTGGATACGTATCGATTACGTAAACTCAATGCTCTCGGAAACTTTAGATATAACTTCTCAAACTTCTTGGTATAGCAGCTGGCGAATGTGACTACAAAAACATGACATCGATCTATCGTCTGTGTATTGAAAACAAAATTGAGACGAACTCAGGACTAAGAATGATGTTTGGCATAATAAGCTGTATGACTTTTGTGACAATAACGACATACTACGGAGCATTTAGAAGTTATTATTAACTGGAAGAACTCGGGTTGCAGAAACTTCTGAACAAATACCAGCGTACTAGAGATCTAATGATGCTCTCGTGATTTTGGATTTCAGTATTATATCGACTCTTGTATTATCACTGTTGGGTATTTTCTAAGTTCATCCTGGCACTGGGGTCCTTGTATTATCACTGTTGGGTTGTTTTTAGAGATATGATCAACCTCCCCCGAGACAAACTCCGCCTCCTCAGGCTCAAACATGGGTACAAGGTCTTGCGCAAAATATCGGTTCTGCTTCAGGGAATTGGAAACTCCAGAAAACCTGATTCTAGATTGAAAACTATTTGATATTTCTTTTAACTGTCATTTCTGTAATATATCCACCCATTTCGCCATATCATAAAGCCTATACAACTATTGTCAATCAATTAAATTTTGCAAAATTATAAGCTGCTTCCAAATCAACAAAGAAATTGCATTCATTCAAACATACATACATATGTACACTTAAGTATGCTTTCATAAGCTCTGGAGCACTCTCACTTTAATCTCTACTGACACTTGGATAGACAGTTGAAAAACACTCATGCAAAGCAACCACATGTGGCTGCACACCACTTATCACATATGCAAATGCGATACATTTTCATCTGCAAGTGTGATTTAAAAGGATCACACACATTTGCCTACAAGTTCCAGAAGAGTTTACCACCCGTGTTGGCCAACGATATTCCTCTCCATCCAAAGCCGCTTAGCTTGTTGCCTTTCCTCCACTTTTTTACGGTGGAACTGTGCAACGTGTTCAAAGTTCACTTAACCTTAAACTGGTGGCACTATATAAATTGCAAAACTGATATTCGATACTGACGGTTAGAGGTAGGGACACAACAATTGACAGCCAGACAGACAGCGTGCGGAATAGGAGAAGTAAAAATAGAATAAGATTGACATTAATGCGAATGAGGCTGTTGGACATTGAGACCGGGCACCGTGTGCGGACAGCTGATGGATTGATGTCTTGTTAGCTAGTCAGCTGATGGCGTGCCAAACGACATAAGTGACACGTTGTTTGGAGGAAAATAAAAAAATAATGTGGAAAATAGCACTATTAACAATATACATATTTCATTTGTAGAATATATGTAAATACATTAAAGGTTTAGAGTACTCTAAGTTAATATTTAAAGAAATATTTTTTCTGTGTTTCTATTGTTTTTGTTTTTGATAAATGGAGCATATATATTTTGTGTTAAATTCTACTAAAGACACAACAACTGTGATTGGAGAGTAATCAGATAATCAGTGATCTATATTTGTATTCTTATTAACCATACCAACCACTGGTCGCTTCAAACTACAAGTTATTAATTTAAATCACGAAAATTGTCCAGCTTTTTGGCGCTATAATCTGAATTATTCCCAAAAATTAGTAAATTATTTCAATAAAATTATTATAGTTCTCTTATGACTAATATTTAACGGTTATATGGGTTACTCTGTATAAAACCAAGAAGTGAAACTACCATTCTGCTATAGAAACTAAGTTTTCTTGCCGCTCTCAGAGAAACCCTCGTCCCCATTTGGCAAAAAAAAACTTGGATAATTTATTTTCATCCGAGTCATTCGTCATAGATAGGAGTAGGTAGTTATCACTTGGTACGGACTTTAGATGTCTAAGAACATCCGCACCATAATCCCGGAGCTCAAACTCCCGGAGCTTGTTGTGTACCACTACCGCTGTTTGTCCTGTCGTTGCTTTGATGGAATACAATTCTTCTTCTCCTGCCTAAAGTTGACCGCTGTTTTCTATCTACAGACCGTCCAGTTGTTAAGGGGTTACGTCAAAAAATGGGTTTTGAGTCAAAAAATGGTTTTTTTTTTATTTCCCAAAGTTTCAGGGCAATAGCAATAAAATGTGAAGGAGATAGAACCTTTGTTAAAACGGTCCGTCAGACTAGACCGGTCGAAACATCATTTTCAAAGCCGGTGGTCACGATATTTTAGAAAGTAGTGAAGCGTGCTTATTGAAATTTTTCACAGTTCTTCTTAATAGATGGCTTCGTGATTGGTCGAATATTTTTTTCCTTTGTTACTTTTTTTTCAAGGCAAATTTGTGGTACAAATTAGAACTAAAATATTGGTTTGCTTGCAACTTTGTCAAAAAATCAGTTTTTTTAACCTTTTGATTAATCACGCCCTATACTTATCTACTAGCCGATGAAATTTGATTTTTTTTTAATTTAGATGAATCGTTCGTCTGTCATACTGCCCATGCTTTTGGACGATGTCTCCGGAAACCAGTGGCGCATAGCGTAACTCCTTAACAGTACAGTCCGAATTCAGAGTTTTGGGTCCCTGCCACCACTACCAAACACATAGTAAAACCTTCTTGACCGTCAATATTGGCTTAGTCACCGTTTGCGACTTGACGTCGTCGTAAATGGCGAATACTCTCAGAGGTGGATTCTTTTTATCCATTCGGACGACGTGACCTAGCCAGCGTAGCCGCTGTCTCTGAATTCTCTAAACTATGTCAATGTCGTTGTAATGTCGTCTCGCACAACTCATCTTTCCATCGACTGCGGTTTTCGTTGTTGGACCATAACTCTTTCGCAGAACCTGTCTCTTGTAAACTCATAACGTCAATTTTGCTACTGAGGTGTAAATCTGTTCCAGAAACGAACATTATGTGTTTCAAAAATTTTCTCCACAGACTTAGATTGCAACAGTTCCGAACTAGTTTTCTTAGCAATATGATGGGGTTCTTCTTTTTAAAGGTGTTTGTCTCCGATTCATCAGAGTTTAGTGAGTGAAGAATAGAACAAAAAGCATTTGCACCACTTCAAGAAGATATATTTACATTAATTCCTGTTTTAAATCCATTTGCGCAACTTCTTTGTTTCCTTCACACATAAATTATTTGAGAAGAGAGCAAAGCTCAAATAAAGTGAGTAAGCGCGCAAATGAGTGGAGAATCGAAGACAGCTAATATATTTAAATGCAAAATACATAAAATACATTTAACACTTTATTGGCAACTTTTCAGCATTTTTTTGCCAAACAACAACAACAACAGCAAACAACAAATCAATTGCAATCAACCGTAATCAATGCAAATGCGTTGTCATACATTTTATACAATGGCGTTCGTCAATTAGACCGATGGGCGCCAATGCATGGTCACTGAAAGAAACAACAACAACGTTCTTAAATTTTGATGCAAATTTGTCGTTCTCGCTAAAAACCTCCTATTTTTGAACGACAGTGAATAAAATATTAGCG
Source organism: Bactrocera neohumeralis (assembly GCF_024586455.1). Taxonomy (NCBI): domain Eukaryota; kingdom Metazoa; phylum Arthropoda; class Insecta; order Diptera; family Tephritidae; genus Bactrocera; species Bactrocera neohumeralis. The sequence goes on from NC_065919.1 coordinate 57,053,317, forward strand.
CAAGAAAATGAACACAAACAAACTTGCGCTGATTGTCTAATATCTTAATTAATTTAAAGTATTTACCTATTTACTTATTTTTTGCAGCGGTATATTACAGCAAAAATGCAAAGTTGCAATTGTGTTGTTGTTGCTTCAAAATGTACAAAAACAAAGTTTTCAACTGTCGTGCCGCTGCATTCTGTCGTAATTGTGTTTAAGATTGTCAAAATTAAGTTGCAGCGTCTATTACAGCAAGCAAAGTTGCAACAAAGCAAAAACAAAAAAAAAAAAAAAGAAGTTGCAGCGCGTCACAAATGTTGCTGGCTGAAGCTGCTGAATCAGTGCAAACATTTCTTGTAGCATTCGCACTCATTGTGGCGGCATTGAATTTGTGTCAAATATGCGAAATGTCAGCAGTAATGACAGCTTCTGGCACAACCTTGCGTTCTACGCCATTTATTTCAATATTTATTTAATTTTTTGAGTTTATTTGTCAGCGTTTTATAAATATTGATGCGATTTCAATACATTTGAAGCGCTCTCACATTTTTTAATTCTTCAAGTGTGCTTTTGTTGTTGTTGTAATGCATCATACGTGTTCTGCTCACATAAAACACATGTCGCACAGTAGCTGCAACAACAACTAACTGCAGTAGCCGCAATTTTGCAGCGGCTGCCAAGACCAATTAAAAACGGCATTGTCAACTGCGCGAGCAGCAAATAATTCACGCTCGAAGCGGAAGAGCGCTATAAGCAATGTACAAATGCGGTTGGTATGCACATATTTTGCACGTGCGCTTTCGAAATTATTGTACAAGAGAGTGGTTATGGAGATAAGTATGTATGTATTTTGCAAAAATCGTCTATTCAAATGTGAAATTTCTATTTTCATACTTCCGTTAAGTATAATTTTTTCCGCTGTCTACAGTTAGAAAACATTTAGTATTTCTTGCGAGAAATTCTTTTAGTATTCGAAATTTGGATAAATATTTTTCGAAATTACTCTTAAGACGTACAAACTGAGTCGAAAGCTTATAAGAAAACAAAAAAAAAAAGATTTACTTTCTTTGAGAAAGTAAAGTCGGAATGCGGCATTTCTGCACAAAAACCGATCTTGTTTTAGATGTCACAAACAGCATAGAAACCTCGAGCCTCTTTGCAAAATACTATATGTAGATACATTTCTAAAAATAAGGACTTCAGACTTCAAAAGAGCTAAACAATATGTAAACTAATCTAATCAGAACTATAATTCAGAACCATCGAACTAATTTCTCATCCTACTCTTTTTATTAACCGCGAATGGTCGGAACGGATCAGATAAATACCCAGATTTTGATATTATCCATTTAATTTTGTGTGCGGAATCAAATTTCTGGTGCCAAAACGTTCAGAATGTTGAAAAGGCTTTCAGTGATTAATGTTTGTCGCGAGCAAGTGTTTTTGATTGGTACAAATTATTCAAAGAGAATCGAGAACGCGCTGACGACGAACCGCACTCAGCACGGCCAACAAAATCAACTGATAATAAAATAAAGGCAATACCATTTGGTGGCAGAGAAGCGATGATTAACAGTCAGAGATCTTACTGGCATTGTTTATAATATCGGAAGGATCAGTGAAAACCATTTTGAAAGATCATTTGGGCCTAAGAAAGCACGATTGGTTTCAAAACCATTAATTTTTTTTCTAAAAACAGCGCCGCGTTAACGTCTGTGAAATAACGCTTTCCGATTACCAGGACGAGTCATGAAACGTATTATTATTGACTACAATTCTTGGATCTATGCTTACAACCCGGAACCACACGGCAAATCGGCCGAATATCGTGGCAAGGGTGAGCCGAAACCGAAAAAACCACGTCAAAGCAGGGGAAACCGTTTGGAGACAATTGAAGATATTAAACTTGAATCGCTACGCGCATTAAAGGCTAGTACGAAAATTGACGTTAACAACTGTTTCGAGGTTTGGAAAAAACGTGTATGTACTGGGGCCAAGGGAGCTAACTTTGTGGGTGACGACATTGATTTTGAAGAATAAATTAAGAATTTTTAAATTATGAATAAATTTTTGCTCATAGTAGCAAATATAGTTTCTTAAAAAATAGATTGATGCGCTGTATAGGGTTAAGACAGATTCAGGCACTTAGAGGCCTGTGGTTCTGTAAGAAAAGTTTGAAGTTGAGCATATCTCCTCATTTAAACCTTAATAATTAATTTTTCCTGGAATATTCTGACTCTTCGAGAAAATTGGAATCCCATGGCTTATATTTAAGCGGGATTTAATAAACCAAAAACTCTAAAAGTTTATATAGTGTATTAAAAAAGTATTATTACAGTAAAAAACATGAAAACTCGTTAATTCTAGCTGTACCGAAGCTATAATACCTATTACACGTACATTTCTCACAGAATAAAGGCTTAAAAAGATATCTGTATACTGATTTTAATCGACTAGTTTGTATGGCAGCTATATGCTATTGGAGCGTGTATCTGAACACGCGGATATCCTCACAAGCTTTGACAGGCGGAGGTCGCAGCCATCAAGGTGGCAGCAGATTTGCTCCTCTGGAGAGTGTCTACCTTCAGAGAAGTGACCATTCACTCAGATAGCAGAGCGGCGATACTAGCCTTGAACTCATTCACGGTGCGTTCAGGGCTGGTCGAAGAGTGTATGGCGGCTAGAGCTTTTACTATAAGACTTGTATGGGTGCCGGGCCACAGCGGAATCGCAGGTAACTGCAAAGCTGATGAGCTAGCAAGGAAAGGCACCCTAGAATCGTTATCGGTAGAATGGGGACGGGTCGGTGCTCCCGCATCCTCTTGTGCTCTACTACTGGATAGCTGGGCCTCGCGGCTGCATGGTCAACGCGGAGCCAGCAGTGGTACCTGCGCGGTCGCAAAAGCCTTCTGACCCAATATAGATCGCAGGAGATCTTATGATCTCTTTGCCCTCAGTAAGGCCAGCTTCTCGTTAGTGATGGGGCTCTTGACGGGCCACTGCCCTATTGGCATACATGCTGTAAGACTGGGAGTTCTACTGAACGCCGCATGTAGAAGCTGTTTGGAAGAAGATGCGGTAGAAACTAGCCAGCACTTCCTTCTTGACTGCTCCGCTTTTGGGATATCAAAACTTAGACACTTGGGGACGCATACCTTCAGACATCCCACCGAACTGGCGGGCGTAGAAATTAAGCGCCTTTGCAAATTTGTATTGGCTACGAAGCGTTTCGCCGATCTTTAATTCCGAACAAGGAAGTTCTCTTTTCAATGGCTTCACAAAAGACCACATCTAGTCCACGTGCGATCTATGATCAGCCATCTAACCTAACCTAACCTACATATATGCTATTGTCGTTCGATCAGAACAATTTTTTCGGGCATTGTACCGCTGCTTCGGACAATAGTTCATGGTAAATTTTATGAAGATATCTTGTCAAATAAAAAAGTATTCCATACAAGGAGATTTGTTTGATCGTTCAATTCTTATGGCCATATGCTATGTGTTGTAGTAGCAGTTCAGACAAATTAACAGTTACAGGGGAAGGCACAATTTCAGATCGATATCTCAAAAGCTGATGGCTAAATCAACGCAGTTCGTATATATTATAGGGACTTCGACGTTTCTCTTGGAGTATTAGAAACTTCGTGGCATACTTAATACAGCCTGTTCAGGGTAATAATTCTGATTTTAATCGGAGAAGCTCAAATTCAGGCTCATTTTTTGTGCTTCAAAAGTTTTCTCTGATAGTTGTAGATGCCTCTGCATCAACTCTATTCTCGCTTCACTACACATCAGTCTCCGAAACAAGGTTAGACAAACAGTTAAATTTAAGTAAGACCAGATTTTTTTTTCAACTCAGCTACAAGTATAATAATTCACAAAAAAACCAAAAACAAAAATTCAAATATTTCATTGCCTCGTGGCATTACCGCTATTAGTTATACTTCGAAGCCCATTAAATTTTTCCATCCACTGTTTATTTTGGTATTAATTTTAACTCAAGTTCAACGCACGTTTTTACACCGCCACATAATTCAATTGCTTGGCTGACATTACAATAAATTAGTTTGATGATTTTATGTTTGTTTACATACATATATGTACATATGTATGGAACATATATTAGGTTGTGCTGTACTCAGAGTACTTATACATATATGTATGTATGTATATTTATATGCATATACCAGTATATATGAAGTGCTCATTACCATAAAAATTACCGACAATCAGCAAGTCACAAAGAAGAAACTACAGATTTAGCTGTTGTTCTTGGCGGTAATTAAATGTAAATAATTGTAAGTAATTCTGTGTGTTAAATGATGAACGATCGGACATACTCATACTAAAACGAATGTATATATACACAGATGTATATATAATTATACATATACATACATAGTTTTTGTAAATATGTATGCATATTTATATATATGTACATACATATATTACATCTGTACAAGATCTACAAGTGGCAAGCGATTTTTCAGCTGTTCGAAAAAGTCGAAAAGCGCGTGCAGACTCGTCTGTTTAATTTTACTCACACAATTATGTAATAAACAACACATTTACCGCTCATCTAGCTAATGCTGCTTGGACTCGCACGCTCCCCAACACCTGAGCATTGGCTTCGTTTAACGCAAATAATTTGGCGAAGCGAAAATATTTTGAAAATTCAGTTAGTTTTTTTTTTTTTGGAACGAAGTGCACATAACTTTCGTGTTTGCCGAAGCTAAACATTTGTGTTACAACAAAAAAAAAACTAAAATAAATAAACAGTTTAATCTCCTAGTAACCAAGTAAGTGTGTGGCGCACGTGCAACGGTAATTAAATTGTTGATTCAAAAAAAATTCTTTGAAAATACCGGCTTCTCCAATAAAACTGATAAGATTTCTGTTGAAAACAAGCACACTAATTGTTAAGGTAATTCAAATGTTTTTTATTTAATGTAAAGTACAATCGATATAATCATGATACTTTGAATATAACATCATTCAAATGGCCTCAAGGACTGAACCATGAATCCAATTTTCGAGTACTTTTTCCACAAAATCAAGTCGTCACAAATAACACGTTTAATATTGACTACTAAAGTTTGAAGAGAGTCTGGTTTATTGCTAAAGACCAATAACCAAATAACCCCACAGGAAATAGTCTAATGGTGTTACATCACAACTTCTTGGAGGCCATTCAATGTCACTATCCTCTAAAAGTTTTAGGCAATCCTGGCAAGCTGACCATTTTTTGACCAAATATTGTATATGTACATACATATATACAACGTAATTCGTATCAAAAAAAGCTTTTCGTGCCTCCGGCTTTGCTGTGGTTTGATGGTGAGGGCTTTTTTGAAGAGAACAATTGAAGCAATATTTTTTTAAGCAATTTTTTTTTTTTGCTTTATCGAGAATTAAAACATATCCAAGTTTTTAATATCGCTCAGAGTCTCAAGTTTTTCGACATTTTCTCGCAAGGAGATGAACTTTAACAACCTTTGGTGAATGCAGAGAATATTACTTCTGGTTGCTTCTTTTCGCAAATAAAATATAAGAAAATTGTATTTTTTTTATAAAAGGCATTTTATTTCTTAAATAAATAAATTCAAAGTACTTTTACAGAATTTAATGTTCTCTAATAATAGTCAAAACTATTTTTAAAAATGTTGGATTTGCTTAAAAATGTGTGTGGCGATGAGAAAAAATTTTCTTCTTAAGGTAGTACGGGGCTCTAAACCTGATTTTTCCTTGAAATTCGCATTTTTTATTTATCTCGTAAATGACAAGAGCTATAGAAAAAATTTACATGACAAATTTGTAGGAAATTTTATTTGCTATAAAAAAGGTCCAAGGTCAAAATCGCTATCATTAATACTTCTCGAGATATTCAGCTTTTTAAGTAAGGCTGTATGCAATTTTCATAGACTTTTTAATACATACCATCTATAAAAATTCTATAAAGCCTTACTTAAAAAACCGAATATCTCGAGAAGTATTAATAATAGCGATTTTGACCTCGAACCTTTTTTATAGCAAATAAAATTTCCTACAAATTTGTCATGAACATTTTTTCTATAGCTCCTGTAATTTACGAGATATATACAAAAAAATGCGAAATTCTTGGAAAAATCGGGTTTAGAGCCTCGTATTACCTCGCTGGTGTGAGTTACGACTTTGTTGCACTGGACCTTTTTGTAGAGTGAACAATTCTGAGAAATATGCGACTAAAGTCGAAGCGATGCCATAAAATACCTCTGATCTGTAGAAATTTAAAGATAAAAACTCACGATTGTAATGTATTTTCTATGGAAAATTTTTACAGGCCTTGGTCCAGTTCTTAATGTCAATATTAAGTGCCAAAATTTTCAGGGAACTTTTTTTAGGGTATTTCCCAAAAAATTTGGTGACGGGATTGAAAAAAATTAATAGTTCAAAAAAAACACCCTACTATATACATATGTATAGTATGTATTTATAGGCAGTGATCGAAGGAATAGTCAAATTGAAGTTTGATTGGCCTTAACCCCTTATATATGACTTATATGTATGTATGTAAATAAACTTGGATATTTGGTTTGTACCCTTCTTGTAGTTTTTTCATATTAAGTGAAGACAACAGCAATGATTGGAGTCTTTCTTCAAACCCAAATTTCAGAAGAAACTAAATAATAGTTGGTTTTTCTCTCAATATAGAGATCTTACTAACTACAGTTGTGATATTTAAGAGATAATTCTGCAGTACCACAATACATATGTATATATATTAAACTACAACCACTAACTGCATATTCTAAGCCAATACTAAATGACGTCAGAGTCTAACAGAAGCTAATTTAAGTCGGTAAATTTGCACTTGGCTGCCAATAACAGCAGAAATATAACGTTTATTAGCGCCACTGGCGTGAATTATGTAAGCATTATGAGCACTAATTGACAAATATACACACACATAAACGCATAGGTGTTTACCGTAGGTTGTGTGCATGTGTGTGTGTGTGTGTTGCGCCAACTACTGCTGCTCGAAAGTAGTTCAATGTCAGTGCAACGCATGACGGCGGCACCGCAGCGGCTGGCAACGGAATTGTCGAATTGTGTGTCAGTCGCCATGACTTCATCCGCATGTAGTAAAATCACGCTAATAACTTTTTCTGGCGCTTTTCACACACACACACGCACACTTAACTATATAAACACACATATAGACAAGCAGCATAAAAGCCACATGAAAATTGAATGATTTTTAAGTGTTTCATTGTCAGTTCTTGCGCTTTTTTGTTGTTTCTACATTTTCCCCACATCGCTCTGACTAAGCAACATTGTTGCTGTGCTTTTATTTTTGCTTCAACTTAAAATTGTCGCTCTCACTTTTAAGGACTATGCGAACGATTTCGCCTTCACCTCAGCACTTTGTTGTTTTATGCTCATTCGCGGACTGAATGGAGTAGCAAAGAGTAATTATGTGTGCTTTTAATTCACAATTCCTTTACGCTCATTAATTTTGAAAAGGAAAAAGTGCAAAAAATGCGAAAAAAATTGCATGAAATAAAATTGCGAATGCAATCAACACCGTTTTGTTGTGGGTGAGCTGCCGTAAAATTGTTGTAATTTGCGTTGAAATCACAGCATTGTGTTGTTGTGAAAAATGCACTACAAAAATAGTCTCGAACAATGTTGAAATTTTAATTCAATTACGCTGCTTTGTTGCGTGCAACGCCCAGCTACCGATTAGCGATCATCTTTTATATTCGTTTGGGTGTTTGTGCTATGCGGTGTTATGTAGTCGCGTGTTTGTGGCATTTTGTCAGAAGGTTGGCGCATCAGTTTCAGTTTTTAGTCGATAGGCTGTGTAATTAGTCGCTTTTTAATACTCAAACCAAGATTGATTTTGAGATAATTAAATATTTTTTATAAGTAGCACCCTGTATAGAGCACTGATTTATGAATTAATAATTTTTTTTTTTTTTTTTTTGAAAATATTCAAAGTTGATTATTTCGAGATTTTAGTACAAAAAAATGTTAATTCAATAGCTATTTTTATCCTTGATAAGCATGATTAGCAGCACTTTTCTTTTAAAGGAGTGCTATACGTACATAGGTTGCCTTTAATATTTCGGGATTTGGCAGAACTGGCGTTACAATCTGGAAACTCAGAATTTTATCGTGAAGTATGACATTTTTGATAGTATCCATACTCAGAACCTTTTGATTATCGTTGGTATGGTGAACTCGATCGAGGCCGTAGATCACTCCAAGAGGAATTTCGGGAAAGTCAGCGTTTTTCAACACCTGAAGAATTGGTTGAAACGTCCAAAACTCATATTTTGGAGATAACTCTATTAAAGTGTTAAAAGTGCTTCGAGTGTATTGATCTTATGGAATATTTTGAAGAACAATAAAACGATTTTCGATGATTAAAACATGTGTTTGTTCGCGACTCCCTAAATATAAAGGTTAGGGTAGGTTAGGTAAATCTGGTAGACCAATAAGCCACGCATAGACCAGTTGGGTCCTTTGCGAAACCAAAATCGCTTGACGCGAATTTTAACATACTCTGCGACCTCACTGTCGATGCCTCCTCCAGTGTATCATACTGTGGAGACCCCAGATATTTACAGCTTAGTCCCATATAAAAGGCAACCTAAGTATATTTGCAAAAAGCAAAAGTTTTAAAACTAACAAAATATTTAAGAAAACTTTATAATAAAATGGCTTATGAGATACAAAATTAATTACACTAAAAACAATTTTAACAACTCTCCCTTATAAGAAGGCTTTTTGTCATCATTAGATGAAACTAGGCAAACTACTTGCTTAGGTTGACAAATTTGAAAAATTAATGGTAATTTGTTATGATAAGCTACTGAATTCTGCAAAGACAACACATTTTTATGACCGACCTTATTGTCTGATAATGCCTTTTGGATAACAATTTTTGATAAACTATGAAAAATACTTCAAAAGGGATTTAAATATGTATAATAGTTCATAGAGATGCCTCACTTCTTTACACTTCTATGACCTTAGATCCTACGAAGACTCGAGAATCTTATCATGTGCACTTTTTAAAATTATTTCTTGCTCCTATGATGTGAAATCTCTTAGTTATTGGATCTAAAGCTTGGACAATTACTTTTCAAAACGGGATTCGAAGAATTGTTTTGAAAAATTATAAAGTCTCAGCTAGTTTTAGATATTTATCTAAATATTTGTTGACAATTTTTGGCACACAATTTCCACTAACCGGAATTTTCGCAAAATTTACTATAGAGCATTATATTATATGCTTTTTAGGTTTGTGATTTTCTTCCTCCGGAACAATGTTTGCAAATCGAGCAAATTTATTGCCAAAATAATCACGACAAGTCGCGGTGCCTTACGCTCCCAACAGAGTTGATAATTCGAGTAACTAAGCATTGGTTTTAAGCCGCGTTTTAATTTGATGGATAATGCGAATCCACAGAAACGTCGTACAGTGCGCACCAATGGCGCTATTGTTGCTGTGCAGCAGAGTATCGAGGAAGACCCGAATGATAATTGGAGCTGTGTGCTTAAACTTTATGGAGGATTTTGCGGAATGATCTTGGTTTGAGGGCTTATAAAATCCAACTCGTTTAAAAATTGAAGCCGTCATGAGCGTCGCACATCGCACCACTGAACTAAATTTTGTAGGGTTATATGAAGTCCCTTCTTCAGTCGGATAAGCCCGAGACAATTGACGCCTGAAGAGAGAATATTCTCGGTCATAAAATTTAATTATATAGATTTTATTTATTTATCAAAAATGCTGAAGCATTCAATAAAATATTACAAAAAATTAGAAATACTAGAATTTCTCATCATTGAGTTAAGATAACGGCGGAAAATAATATCAAACTTTTTGAAAAATAAAACTACTTCAAGGAAAGGGTAAAGAATATGAAAGAAGTAAATGGGAAAAATAATCATCAATTCTTTCAGATAATAAAATCGTTCAAATTGATATGAAGAATGGAGAGATGAGATCAACGAAGATTCAACGTAACTCAAACTTCATTAGATTTCCAGCATACAGAGCATTTAACAGCTTATTTTACTGAATAACTTGCACTGATTAATTGAAATCAATTTATTGTCTTATTTTGCCCGGAACAATTGCCTAGAAAATTATAAAAAATATTAATCACCTCTCTACATTTTTTCTCAGACCATGCTCTGTTCTATCTATAATAAAGGGTTAGGTATTGGTGAACCTAATATTTCACTCATAGCAACATGCTTGCTTAAATGAACAATTTCGTTGAGCCTTCTCTATCTATAAAGGATGCATTAACTGAACAGCGTAGTTTTATCGCTAACAGACACCTTTCCTCGGAAAAATTGCTTTTAAAATGTAAATTCGCCAACAGCAAATCAGAATTTTTTTGAATTTAAAATTTGTACGAAAATACTTTGATCCACCCTGTGTTGTTATGAAGCGTATGCATCTCGGTTGGCATTCATGGTGCTCTTCGCACCATTAAGGCAACCCAAATGCAGAGATGCGCATTACACCGCACCAGTGATGATAAGCAATTAATTTGTAATAAACACATATAAATATACAAATATGTTGTAACAAAGATAAATGCCGGCGCCAAAAAATTATTCACCACCTTCTTCGCAATGCTTGGCGGTTTTCTTCAAAATTTAAAATTTTCATTAAAAAATGCAATCAACATTTTTTTGCATTACGTAAAAGCGCTGTTCGTTGTAGTTTTTGTAAATTGTTTCACTATTTCTTCAACGCCTGAAATATCTCAGCTAAATTTAAAATTTCGTGAGAAAGATAAACAAAATCTATAAAAAGTCGGCAACTTTTAAGCATAAATGACGTCAACCAGTTGGTATTTGAGCCAAGAAAAGCAAAAGCCACAACAACAACGTGCACATAATAAATCGCATGCAACAGGTGGTTACCCCCAGCTAGCAATATGCCTTGTAAACAAACCGACGGAGTGCAACAAATTGCTGGCAACATTGGCTAACGCACGAGCATAAACGATTGTGAAATCATTTTCTTTTTGTTATTGTGGAAAAGCGAATGCGCCACGAATCGTCTAACGGCCATGTGCCAACGGCTATCAGGCGTGCAGAATGTGCAGAATGCCGATTAGAAGGCAAGTGCATGTGATTTGCATATGAATAATGGCGTTAGATGGTTCGTGGCGGTTGCGACGACTATTAAAACAATTAATAAATATTAAATAAACGACTATTACTTACAGTCAGTTAGACGAATCACACAGTGCTATGCAATGTGGGTAAAAAGAGGCTAAAATACAGCTGATTTATTTACTAACTGCCGAAACGATCACACCATTCAGCGTTAGATTTAATCTACTAACATATATAGTAATTATATTTTTGTGAGAAGATTGAGAAAACAATAAAAAACGTTAACTTGGGCTTAACCGAAGCTGTAATAACCTTCACATGAGCATTTCGTATAGCATATAAATCTCTAAAAACTCCTTTATCATAATGTTCATGGGCCAGTTTGATAGAGTTAGGATTTGTTTGGAGTTTGTTACCTTCCCTTGGACAGTAATCTATGTCGATTCTAGGGAAGATATGTATGTTTTCATGTAAAACAGTATTCCATACAAGATTTCGATTGTTCAGTTTGCATGGCAGCTATATGCTATATTGGTCGGATATTGGTAGTTCGAACAAATAAGCAGCTTCTTGGGAAGGCAAGTACGTGCGCAAAATTTCAGCTCGATATCGCAAAAACCGACTGTCAAACGAAAGTGACTCAATTGTGAGGGCTTACTATGGCAACAACTATACAGTTATTTATATCTAGGCAACTCTTTATTTCTGCGTGACTTACAGAAATTAAATTAACTTGTTTTATAGTTAATAGACACGTTCAAACATTTCAGACAAAATGTTCATGAGATATAGAATTATTGATTCGAAAAAATGGATAGAACTTATTATTTGGCAATGGCAAGACTACGCTATAAGCATCTGGGGACCCACGATATGATGCACCGGAAGAGGTATCGATAGGCCCAGAGTCTGTTGAAATCCACGTGAAGCACAAGCATCCTAAAGGATGACTACACTTCTTGAACCTAGTAACTGAACTCCATCTGGTATCGCAAAGGACCAAAACTGGTCTATGCGTGACTCATTGGCCTAACAGAGTAACCCAACCTAACCTTTTTTTCTCTTAATGAAATCTCTTCTTTATAAAAGAGACAATAGATCACGGGATAAACCAATTGATGGAAAAATTTTAAGTAATTCTTTGAATTGCCTCAACGTCTAATGCTTCTTTGTGGTCTAGTTAAATTGAAAATTTTGTCAGTTCTCAAGACCTCGCTTGCTATAAATCACCGCGATTGAGGTCTATTTTTAAAGAAAAGAAGATTATATATGTAATTGGAATTATATCACTCCTTAATGGACTACAAAGTGCTTGTATTTTTGAAGGATACAAGGTATAATGGTTTTACTGTCAAGAAAAGGTTTCGAAAATTTTATATCTATAACTTTGTATTAAAAATTTACTTTGAGTTGAAAAATTCTTCTCTCAGTTGTGAGTCGAAATGGGTGAATTTGGTTCTTAATCTTCCATTCGATTTTTAATCCTACCACTACCTAGAAGCGCATTGAACTACTGATTCAATATGAAATAAATAGATCGAGACACCTGGGTTCGAACGAAGCTCGTGGTCGATTTCTAGAAAACTTATGTTAGGTTTAGTAGCTTCTTTCAGCGATTTAAGCATTCACTTCAACAGCAAACCGTCAATAGTGCCGCTGAGCTCACAAACTGTGCGCTCATAGTTAATGAGGGGTGTCTATCCCCACTATAAATAGTCTCAAGTTACTTTTTTTTATCAGACTCGACTGGTCATAATGAATCGCTGTAGAATACAAAGCTGATGAGCTAGCAAGAGGGGGCACTTTTACGTCGCTGTCTGTTAGGATCGACTATTAAATATAAACTACATTTTCGGAAACTAAAAAGTAAGGAAGAAGATACTGTAGAAAATGAGAAATGGTTGAAATATACATACAATTAAGGATTTGAAAATATATCACATGAAAAATTTTTGTTCATTCATGAAAATTAAAAATTAATATACTTTCATGTCTAAGGAACAAAGGGCATAACGAGCAGGATAACTCCAAAAATATTTATATATAAAATTTAAATGTATGTATATTTAGAATTTTTTTCAAGCAAACTGAACTGTAAATATTTACGAAAAAATAGTTTACATATAAAATTTTCATATTTACAGGCATAACCTAAAAAATTATTAATTTTTTTTTCAAATAAGGTCTCTCTAAGACGAATTTGTTTTGTGGATTATGGTGATTCGAGTTAGAGAAGTTCTACTGTATTTTCTACGGACCTTTTAGGCCGTTAAAGACCACTATGACTGATAATTTGTAAAAAAAACTGGAAATAAAAAAATAATATTTTTTTCAAAGTTTCTGCAAAATGTGCTTTCAAATTAAAACTCACTTTACGAGCTGGCGTTTCTCAGCGCCGCTAAATGCCTTTTTAAATTGAACTCGCCGACAAATATTTGCGATAGTTTGTTGTTGCCAACATTCAAGCGCACGAACACGCTAAATTGTGGCAAATATTTAATTAGTAAACGCTTTAGTTGACATTGGCGATACGCTTATTGACGTTTTTATTGACACTAGGCGCCAGCTAGGACTTAGCAACCAGTTAGCGGCATAAGTGCGTCTAAATACACTCTGTCAAAATTAAACCCTGCAAATATTTCTTCAATTGAATGAGGGAAAAATTATAGATTTGTTGGAAAAAAAAATTAAAAATAAAAAAAGAATAAAAATAAATTAAAAAAAAAATAAAAAGAAATAAAAAAAAAAATAAATAAAAAATTCAAATAAAAAAACTAAAAATCTAAATAAATAAAAACAATAAACAAAAGAAAAAAAATAAAAATAAAAATAAAAAACGGCTAAAAATAAAAAAATAAATGAAGCATATTTGTAGGCGTTGAAAATTATTTTGTGTATAACACTATGTGAAGGTGAAAAATATATAGGGAAGTAGGTCAAATTGTAGATTTGTGGTCAAAATTAATATTCCGAGTTAAAAAAAAAATAGAATTTAAAAAAATATTTGTTTACTTATTTAGTTTTATATTGTTTATTAAGCCCTTAGCATATGTTATGCTAATTTTAATTTTTATGTTTTTACGGTATTCTAATTATATTTCTTCTCTTTCGATTTCGTTCCAGGTAATATTTTGACAGATTATGGAAATTTTTGCTAAAAATCACAAGAGATACAGCACTTTGGATGCTGACTGTATACTTATATACTATAAATATATACTACATACTTATATCAACATATTTATGTGTATGTATAACTGTCAAAGCACTTGCAGAGACTGTACTTTGACAGTTATAAATGAGCTTCATTAGCGTATCGAATTCAATCTCACACTTGGAGTTACCACCGCATCAGCTCTAAATTTTAAGGTGTCAGAATATATTTAACTAAATTGCTGACTAATTCAAGTGCTAGGTAAATGAGGTTAAGTGCTTTCTGTTGTCTGTCAATATTATATTTTTTAAGTTAAATCAATATTTTTTTGTTATTAAGTTTAACTATATTGAGCACAGCAAGAAGCGGGGGTTGCTTAGAACACATTTCAAAAATTTATTAAAAAAAAAAAAAAATTCATACAAAAACTATGCAAAAACGCTTGCGCAACTATTGCCAAGTTTAATACCAGACTCCATTAGAAATCGGCAATGCTCTTGGCCACAAATCGCAAATCACGCAGATTGTAATAATTTTCTAATTAAGCAGAAAATGCGCACGCGGCGCTCAAAGCGAAATTCAGACACAGCAAATGCATTAGAAATATGAAATAATATACCTACAAGTATATGCCATACTACATATCCAACACAAACATACATATGTACATATGTTTGTAAGTACTTGTAGTGCAGCTCAGCGGTCGACACTATCGCATTGCGCAAATCAGTCAGAACAGCGCATTCTACTTATCTGCGAGCATAATTTGCATACGCAAATTTATGAAAACCGCCGACTTCAGCATTCGCGCTTTGCTTCGTTTATGCGGCGAATTTATGCGCGCTCAGCAATATCTTGTAGCTGAGATCTTCGAATTTTGTGCCCCACGCGCTCATGACAAGCGACAACCGGCCGTGTGTTATTGACCAGCGCCCGCGTTCCAACTAAGCCACCAACAACAACAACATTTGTTCAGTTCAAACTCGTAAGTCATTTATGCACTCACTTGCCTGTGAGCTATAGTACTTTGCTCCATCCTTCATGCATTCGCAGCACATCCATCAAAGCTATGTTAACTGGTGAACACAATATGTCTAATGCTTGTTGTCGGCGTTAGATGTACGCGAACACATTTTGCATAGAAGGAAGTTTTCAAAAACTATGCAACCCTGCCGGAAATTTAACGCGGTCAGAGGAAACATAGTAATACTCTCATTAACCCAAAAAAATGGCGAACTTCCAAAAAATGACGATTTTACTTAAAAAAACCGATTATTTTATATAATTGATGGTGTTAAATTTTTTTCGTGTATTTTTTTGAAAAGTTCATTCAAAAACAAAAATTAAAAAAAGGTCCCTCAGAGTCAATTTCTACAAAAGTTATGGCTATTTGAAAATAAAAAAGCCATTTCTTTGAAAGATTCATAACTTTTTTGAAGTTGGACGAAAAATTTTGAAAAAATTCTCAAAAATGTTTTTCAAAGGGTAGAAAAGGATGGATAAGTTTCAGCAAAATCTAAAGGGGTCAGGTACAAAAGTGGTCGATTTGGTATGGAATACACCATATGTATGTATAAGAAGACAAAAGACCGTAATGAAAGATTTCTATATCGACTTAAGAAACACTGCGAGAATAATCGCTCAATTCCAAAATACAAAAACAAAAGGCTCACAGAACAGCTGAGAGGAAAATAAGTTAAATTTTCTTTTTTCCAAAAAATAAAAATGATCTCAAAATTATTTAGGGCCTAAAAAAATATACATTAATAAATGGATATAGTCAAAAATGGCAAGTCTTACAATAATCAACTCTGCCACGAATTGGTATATGGTAGTTTTGTAACACAACAACACATTTACAAATTGCAATGGAAACCCATTCAATATAACGAGGACAAGGCTGGGTGACGTCTATAAAATAACTGCTATACTAAGTATCGTACAAAGCTCTTCGCAAACGGGATTGACTTTGAAAATGTATAATCCAGATTTTTTACAGAGAAACGAGTAATCTCTGCAATGTATGTATCAGTATCTTGAAACAATTTCATGCAAATACATACATCTACACCTAAGCCTAACCTAACCTAGACCTTCATCTCACTCTATTCTAAAAACATATAGAAAACGGAGTTAACTTACAAAAATTACCTAAATGATAGAAATTGTTGTTTAAAAAGGTATTCTCTAAACAAACTGAAACAAATACTAAATATAGTACCGTTTATAAGAGCTAAATGCCCCCCAATGACTCAACAAATAATTTCTGAATATTCAACGATCATTTAGAGCGTTATTTGTGAGTTTTTTTAAATAAATTTTTAGGCATCTCGCAAATATTGCGATAACAGTTAAAAAACTGGTAAGAATATAAAAAAAAATCCTTTGCTTCAAACAACCAAACAAAAGTATGACAACTATCGATAGCTCCCCACTAAACAATACAGCTTCTAATATGCAAACGACCCTAATTATAGCCTTGACAGACGGCAGCGTTAATCCGGATTAACTGCGCACTTAATCAGATCCAAATTTGTAGGTGACAGACGGCAGCTATGCGAGTTTGAAACTCTCATAAACAGCTCATTGTCCTTTTTATAATATTTTTAATGAAAATTGAGAGAAGATAAACATTATGGTTGTTAGCCGGCCAATTTTTACCAAACCATTTTTTATTACAAAAGCATATCAACACATTATTTTTAAAACTGCATCATAACATAGAAGTTTTATTGATATTATATTGAGAATTTGATAAACAGCTGTCAGGGTTGCTTGTATTTCATTCACAATAGATGAAAATTGGCCATTTTTAACAATGTTGCCAACGAAAATCTCACAAACTCCCTAAAATTTTGAGAGTTATTTTTGGATTCAGCAACAGAGTTAGCTGTGGTAACTCCTGAATTAATCCCAAAAAATGCAATTAATCTGGTTTAACGCTGCCGTCTGTCAATGCTATTAAGATTGGTGCCGTGAAACTGTAGTTCTAAAAATTTTTGCAGCAAAATTCCGGCAAACAAATTCGAAAACATTCTAAATTTATGAACTGGAAATTAGTCTCTGGTTTTTGACTCCTTTTTCTCACTGGCCACTTGTGCTCCGACCAACACAACAAAGTTGCAAACATTTGCTATCTCCGATTTCGTGTCAAACTGCTGAGCAAAGCGCGAACTCTATTATACATTAGTCAGGACATAGTCATACGTTGCTGTTTGCTTAGAACTTCCAAGAAGTAACTAATACCAACCGCCGGTAAGGTATTCTTTTGAATTTTCTGTCATCTCATTGTATGCGAGTCCATTGTGTTGCTAATGCGCTGCTTCGGCATTTTTGGCTCTTCTCCACTCTAGACATTCACTAAGTTAGCTTTCGGCAAGAAGTAGAACTATAATACTTTGCAAAATATTTATGATTATTTACTGCTTTAACCCACAAGCAGTTGTGGAGAGCATTACCAGATTTGTAGCCTAACCACAATATACTCAGTGTGTATGTGTGAATCACGAAATCATTATGCTTAATTTGGGTTTTTGTGAGGCGATTGTAAAGAGATTTAGGTCAAACCGCCTAATTCATTAATGATTTGATGAATAGATTGAGAGTATTTATGTTTCAAGTTATGTATGTATGTATGTATCTTATTGTTAGTTTATTTTCAAATTTGACGTAAACAATCGCTTAATGCTCTCGGCGAATCAAAATGTCTGCCAATCATCCGATGTCCCTTCGTATATCAAGAGTGATATCGTGTTATCAACCATTCATGATCCGAAGTTAATTATCAATCTCGGTACTACCCGGTCCAGAGATTCGCTCCGATCATACAAACTAATCAGATGGTATTCTATACATACATATATGGTAATTGCCCCATTTGTTGGTAATCTGAAAAGTGACCAGTATTCAACCGATTTCAAACCACTGTAAGCCTCTAAACCATAAACGATTTATGTTCTTATGATGCGTGGAATAACTGATTACCAAAAGAGCTGGTAAAAAATATAAGTATATGTGACCTGGTCTACGGAAAGGGGGCTTAGGTGTCAAAAAAAAGGAGAACAATTAATGAGATAACGAGAAACTGACGATTATTTTTAACAGCTTTTCCCAGAAAACTAGTTTTCGCACGTTAGCTCCCTTTTCGTAGACCAGGTCACATACATATATACCAGGAACATCCGTAAGACTCGGCAGTTATCGTATAAAGTTTATGTTGATCAATCTTTTTCATCGGAATATTGTAAGTCTAAACTAGAGTGCCGCCTATTACCTTTCATCCAGCAGTGCTGCCTTTTATCTACCAAGTCCAAGACATATTCTTCCCAAGTGTTCTATCACAACTTGTCTGTAGTTAGGCCTCGGAGTCACCCATTGTTAGAGAGATGGCAAGATAGCTTCGCTTCTGTTCCAATCCCACATTCACTGAGAGCATTATAACTTCCGATGAGACATACATAGGTGAGAACAATCGTCGAAAACGGCCGGAATTGTGGAAACAAATTCATGGATTTTACACGATGATAATGCACCATTGCATCAAGCCACGACTGTGACCGAATTGAAAGCCAAAATCGCAAACACCGTATTTATTAGATTTGGCTCTGTGTAATTTTTTCTTGTTCACCAAACTGAAATTGCCGCTCCGTGGAATCATTTTCAGTCGATTGAAGAGATAAAACAATATTCGCTGAAGGAGCTGAAGGCCATTCCAAAAATTGCTTATGAAAAGTGTTTCGAGGACTTGAGAAATCGTTGACAATTTCCGGTACTCTTTTGTTACAATGTAAGTATGTATATTTTGCTTATTTTATGAACTAGCTTAAAACTGATCAGGTGCCTGACAGACCAAAAATACCAGGCATTAGTAAGAAATAAGACGATCGGACCAGTTAAAATCAGTTGCATGATCTCATGATTCATTCAAGTATATTCAAATATGTTAGCAGAGATAATTTTTGGACACCAAAGTGGTTGGGAAGAGAAGCGAATCGAACAAACCACTGGCATATATCAAATAACATAATCAACAAGAGATAGATCAGCAAGCGATTATACAAATATGATAACTTTGTTGTTCCTTTCATATATAAATATGTTGAGAAGAGAGGCCACACCTAGCAAACATAAAAGTGGCGAATCGATGACGTCTACTATATATTGAGTCATGCATTTACAAGGCACATAGCGCAGACTTAAAGAAGATAAATAAATTCAATAACAATATGATTCTTTGATCCGAACGCCTTCGCGAAGGGAATTATCTAATCTCCCTGACACACATACATACATATGAACAAATATGCTATGACATATGTATGCCCTCAACATTGACGCTGTCCAATTATGTCATCAGCTTACGATTAACGGTAGTCAAGTTTAAAATGCCACTGGTTTTTGCCATTATTGCTCTTTAAAATCCATTTGTTTTCTATTAAAAGCTCTATGGCATTGGCGGCTGATTTATTGGTGTTGAGAATGTCAAACGATTTTCACGGCCAAACCGAGAGCCCTTTGTCGTTGCGGTAGAAATACAATTGTATGCTGTCATTTTCGCTGTTTCTGTTTCGTTATTGTTTCGGCAATTGTCTAACGAGAAAGCCCACTCATTACAGGGCATAAATCAAAACAAATATTTTTTGCTCACATTTTCATTGCTGATATATTTTAGACAGGCACTTAGGGCTTCCGCTCGCAAATATAGGTCACCCACACAGGGGCTTTAGCGAAGCAAGTACATTAATATTGCTTAGTCGGCTTCTGTGAATGAATTTATTAATACATTTATTTTCGAGCTTCGATTTTTTTCGAACAAACTATATTTGTTGTAGCTCTGCGTGTAAGTGTTGTTGTTAATTGGTTATTTGCTTTGACGTTTCGGCGGCAGCAAAACATATGTCACTTACTTGCGATTCCTCTTTGTCATTGGACGCCTAGTAATGTCAATTTAATTAGACAACAATATAACAACAACAAATACAACGAACTGTGTGTAAAATAACACTTGCTGTAATTGTGATCGAAACTTTTTTTGTTCGTTAAGCGCATGCCACCAGTTGCGATGAGTCCCATGCCACATGCCGCCAACAATATATAATACTCTGCGGGCAATTGGAATGTATATGTGCTTATTTTTATGCCCATAAGGGTGGAACCGAAGTTTGGTGATAAAGTGTTTTGTGTATACGAAGCTGGCGCTGATAATTGTAGTCTAAACTATTGATTACTATTCCTCATAGAAATTTCAGATTTGCAGACTTAAAAAATATTTTTTATAAAAAAAAAGTTTATTCAAATACGGTCCATCCGAAAGCATGGCGACTCTCGGAGTTAATGGACTCTTTACCTAATGTCTTTTACGCAGTCCAAGTCTGTATAAGTCAATTGCATTCAATCGAAGATTCCATTAAGAACGATCCGATATACATAGGTCAAATATATACCATTTCGTTCGATAACTTGCTGCCATTTTGAAGGTCATTTCATAATTCTACGCTCTTAGGAACCTTCATATCTATTGACAGAAAACTGCAACAGCCGATTTTTACAAGCTTCTCTTGAGACGAACAAAATCATTAGCTATAGACTGGAAACAGATAGTAATCACTTGGTGTCAGGACCAGACTATAAGGTGGGTACATAAGAACATCTTAGTCAAGCTTCCGAAGCTTGCAGCGAGTCACCAGCGATATGAATGGCCCGGCTTTGTCCTGATGGAATACAATTCTTTTCTATTAGCCAAGGTTGGCCACTTATGGACTTCCTTAAGATGGGCCACTTGTTCACAGTATAGGTCCGAAATAAAGTTTGCCCGTAGTGGAGCAGCTCTTAGTAAATGATTCCCTGCCAATCTCATCAAATAAATTCAAAACATTCTTGACCGTAACCCTGGCTTGACCTCCATTTGCGGTCCGACCACAACCCTTCTCCCTTGATGTTGTCGGAAGTGATATATTTTTCATTCTCAGCTATCAACCGCTTCAAAAAAGATAGATTTTGTTTCGATTCAGCAGCGATTCACAATTGGAAATATGGTCCATTATGTGCGTATAGCAACATTTTGCCGTCTTGCAAATCTAGAACTTAAGTTGAATGTTAGATTTAGCAAACTGAAGCTCGTTATTTCGGAATAATTAGACCGTGTTTTTGATTTATTTATCAATTTTTTCATATGTTTTAAAACTGAAGATCCTGTATAATCAATGTTGATTTGAAACCACCATTTAACACGCCTAAGGCTCCCCGATGATGATGAGTGACTCCCTATGATGAGTGACTTATAGAGTTTGGTTTGTTTGTCGAGAGAGGCAATTGCTTACTCGATCCGAAGGCTGACGTTGTTGTTGGTATTTTGAAGAACTACCCTAATCTCAATATGTTGGCATGCCACTTTATCGTCACTTATTAATTTTGATCCAATGCGCGCAAATTGTTTGTGGGCAGTGAAATTCGCAGCAAAAACTTTTATACGCCACACTCATTCACATGGCTTGGCTAAAGTCGAAGGTTACTAGGCCGGCTTTTGTTATCTTTATTTTTGTTGTGCTCCCTGCCATGCAGTACGCAATTACAACAATTCCAACAAGTGCTCGTACAATTGGAAACTGTGGGCGTGTAACGACTGCTTTGTCTCCGGCGGCGTCTCCGCTTCCAGCGCCGCACTTTGCTCATTTGTTGGCATGAAAGTGTTTCTGCGTCAATGACTGTCTGTCTGTCCATCCGCTTAAGCGAAGTTTTGTGAGATAATTTATTGTTGATTTTGCTTTTGTGTGAGCGCTGTATCTATTTGCTTTGGAAAAAATGTAAATGATTTCGTGTTGATTTATGA
Organism: Bactrocera neohumeralis; assembly: GCF_024586455.1. Classification (NCBI taxonomy): domain Eukaryota; kingdom Metazoa; phylum Arthropoda; class Insecta; order Diptera; family Tephritidae; genus Bactrocera; species Bactrocera neohumeralis. Next base: position 57,075,414 of record NC_065919.1, read on the forward strand.
CGGAGCATATTTTTTTTTAGGAATCAGCCATTTGTACAACATTTCGGGTGGGTTAGGTCATGTTGATGCTGGCCCGCGGTGGAAGCGTGTAATTTTGTAAATTTGAATTGAATTCGTGATGACTAAAGGTTACCGAAGTAATTTACGGGAAAGCTGAACTGATATGCAGTAGGCCAATTACAACAATTGCATTCCCATTTGATATGAGCTTTTAATTACTTTGACTTTCGAAATGCACAGTTTTGGGATTTTGTGTACTATAATACTTTCATTTTTAATTGAAAACAGACTTTCAATTATTAAGTAAATCATTGCGTTGTTTAGGCATTATTACCATGAGATGCAGAAAGCTAATGACTTTTTACCCAATTCTGGCTAATAACAGCGTGGATATTTTAAAAATGTCGAAGTCACCAGAAATAATGAAGGTAACATTAGAATTGAATATAGATATGTAAGAGTATATCTCGCATTATGTTGCTACAAGCTGGCCAGATATTCAGGCAGCACCAAATCTTGAAAAAGACCCATGAAAGGTGATCAAAATATACCTCTTTTCAATTTGACAGCACTAAAGCTCCGTAAGGATCGGAAAAAACCTATCTGAGCCGTTCGAAATCAAACGAGGTTTTAGCCAAGGCAACTTCCTATCGTGCGCCTTCTTCAATCTACTCCTGGAGAATATATTTCGAGATGCAGAACTGAGTCGAGAAAGTACGATATCCTATAAAAATGTAGAGTTGCTGGCGTATGAAATTGATATGATTGGCCTCAACAACCGCGCCGTTAGTTGTACTTTCTCCAGACTGAATAAAGAAGCGAAGCAGATGGGTCTGGTAGAGAACGAGAGCAAGACGAAATATCTCCTGTCATCAAACAAACAGCCGTCGCACTCACGACTTGGTTCCCACGTCACTGTTGCCAGTCATTACGGCGGAGTCGTAGATAATTTCTTCTATCTTGGAACCAGTATTAACACCAACAAAAACGTCAGTCTCGAAATCCAACGCAGAATAACTCTTGCCATCAGGTGCTACTTCGGACTGAGTACGCAATTGAGAAGTAAATTCCATCCTCGACGAACAAAGACCAAACTCTATAACTCACTCATTATTCCCGTCCTGCTATATGGTGCAGAGGTTTGGACGATGTCAACAACTGATGATCGGCGTGTCGAGTTTTCGAAAGAAAGGTTCTGCGGAAGATTTATGGTCGATGGAACAACCACATTGACATTAATTAATGACGAATTAAGAGACAGCGGCTACGCTGGCTAGGTCATGTCGTCCAAATGGATGAAAACACTCCAGCTCTAAGAGTATTCGACGCAGTATCAGCCGGGGAAGCAGAGGAAGACATCCTATCCGTTGGAAACAATAGGTGGAGAAGTACCTGGCTACGCTTTGAATCTCCAATTGGCGCCACGTTGCAAAATAGCGTAAAGGAAAACGACTGGTGCGCTGCGTGTAAGCGGTGTCTACGCCAATGAAGAATACGATATGAGATAAATGTCAAAACGGGGCTACTTATTTATTCATTCATAAACACAACTCCTTAAACTCAAATTTGTGGCGAAAAATTAACGTATTATTGCGATAGTGAAACGAAAATTTGGAAAATGGAATTCGAAACCTTAATTAAAGTCAAACCTTTCAAAATTCTGCACAAATTACTTTCCTTCTGCCTTATTACACTATTCCCTTCTTTCAGTGCTAATTTTAGTTCATTTGTTTCAGTTAGATTGATATACATATGCTCCAACGTTGTCATTCAACTTTCTTACCTAGAACGAGTAGTTTGGCCCGAAATCGCGAAGAAACGGCATTAACAATTAAACATTGAATCTCCCTCCTATACATACTATGTACATTTAATTTTAATATTTTTTTTTTAATTTTTTTTTTCAAATAAAAATTTTCACGATAAAACTGAATCAAAGCAGTAACGGAAATCGATTATTTAAGGAAATAGTCGAAAAATAATTATTTCCCGCAGCTTAGGTGGCAACTACGCTGTTGCTTTGATTTTAGACTTTAAGCATTCCAAACTCAAAACATCTTTGTATGCATGTGTGTAGGAACACACATTACAGTTTCCTGCCATATATGCGCTTTATTAGTAATAAAAATTATTTATGCTTAAAGAACGCTAAAGAAGGTGTCAAAACGCTTATTGATGAATGATCAAACGATTGCCGAAGACACTATAAATTCAAATAAAAGTACAGTAGCGCAACAGCATAAGTCACCGGCAATACCAAAACGATAAAAAACCGTATGTAAGGCAATTAAGGAAATCGACAAATGTCATTAAAAGCGTAATTTGTTTCAATAAACGAGTACACCGAGGGCCAACGAACAATTTTCATACGTTGAGTGTGAATTGAAAATACTAAAATATAGAATAGCAACAAATTACACACAAACACATAAATTTTCCAACACTAATGCAAACTTAATTCAAATTTAATTGCAAACGCTTCCGATTGTATGCGATGTGCATGGCAAATCTTTGAAATGTGTTGTCGAGCAGCAAGTGCAAAGAGAAGGAAAAATTAAAATGCAAAAAAAAAAAAAAACAAAAAATAAAAGCTATAAAAATATCAAAAAACTTGTAGTGAGTACTAAAAATTTGCATAAAATCGCTTAAAATGTGAAATACAAGTCGCTTTATTAGGCAAGCAATGAGTCAACCAGCTGGCACGCCCACAAGAATTAGCCAAGTTATGAGAAATATCACCATTAAGTATAGAGAACATTTCGAAAATTTTCACTTTTCACACGAAATGTCAAAAATAAGTAAAATCGCACGAAAAAACACAGCGCAGTCCAAATCGACGCCGACTACACAACCACATTGCAGCCGCGGCAGCGTTGCTTTATAAAATATAAACAACATCAAATTTTGAATGGCTCACACAAGTCTGCCTCAATGTCACTGCTAAATCAACAAAATAAACATTCAGAAATTTTATTTGGCAAGCGACCAAGTGCAATACTCATAAATAGCGCTGGGCGGAAAACAACAAAACATTTCGCTGAGTGTGGGTGGCAGCAACTGCAAAGTGTGCGCCAGTTGTGTGGTGGTCACTCTGTTGCTTAGTCAGTCAGTCAGCCGACTAAGTGGTCGCGTTGCGAAAGGAGAAAAGTCTTAATGATAAAATTAGCGATTTTGTAAGTTAATAATGAATTGCACCAATGACATTGCCACAGTGGCTGCGCTGAACCACGCTGAAAGTGACAGTTGACAGTTGACAGCGCAAAATGGCATTACGGTTTATTTGTTAGCGGTGCGCTTTAAGGAATTTCAGAATTTATGTGCAACAGCAGGTTAAGTATGGCATTTGGCAGCGCACAGTGTGTTGTTGAGCAACAAAACTTAAAAAAAATATGAAAAAATATAAAAATTTCTACACATTGCTATTTTTGCATTTTACTGCCATTATTATGTCATCACATTTTATGGTAATTTTTTCCGCTTTTAGCTAAAGTCAAAGCAATTGTGCTATTTTATTTAAACTTTGCTAGTTTTGCTTTAAAAATAAATTGTCGACGGCAGTGTAATTAATTTTATTACCACATCACACTGCCTTGCATACATTTTTAGTGTGCCGACTGTAATCGTATTTTATGCATTTTTATTTTGTACATAAAATGTTTAATAATAGTTGTAATTAAAAAGCTAAGCAGAGTGAATGACTGCATGACTGCATGAGATACTCGTAAACGCCAGTCGTTATTGTACTGATCATAAAGCAAAGTACAAGTACAAATAGTGAATTTTTTGAATAAGGTGATTGCGAATTGAGATCACTTACCATAATATTATTATAAAATTTTTTAAAAAAATCTAATCGATAATATTCCATAATATGAATTTGGAAAGTAGATGTTGATCACATGTAGCTAAATTATATTAGATTATATTTTCACTATGCACATTTCCTCTGAAACGACACAGAATAAATTGTAAAGGGTGATCCATTTCAGGGTCCCCTACTTTTTTAGAGAAATAACACAGAAACTTCAAATTTGATGGGAAATGTTTATTATCTTTTGAAAGGACATCTTGGCATTTATTTTTTGAAGATTATTTTTTTAAATTTTCGATTATTCGTTCGAGCATTTCGTCTGGTAACTGGCGAATGACACTCGTGATGTTTTGTTCCAAGACCTGAATCGAAGCGGGATTGTCCGCATAGACTTTAGTCTTTGCATATCCCCACAGGACCCCCCTTGGTGACCAATCGACCAGCCCAAAACGTGAAATTATCTGCTCACCGAAATGTTCTCTCAATAAATCCATTGATTGATGAGATATGTGGGAAGTGCTGCCGTCTTGTTGAAACCAAATGTCGCCGAGAAAACGGCGATCACTTTCAGGCATTAAATAGTCCGTTATAAAGGCGCGATAACGATCGCCATTGACGGTTACGTTCTCATCGGCATCATTTTTGAAGAAATATAAACCGATGATTCCCCGCCCCACAACCCACACCAAATCATTGTTTTTTCTGAATGAAATGGCAGCTCGTTAATCTTTTCAAGTTTCTCTACGCCTAAAATTGCTTTGTTTTGTATACTCATTGAGCCAGAAATTGGCCGCATCGCTGAAAAAAATTGGCTCGAAAACGTCGTAGTTTCTTTGAACTTTTCAAGAGCTCATAGAGCGAAGCGATGTTGCTTGGGAAGGTGGAAAAGCTTCAGTTCTTGCTAAAGCTGTATTTTGTACGTATACGCTTTTAATATAAAATCTCGACGTAAAATACGTCAATTCATACGTCAGTCCGAGTTGCTGCGAAAGGCTTCAGATCGACTCTCCACGGTCTTCGTGTACACCTTCAGCTATACCTGTTATATTTTTTTTCACTGCGTGCTAGACGTGGTCTATTCGGTCGAATATTATTCAATAATGAATGGTGGGTCTCGAATTGGGTGATGGTGTTGCGAATAGTATGCTCAATAAGCCAATTATGTTGACCGTAAGTTGACAGAAGCGCGCGAAACGCATTCTGTACAGAACTTGAATACTCTTAATAAAGTTGATCAATTTGTAAACATTGTTCAGGCGTAAGCCTTTCCATGATGGCTAAAAAAGTACCTTTACTTGGATCACCATTTATAAACAAGGAATTTTTTGGCATTTCCATTCACTTCAGTGCATAATTAGCACTGTTTTCCAATTTGCCTTCATTTAAAACCATCGTCTACAGATTTCAACGTTGAGTTTTCTCATCAATAAATATGATTTTAGAAAGTTTTCTTACATTTTTATTTTTATCAGCTTTGGATAAATGAAAAAGTGTTTATACTGCTTCTCACTGTGTCTCCATAAATTTCGGACGATCTTATGTTTTTTGTAACAAAATCATATAAATCCATATTTTTAAAGTTTTCAAAATATTACACCGAAAAACAGTTCCCAAACTTCATAGAAGATGTAGGATTTTAAGCTTGTTTAAAAGAAACAAAGACTTCACCATAAGTAATATTGGAAGTGATCCCATCCACCTAATATCCTAGAATAACAGGAGCTGTTTCCTGTACGTAGTCCAAGCCTTCTTAAACTTAGATAGTGAAGAAACAAAACACTTTTGAAGGCATGAATCAATTATTTATTGTAGAGAACTGATAATTGCTTGAATATCCGCAAATTAAGATCAAATTTCATTGATATCTTCAAACTGTTTATTTATGATAAAACAACAAGAAATGTATAGAAAGGAACATGGAAATTTTCGTGATTTCAAAATTTGTTGAATAACAAAAGTTTGATGTCTACTACTTGTTAGGCTTACATCTTGATATAGTATTCATAAAAATGCTTTTACGTAATTGAAATCGACTTGTGATCTCGGACTTGTCCACTAGTCGCAAACAGCTTCTCATTTTCCCCAAAAGCACTGCACTGAAATATATACTTCAAGTCTGTAATCTAATCCTACCCAACGAGAGTTAGGACAATGCAGGTATAAGATCAGGTTTCACAGCCATTAATTGTACTACTGATGTCTTAAAAGATCTGTGAGGTATTTGAGGTGCATTGATTATGAATTTGAGTTCCATCACTTATACACCCTTGACTACAACACAAAAACTCTTACGTGTTAGGGAATGTTTACTTCCATTTTCTGTTTTAGCAACCAAAATTAGCAAAAAAACAGCCTCTAACATCACAGTCGCAAAATGATTGTTAAATAGTGTTAGTGATTATATTCGGAATAATATTAAAAGGTAAGGAAGGAATATTATCAGCTTTTACTTAAAATTGAGCAAAGGTCACACACATTCTTCAATAGTTACTTGGCTTAAAATAAATCTTACAGTATAGCCTTCTAACTCTAAGAGAAAGCCTATTATTGACTATCAAGCAATCACATATGACTCCGTAATCGACTGAAGAAAGTAACATAATTGCGAAGGTATATGCAGGAAAGAGGTTCTCCAAGGATATTTAAATCAACGAATTATTGTCAGGAATATTGTCTCGATTTTTTCTACACGAGAGTGTGAAAACTCGTTCTGTATTGGAAATGATTTTGTTGTTTTTTTTTTAAGTCGCATACATATTTTTCCGTTTTCTTCAAAGCTTTCTAAATATTTTTTAAGGGGGTATTCTGGTCTAGGATTTTGAAAAAATTTTTGAAAAGTTCACACTTTGAAAAATATGACATTGGAAGGATTTTTCAAAATTCGGCTTATTTTCGGAGATACAACCGATTTTGTGACGTGGCGTCCGTGTTCACTAGAATTGTCTCCTAAACTTTAAACGCGTTTTTCTCGAAACTACTTTTTTTGAGGTGGTTGACATGATATCTCAAGTTCTACTGAACCGATTCCTTTGAAATTTGGTATATACAATTCTCTATCGTGTCTGCCTTCAGTTTTCAAAAATTTTGATTTGAAGTATTTTTAAAAAATTTGAAAAGGTCGAAAAAAAGGGTAAACATTTTTTTTTTTCAAGTCGACGCCATGTTTTTTTTTTTTTTGAAAATGGTCAACCCGATAACGACATTCTTACTAATGAAGAATCTTCTTGTTGTTTGTGTTTTAGATCTCTACAAGGGTTGAAATCACGTCAACCAGGACGCACCGTTTTTATTGAAACCCCCACTCCACCGGCTCGTATCGCGACGAATTTTGTTTTTTTTTTTCTTGCAATTTTTTTTTTATATTATTAAAATGTCAATAAAAAAACATATAAAAAAATGGACCGTAAAAATGTTTTTAATTTTTTTTTATCTTAGTTTAAAAAATGCCTAAAATTCATGCGTCTAGACCAGAAAACCCCCTTAAGTCAGTCACAAAAAAGCTGAATTTTCAACTATTTTAAGACAATTTTTTATAATGGGCTCCCACATCAAAACCAGCATAACAGCATGCCGAAGTTTAATCCAATTTTCTATACACCTGTTATAAGCTTCGGCTGGGATGATCTTCAGTGCCTTCACCGAATTTTGGTTTTTTGTTTTCGTCTCCTTTGTGCAAAAGATTCAAAAATTTGGGTCTGATACTAGAATTGACACGCTTCATACCAAAAATATTGACGAAAATGTGTCGCCTCGATCCATAAGAGGTGTTGAAGTCCTCTGCTCTTTCCCTGATGCCAACATGATGATTGCTACACTGATGTACGACTGGTATGAGGCAAGTTTAGTCTGACTTTACCACCATCACTGCATGTTTTGAGTCATTAAAATGCTTGTATTCCTGATAAGTAGACTGTCTAAAACACAACGTTTAAACGATTCGGTAACCGTGATTCCATTGCAGCTTTTTTCATTTTCACATCGTAAAAAAACAGCTGGCAAACAGACACCACTTGGCATATGAAGCTCAAACTATAAACGAACATACGAAAAAGGATGTACGAATCTAGGAAAACTATTTTATTTATTCTAGTAAGTTTTATTCATCACTAGTCCGGGTCAAATTTGATCAAATAATATACTACTACTGTTGACAAAAACTCGTAAGACTCTTTAATTTAAATTTCGCACGAAAACCCATTCGTCGAAATATATTTTGGAAAATATTAAAATTAATTGCTGTAAATTCTTCACGCATTGCAGATAATTTTATTATGTCAATATAATACTCACAGAAGCAAACAAGAGAAGTAGGTAAATATAATTATAATACAAACACATGTGTGTAAGCAATATGGCTATAATGTATGCCACCATAAACTCAATGCATTATTGAAATGCAATTTATGAACGGCAATATATGTATGTATGTCGGCAAACTGCATAAATTGCGAACTCTAACCGATTACCCAAGAATGCAACTAAACAAATGTTTATACGAGAATGCCATACATACATATTTGCATATACATATGTACTTATAATATCTATAACAGGCATTCGAGTAAGAGACTAGCTAATTAAGGGCATTAACCCTGACTAGACTGCTGAAAAGTTGAGTAACCTTATACAAAAACATACACATAGTATATGCTCCTAGATACATATATGTATACATACATATATATACATATCTATTGTACACATACATATGTACGAATTTTAAATATTTATAACCTCAAACAAGTGCTGCGGTTGTTGAGAGGGCTGCAACCATTCGATACGATTAGTTTCCAAGTATTGCAAATGTTAATAATCTGAAAAATTTTTTGCTGCCAATTTGTTTATTAGCTTGTGCGGCTGGTGCGTGGGAGCAAAGCAAAGCACGCTCGTTGAAAATTTAATTGGCGTGCAGAATTTTTCGTGTTTGAAAAGGCTTTCCAGTGAATTCGTATAAATATTCACAAATTCACGGTTTATTTATTTTCGTATTAAGCAACGAATTTTTATTTCCGCATAGCCGAATGTCTATTAATAATGGCAAGGTGTGAGCACTACAGGAAATTTCAAACAATTTCGAAAAACAAAAATGAACAGAATAATCGAATTTTAGATATTAATTGTTGTAATTGTAGTGAGTGTGAGAAAATGAGTAGTCAATTTCCGCTTACATTGTATTGTAATGCATTTAAATTCAATGATCTGAAGTCGATAAAAGTTTTAGGATAGCTTCTCAGAAACAAATATCTTTTTGGGTAATTAACCAGTAAAATCACCAGTTAAATGACAGGTTAATTACCAAGAAAGATATTGGTTAAAATTTTTTAAGTCGGTTCGCCAATTTAATCGAAACTATTCTATACTTGTGAGCAAGCGCTCTTCTTCTTACAAAAAGGTCTTATGAGTTGCACGGCATATTTACAGGCAAATTTGAATGTATTGGATTTTCGGTAGTCGTGAATTGCTGCGTAAAAAAGTGGTTCTGGAAACTTTGTTTATTTATGATACAGTAGCCACTTGTTTGAAAAACCCAGAAGTAAACGTCGGAGACCTTATAAAATATTCTTGTATAGAAATGATAAGCGCACGAGCTGAGTTGCACACGTTCTTTTCTCCCAAGAACTTGGCCATGTTCAGAACATATTGTTCAGATCGAGTTCCTATTACATATACAAACATACATACATACATATGTAGCTGATATACAAGCTGGTACATCAACACCAAGTTCTATAAGGAATATTTTGTATTTATGAAGGGTATTATTGCTGCAATGTAACCGAAATTAAGGGGTTACATGGGCTTCCTCGGGTACAAACAGCCTTTTTTAATTTTTTTTTCTTATATAAAAAATGAAATATTTTATTAGAATTAACACATTATTAACAAAGAAATTCTGAAATTTTTGGGAAAAAATATTTTAAATTCGGCCATAGCGAAGCCATTTCCGGTGAACGCTTGGAAAAAAGATGCGACCGCGTTGGCAGGATAACTCCTTACAGGATCATCTTAAGTGAAAAAATACGTGTTTTAGTTAAAACCTTAACTTAGAACTTGGACGAAGGAAAAAAAAAATGAAAATTGGATTTTTGGCAGACATTTTTACAAAAAAAAAATTAAAACTTCACGCAATATTTCGCGACATTTTTTTTTCAATTTGTTGTAATCGAAAAAAATGCTTCGTCCAAATAATAAATAATTGTATATCAAAGACTTGTGTAAAATTTTGCGAAGATCGGTTATGTAATTCTCGAGAATTCTTACCAACCAATTTCAAAAACACAGTTTCGAGAAAAACGCGCGCTTACCCTAGCTTGCTTCGAGCACAACTACTCAAGACTGTATTTCCGAAACTATTACTCGGATCAACTTGAAACTTTTTGAAAATATTCTAGAGGCGTTGTAGAATTTAATAAGACAACAAAAAAATTATATTTTTGAAACCCGTAAACCCATGTAACCCCTTAAGGCGAAGTTTTTTAGGGATTGTAAAAATTTGTTCGTTAGTTTTTAAGATATGCCAATGAAATTTAATAGGTGATGCATTTTCATATTATATTGATCATTTGTTGGAATCGTCAAGATCGGACAAATATATCGGATATATCCCATACAATCGATTAATCAGTTTTTGACTCATAGTCTCTTTGGCAAAGTTGCTCAAAATGATCCGTGGAACATTTCCCACATACGCAGTTTTATAGAAAAAAAAAAAAAAATCGACCCGCTATATTACATACATACGACTAGCATACATATGTTTATATGTATACATACATATTTTAAAAGCAAATACTTATTTATTTTTTTTTTGCATGAAGAAAACACTTTAATGCAAAGAAAACGCTGTAAATTCTCTTCTCCCCACGAAAATATGGCCCTTAGGCATACTAAATGTGGCCCGGTGGTTCTATTAGGGGATTTTTCAACTCTCAAAACAATAAATAACTCACTAACAAAGAAATTCGGCAATTGATATTTTCATTTTGAAATATTATAAAATAAATCACTCCATTAAATATCTACCTTAAAGGCACAAATTTACGTTTAGAGAATACTAATTAATACCGTTGACGCCGCTAAGCCATTAATGGGCGTATAATTAATTATAAACTGTCTTAATAGTGGCCATTACACTCACCAAAAATGCAACGTCATACAAATATATATTTACTACTAATATATATATAGTATATGGCTTCTAAATAAGTCTAAACTAAAGAAAAATATTTTCATTTAAATATTTACATGCACAAGTAAATTGTTTAGTCATATACTTTCACCCACAAACGAGAAGTGGGCGCCAAAAATAATAGAAAAATGCATATACATTTTTTTACATATATATGTATGTATGTATTGTATAAATAGCGGGTTTTAAAAATATTATGGTCAGCCATACAGGTAGCAACAAATAAATTATAGTTAATTAATAAAAGAAAAATAACTAGTAAACGCTTGACAAAAGAAAAAATTATGGACTGGAAGCTAAAAATAGTTTGCCTTTACATATTCTACATATGTATGTATGTACTAAACATAAATATGCGCTGCTAATTGTATGTATGACATGCATTTACATATGCACATGCTCTGTATGGAAGACAAAAATAAATGTGGACACAAGCATACAGAGTTTCTGCTGCCACTGTCAGCTGAAGTGACTACAAACACATTAGATATATAAATGCATACATATTTGTATATATATTTAAGGGAAATAACACTAAATAAATTTTCTTTACTACTAAATCATGCAAATAAATGGGTTAATAAATAACTACCGGAAAGCGCTTAAATAAAGCAGCTGTCAAATAGACAAATACGCCCTAGACTTGCCACTTACTTAAAATAATAATTTTTTTCACAGCTAAGTCACAATTTTTTCGAATATTTCTTGCATAAATGACAAATTATGAAAGCGAAAAGCTCAGCGGCTTAAGTTCATGAATGAGCAGTGAGCTATGCAACATGCAACTGCCCACGTACGGTGGCAATTTATGTTATGTACATACATAGCTACATGCATATGCAGGAGTATATATGTATGTATGTATATACCACATATATCTCTCATGTAGGTTTGTATTCATAGTCATTTGTCTACCGTCTGTCTGCAGCCATTCACACTGCTTTGTGCAGCATTTTATCAATGAAAACAACAAAAAGTGAAAACAGCGATTTTTTAGACAATTGAAGCATGAACCAACAACATATTGCCTTAAAATATATATAAATAGCGATTTACTCACGAACTGAAAGAGTTATTGCTTAACTAAATTAAGTAGGCTTTAATAAATTTTGTAGGAAATCTATGTCAAGCTGAGCAAACAAAGAATGCAAGGCGATTTAAAGAAAAAAATTCAAAATTCAAGGCAAAACTAAGAAGAAAAATGAAAATATTACAAAAATTAATTAAAAGTATATTAATGCAATGCCAAATATTGCAAAAATAACATGGCAAAACAAACTATGAGTTTCAAAATCAAGTAAGTAAAGTTTGAGTTACTTAAGTGAACCTTTTTTGTTGGGGTAGTTCAGTGGTTACTATTAAAATACGTTTAAAAAAGGATCGCGACAATTTCGGTTCAAAATTTTTTTCCAACATCAAAAAAGTTGAAACCTCGACCCTTTAATTTAAATTTCGCGCGAAAACCCATTTGACGAAATATTTTTTTTTAGGTTGATATGACTGTCAACACGTCAATAAAATAAAGGAATTTGAGCTTGAGAATCGATGATTAACAGTCATAGATCTCATTTGGAATCGTTGTAATATCAGAAGGATCAATAAAAACCATTTCAAAAGATAATTTGGGTCTAAGAAAAGTGAAAGCACGATTGGTTCCAAAATCACTAAATTTTTTCGAAAAACAGCGTTGGCGTCGGTGAAACAATGATTTCTGACTATTTGAATGTCATGAAACGTGTTTTTACTGGCGATGAGTCGTGGATCTATGCTTACAACCCGGAAACAGACGTAGATCGGCCGAATATCGTGCCAAAGTTGAGCCGAAGCCGGAAAAACCACATCAAAGCAGGTGAAAAATCAAAGTTATGTTGACAGTTTTCTTCCATTATCGAAGTGTGGTGTACTCCGAATTCTTTCCCACCAGCCAAACTGAAATACTATTTGAGTGTTATGCGTCGTTTTAAGCTAAGTATATGTTAAAGGAGGCCGAAGTTATGGGCCGACAACTCTTGCTTTTTGCATTGATAATACACCTTCGCATACTGCATTGATTCGCGACTTTTTCGCCAAATTTTCAACCAATATTGTGCCGCAACCACCGTTTTCACCTGATTTAGCTCCGTGTGACTTTTATCTATATAGCAAACTCAAACGACCGCTCCAAGAAACCGTTTTGAGTCAATTGAAGACATTAAACGTGAATCGCTACGCGCATTTAAGGCTATTCCAGAAATTTACTTTAAAAACTGTTTCGAGGACTGAAAAAAGGTTGACACAAGTGTAACGGGTTGAGAGGGACTACTTTGAAGGGGACGACTAAGATTTTGAAGAACAAATTAAGAATTTGAAAATTATGGAAAAAGTCTTACTATTTTTTGATCATTGTATTATAATGCTGATTATATCAATTTACCCTGACAGAATTCGAAATATTCAGAGTCGAAATCTACACTTTCCTTTAGGAAAAATAATTCCTTTTTAAACACAATGTCTGATTCAATTTATTTCAACTGCTTGATACTCTGAGTTTTCACGAAACGATCCATTACATAGTGTTTTTGTTTTACCATCTAATCAAATTTGATTCCAACTGTTACACTTAAAGTGCAAACCGAATTAATAAATTTTTTTTTTCTAAATTGTTACAAGCTTTTTTATGTTCGTGAGAAGCTTGATCTCGAAAAGTTTGTCTGAGAACATTAAGCATGGAAAAAAAATTTAAAAAAGAGTTTGCTTGAAATTTCATGTTTCCAATGGAAACTCAGCTACAGAATCATTGAAAATGTTGGAAAAGTGCTTTTGGAAGTCTAGTTTTTTTGCGAAAGACTTGTATATAAGAGGTACAAAGCATTCAATAAAGATCGTGAAATTATCGAAAATAGAGAAATAACAGAGAGATCTCAACATCGCTTCTAGAGCGAGTCGACATATTTTGGTTAATGTGGTTTTATCTCATATTCAGTAGAAACTGGTCTACGGACCATTATTTGTTTAATTGCTGACGTGGTTGCATTTTTCAAGAACCTATTTTGAAGGCGTAAGAATTGTAATAAAACACGTAAAAATACACTTTTTTGTAAGTCGATATTATTATACATATGTATGTATATATATTAACCAAAAAGGCTTTCAAGATTTACTTCAATACTAGAAGTACATATGTATTATTAAAAGTGAAGGGAAAGCAAGGCAGAAAAAATAGTTGTAAATTTTAACAGCTGGAACAATTATAATGGAGCAATCGAAGGTTCGAATAGCTCTGAGCGTTCACCACCGATATCTGTAATGGTATAAATGGTGAATGCATCGCAAGAGCCGAACACCATTATTTTCTTTAAGGTAAATACTAAATTTTGTAGGGGAAACATCGACACTAAAGCCATTCGTAAAAACATCGTTTCACTTTCTAAACCATTCCTTACAGATACATACATATAAACAAATTGTACTATCTTTCTTTTCAATTTTCTAGTATCGTGGGCTTTCTCCGTTTAACATTTAATGAAATTTTCAAAATAAACCGTATATAGTACACAGAGTTGCTTTTTTTAATCAGTGATTTCATTTCCCGCACACCTTAGCTTAATCATTCCATCAAACTCCTGCAATCATTCGTTCGCACATACATACTTATACTTAGTTGCGCACGTGTTATTTGCTCCAAAGTCCAATTCACAAAATTTTGCTGACGTCATGGACAGCAAATGCTCACCTTATGTTACACCCAGCCCCCAGCTAGACTGTATGCATCTATGTACGTACATCGCCCACAAGCTTTATTTACCTTTGATTAATCACAATTTGCTATAATTATTCTTCAACAGACACTAGGTATGTGCCCGGAGCTACACCTATTGGACAAATTTGGAGCAAAACAATTTCAAATAATTTAGATAAGATTCAAAACAGATTTCTTAACAAAATATATGATATTTATGTATATATAAAACAATATGATTATATGTTTATGATAATTAAAAAGTCGTGTAATAAATCGATTAAAAAATTAGCACTGTGAGAGCTATGATATAAGAATGTGTGACCAATGAGATTTTCTCTCGAAAAGACCACACTACTTTCTTAATTAGTGGAAAAAAAGTTAACTTCGGTTGTAACGAAGCTATAATACCTTTTATACCATACTAGAATTGATTTTCATCATCCTAAAATGCTTAAATGCTACAATGAGCCAAAGAAAGATTGTACCGTTTCCTTAAATAAAAATCCGTGCCAAATTTCCTGAAGATATCTCGTCAAATATAAAAGTTTTCCATACAAGAATATGATTTTGATCGGTCAGCGAGTCGAGCAAGAACACGCTTCATACCCAAAATATCCACCAAAATCATTCGAACTCTCTTGCCATCTCTCTAACACTTGCCTGATGATTTTCAAGCACTATACTCTTCAGTTTTTTAATATTTTCATCACTCGAACATATCGAAGATCGTTCAGAACGAGGCATGTCTTCAACGATCTCTCGACCGCCTTTGAAGGCTTTGTATAACGCGTATGCTTGCATTTTAGACCGAACTGAATCACCGTGAGCATTTTACAACATTCGGAACAAACAATTTGAGATTAATTCTTTACTCGATATCTTCCATTAGAGGCAAAATTAGTGTCTGATTTAAGTTTGCTTTTCTAGAAAAAAAGAGTAATTTTGCAATTATTCGGCAAAAATAATTGATTTTGACAATTTTTATACATTTTTGCTTTAAGTTATAATAAGAAAAGTTGCTAAATATCATAGTCTTAAAAAAAAAAGTGTTGATCGGTGTAATAGTATGATTGAATAAAACGCTCAACTCGCTCATTACAAAAGTACAGTGAGAGTTTTCAAAGTAAATATTAAATTTTATTATAATTATGTATTTTATTCGGGTGATCCAGAAAGCTATTTTTATATTGTCATATTTATCTCCTCAATCACATCAATATTTTTATTCTCATTGACCCTTTTGCGACAGGCCTTAACCAGTTCCAATTACGAAAATTTTTATGTCAATAGCTTGTTCGATTCGACACTACAAAAGGTTAGGTAAATTGACAACAGCTGGTACTAACTGCCCAGGGGTAGATCCCTAAAGATTCTTTTGATTTGAAACTTATCTTTCTATATTTAAGAACCTGCCTAATTCACATAAATAATACATTTAATTACATTAACCTAGATAGTTATAAAAGAAATAATAGAAATGGTGTGGTGTTTCACCTGCGCTAATTTCGTTACTCTAATCCACATATATTTTTTACAGAACTTTAGAAAATACTTCCCTCTGAATACCAAGTTTTTGCAGAGCCCAATTTCAGACGACAAAAAACATGTATTTTTTCGAATTCTTTTATTTCCTGCTATTAGAACTTTGCCGCGCCGCTACGATTGACCGGTTTCGGTTTTTGTAAATCTCCTGTTAAAAACTAGGTGAGTTGAGGTTTAGTGATTTTTTTTTTTTTTAATTTTTTGAGTTTTTGTTTTCGCAGGCGTTGGCCTAATTGAAATCCAACTCACACAATGTTTATACAGCTACTCATTTACTCATTTGCCCACAGGCCTCCCGCGCTCTTTTGCTTTTGTTATTGGCGTTGTTAGCTAATTGAAGCGCAAACGCTAGACGTATCAAGTGCGGTCAAAAAACAAAAAAAAAACGAAAAAAAGAATAGTTTGTGCGGTTAGTGAACTTTTGCAGATTGCATATCTACAGTTGTAAACATTTATTTGCCAATGTATGTGTATGTGTATATAGATATGACTAAGGGTATAAAATGATACCGGCAGGTAAATATTCTACAGTAATGCCTCTGAATATTAACAGGTTGCTCAATTTGGGTGTGTTAACTTACATTTTTTATGATTTTCAACCCGCTTTGGACTGTTTTTTTTTTTTTTTTGATGTTTTTTTTACAAAAAAATCTTACACATATGTATACTTTTTAAAATTTTACACTGCAATGAGTCATTTGACTTATTGTTAGCAATTATATTGAACATAAATATGTTACAGTTATTTTGGATACCAAGTACACTGAACTTATTGTCCCCAGCATTAAAATAAATAAAATCCTCAGTAAAGTTTGTTTAAATACGAAAAAAGTCTGAAGACAAGCAATATTGGATGAAGATGATAATTTGAGTCAAATACAATGAAAAGATCCAAAAGTGTGGAAAATGTGTGCCACACAAATTGACTGAAAGACAAATGGAAAGCCGAAAAAACACTTATGATATTTTGCCTCAAAAAAAAAACGAAAGAAAATCAGTTTTGCATCGAATTGTCACTGGCGATGAAAAATAGATTTATCAAAAGAATTCTAAAAGGAAAAAATCAGCGGTTAATCCGGAACAACCATCAACATCGACTTGAGAACTCGAAAATTGGATTATTGATTGATTGATCGATAAAGTAAAGAAACCATAGGTCCGATCGTCTTGAAAGCACTGTTTCGCTTGCCAAAGAGCTAACCATTGTACAAAAGATCGTTTGGAACCATGGAAATAAGGATGAATACAAAAAGAAGCTCGGCTTATGTTTGCCATACGAGTTAACGCAAGAAAAACTTATAGACGAAATTTCCATCTGCGATTTCCGCAATTAATTGCAACAAATCGATGCATTTCTGAAACGCATGGCCAGTTCTTATATATACATATATATAGTATGAATAGGAGAATAGTTTTATACTAAAAAAATGTGCCCTGATAGAAAAAGATTTTCTTCACAAGACCGAACATTTTAACTTAAAATTTGGTAAATTTTTAAAGCAATATTTGCTCTTGGATTCAGCAACATTATCTACAATTTCAATCGAAAGGCTCTTAGAACATTTAATACCATTATATATGTATATACATATGTATATATTTTTTTCATTTTATCATTGCTGATTATGTTTCTTGTTCATTGTTGCCTTTTTCATAAAATAATTTAAATACCTTCTTAAATTAAAGCAAATAGGCGACTTTTTAATTGTTTGTGAATCAGCACAGGGTGATACATATGTATATAACGGATTTATCTTAAAAACTTAAAGATATAAACAAAACTCGTTTTTTGATACATACATACATATGTATATTACTGTTATTATATTTAAAGCTGTCCCAGCTGAAACCCTTCTTTAAGACCTATTCTGTGTTTCTGGCACTACCTGGTAAAATTGATTTAATTTCATTAACATTAAACTGTTAGGACTTTAGCATAACCAAAACGGTTGATAACACGTTAACTGCTATTCATATGATAATCACGTCTACGTAACTGTAATAAACCCGAATTTATATCCAAGATCATGTATGATCAACTCAGCAAAAGTCTGGGGCCCTATTCTGTATCTCGATTCGTAAGTGTATTCTATTCGAAATTCGGATCTACTTTATAATTATGTGAAAGTTGGACCACCCTGTGCCAGAATAAATACGTACAATTTTCGTTTTTGCTTTCTACAACTCAAAAGCTAACGAATATTTTATTCGAAAATTGGCTTGAAAATCCGAAAATCGAGTTACAGAATATAAAAAATCCGAATTCGAGTAAACTTTTTTTCGAATCGAGTTACAGAATAGGACCCCTGCTCAATTACTTGGAGATCGGTTACTCCCACTATAAGAACCACAACAAAGTACATTTAATAAAATAGGGGGGTATTCTGGTCTAGGATTTTGAAAAAATCGTTTTTTTTTTTTGCATATTTTGAAAGTTTAGAGTTTCAAAAATATGACCTTGGAAGGATTTTTCAAAATTCGACTTATTTTCGGAGATACAGCCGATTTTGTGACGTGGCGTCCGTGTTCACTAGAATTGTCTCCTAAACTTTAAACGCGTTTTTCTCGAAACTACTTTTTTGAGGTGGTTGACATGGTATCTCAAGTTCTACTGAACCGATTCCTTTGAAATTTGGAATATATCTTCTTTATACAATGCTCTATCGTGTCTGCCTTGGATTTCCAAAAATTTTGATTTGAAGTATTTTTAAAAAATTCGAAAAGGTCGAAAAAATCGGGTCAAAATTTTTTTTTTTTCAAGTCGACGGCATTTTCTTATTATTATTTTTTATTTTTTGAAACGGTCAACCCGATAACGACATCCTTACTAATGAAGAATCTTCTTGTTTTTTGTGTTTTAGATCTCTACAAGGGTTGACCAGGACGCTTCGTTTTTTTGAAGCCCCAACTCCACCGACCCTCGACGAATTTTGGTTTTTTTTTCTTGCAACTTTTTTTATATTATTAAAATGTCAATAAAAAAACATATAAAAAAATGGATGGAAAAAATGTTTTTAGTTTTTTTTTATCTTAGTTTAAAAAATGCCTAAAATTCATGCGTCTAGACCAGAATACCCCCTTAACGCGGTTAAAATCACGAATACTTCAAGTTCATCATTTATTTTTCTGAGCATTATTTATTATGTCTCTTTAGAGCGCACTAAAATGGGGTTAAAAGCAGCATTTTCTTTTTATCGCAATCTTAAATGAACTGAGTTCGAAGAATATTTAGGATGTATATTTTATAATATTGAGCTAAATTCTGTGTGAAAATAACCTATAATTAATAGCAACCACCATTAGGATCACCCTATATGTTTTCTAACACTCAACAGCCATACATTTAAGTAATAAACTATTCATACGCATTTTAATTAAACCAACTGCAAAGTTTTACGATTATGGTAATTACTTTTAAATTGCTAAACGGCATGCAAAACAACGACCAGCAATGGCCTGAAATTCTAATGCTAAACAGCAACTTCATTTCTCAAATCGACAACATCGCTGGAGGAATAAACTTTAAAAGCAGCAACAACAGCGAAAGAAAAACTAACCAAAATAAAAAAAGAAAAAAAAAACAGCTTTTTAGTGCTGCGGAAGCGAACGCACTGCTGCAAATGCATTTCGTTTAATACAACAATAATGGCGCAGCAGCAGAGCTACAAGCCTTCTACGGAGAAATGTAAGACACTAAAAACTACACGCGTAAAAGGAAAAAATGATTTGCTCAATGAACTCGCCGGCTACGGCAAGCGGCAGCGTGCGGCAATAAACTTCACAGTTTTATTTACTTTTACACGAAAATGGCCATAAAAGCGATTGCCAACGGCAGCAGCAGCTTTTCTTTGTTGCATGGTAATTTTCAGTTGCAATGCAGCGATGCAGTAAAAACAGCAACAACAACATTTGTAATAAAATAGAAGTGCAACGCAGCATAAAGCGAGCTGACGGCACGCTGAAAAGCGCAAAAGCGTGCGACTTCACCTTAAAAATGAGGCTTTATGCGCGCTGGCATCCTCCTGGACTGGAGGTACAAAAAGTCAAAATGTACAGGAGGCAGATGTCGCGTATATACATATGTAGGTATGTACATACATATGTACATACATATATTCATTTGCATGTTCTCGTACACATGTGTACGTAAACTTGTATGACTGCCTGCAGCATTGTTGCCGTTATTGCAGACAGCCACGCCCACATCCTTCTTGCGAGTCATTGCATGAACGACAGTTGCTCATACAAGTAGTTTAAGAAGAAGATATGCATGCGCATAAGTAACTATTAAGTAATCAGAAAACTAGAAATTATCTATTATTTCGAAAACCTTTCAACGCCACTCACGCACTCATCTTCTTCCATCTCCCTCAGCTGCGCTGCATTTGCGGATTTTCTGCAATGGTTTGCCATGCAAAATCTTGATTTACATAAAAATTGCCAATGCAAAGCACAACGGAAGCGCCGAACAACAACTCTGCTGTTCTGCTGCTATGAGTAACAGCGCTGCTTGTTTACATAGCACACATTTGTTGCTGCAACAGTTCTCTGCTTTCCATATATGGCGCACGGTTATGTAGATCTCACAAATATTTGTTGTACTCATATTGTTGTTTCTTTTCTCCCGTTTGACCTAACTCTGTTGTTTGTTTAATTTCATTATATCACTTACTATAGTTTCTTGTGCGCTCCTGCTTTTACTTGAAAGGTAAATATTGAAGGTACCGTTCACCGTTGCACTGCTGCAATTCCAAGTAGTGCATACATTGTGTCGCCGGATATGTGTCGGCACGTTCGTTGGCGCTCGTGTTTACACTCATATGCGTCTGTTATGTTTACATGCAGTGCAAGCACATACATGCACATACATGCAAACAAACAAAGCTAATTAGTAAATCAACATAGCAGTTGGTGTTCTCTTCAGGTGTGTCACAAGGTGTTTGATTTACGCCGCGTATTGATTGCAATTAATTAAAGGGATTTTTTCGTTAAATGCACATACATATGTACATATGTATGTAGCTATGTACATATGTATGTATGGTATGGACATACAGTTGAACTTCCCTAACACTAATCACCATAATCCACAAAAAAGTTAGAGAGATTTTAAGTTATGGAAAGAAATTTGTATGAAACTTGACTTTTATTGCCAATTCAAGAGTTCGCGTTATAGAAGAATGAAAAATATCTAACATTTTTATTAATGCTTGCATTGAACAATGTTGCCAAAAAATGTTTAAAACGTAAACAAAATATTACTTCTCACCATTTTTATATACATATGTATGTATGTATCACAAACAAAAATATGAGACTTTAAGCTCTGCGTATAAAGTTAAGCAATTATTTCCAAACATAAATTACAATATATACAACCAAATATTCCAGACCAACCTTTTAAAAGCGAACAAATAAACCAATTTTTTCAAACACCGCCTTAACAAATAAAAGAGTTTTGTCAACAATTCAATGTGGTATTTATAAACAATTGCTTAATTGCGACGAAAGTTGGGGAGTATACATATAAACTCTTTGTTTATAGTCGTTGGAAAATTAGTTTCCAAAAATATGGGGTTGCTTTCGTGTTATTTATGCATAAATATACAGAATGTAAGCACAAAACTAATAAAGTTTGACTGTTACTCTCATGAGATGAAATATAGGGAGGATAATATTTTCATTTAATTGTTCATAATTGATAATTTTTTTTAATTTTATTCTAGTCGCCTGAATTCTCGACATTATAATTGTTTTGAGAACAGTCAAAGAGGGAAAGAACGCATTTAAAATTTCTTTCGTTATTAAATAAAGCTTGAGTTTTAATTATACAATACAAAATATATAAAAAATGTGTTAAAATTGTTGAATAAAGATAAAGATAATATTCGAAGGACTAGAAAAATTTTGATTTTTGAAAAATATCAGTTTCGTGAAAAGATTTACACTTCAGAATATCGAAATTCTTATTCCTTCGATCATAACCTGACAAACATACCTAACACGGTCGTGTTAAAGAGTAGCCTAATAGCATTGACAGACGGCAGCGTTAAACCAGATTAATTGCATTTTTCGGGATTAGTTCAGGAGTTACCACAGCTAACTCCGTTGCTGAATCCAAAAATAACTCTCAAAATTTTAGGGAGTTTGTGAGATTTTCGTTGGCAACATTGTTAAAAATGGCCAATTTTCATCTATTGTGAATGAAATACAAGCAACCCTGACAGCTGTTTATTAAATTCTCAATATAATATCAATTAAACTTCTATGTTATGATGCAGTTTTAAAAATAATGTGTTGATATGCTTTTGTAATAAAAAATGGTTTCGTAAAAATTGGTCGGCTAACAACCGTAATGTTTATCTTCTATCAATTTTCATTGAAAATATTATAAAAAGGACAATGAGCTGTTTATGAGAGTTTCAAACTCGCATAGCTGCCGTCTGTCACCTACAAATTTGGATCTGATTAAGTGCGCAGTTAATCCGGATTAACGCTGCCGTCTGTCAAGGCTATAACGCTGTCACGAGTTTATAAAAACTCAATCTGAAACAAAAAACAATGATTGAAGTTCTTGAACTGATTTCCTTCAAATATTTTCATGTAACCGTTATAAAAGTTTATATGTACATTTTTATTTATAATTATTATATAGTAAATAAGAATTATGTTCTGAATTATGTTTAACTAAACAAATATAATGTTTCTTTATTTCAGGTAAGAAAAGCCGTATATTACAACGTTTTCGAAACAAAATTTTAAAATAACGGTATGTTTCCATAATTTTTCTTATACAAATTTAGCAATTCTGTTAATTTACAAACAACTTTATCACTTAAATTATATTTAACACTAATAAGTAGTAGTTACAGGCACCCAATGATTACACACATATACCATCATTTAACTCAATATTACATAGATAAGTTTTTAGCAAAAATTTTGTGATTGCACAAACAACATATAACAACGTAAAGCCAATTATTTGAAAGCGTACTCATAAATCAAATAAACTCTTTGACATTTGTAAAATACCAAGTCGCTTGCTTACTCTTGCAAACAATTTAATTTAGCAAAAAAATCGCGCATTTCGCATTCGCACCGCTTAAACATAATTATTTCCATTCATAAAAAGCAACAAAATGTCTACGCTGTTATTGCCTAACTCCAGCAACATGCCTCAGCAACATTTCAGCCCGCAACATGGTGCAACGCAACGAGCGTGTATACAAACGCATGTATGTACATAAGTATGTGTGTGTGTGTGTACACTCGTTCGAAATGTTCAATTAACTGCAGTCCAGCATAATTATGGTTTTTATTATCAGCGCACACTTTTCATTTAATTTTAATTTTTTCTAACATTTTTCGTCAGTGCTCGTGAATGCATGTGTGTATGTATGTACGTGTTTTTGAAATATAGTGTGCGCGCATTCAGTTTTTGTGCGTTTTACTTTTGCTTTTCTTTGCCGTAATTTAATGCAATTGAAAACGCCTCAAACATACAAACATGATTATTGCTGCACAAAAAAACATGTTTTTCTTCATTTTCTTTTATGTTGACATTCCGAAAGTAGTTGTTCCACACGTGAAATGCATTTTACAGTTTAATTATCTGATTATGATTATTTGCTGGTTTAGTGGAGCATACATACTTATTGCTATTTAATCTTTTTTATTAAAAAAATATATGTAATATTTTTATTTTTATTTGTTATTGATCTTTTTAGTCCCTTTTCCTTCTTTTCCTTCTTTTTCTCATATTGTAATTATATTTTCGTGCTTGTAATGGAGGAAAGTCTTAATAGATATTAGTTTAAAAAATGTGGCAAGCCGAGGTTTGATAATCTATTAAAATAAACAAAAAAAAAAAGAAAATTAATTAATTATTCTGCGCCGCTCCCATTCGATATAATGATATACCATTAAAATATGGGGAACCACACATGCCTTAATGCTACTCGTACAAGAGTCCCTGCATTCTTTAATGTTTTTTTTTTCTTCTCATAAGACTATATAAAACTAAAATACTGAAAACGATATCTCTGAGTTACAGCTGATCTGCATATACAGGGTTTGTCCGGAAAGTAATAGGACTGAGTGGATTTAAAAAAATAATGTATTGAACCAATCGTTGCAGTTCTTTAAAAACTTTCAAAATACGCTCCTTCAGCGACGATGCAGCGCTGCGAGCGCGATTTCCAAACATTGAAGGCGTCACGAAAGGCATTCTCCGAAATAGCCTTAAGAGCAGAGGTGCATGCTGCTTGCATCCCCTCTGTCGTCTCAAAATGCTTTCCTTTCATTGGCCTTTTCAGGCAAGGAAATACAAAAAGTCCGAACCACATTTGGGCTGTAAGAAGCGTTGAGTTGCCGGCCTTGGTTAGGTAGCTGTTCACAAGAAAGGCGGTGTGAGCCGGAGCACTGTCATAGTGCAACTTCCAATCGGCTACGTTGTCTTGCCGGTCCAGATTGATCCTTCGTTTGAATCTCTTGAGGAGTTGAAAACTTAATCGACGGTCTGAGTTCAAAACTTTGCGCACACGAGTCAGATGGTCGGTGTTTGTCGAAGTCGCTGGTCTCACAGCACGGTCTTCATCAGCGACCCCTTCCCGAGCATCCAAAAAGGCCAGATGCCACCGAAACACACCACTTCTTCCAAAATCAACATCAGGGTAAGCCTGCTTGATCATATCAAACGTCTCTGTCGCAGATTTACCGAGTTTCTCACAGAATTTAATCGCGTACCTCTGCTCTAACGAACGCTGCATTTTCGGCTAGCACCACCCACAGAAACGTATATTATTATACTCTTGCAACATGTTCCAAAAAAGTAAGAAGGCGTTCATAGATGGCCATTCACCGAAAACTTGTAAATTATCATAATTAAGGACTAAATTGAGATGTAAAACTCTAATTTGGTATAGGGGATCGCAGTATTAAGAGGCACCAGTGGTCAAAAAATTTTGAGAAAGCAGAAACCAGAGTCAAAATTGTACAATAAGCGTAGCACCGCCAAATTTTAGCTGAAATCACATATTTCGGGACTTGTTCGACCGATTTCAACTAAATTCGGTACGTAGCATTTTTTAACATTCAACTACGTCACAGTATGAAAATGAGCGAAATCGGGCTATAACCACGCCTACTTCCCATATAACACAACTCTAAATTCCATTTGAAACTTTCACTTTCCAGTATACAAATCAAGAACCAGTTAAAAGATCATATGTTTATCCAGTGCTTATAGTGACTTTTGACCGAAAATATCGGTCAATGTATGAGATATATAATTTTAATTCAGAAAAATTCTTTCCTGATAGTAGTATGACTGTGCATAACAAAAGGGTTGAATCGGGAAAAATCTTCCATTAGCCTCGATATACTTGTACATATATAGAGTAGTACGACTGTGCATTAGAAAGGGGCTGAATTTGGACCATTCTTCCCTTAGCCTCGATATACCTAATATAAAGATTTCGGGTAACTGTTACCGCATATATCGGCCAACATGTGAGTTCTCTGAATAAAATTGAGAGATCTTGTTTTTATTATAACGGTGCATCTTTGTGCTTAGGATGAGTAAAATAGCGTGGAAACTTGCCCCAGACCCTCAAAAAGTATCGCGAATTTTGTGTTTTTTCAAAAATTATTTATTTATTCATGAATATCTATTTTGTTCCCTTCAAAGTAATCCCCATGAGATATTATACACTTGTGCCAACGGTTTTTCCAATCTTCGAAGCACTTCAAAAAATCATTTTTTTTTATCTTCTTCAGCTCCTCCTTCGATGCCGTCTTTATCTCGTCAAGAGAAGCGTAACGTCGTCCTTTCATGGGCCTCTTCAGTTTAGGGAACAAGAAAAAGTCACAGGGGGCAAGATCTGGGGAATACGGTGGCTGCGGTCATTATAGTTAAAAACTCGCCGCATGATGTGTGAGCAGGGGCGTTATCGTGGTGCAAAAGCCAATTTTTATTCTTCCACAAATCCGGGCGTTTCTGGCGGAATGCATCACGCAAATTGCGTAAAACTTGCAGGTAGTATTCCTTATTGACCGTTCTTCCCTGTGGCATATATACATATATACAAATGTATACTTTTTGAACATCATATAACTAACTATATTGAAAGAATATGAAATTTTCGGTTAATCCCGAGCTTAATTTCCTTACTTGCTTTTCGTTTTTTTATCTTTCCTTTCCAATATGTTTCATGATGGTATAGTACGACCTAGTTATAGATAGACCAGTTAAGTACTGATACTCCTTCAATCTTTAACGCTGACTTCATTTTAGCTTTTATCTTTAACGTTGAATTTATTTTGGGTTAATAATGAGGCTTATGCAGTATTTTATACCCTCAAATTAGAGTTTTGGAAACTATTCAAAGGTATGAACGGCGAAAACATTCTAGCCTAAGATAATCAGTTAATTTGAATAAAATTTCTCATCAATTAAGTAAATATGTTATACTTTCTATTAGATCTATAAGACCAGGAGAAGATATACTATGTAGACTGATTTTGCCTATTTTTAAAAGTGAGATATTATATGTGTACAGATTTTTTAACTCAAGCTGTATCGGCTATTAAGTTATCACTTTCAAAGTAACATAAAGTGGTTGAAAATAACGGAGTTTTCAGAATTTTAAAAATTTCGGTAATTAACTAATCATTAGTTTCCCATTAGTTAATGAAATTTCGTGCAAAAGTCAGCGGTACCATGGCTCTGGTTCAGTTCTTTATCTGACAGTACGTTATGAGTGTTTAATAGCTTTACAGAATACAGTTAAAAATAGGAGTTATCGAGTTTGCCGGTAAGGTTAAAAATATAATTATACTTCCATTATATTCTATAATTATTAGAGTATAAAAAATATGATTGATATTTGATATAGTACTTGTGTGGGTTCAGAGGTGCAAAACCGTAAATTTACATTTAAAACAAAAAATGTATGTAATTATATTTCATTTCATAAATTTACTCCCTTTTTCCGGCATTTGATGTCAATGAACATGCAAAAAGTTGTCGACTAAACCAATTCAGCAAATATTATTTCATATTAAACACATTTCATTCATTATAACAACCGATTTAGGGGTTTATTGCACTTGCGTTAAAAGAAAAAGCTTCGCAATAAAGCCAACAAGTACGTTATTAATTCATTCATAATTTTTTCATTCATTATCCAGTATTTATTGCTAAACGTAAAAGCTGAGTGGCCGAATTATGGGTAGAACACGGAACCACTTATCTTATTAAATAAAGAAAAAAATGGGTCACAAAAATTAAACACCAAAACATAATTGCCAGCCAGTTTTTTACGAGGAAAGAGTGTAAAAAAAAAGAAAATAATAATAATACCTAGAAAGTATGTATGTATATATGTGTGATGAATAAAGAGGAAAAAATTGCTGGTGACAGCAAACATGTCATTTGACACCAACAATTTGCCTTCTCCTTTCACCAGAACCCCAAAGTGTTGATGGGCACAAATTATCAAGCGACCTGTTACAATTATGTACTGTATACATATCTATACCTATCATTTTACTTAATTTTAAAAGCGTGCAACAACAGTTCGCGTCACGCAGTTTTGGTAGGCACATATGTACATAAATACTTACACTCGTACCCCAGCTTTTACCGACACACACATACATATTATATATTCTTATCAAACATCGAATTCTTCTTCGAAACTGCAACAACAACTTTGGTCTGAACAAGCTTGAATCACAGCACAACTAATCGAAAATTGGCTGCGAAAATGCATTAGCCGAGCTGTTGCACTTTGATGTGCGTTGTTGCTTTTTTCTTATTCGGAAGATGCGCATTATGAGGCGATAACTTTGTTGGCATTGAAGGTTATCGAAAAATGCCACTTTCATGAATTGAAAGTAATAAAAATTTAACAAAAGCGTGCGCTCATTGCTATTGATGTTGCGTTTATACATATTTAGTAAGAGTTTTTCACTTCATGATTTATTTACTTATCATACACTTGATTATTTATACACATATAGTACAGTGAATCTGCTGACAAAGTCAAAGTCAAAGCAATTTTTAGCTTGGTGATGCGAGACGAATGCATACATTCTTATACTATATAAATCAAATAAGTTTGCAGCTTTTATGTTTAATTCTGAGTAATCTAATATTAGTAAGCAGCATTTGATTTTTATTTCATCATGTGTCTTACAACTTATTTTTAATATCTTTGATAGAAGAAAATATTTTCTTTTTTGATTTTGATAAAAAGAAAATATGATTCTACGAAATTGAAAGGTAAAAGGCTTTTTGGTCATATGTTATACTGATATTTGTTGTTGTTGTGACGGGGTAAAACGAACTTGAAATAATTTTGAAAACTGAAATTAACAGAGCAGTCCATTGGTCGTTTATAAATCCGGGCTTATTCTGTTAGGGAAGATAGGGAACTGGCATAAAGCAAAACGACAGTGTTAAGAGAACATTATATTTTTTGTTCTTTCTAAATATGAATAGCAAAATTTTTATATTGGAAAACAAATGAAGATTAAAATTGTATCAAAAAAAGGGTAAAACTGGTCCATAAAGTTTATATACAAAAAATGTTTTAATGAAAATAGCTAATTATTTTTTTTGTGATTTTTTAAAAAAAACCGATTAAATTCAGTTTATAATAAATTCTGTTTAGGCATGGATTATTATCGTATAACAGATTTTACTGTTTTAAACATATGAAACAAAATTGTCGTTCAAAAACATTATATACATACATAAAGTAAAAAAGATCTCACTGTACCAATTTTTTAAATTTTGAACTCAATACGGTCTACGAAATTATTTAGCAGTTCTACGAAAACCAAAAAGCCTCTGATTTCACTTGTCTTCAAAAGTTTTAATATTATTAATAATAATTTGTCAATTCGCTGCTGAAATATTCATTTACTTTACAATTTATGTTTACCTTTCAAACATTATAAATTATGGTTATTACATTTTACCAAAAATAGTTTTGAATTATTGCCAACGAACTTCAGTATATTACGAATATACATATTTACAACGTGAAGTATTTTTGTATAAGTATGGAGCTAAACATAAATTATGCACTTTCAATTTCTTACTTTTGATGCGTGCTTTTCAATAAGCTTTCACATATTTATTAAAATTTATCATTATTTCGGAAACGAAAAATAATGTTTTCCAACCAAAGCGGGACAACAAATAAATATAACTGATATTACTTGGCAGGGCACAAGAGACGTTCAATTATGTGAATATGTATGTAGGTTTTTCTTGTGCTTTCAATTACATGGTATGTACATATGTATGTATGTATGTTTGGACTCATGAGCATTCAAATGCATTATTCAAATTTGCTTTCACTTTTTCCTTAACAGTTGAAGTAATTTATCATTCTTCAGCACACATTCGTTGGTTTGAACATGTTCTTATTCATATAAAGAACTCTTTATATTTAAATGAATCAATGTCTCGTTACTGATTGTGTTAATTGATAAAGAAGTGTTTATGCAATTATGGCTTCAAAAATAATCTATTTCGATATTTTATGCATGACTTGGCAATTAATTGTTGAATTATATCTGTAATCAAGAACAGTTGGAGTATACATTTGGCTTTGTGCAGTTTGCAGTGGAACCACTTGAAACCTTAATTACAGTGAGAATATCGAAAACTGCATTTAAATTTGATCTTGATAGAATATTTTATGAAAAAAATTATCACTCTCTTAATCATAACTAAATCTAATTGAAAATTCGTGTGTAATTTTTCTAAAACACATTCATCAAAACTCCAACAGAGAATACATAAACCTTTTTAGAAAGTAATGTAAAAGCGTCAACCGAAAAATGTAGGTGCGCCACAGTAGAACGGGAAAATGTAGGTTATCTTTGCGGTTACACCTAAATGGTACATACACAATTTTACAAGCACCAATTTACAATGTAAACAACGAAAGTACATACTCGAAAATGCAATGCGAGTTACATAAAAAAATACTTCTAATATTAAGGTATATTAAAAGCTGTTGCATAGTCATACGAAATGTTAAGATAAGCGCATATGTTTGTTTTCACGAGCAATACAAACTGATAAGAAAGACTGCATACACAGTTAATTTTGCAATCGCTTACGTACGTTGTTGTTATCGAAGAGAAGGTTTAGCTTCCGCGTGCAGTTGGAGAGCCGTGAAAGTCGTGAATTTTTTTGTTATCATATTTCAAAAGAACTACCAAGAACAAACTCTCAATACCAATACATGTTTATACATACATATAAATCCGTATATAATATTATTACTGCCATAAGTGGGTCAATTGGAGCTATGTACATTGTCGGGCAATTCAAAAATTGTTCCAACTCAGTTACGAATATTTGTATTGTATGTATGTGTATTAGTATGAGTTTTTTCACCTTTCTGTTTTTAATTGATTTACGCAAAAACACAGTTGACCCTAATATTACAATTATTATTTACAATAATCAGAAAACTTTCTTACACCTGATCACAACTACAACACTATTCAAAATAACAAATGTTCCAGCAAGTCATTACTGCATAAGCTTTAAAATATTGTATTGTTGTTCCAATATACAGTGGTACAGTTTTGAAGCCCACTACAACCAAAGCAGCGCTGCCGCCAGCACGCTTCTCTGCCCAAACGGCCATTTGAGAATTGTGAGAACATGTTTAATATTGTTTTTTTCTTAAAAGACTTACCTTCTATGAAGATAATGTTGAAATCCATATCATTAAATAGAGATTTTTATAGTAAGCACTAATTTTTCACAACACTTTTACGCACAAGAGCGCTGTCGACTTTTGTCTTTGCCTGCGCAGCTCACTCGCGGCACTTTCATGCATTTTCAGCAATTATTTGATTAAGACAGCTTGTATTCATATATTTTCACTAAAATACACTTAGAGGATTGATATTTACCACAAAACAATTAATTTATTTTGATATTAAAGATAAAATTCACTATTTTCACAAATTTTACACGAGCGCGTCCGAAATTTTTGCACAACAGTTGAAATGGCGGCGGAAACGGGACATTGCATAGCGTTGTTTTTGTATTGTTGGCTTGCTATTTATGCTGTTCACAATAGAGTGGGAGAATGCAAAAATTAAGAAATTCTAAATATGTAATGCTTAAATTTATGTTTATATATAATTATGTACAAATAGTCAAGTAATGATGTAATTAAATTTTAATATATACGAATTATATATTGGAATAAAAAATATATAATAATAATGTTATTATTCGATACTATAATTTCATTAACATATTTTATTTTATGCCACTCAAATCCTATAGGGCAATATTATATAAATTTATAAAAAGGCAGATCGATTAGACATTAATTATAAATGCATAAAGGTATAGTTGTAATAAACTTAAATCTTTATTTCCAAAATTTTGTTTTAATTTCAATTTTATTTTTACATTATTTAGTAAAAATATTTTCTCTCAATTTAGTTATTTGTTTACAAAATTCATAATACTATATTACTAAAACCTATTGAATGTTGTATAGACCTATTTCTTCACTATGGCAGCACTATTTTTGTAATTGCCTTGTCCCGTTTCCGCTGTCATTTTACATATTGCGCATTTATTTCCGATTCGCGTGTGAAAAATTTGCGAAGCTCTGCGTTTTGTATAAAAAAAAAGCTGAAAAATTAAGTATTTTTGCATTAATATAAACATAATATTTGTTTCATGAGCGTTTTGCTGTGAATTATTATATAGAAAAGTTACTCCATTGACCAAACTATTGCTTCAGAATTGGAAAGAGTTTTCTCAAGT
This sequence comes from Bactrocera neohumeralis, assembly GCF_024586455.1. Classification (NCBI taxonomy): domain Eukaryota; kingdom Metazoa; phylum Arthropoda; class Insecta; order Diptera; family Tephritidae; genus Bactrocera; species Bactrocera neohumeralis. The sequence goes on from NC_065919.1 coordinate 57,107,503, forward strand.
GTACATATAGACCAGCCGAGGCCATGAATATAAAAAGGGTTATAATAAGGCCTCTCGTTGCTAAAATTTCCACAGCGGCGCTAACTAAATCTTTTTCAAATCAAGAAGAAGTATCAAGACTGTCGGTTGCAGCTTCAAATATGGTAACTTTGTAGAATACAAGTATTGTGTAGTATTATATATGTAGAAGTTGGATTATAGTGTGTGAAATTGCACCAGAACCAGAGCCTGAGTCATGGATTGTAGCGGCTAATATTGTTATATAAAACCTAAATTCACATTTATTAATAAGTATTTCTACAAACCTCGCATATTGTTCGATGTAATTTTGGTCAAATAGTTCGGGAGACTAAGTTTTGAATATTCGTTTTTTTTTTAATTCTTCCACTATTTATTGAAATAATAGCAAAGAAAATATGTATACTAACACACTGAATTGAAAAGTACGATCGATGACAATCTCAAATAAACAAATCTATTAAATGCACCATTTTATGACATAATTCATCGTTATGCCTGAGTGCGTCAATGTTGCACTTGAAAAAGCTCAACTCTTGAGTGAAATTGATCGATGCAGTGAATTTGTTGCTAAGTGTGCTGAACACTTAGTGGAAAGCAAAAATTGCAATTGTCAATCAACAAAACACCAACGTTGTTCCTCGACCCAAAACAAATGCATTTATCGCACTTTCATGTCTACAACGGGATTAACTCATTGTCGCATGCACCCATCCGAATTCCGCTGCCATCAAATGTTGTGCGGTGTTAAAGGGGCAAATGCCATTTGTCAATCAATTGATTGCATTCCTCTTTTGTTTTACAATCAACTTTTTCTGTTTGCTTCATTACAATTTCACTTGAATGCACGAAAAGCGCATAAAAATTAATTTAACTGCACTTAAATGGTAAAAATAAACGTGTGCCTGGCGCCTGGCACACGGCTAAAGTATGCACACAGTATCTGCACAAAAGTTCACATTAAATTTAGCACTGAAAATGAATATATATTTATTTTTTTGGTTTGAAGTGCTTAAATGCTGTAGTTTTATTCAATTATTTAATTCTAATGAAATTAGTATTCTCTGAAATAATTCTACATTCGCTACTTTTACTTCTTAAATTAATTTTGAGTATGAAATTGCGCCTTTAATTGCAACATAAATTGTTAGATTATATTATTTTTCCATTTGGCTTTAATAAATAATGTTTAAAAACAATTAATAAAAGATTTTTCTTCTCTTGTTGCACTTTTGAAGCGCCAATACCGCCAATTAATTGGTTTATATGCTATGTAAATATGCAGGCCGTAGCAAAACAAGAAGCGCAAAAATAAAAAACATTAAGAAAATTTTAAATGGAAATCTTTTAGCATATAATTCATACAAAAAAATAATTCAATAGTAGTTCAGTTTGCAAAACTTTGTTTTTCTCTATTTCAGTCCCACAAATTACAACTGTATGTAAGTACAATATTTGCTCGCATTTGCATTTTCACTGAGAAACAACAAACGTTTTTGTTTTCAAATAAATGAAATTCGTAATGAACCGTATTAAAGAGGACAAATTGCAGCATTCTTTATCATTATTTATGGAATGCATGCCAAAGCACTCTTCAAGTACTCGTATTTCACTCATCTACATTAAATTCTTTTTTTTTTTTTGTTTTGATAAGTTGTTGATAAAATAGTAGTATAGATTTTTATAACCTTCAAAAAACGTCACGCAGCGGTATTTTAGATGTTATCAGAGCTTTTGGGCTCCCATTAGAATAATACTTGTAAACATACATATAAACCGAGTAGGTGAGATCATTCTGCACCAAAACCACTTATATGATGTATTATTGTGTTGTGTTTACTATATGTTTTTTAGCACTTTAAACGTAAATAATACAAATTTTTATAAAGGGATTGTCAGAGAAGTCATTGGTTGAAATTTCTGCCATTGGAATTCCCTAGTATCTTCAAAACTAATCATATAAGAAAAGATTGACTAATATGTTTTTGACATTGTAATATTTATTGGGTTTATAACTCAAAAAACAACTTAAAAGTGATGCATTCAAACAAGAAAGGGAGGATTTGATCAATAAAAATGGTATAGCGTTCTACCAGGATAATGCGAGACCTGATAAAAGTTTAATGTGTCGCCAAAAGCTTTTGCAGCTTGTATGGTATTTGCTATTATATGACACCTTCGGACTATTATAATGCTATATGATTCATATACATATCTTTAAAAGGTTTCAAAAATTAGGTTCCTAATGGGCTTCGGAACCTCTCATCATTGCTAATATGAATTGGTTTCCAAGTTGAAGAAATTGCGCAACATTCTGTGGCTAAAAGTCAATTTAATACTAATTAAAATATATCCCTTTTCCTCGTGGAATGCCTTTTGACTATAAATGTAACTAAGGCTGGTGAGATATTTCAGAATTTCATATAACAGTCATCGAAAAACAGAAACAAAATTTCTGCTCCCAATAATTATTTAGTTTAACGATTACCAGTTTCCACTTTTATAAGTACAAGTATAATTTACTATATAATTAAAATTCTCACATGCTCAAAAAATATATAAAAAAAAGTTTTTGCAACATGAAACATTCCCAACACAGCGCAGCGAATACTTATCGGCTGATCACCTTATGGAAAGGCCTTTGAACCATAAATATTTGCAATAAATAACCGCGCTATTAAATGCCGTATATTTATAGATATGCTCACTTCTGCAAACGTGTGAAAAGAAGGCCCGGAACGATACACCACAATACCCTCTGAAAAGAGGCGCGCTCCTAACCAGCAAGCTCTTAATTGCCGATCAGTGATCGTAAACAAATAAAGTGGCGAAGGCGTGCGCAATTCCTCAGCACTTACTCATTAGCCAGTATCGTTTGCAATTACATGTAATGAGTCACAGGCTAGTGCAATGAACTAACGGCGCAGACTACTCTACGATCGACTTCCAATAAGGACTTTGAGCCGCGACTGTAATGCGAGACGGCTGTGAGTTGACAGACGTAAGGCAAAAGGCAAGAAAACGCACTGGTACGAGTAAGGTGTTCGATTTCGAATCGTGCTGTGTACCTACATGCATTCGAATTACAGTAATTTGTATAGAAATATTGCAAACTGTTCTGTGGGTTTTTAAATTATATGTATTTATGTTTTTTTTTGGAACTTAATACGCGTGTTAGCAATGCAAGTTTCTTTTGTTGTTGCTTTCTTGGTGTTTCTCCAACCGTAAGAAATGCCACTAATGTCAAGATCGGCATTGCAAGACGTCTTGTCATCATCTCAATTACATTGGTGCGTGGTTAAGTTATGCGCCACCACAAACGTACGAGCACACCTACTTATATATGACTGTTATTTAATTGTAATTATATGGTGCTTAGGCTTGGTAGATATTGGGCCGAACTTCTCCCATGAGCTTTTGTGCGGCTTTGTGGTTTCAAGGGTAAACATTTAGACTGTTTTAAGCCATTATATTTTCGGGTTGATGGTTAATGAACCTTAGGGAGTATTTAGGTATCTTGCCTTTCTTGCTTCAGGTCATAGAGGATACGTTCCGAGAAAGCAATTTTCATTTAATTTTGAAAAAAAAAACTTAATTAGGAACTCGCGATCTACTGAATGGTTCTCTTTATCATAACAAACTCAACTAAAACCATTGGCATCTTTATATATGCACATACTTGCTCATGAGACTTGAATTTGAACACGCCTCCAATGCGCCGGCGCAGACGACTATCATACTTACTCGTAAACACATACATACATTATTATATAAGTACATAAGTATGGTGTTATTTATTTCGCATTATAAAGGCAAAGCATGAGCTGTTTTATAGTATATTAGCTCAGCGAATGACTTTAAAGCTCATATCCCATACATTTTTTAATGACCTTTAGTTCGGCTTTGTTCGTGTAAATGTTGTATGTGTGCCACTTAAAATGCGCTTTGTCTGCTTTCCCGAAACGGAAACCGTCTTGACTTTGAACTTGAATCGATGGTGAATGGCAAAGAACTTAATGCCCAAATGTGAGCGATGTCGGCATACCCATGAAGCAGACAAAATTTAAGTTTTTTTTATTTTCCGTGGTTGTAAGTTTGTAGGTAGGTAGTCGTTGGTTAAACGATTGCTCGGTTCGTTGCCGCTGCAAAATCAATGAGGCGTGGATTGTTCGATCGGCGGTGTTTGATAGCATCTTTAGTTTCTTTTTTTGGCTTTTTTATTTATTCAAATATCTGACTCATTTTTGTAGATCTAGCATTTTCTCTTTCGTTAAATTTATTCATATCGGCTATCTATATTTTTTTTTATAATAATATATGTAGATATACAAATAAATCACTTTTTATGTTGCTTTTGTTTTTATTGATTTTTGGGCGTTCCGACTCCAACTTCTGTGAAAATGAGTTGGATACCAATTCAAGGTCAATTTTGTTTTGATTTTTACTTTTAATTTTTAATTTCTGATTTAGCCAAACTATTTCTTACGAATTGCGTGTGAGCTCACAGCTTGCGGTTTTTGGCGTTAGTCATTGATTGTCTTATGATTTTAAGCCTCTTAAACACATTTGTTTTAGTAGTTAGCAGCTGTGTTCGAAGTTTATAGTTTTTGACAGGGATTACGAGAAGATTTATCTCAAGATTATCAGTTGTGAACGATGAAAACAAGTACTATAATCACATATTTGTTTCCGTTTTGGTAAATATTTGTTTTTTACACAAATATTAATGTAGATTTTTTGCTTAAAAAAATTTTAAAACAAAACTGAGAAATTATTTTAGATTTAGACATGGCTCATGATTTCCGGTCTTAGACCAAGTACCCTCTGGGTAGCCAAAAAACATCCATTTGGAGGTGAGCTAAAGTGAGAAGGCGAAACATCACTGTTACTTGTTACCCGCCACGTAAAAATACACCACCATTGAAAAGAACCAAACAGCCTCGGACGAGAGTCTGTTTCGGCTATAACCCCGTAAAAATAAGAAGAAGATCCGATGTGAAAAATTTCCACAGAAATATCGTTAAAGATTATTATTTAATTTTATTTATTTTCTCGTTTTTACCTCATACTTTTGCTCGCACTTTACTTTCCTATATTTCACCAACTTATTGTTAAAAGTTAAAAAATAATTAAACACTAATTCCCTACCCCACTTACTCCTTTCCATTGCAACGCACATTATGCAATACATACTAACATCACATTTTTGTCAATGAAAATTTTTGTGTGCTACTAACCTTTTTGGCAACTCTCATACAAATTCATTCACAAAAACTTATTCCTCACACATTTGTTTCTTCATCTTCATACTATTTTCAGCTATCATTAATTCCAATACTCATTCGGCAAAATTTCAAAATCCATTCTCGGCTAAACAAACACCATTAAACACAACAACACAATTGTCACCAACCAATTTGCAAGAGCAACAACAAGCAACAATGAAAAATTCATCACCCTCATTGGCATCACCAAATTCATTTCGTACGAATCGCATTGTTACGACTTGGCAGGATCTCGTTCGAAAAGTGCGAAATTTCGATTACAATCGCGTGAAAAATATAAAAGAACATTTCCATATCGAATTCGTAACGAAGGAGAAATTTTCGGGTATGTTATGGTAGTGATTGGCAAAAAGTAAATTGGAGAAATAATTTTAAAAAGATTAGTAATTAAGCTATTTTTTTTATAATCAGATATTTAAAAAAAATATTTTTCATGTTTTAATTATAAAACTTGACTATTAAGATATTTTTTTGTTTTGTTTAAGAAAAAATCTAAATGATTTGACCTTTCTCTCGAAGACCTCCTTGAATAAAAACCGAAAAGGTGTTTCCAATATAATAGTTACGGAAATATATGATCAAATATCAATATAGAACGGTGACATTTCGATTAAAACACAACTTTATCAATTTCACTTTTTTATTATATCTTATGAATTTCATCCAATATCAATCTCACTTCATTATTCCCCAGAATTTATATCATCTTTTATTGAACATAAAAATTGTTTCTCTGATTCTCTTGATAAAATGAATAATATTTAATAATTTCCTTCTAATACAATGAAAATAAATTCAATATCCCACCAAATCACAAAAAAATATGAAGAGAGCTTTTTCCATGCTCCAAAATCATTAAGCGAAATCTTGGGAGCACTTGGACATTATAATCCAAGTTAAATATCAGATTCTTCTTAGCAAGGCGGGAGGCAGACTAACACCAATTAAGCTCAGCAGCTATTTATTTAAAGTAATTCCGGAAATTGACTTAAATTGTCATATACGGAAAGTATAAAAAAGTGGAATGAACTTGTTCTCTCTTAAGTAAAGCTGACTGAGTTAAAATATGCCCACTTTATGTTGATTAACTTTACATATCGGGTGTTAGATCAAAACATGAAGCGCAACTCTCACTTTTTATGCTGGAATTGTGTCTATTCTATCTGTACATTAATGGAATCAATTTTGTTTTTAAAATTATTATACAAGAACCAACGAGTTCAGACTTGAAGTTGGATGAGGAAGTCAAAGATGAAAATTCAGAGGGAACAAATGTTTACAGGGATTGAAGTTATTATCCGAACATAATCTTATTACAGAATAACATTTGTAACAAACTAATATTATAAAGTGTGATCGATTTTGAGGATCCCTACTTTTTTTTAAAGAACAAAAAAAGGAATTTTAAAAAACCCTATCATTCAATTTTTGCCGTGACTGCGTCTCAGATGGCCCATCCGTTGAGTCCAATTTTCTATGACCCATTCGAGCATTTCGGCTGGTAACTGGCAAATGGCACGCGTAATGCTGGCCTGAATCGAAGCGGCATTGTCATTTGGACTTTGCATATCCCAAAAAAAAATCCTCCAAAAAAAAAGTCTAACGATGTGCTAAATATTACACGATCTTGGTGGCCAGTCAAACGGGACAAAACGTGAAACTATCTGCTCACACCAAACCGTCGTTTCTTCTGGATTAAATGACAGCTCTTGAATCTCTTCATGTTGAGCTTCGTGCCAATTTGCTTGTTTACATACCCATTGAGGCAGAAATGAACCTGATCGCTGAACAAAATTAAACTCGAAAACGTCGGATCTTCTTTTCAAGAGCCCATTGAGGAAAGAGATGTCACTTGGGAATGTCGAGCGGCTCCAATTCTTGCACAAGCTATAGTGTGGTCGCTTTCAATTTAAGATCTCTACGTAAAATGCACCAAGTCGTTCCATACGTCAGGCCAACGGAGCCGAATCGACTCTCCACAGCCTTCGTGTACACTCTCAGTAACGGCTGCTATATTTTCTTCACTGCGTGCTGGACGTGGTCTATTTGGTCGAATATTATCCAATAATGAATGGTGGGTCTTAAGGTGTTCGATGGTGTTTCGAATAGTACGCTCAATATGCCGATTATGTTGACCATTAGTAAAGCGAAGCACGGGAATCACATTCTTTACAGAATAAAGTTGTAAACGTCGTTCAGTCATAAGTGTTTCCATGATGAAATGTCAAACAATACTGAATATCATGACAGCTTTTCACGAGTCACGCGAGATTTGTCAAAGGAAGGCTATTGCAAAGTACGTCTACTTGGATCACCCGTTATGCTATAGCTTTCAAAATTGTACATTTAAAAGCTGATGGGAGACATAAATCAAAAAGCTTTTAAACTTTCGTTTTCAGTCCGCATTTCAAAGTTCTTATTTCCTCTGGAAATTAGTATATTCACGCCCAAAAACAAAACTATATTAATTAAATGTAGAAGAGATCTCAACACCTAGTTCTGCCCGTGTTCATTTATTAGTTTATATTTTGCCGCATTTAAAGCTGGAAAATAAACACACACGCGCATACAAAATGAACTTAAAACAACATTTAGACGCTACCCAAAAATGCCTTATTAATGCATTAACCACAAATATTTTTGATAATTTTTCATTTCTACTGTAAGCAACAACACCAAACGCCGCGCTACTGAATAATAATAAAAAGTGGCCAGCTACTGATGGAAATAAAGCATTTTTGTTAGAGAGGAATTCAATCAAATGCGTGTTCTTTTCGCTTGTTTGCTTTGTGGCATTTTGATTTGTTGAAAGCACACGTGCAGCTGGCAGTGCATCAGCGCACGGGATCTCTACCATTTACATTTAGCGTTTAACGGTAGTTTGTGTCATGCACAAGCCACACACATTCTGCCCCACAAAATGCGCTGTCTGCAACATTTCTTTGGAAAACTGTGCTGCGGTTGTGGTTTCTATTATCCGCTGCTGAAGGTAAATGCAATTGCAAGAGATCAAAGCGCATTTTATCCTCAGCAGCAGGCAGACAGCATAAAAGACTTGTCCAATATACGCGTACCTACAAAGCACAGCACACCAGAAATGTATGTAGCGACAAGGTGAGTAAGGCTAAGTGCATAGTGAAACGGAGTGCGAGGCGAATAGATCTGCTGACAGAACTCATGCTATAGCTTTTTATTATATAAGATTTTTTCTGACGTCCTAAAGCCTATGAAAGTCTCAGAAAATCCTTTAACGTATTTTTCCTAAAGTTTCTCTAAAATCGTTAGGCCTAAAACATATTTTTTTGAGTACGCCCAAGTTATTGTTTATATCCTAGTTACCTATGCTTCACTGTGCACTTAGCCTAATGTATACAAGAGCAAATAGCTATTGGGTGCGTCCACTGTTGCCATGATTTAAAAATTGGCTGCATTAAATTTAAAATTAGTCTTTGACTAAGCGGTCACAAGGGAAAGCTTCGATTTGTTAGCATTGATGTGAGAGTTAATTGAATATGACTGACTATACTATACATATTTTACTATGCACATATATGAACAGGGCCGCAGAGAAAAAAACCGGCCGCAGGGATAAAAAGGTGAGGGCCCCCTAAGAAAAGGATTTTTTTTAATATTTTAAAAATTTTATTAATTATCTTCTGACTTACTACTTCAACACTTTTGAAGTTTAAATCAAATAAGACGTAGCGTCATGCATAGTTTTTGAGCATGCAATTTAAACTCCCCAACCTTCAAATATTTGGAAAAATAAACTTTTCGAGCTTTGACGAGATCTCCAGCTTCTTAGCTAGGCACAGTGTGACGAGTAAGATCGATGCAAATTTTTGATAAAGCACTAAACGAATGTCTGGGAAAAGTCTGCTTAGGTTTCAACACTGAGATTAAAGCTTCCTTGTACAACTTATCAGATACACCAACAAAATGCTTTTTTGCAGCCGCGTTCATATTCTTTCATATCATCGATCTGCCATAGAAATGAGATCGATAAGTTTATGTCTCTCACTGCGACGAATCTTTTCTTCATTCCACTGAGTCAAGTATGACGTAGAAGAAATTTTTTAATTCATTAACTTCTTTACTGCATTCTCCTAAACCTCTTCTTGTATGACGTTTCTTCCTGATGATAACATCGTTTCCACATGCTAGAAAATACGGGCACCTTCGAGAACTCCGGAAGAATCACCCCCGAATCCCTAAACTATTTCAATATTATATAAAGGAATTGTTTTTCGATATTGCCATATAAAAAAAGTCAAAATATTAACAATTTATTTGTACATACTATATAATTCGATGTCAATATGTCTGATTTAAGTTAAAATCTGTACTCAATCTCTCACTAAATCTAAGTTCAGAGTCCAACTGCTTTCTTCAGTAGTGAGCAAGTCTACCAACGCGCCTCTGTCCAGGTGAATTCCTATCACACTACGCCCACTTGCGCTTTAAAATTCCGATTTACAATGGATATCCATAGTGCTTGTTTGGAGATAATATTCGGCCAACGATTGGTGAAGTATTACCAAGATAACGAGATGAAGATAACAGAGATGAGGACATGACACGACATGATTGCAATAAATATTTGTTTATTCAGAATATATGTTTTGCTCTTGCTATGTAGTTACTAGGAGATCTAATAGGAGAGCAAAGTGAACATCTTCTTTAAAAAACTGTAAACTTAATACATTACCACCCCTTTCCAAATGATAACCTAATCCATTGCCCGTAAAGGCTTGGTGCTTTCTGTTACCGCTAACGAGGCTCTATCGAGTATTTAGGCGATATACATATGTACATATGTATCCATTTACCCCAACATAGACAATTCTTTTGCTTACGTGTTGACCCATAGACCAACTGGCGGAACCCGTCTCAGGTTACGGTCCGAAAGCCGAATCAGACATCCATTTTAATCTACATGATTCAAGAAACCACAAACATAAATAATGGATCCATATAATAGAAAAAAGTTTTAGAATATGAATAAAATAGTAAAAAAAAAGTAATGTTAAGAATAAATAATGAAACAGTGATTGTAAAACTGTGAAAATTAATTATCTAATGTATGCTATATATAGAAATAAGAAAATACGTCGATTTCGGTTGCACCGAAGCTAAAAATTCGCTTACAAGAACTTTGATCGGTCAGCTGGTATGTCATGAGCATGTTATAGAGATTAAATTCGAAAAATTTCTCTGGAGATTGCACCGTTGCCTTGGACAATAACCCATGCCTAATTTATGCTATAGCAATCCGATTTAAATCATTTCTTCGGAGATTGTCTAAGATAAATGAGCAGCTTCTTGGAGAGAAAAGGACGAGTGCAAATTTTCAGATCGATATCGCAAAAATTTATATACCGATAGACAGACGGACATCGAACTTAACCCGCCACTCTGATAATTTATATATACATACAAGTATATAGTATATTAAAGGGTCTCTGACGATTCCCTTTGAATGTTAGAAACAGGGTGACAAACTTTATATAACCATTTTAAGGTATACATCTTATTACTTTTAAATACTCGTATACTACCGAAATAAGTAAAATACCTGGAAAATGAGTCACCTGCGTACCGATTTCTTCACTTTTTCGCATTATCTATTTCCTTATTTAGAAGCGGCTGTTGGCAGTACCATTCAATTCGCTGTGTCTTGCATACATTAACCCAATTTCGAAGCCAATGCAAATCAGTTAACACTTAAATTGCACACATACATTATCACAAAATCACATTTTCAACTTATTTTAAGTAAAAAAAGAAAAATAAATAGCAAACAGAGCTTCGCCATACTTAGAATTTACTTGGAATTTTTATTGACTCGACAAGCCACACTTCGGCGCAGAGTGTAAGGTGTGTGGCGTGAAATTTAGATGAGCGATCATAAAAGTGTTGTGACTCAATGCCTATGAATTCAAATTCTGGTCACGTTCTCACAAAAGTGGAGATCTGTGTGAAATCGCCACAAAGAAGTCTTTGGTGCAAAACCATATATTAAAACCAATAAAATCAGGAAACAATCAGTCCGAACGATTATACATACATATGTATGTTAATCAATGTGTGTTGAAGTCGTTAAATTTAAAGAATCTCGATTGCTCTGAATGCATAGTAAACCTTTACGAACCACTTTAACACTTTTGTTGCCCCATTAAGTAATGGTTCTATTTACTTCGTACAATGGTTAATCAATTTTATGTTTCCGCCAACCAAACTATTTTCATTCAAAACTTTCTAAACAAATTGAGAGCACTCTCTTGCGATCATTGAATGCGGTGTCAACGTTCAACCACAAATTCTATTTAAACAATTCAGACCCACTCACCACATGTGACCATTAAATGCGAGTATTTGACACACTCTTTCACATTCCTGCATTCAATTTAAGTGGTCTCAACGAGATCGTGGCACAATAAATGGGAAAATGGTCGGGTTTCTATTACTAAAATGGCTGCTGGCCGAAAAGTCAACGCAGCACGCAGCCGGCGTCAAGTATTACGCATATTGCCTCGGCTGGCGGCACACCAGTGGGCATTTATGCCTCCTGCAATTAGCTAAATTGCTGGCAATGCTGAGTGACATGTGGTTTTGCGGGTGAGTGCGAATAATTTCGTACTAATTTGCGTTATTAACGCCTTCAATTCTCTCCTTATCGACAGCCAACATAGAAGTTATATTTATTTGTGAGCTTTTTAATTGAACGTGATTGAGCAGCAATTAAATGTGACATAGGAATATTGCATAATTTACGGTTCATAGAGTAGTTACCAAGTGAAACTTAATAGTTTCCGATTAGTTTGTACTCGTATGGTGGTTAGACTGTGCGAGAAATTACAAAAAAAAACAATCTGCAATCAGCCGTGTATATAAATGTAAATAAATGAAGAAGTGTCTGTATGGACTTCGGCGATCTTAGACGATTTTATACGATGATCCTTGTACATAGATATTACGACATCATTTGCATATGTATATCAAAACTGACCTAAAAAGTTTTGTTAGCGATGGATCGCTCATGAGTCGAAAAAATATCTAACAGTGACTCATGTTCATTGACGCAAAAAAATTCTGTTAGAATTCCATCAAGGGGCTTCAAAAGCAGTGTATTTATTCATAAAATCTTGAAACAAAACCATAAATCTTTGTTTGAAAATGTAAAATCGATTAAGGGTTTTCATTGTGGAAATCCCATCAAAGCGAATTTGAACCCATTTTTTAGAACTTAGGCCGTCAAATGTTTTTTTTAATCATATACTTTTATCTGAATTTCGTCACATGTTTCGATGCTAAGAAAATCATAAAACGTTAGAACCACAATCCCATTGAAACATTAAGACTTAATAGTGTTCAAAACCATTATATTGTGTGGGATTCTTCCTTATAATAAAACAAAGCGTCTACCAATTTGGGTCTCGTAAATTTTACAGCTACTCTGTGGCTACTAGTATAAGAGCTCTTTGCGCAAAAAACACAGTCTTCTCAAATGAGCTCCATTTCTGGCTTAATGACTTCGTCAACGAATAAAATTGTCACTGTTGGGATGAGTCAAGTCCTTGTATGTTTCAGATAACACAATTACATCCCCAAAAATTGACCTTTCGTCGCGGATTGTGGTATGGCGGAATTATCGAGCCTTATTTCTTTCGAATTTAGGCAAGAAGTGCCGTCATCATCAATAGCAAGTGTTACAACACGTTGTTGTAATACCGACTTATTTCCCGGAAGTCGTTGAAATTGACACGGACGAAGGAAGAGACCCTCCAAAAAAGAGGGCTCGCTGTCTCATCCTTCATGTCTAGACATGGACACATTGCGTTCAAAGTTTGGCGACCCTTATTTTTGAGAAATGCCCAATCGTGCGACTTAATGCTTCTAGATTGCCTTCTCTGGGGATATGGTGAATCAAAAGTTTACAGGTACGCCAATCAAGCAGAAATGCTCGAGTTACTCGAAGGCAACATTCAGCGCACTATAATCGAAATACTGCACCGCGATTTTGACCAAAACTTGAGTCTTTGACTTCATTTTAACATCTTGTTCTTATTTGTAGACCCCGTATCTTAATATTATATATCAATTCTATGTAACACAACAACAACATAATTTGTTCTAAAAGCAATATTTATGTATTTTAATAGTTTTTACTAAAACTAACGGGGCCACGTTAAAATTCTATGATGCCACATAACGTTAGTACCAATATGCCATTGAAACAAGGTATTTTTCTAAATTAATCGTAACAAAATTACAAAAAAAAAATGTTTGAAAACTGTACACGAAAATCGTAACAACCTTCATAAGAATAAAAATTTGAAAAAAAAAATTTAATTCAAAAAAATTTTTCCGAAGAAAATTTCATTTTGCGATTTTAACAAAAGTAAAAACAATATTATTTACCTAAATAAATTAAATATTCAAAAATGTTAGCTCTCTATTTCAGAAATATTTTTGAAAGAAATTTTTTTGAAAATCTTGCTCACTCCTTTAACAGGTAACCTTTAATAATGCTTTTCAGTCACATAAGTATGTTTTAAGTTATAATATATATTTTTATTAAAAAATTGTATTTTTTCAACCAATTATCGTCTTTGTCTGTATTTTTAACAATATAAACCTCATAACTCTTATATTACCTTTTCTATATTTATAAATATTCTAATGTTCCATTTAATTTTTATTTTAGGTGGCCAACTGAAAACAAAAAATGGACAAAAATATGTATTCAACGGTCCACCGTCGGGCATTTACGTGACCAGAACATGCGTATTCTTCACCGCGATAGTAACGGTTGTGGCGCTCATCTTCACCATACTCATCACATATTTCTTGACAGCCAACTCCGTGACAACACCCAGGTGAGTATCAAACGCAATATCAATCAATACACACCACTCTGCAACGCATTCAAATGTGGCGCTGTTTTTGTTGTTTCATTACGATTTGCTGCATATCAATTACAAAGTCAATCGACAATATTCGAACCGCACGCGATTCGTGCGAACGTTGAACTACTTGTAGTTCGCGATATTACAATTTCATAACACGTGACCGCAACAATCACTGTTGCAACACCCATTTATGACACTACCATACATACATATATATACTTGTATAATATAGTATATATACCTAGAGAAAGGTATTGATATCATTCGGGGAAAGTGTGAGAAATGAAAATTTACATCATCAACTATTTTGCACTGGAGTCCAAATCAAAGAGCATTTCTAGGGTGTGTTCTTTTCTTTTACATATTATACAGTTAACTAAAACGTTTTAGCGCATATTTCTGCTTCCTTTTTTTACGCCATTTCTATTTAATTAAGCTATAACCTCGATTGGACAATTTATGACATTTAAGGTTAGTCACTTTCTTCGAAAGGTTGGTTGTTTGTGGGCGGTAGTTTTGGCTTTCATTTTGCATACGTCTTAGCTTTTGTTGTTGGTTGAGGGGTTGGTTGTGAGTTTACGTATGCAAAAGTGAATTCAGTCAAGTGACCCACATTTTAGATCTATTTTCATTGTACATCCAAGGTAGCGAAAAAATTTGTTTCCGTTGACAAAAATGAGGCGTGTAGTTTGAGCAAATATCAGTAGCCATTTAGAAAACAAGAGGAGAAAGTGTATAGGTGGAAAAGGGTAATTACTGTTACTTAATTGACAGGATAATGAAATATTGACTTTGTATTGAAGGAGCGCCTCCTTAATAAACGCAAAGAAGTTAAACAAAATGTGATGCCAAGGCTTTGTAAATACATTTATGTAAGACGGCTCTTGCAATTTGGAACAATTGAAAGTGTGGGATCTGTTTGAATATATATATATACTTATATATATATATGTATTTGAAGAAAAGCATTATTGTAAACTAATAAGTTCAGGTTTAACCGAACATTTTATACTCTTGCAGCTCGCAAAGCAGAGAAAAATTCTTTTCTAACTTCAATATGTCCAATTTTTGGACCAGATCATATTGTAATTCCCTTCTTATCGAAAATAGATTTCAAGCGTTATTCTCAAAGAAGTTACGTTTATAGAAGTGGGAAGTATTTTGACTGAAGACAATTATTTTTGAGAATTTCAAAACACTCTTCTCCAGTTTAACTTCTTATATAAATTTTGTAACTAGATTAGTTATAAAGTAAATGTATTTTGCAATAACACCTTTTTGTGGTTGTCACAACGGATAAAAAACATAATAATGGTTGTTCCAGCGCAAGTTTATCTTCATTCCATGACCCGAATTAAGAGCAATCTGTGTTAAGTCTATATTACAAACTCTCTTGACCGTTTTCATTTCAATATCACTCCTTAAACAAAAGCAACTTTCACTATATTAAAAGAGTTTCTCTCTTTCCAGCTGCTTCAATGGCAACTCAAATAAGAACTCACCGCCCTTGGCTCTGTCCTCCAATTCGATTGGCCCACAATATAACAGCACTCCAGTGGCGACGGCTAGCATACTTGGCACGGCACCACATACCGCCAGTCCCATATCGAAATATGGTACCACACCACCAATCGCGCCAATCGGTGACATCAGCTTACCGCCAGAGCATGACATCCTCGGTGCAGACAAGAGCAAAGCAGCCGATAGGAAATTGCAGCTGCACGACGGTTGGAGACCGCTGCATTACAAGTAAGTACATGAGTCATGTTGTTAAAATTTTATTATTATTAATTTTATTTATTAATTATATAGACCAAATATATTTTGAGTGCGTTGCTCTAAAGCTTGTCAACACAATTCAAATTCATTTTATTTATCTTTAAAATTCCATACTTTTAACATGAGTTCATTATTTGTAAGCAGTAATAAATGGTAAACATACAGCAATATTCCAGATAACGGAGTTTGTTTGCTTAGCTGGCTGTTGTGCAAACTTTTTGAAATTATTAGCGAAAAATTCCAAAAAAACAACAATGAACTAAGTGAATCACGTGTGATAAAATAAAAGAATTGTGATCTTTAATATATGTATATTTTTTTAAGGTTAAAAATCCATATTAGCCTTTATTTAGTGGGTCACTTCAATGCAACGGAGCTTTACTGTCCTTTTCCCCATCGCCTGTGAGATTAATAGTATCCTTCTACAAAAAAAAACCATCACAGCTGAAGCGTGTACCAACATGAACGTAACCATCGTACTATGAAATATTTCGCTTATGCCATCAAATTTGACACGGACTGAAGAAAAAACATTTTCAAAATATGTACTATATGTCAACGCTCAATAAAATTTTCCATACACTTGGTATAACCCTCGCCCTTTACGGTCTTCGGTGAATGGCTTCAATGAATTTATGGCACATTCTCTGAAGCGGAGACAGTCACCATTCATGTTAGAATATTATATCTACATTATAGTGGTGAAAAATGTATGAACTTTCTGCCCAAGAATCTGGCCGTTTACGACGAATAGCGACGTAGAATACTCAAAACGTCGGAGGAGTATTCCTTATTGCCCGTATAATGGAGCTAATTCATGGTGAATTCATCACGGTAATCAAAGAAAACAATGATCTTTACCTTGAATTTTTACCGACTCTGATGTCTTATTTCGGTTTCGGTTTATTTTTGAAGCACCACCAGCTGGTTTGTTGACAGTTTTATCGTCATATTCCAAAATCCACGTCTCCAGTCATTATGTTCTTGTTGATTGTATTAATGATGTCCAATCTAAGAATATATCACAGTTCAATGCAATTCACATAGATGAAAGCCCGCCAGTTGCATGACACTTAAGTTTGTTGCAGCTGTGCTAATATGATACCCCGCGTACTTGAATGGTTTGAACAACTTGATCCCGCAAGTCATGTGCCGCTCATCCAGAAAGTCGGCAGAGACTGCGGCATCTATTTATGGTACTCCAAGAGGTACCTCTTCAGCGTATGTATTGCTCGGAAAGTGAGCATTAGGGAGCATTTTAAGTCCATCTTCACTCCTCAACTCACGTGGATGCGATTACTTGCGAGATTACGCCTGCACCTAAAGAGTTCATGAGAGCCCTCGACTTTTTCGCAGAAGTTTTTCCATGAAGTTCTCTTGACCTTTCTTGGAAGTCCCGTTGTACATAATACCGTCCGTTAACCTACTCCATGAGCCTTTCGAATAATCGCTTGAAATATACTCTAATTTCCGAGATTTCTATGGCCCACCAGGGAGATTTTCCTCTGCCCTTCGGAGTTTTCAGTGGATATAAGCTCACCAGTGCGGCTTTACACGTCGACCTGAAGACTTCGTTTTCACGTCGAGTCTTAAGGCTGACATTTTTTAGTGTGGCTGCCAGGTCCACCATACACGATTTCTTTTTGCCACTTCGAAGTTATGGCAGTAAAGTTTCAACTGAGTAGAGCGTGTAGAAATTTTTTTGTACCTGAAAATCAGACGTGTAAGTCCATTACTATAAATATTATTAGCTTTTAGATCCCGACCGATTTTATGATCCCAATATCTCTGCTAAAGGTATAAGAAATAATTTGCTTGTATTTAAAAACTCTCTTCAGTACATAAAGTTCCCAAGGTTAGTGAACAAATTTTTGAAAAAATATTTAATCGAAGCATGACCTCCCTATTTGGGAACAGGTTCAAATATGTAAAGTAAACAGCAACACCATGCTCTTATATAATTCACAGCAAGGAAATAATACAAATATAACACCGCAGAAACGTTCAGATTACAAACATCGGTATCTAAGTGAAAACTAAATCCAGTAGCACCAACGCGCCAAATGAGCTCAACAGCAGTCACTCGAAATGCAACAACAAAATACCGCGAATTACTACACAGCCACGATCTGAGTGCTTAGATAAGAAAGAGAAATGTTGCCAACATCCACAACAAGCAAAGCTCACAAAATAACAAAACACAGTTAACAAATAAAATCAGAATTACAAAAAAAAAACAAAAACAAGCAACAAACAACTAAAGCGACGAGAACAAAACGAGATATCAAACAACCAGACATAAAGTGACAGACAGTAGCAACCGGCATCTGCCTTCGCCGCGTGCGCGCAACCATTGTTGCACTAACGGACGTGGCGGCACTGGCATACAAAAAGCAAAAGCAAACACACCGCATGCATGCGCGCAATTGGCACACAAACGAACGTCATTAATATCGCAGATGCACGCGATGCCACGCGTTCGGAATGCGGTGCGGCAGCCGGTGTGAAGTGAATTGACTTGAATAACTATGCAGTTGAAAAGCGCCAGCGCGGCAATAGAAATTATAGAAATCGGATGGACAGACCTGCGATGACGTTTAGCGGCCGACAGCGGCGTAAGTCGAAGGCGTGCGGATCAACGCGCTTCAGTTCAGAGACAGTTGAGTTGAGCGTTGCACTAACGCCTTGTGCCTTGTTGTTGCGCTGGTCAAATCATTGTTGCCTCTTGTCTCGTACATGTTGATCTCTACGCTTGTGGTCTCGGCGCAGTTCTTGTGATCGTGCCGCACGGAGTCGACGCGTCAGTCCACAAGTGTAATCGGTGATCGGTGGAAGAAGTCTGTTGGATACACATATGAAATTGTGGCATGGCAAAGGAGAATGTGGCATTTCCTGGTTTACAGCAATTATTTCAAAGCGTGCGAAGCAAAGTGATTGTCACTCAATCGTGTTGACTTTGTGCGTTTCGCTCGCTGATCGCTCTTCTATTGATCGTTGAGCGGGTTAGAGGTGCAGCAATGCGTTGATCGTGAAGCTTTCGTTTCTAATTCGATGTTGCAATGCGAAAGCAATCAGAAAATTGCAAAAATAACAAGAAATGTTGATGGCAGCTGGTTTGCAGTTAAACTTGTGTGCGGCACGTGCGTCAAACTGTATGTAATAGCGGTATTCCACACTTCATATGCCGTTACGAGCGTTTGATCGCTCTCGGTCTCTTGCTCCTCACAAATTGAATGATGCTATTTATTTAAATGAGGGTTTGTCTAAGAGATTGCTTTACAAAAAATGTCGAATTAATTATTTAAATTATCATATCACTAACATCAATGGACCAAATGGTGGATAGAACATACTCTAACCGAAATAAGTACATAGGATGACACATATTTAAAGGATGTTCATAAAGTGATTTCTTTAAAGTGATTGTTTTTGAAGTTTTTTCTGAGACCTTACGTTGAAGAAACCGAACCATCTTTTCCTTACATTGCCAGTAGTTGCTAAGAAGGTGCAAAGTCATCGAATCGACGTATCTGCAAAGGTCCAAGCTAAATAAGAACGGTCTCAATCTCTTCTTCTTGTACAACTACGTAGACACTTTGTTGATGACTAAAGGAACACACTATTATTCGCCATAATTCTCGTTCTCGATTATAATCTCCACGATAGTGTGCCGCATTCCCGTCAAATAAAAGCTCGTAGTGAAAGAAACACACATCGTTGCCGTTCCGGCCAAATTCGAATCAGTCGGTTCATCGTCATTCTGCACAGTTGGGTCTCTCTCCAATGATAACATTGCAAATTTCACAGTTGGATTTGACTCTGCATCCGTATAAGATTGTGTTTTGCACAAGAACTGAACACACTGAAGTCGACAGAGCATTTGAAGCGCATAGCTTTGTCCATTGGGAGCTAAAAATGGGGGCAGCCAACGACGATTTTGATCGAAAAATTGTCTTTTCTGATGAGGCCTATTTCTGGCTCAATGACTTCGTCAACAAACAGAGTTGCCGCTATTGGGATGAATGAAGATTAACTTGATTTAAGCTGCTTGAACAGAAGTATTTACAAGTATATATTAGATATCTATATATCATTGACCTCAACATCAGCGCCGTTAGTTCTGCTTTCTCCAGACTGTATAAGGAAGCGAAGCAAATGGGTCTGGTTGTGAACGAGGGCAAGACGAAATATCTCCTGTTATCAAACAAACAGTCGTCGCATTCCCGACTCGGCTCCCACGTCACTGCTGACATTCATAACTTGGGAGTCGTACATAATTTCATCTATCTTGAACCAGTATTATCACTAACAACAATGCCAACCTCGAAATTCAACGCAGGATAACTCTTGCCAACAGGTGCTACTTCGGACTGAGTAGGCAATTGAGAAGCAAAGTCTGCTCTCGACGAATTAAGACCAAACTCTACAAGTCACCCATCATCCCCGTCCTGCTATATGGTACAGAGGCATGGACGATGACAACATCCAATGAGTCGAAGTTACGAGTTTTGGAGAGAAAGGTTCTGCGGAAGATTTATGTTCCTTTGCGCATTGGCAAAGGCGAATACCGCATTCGGTGGAACATAATGTATTATTAAGAGACCGCGGCAAACGCTGGCTACCCTTGAAAACTCCAATTAGCGCCAAACCGCGAAAAGGAAGAACGACTGGCGCGCTGTTGTAACCTCGGCTATAGCCGCGTAAACGCTGTCTACGCCAATAAAGAAGAGGAAGCGCTGACAAGCTGCCAGTTGACAGCTGACAGATGTTTGACGCGTTGCGCCCAAGCTCCGTTAATCAGACACTTGGCTGGTTGCTTTTATTGTACGACACTGCGCTGGCTTGCTAATGGATTTAATTAGGTAAAAACGCTTATGGCGAAAATCAGTTGAAGGAGCCAACTTGTTCCCATTTTCTACAGTTTTATACAATTTTTATTGATTATATGTACTTAATATATGTAATATATATAAGTTACAATATAATAATTTAGAATTATTTCCATATTGCCGTACACCTCATGACTACCGCTGACAGATCTTTCAAACAATAATTGAATGTATAATTAAAACCCGTTACGACTTTCCATTATTGCAAATTTACAATTGCTTTGTTATTGTTTGTGGTGGCGCCTGGTGTTTCCTATGACTCTATTGACTATTGTTGGCTGTTGCATTCACTGATGATCGCATGCACCGAGGCGGATTTTCAAAAGCTTTCAAACACAAAAGATTCTATATTTAATGACGCTTGTCATTAGGTTGATATACACGAATTAAAATTTATGCATATGTATATGGACTCATATATAACGTCGATAGTTTATTCGGCGTCATTGGTTTTATTGATTTATGGGCTAATTGTTAGTGTAGGTGCCAAGATCGCTGTAAAATTTCGTTTTGCTTTTCTAAGGTACAGAGATAAATAAATTGAGCTGTAATATTCTTATGCACTACATATTATACATATGTACATAAATAAATAAATTTGCATATCTTCATTAGCATTCATTAACAATCATTACTCCGAAGCACATTACCAGTTAGCTTTTTGCAATTTTTTCTCTTAATTGAAAGCTTTTAAAATGGAGTGGTTTTATACAATAAATATTTAATTTTTTTTATTTGAATATGTACATAAGTATGTATCATGTAATATTACTGCGGTCATACCTTAGCAATCGGTATAGTAAACATTTTTTTGAGAAGTTGCCACCTGACTTCATTTAAAAAAATATATTACATGAACCAAATGATGAATATATCCCACTGGTTTTCAAAGGTTGTGGATACAATGCAAGGACGTTGCCAAAATCAAATTTTTTACATGTCTAAAATAACACATAACCTGGAGTCTAGGGCCAGTTTTCACCCGATTTTATTCATTCTAAGCACAATGATGCACCGTTATAAGCGAAACACAGTCTCTCATTTTCTTCAAGATAACTCACATATTAGTCGATATAAGCGGTATAAAGTCACCTACGGGGAGTATTGATCCGATTCAACCCATTTTTGACCCACAGACATACCATTATCAGAAAAGGATTATCACTGAAATTCTATTATATATATATCATACACATTTACCGATATTTTCGGTAAGAAGTACTGGGCTCCAAATATTCAGTACCTAGTGGCTTGAAATTTTCATCAAGATATCTCAATTTTAAATCAAGTTATAGCTTGCCCGAACGGACAGATAGTCACTCGCATTTCAACTCGTCTCGCCATCCTGATCATTTATATATAACCCTACATCTTTAGATGATACATGCAACCGTTATGTGAACAAAACTATTATACTCTGCAGCAACATTTTGGAAGAGTATTAAAATATTAAAGCAGCTGTTTGTTCAAAATATGCCCAAACCTCCCATGAGACTCATTCCGTCTCCTTGTCGCGCTCTATACTGGGCACTGCAACTTCAAGAAATACTTGCCCAACATGGGTATAGGCGCTGGCGCAAAATGTCGGTTCTACTTCATCGAACCGGAAACTACAGAACACCTGATTCTAGATTGCTCAGCAATTTGTTGAAGCAGGCTCAATGCCCTTGGATCCATCTCCGTGTACAGGAATCATATCATCTCTATCGCGCCCAGCAAGCTCCTGGAATTGTTCAGAGTGCTGGATCTTTGTGACCATATGTGATATAGGAGAGGGCACAGTAGACAATAGGTCGCAAAAACTCAATTATTTTCTATCTATCTGTAGTAGAGTATACGTTTGACTAAATTAAGTTGAAGTCTTCTATTATTCTTAAAGTTTTTGAAAGCAAGAACCTAATAACGTCACATTTAGAAGCGAACGTCATAGACCCTATAACACATATACATATATAATATATGTAGGGGGTCAAACATGATCAGCGCGACGAGCTGAGTTGATTTAGCCATGTTCGTCTGTCTGCATATGTATACGCTCACTAGTCCATAAGTTGTTCAGATATCGCTCTGTAGTTTTGCACACATCGCTTTCTTATAAGAAGCTGCTCATTTGTCGGAATCGATATCGGCTGTCATCACTGTAGCATTAGCTGCCATGGAAACTGAACGATCAGAATCAAGTTTTTCTATGGAAACTTTTTTATAATGTAAAGGATATTCAGCTATGATGCTACCGAAGATAACGGTATTACTTGTTGTTCTAAGTTTTTAATGTATTTCTTGAAAAGTTGGGTACTTCTATGTCATAATATTTTAATATTGCTCTCATTTATTCACTTACTTTTTCAAAGTTAAACAAAAAACATTACTAAGCATCTAACATAAATATCTCTTTTCAGCATTGTGATTGAGCCCAACATTAAGACCGCCACCAACAATGGTAGCATTACCATTGAGGTACAGCGTGACGCCAATATCCCTACTCTGCTTCCGATTATTCTCGATGTGCATAATATTTCCATTTCGAATGTGCGCGTCATACGCTCGCCCAGCAATGTTTCAACCAGCGATGAAATCGAATTGGATTTCGATGGTAAATACGGTGAGAACAACTCATCCTTTGTGGTGGCCATTAATAAAGGTATTGAGGATGAGCGCGATGTCAAGTTGATTGTTAGCATGGATTTTGTTAGTCAGATAACCGACACGCTTCAGGGTGTGTACAGAACAAGCTATACGAACTTGGAAACCAATAAAATCGAGTGAGTATAAAGAAAAATAAAGTTTTTCATACATAAATATTTATTATTTACATTGTTCTCTCACCAAAATTCTTTTTACGACAGATGGATGGTCAGCACGCAATTTTCGCCCGTCGACGCTCGGCGCGCATTCCCTTGCTTCGATCGTCCCGACATGAAGGCAAACTTTACCATCACTATTATTCGCGATAATAAACTCGGCATGGCGTTGTCTAATATGCCCCTCTATCGTAGTTCGTGAGTTGCCCTTCTTTTGTCATAATTAATAATCACACTTATATAATGCAAAAATTTTAAATTTTCCTTTTAGTGTTCACCGTCCAGGCTTCACGCGCGATGATTTCGTAACGTCACCGAAGATGCCGATTTACAGCTTCGCTTTTGTCGTTTCCAATTTGGTGAAATCTCATTATTCCGACTTGGATGCTAGCCTAGTACCGCGCGTAGAGATTTGGACCCGCCCCGAAAATACCGAAATGACAAACTATGCGTATTCAATGTTGCGAAAGTTTTTGCCCTACTTCGAAGATTATTTTGGCATAAAGAACCGTCTGTCGAAAATCGATATGGTGTCTATACCGGATTTTGGTTTTAGCGCTATGGAAAATTGGGGACTAATTACTTTCAGGTTAGCTGATGCTTGGTATAAACGCTCAATATTTCATTTAAGTATTTTTGTATCAAAGAACCTGTTATTTTTGAAACGTCTTTAAGTTATACCAGTCTCTCATCACGGAAATATTTTTTATTATCTCAAGATTTACGTAATAATTTTCAGTGGTCAGAGTCGGTGAATATAAGGATTCTATAAAACTGACTCCACATATAATCCTTCCTGGACTATTAATATTATTATTATATCCTTCGAAATAGGTCTCTTTTGAGTAACGAAAAAAAATTTCGAAATGCCAAATCTGGCAAATAAATTGATTTATTTCTTGCATCGCTCTTCCGGTTTTTGTTTATTAATGTAAATTTTAATATATTGGCCCAATCTGATCTGATCTGTCATCATTCCAAATCTACCAAGATAATTTTCGAGTACTATTTTTGTATGATCCACATTATATTTAGGACGAAACGCATATGACAAGTTTTATAAGTTGAATGACCTTCATCGAATACCCTCCTCTTAGTCGAATGCTTGAGTTTGGACTCTGTTTCGGGCTGTCAATGAGTCATATATTAAAAACCCAGTTTAAACCATTCGTTCTCAAGCATTTGGTTCTACAGATCTACTCGGGAGCACTGTTGACCCCATGGACACTAGATTTCTATGAGATTAATATATTTTATTTTAACTTTCAGAGATTCTGCTCTCCTCGTGCCCGAAGATCTTGATCGCGCTTCTTCGTCAGAGCACATGGAGCATGTTGCCCAGATTGTCGCACACGAATTGGCGCATCAGTGGTTTGGCAATTTGGTCACACCCAAATGGTGGGACGATCTTTGGTTGAAGGAAGGTTTTGCCTGCTACATGAGCTACTTGGCGCTGAACACCATACGTCCCGAATTCCAAATTATGGACACTTACACAATCTACGAATTCGGTGATGCCATGCAACATGATGCCGACAACAGTTCGCATTCCATTGCTTTCGATGTGAAATCAACAACCGATATACGTCGCATCTTCGATCCGATCACCTATTCAAAGGGTAACATACTGCTGCGCATGTTGAGCTCATTTGTGGGCGATGAAGCCTTCCGTGCGGCAACACAAGATTTACTGAAGTCCTACGCTTACGACAATGCCGATCGTGATGTGTTGTGGGATTTTATGACACGACATGCGCATGAGCGTAAGACCCTGCCCGATAGTTTGCAAGTGAAAACGGTAATGGATTCATGGATAATGAAACCTGGTTATCCCGTTGTAACCGTGGAGCGCCGTGAAGCAGATCTGGTGTTGACACAAGAACGTTATATGTTGCCCTCACGAAATATGTCGGATGACAGTCGTTTTGTTGTGCCGATCACCTTCGAAACGGATGAGCTACGCAAAGGCGACAATATACCGACACATTGGATGTTGGAGACTGATCGACAAATTGTCATAAGCGAAGCCTTTACCTCGGAAAATAATACGGATAATGTGGTGTATGTGAACTTGAATCGCCAGGGTTACTATCGCGTCAACTATGATATGCCCTCTTGGTTAGCATTGAAGAAGAAGTTCACCACGCTTCCCCGTATCACACGCGCACAACTTTTGGATGATGCTTTGCATTTGGCGCAAGCCGAGTACTTGACCTATGACATACCGCTGACCTTCCTTATGGAGATCTTCACAGCCACCGATGACGAGCTACTGTGGCGTGCGACGCAACGTGGCCTCAATTACCTCATCTATATGCTGCATCGCGAGCCTGCCTATGAGACATTCAGAGTGAGTGAGAATAACTTTCGAAGCTGAAAAAGTGTTTAGCAATCTATTTCCTACAGGCCTTTATGAAATTCATTGTACGCCCCGCCTTCGACCGTTACGGCTTGAATGAGCCGGACAATGAATCGCACATACAGTTACAACATCGCGCCAATATTGCGCGCCTCGCATGCAAATTCAACTACGATCGCTGTACAATGCCAGCGCACCGGAAGTATCGCGAGTGGATGGCCGATCCCAAACTCAATCCGTATGTGCTGTGCAACTATTTAGACTTTTAATGCAAATTTAAAAATATTTTTTACAGCATTAAGCCAAATCTGAAATCGATTATTTATTGCACGGCACTCGCTGAGGGTTCCTTCCAGGAATGGTATTTTGCTTACAAGCAATACAAACGCACCACAAGCGCATCGGAGAAGGAACAGATCTTGACATCTTTGGGCTGCACCACAAAGCCATGGCTGCTCTCCAAGTAAGTATTGAATCACTTTTATTTTATACAAATGTTCTAGTCCCAAATCCTTTTACAAAATATGAAATTCATTTGCAGATATCTAAATATGACCATCGATCCAACTTCTGGTATATTGAAGCAGGATGGCGCTCGCGCCTTCCGCGCCGTTGCTGAGAATCCGATTGGTTACGAAATTGCATTTGATTTTCTGCAATCGAAAATCAAGGAAATCTCTGAATAGTAAGTTGAATATTGTTTATTGTGACATTCTAAATAAGAAATATTTGAAAAGTAATAAAAGTTTTGCAAAGACCATCTGTTGTTGCATGATGAAGACTAAATATTTCTTTCGGGTCATAGTTAGAACATTACCAAATTTTCAAGATACGTGGAAGGTGATAACGGTCAAAATATCACCACTAAGGGCCATTTTCTCAATGTCTGTTTTGCAGCCATCTGACAGTTAAGTTCTGGTTAACTTAACCAAGACTCCTTCTTTCGGTAAATAACCTTTTTTTTTCAATTTGTACATTGGCGTTCGGTCAACATATCTTTTTTCGAAATGGCGTTCGATCTTCCATCTTCGATGAGGCACCAAACCATTCTAAAAAAAAAAATATAAAATAAATTTTCAAACAAGCTTTGCTATTAAAGCTGTTGAAATTAACAGTAAAGTGTTTAAGTGTGAAGTTGACTGTCAAAGAATTGTCATGAAACGAAATTACTTAGTGAACGACCCGTAATATTTAGATAGATCTAAAAATCAGCTCCTATTTATATAGAATTGATCCCAAAATACCGAATGTATGTTTTCTCCGCATATGAATAGTCTCAACATTCATTCAACACACGTTTCTTTGTAACTAAACCCGATCTAAATAGCTAATTTTCTGTACAAACATTTAGACGCAGCACATAACCTCATCTATAAACGGGTTTCAATATTATTTACCATGCTTCTGTCGAGATCGGCGTATAGACAATGCAAGGGTTTTCCAGTGCTGGTCACGTTTTCGGTTGTTGGCCGTACATCATTCTTGGCAATCTGGTCCACTATTTCATTTCCCTCAATGCCTTTTTGGCCTGGCACCCAGTAGAAGTGAAGTTGCTTACTTCTTGCAAAACTTTCTACTGCCGCCCTGCTTCCCAAATCACTTCTGGCCGATATGCGATACGAGGTTACTGCCTTGATTGTTGCATTGCTGTCTACGTAGATGTTGACTATGCAGGTGCATTAGAAGCCAGCTCTGCGGCTTTCGCAATAGAAAAGAGCTCAGCTTGAAATATACTGCAGTGGTCCGGCAAGTTAAAAGGTTGCCTTGAGCCTGACTGTGGACAGTATATTTCCGCACCAACTCCATCGTCCATTTTCGAGCCATCCGTATAGATGTTTAGAGTGTTGCACGTAGCTAACATACCTTTAGGCCAGCCATCTTTTACTACAACCAGCGCAACCCCGTCCGCTTCGTTCCCTTATTATCCACTATGTTAAGTTTTTGATTCGGGGGTCTTTAACCCCCTTTTATACCTACCGCCAGGTACCTCATTACCAATGGTCGTTGTATTAGCCATTCACCTACTTCTGAGGATACATATATAGCAGTCCAACATAAGGGGATAACACCCATTGCCCAGTCGATACCCGCGCGGAGGATACAGCTAAGAAGAATTTTTGCCGACCCATAAAGCTATATAACGTTCCATGCGCTTATTCCTTCTTTTTGTTGTAGATATAAACTTATTTGAAAACCTCACCCTTGGAGAATTCATTAGACCTTTACTCTTTCGCAAATCTATTGTTTGCATCCGCTTTACAAATTTACTTCGCACTTAACATTCTGTAAAGATCAATGTTATCTTAACAGAACGCAATCAAGTATGTATTACTTATTGAAGCACACTTTCAGGCGCATAATGTGATCAATGATCTTCATATTGATAGAAATTGAATGGATTTTGTTCTCATAGATGCAATAATAATAAAAAATAGAACAATTAATAATTTTGTATGAATATAGATTGTTCATTTAAGATATTTTAAGAATTGAAGCATTGTATTTGATATTGCCAATAGTTTCTGTAAGAATTTTATAATGCAGACTGAGCTTTATAGAAGTGAAGTCCTTATATCTAAATAGTCAGAAAAAAATATATTTTTTGAAGAAAATTTATTGAGCAGTACATATACATACGTAATTTTTTGAAAACGTTTATTTTTTTTTTTTGAATGCGTATTGAATCAAAGTGATTAATATTGAAAATCGAAAAATTTATTTTGAAAAAAATATTTATTTGTGATTCTAAGAGTGCTAATTATACTTAACGACTAACATATGCTTTCCTCACATTTCTAGCTTCGGCGACGGTTTCTCCACACTCACCGAAATGATCAAATCCATCACCACCTACATGAATAAGGAATACCACAAAGATCAGCTGCAGCAATTTGCCGATCGTGCACGCAAACTTGGTCTGACAGCAGTCGAAGAAGCCATCGGCTTGGCCATGGAGCAAGTCAACAACAACATTTACTGGCGTGAGCATTCTTACTACCAACTGAAGGACTTCCTGGAAGCGATAGTTAGCGAATTTCACATAAATATATTTTAAGTAAAACGAAAGTACGTTGGTAGAGAGTAAGAAAAAGGAGAACGAAAAGGCAAACATGCAAGAACAGTGCTTAGGAATCTATAAGAAAATGAGTTCGAGCGTTATGTAAGTGGCTGATGTTTGATTGAGAGTGCAGTGCGCATGGAGCAGACTAAATGAATGAGCGATTTGTTGTAAAAGCGTACAATCTACTCATTTTCTTTTTAGCATAAGATAGTTTACTATGTAGTGTAAGCGTGTAAGCTGTTGTAAGAGAAACCACATAGGAGCTTTAAATTTTGTGTGACAACACCAAGCAATTCACCGTTAACAAAAACAAAAATCGTATTGACATTGAAATTTTTGTATTTAAGCACACAATTGAAAATTATATTTTGTAATAATATGTTGTTTTGCCAACAAAGTGATATATTTGTATAAGTGAATGTACCATATTTCCTCTGCTGAAGAAATGAAGCCAACTTTTAACTAACGGAAAAAGAGAGTGTAAAAGTAATGTGAATTTATTTTAGCACAAAAGCAACGAGTATTTTGAATTATATTTTTGTAATTTAAATTTATTATTATTAATTTTAAATTTGTTATAATTAATTTCAATTTTTTATTATTAATTTCGATTATTATTATTTTTAATTTTTTTTTTTATCATTACCGATTTTTGTTTTGCCTTGTAAGATGATATTTTTAGTGTTTCTCTTTCGAATTATTTATTTGCTCATAAAATAATTATTTACTACTTACAAAAATGCGCGCCAATATCTATAAGAATTTAAATATAAATACAATCAGTGTTTAATGTGTGAATAAAATTCAAAATTAAACAGCATTTAAAGGGGTTTTAGGCAACCCTGAGCATTTGAAAATTGTCAATTTGTAAATATGCTTATCAAAAGTATTGAAACTTCACAAAATGGCGCGTTCATATTAAAAACACTAACACATACATATAGTACACGAACGATTTGAATATAACGACACTACGCCACAATAATACACTATCTACTTACATATAAATATTTAAAAATACTACCATATAATACTTAGACACTTACAGTTACACATACAAACACATCAACTATACGAACATATTTAATTTTTATAATTATAATGTCAAATCATCAGGTCTCTATTATATAACAGATATTTTTAACATTTTTATATACCAATTGTAACTGTAAAATTAATTAGTTATGTCTACTCATATAACCACATTACAATTTAAACAACTAAATTTAATAATTGTAGTGATGTTCCTATGTTGAAGTGCATGCATACATACAAATGTATGTATGCATGTGTGTAAAATATATATTTGTATGTAAAACGAACTGCAAATAATTGCAGGAAAAATATAAACTATTTTACTAAAAACTAAAAATTTGGCCAGAAGCACGATTTTAGCTATAAGTTTAATAAGAATAAACATGAAAATTAAATAATAAAAAAATTATTAAATAAATAATAAAAAAATAAATAAAAAGAAAAACTATTTTATTAAAACATTTTCGAAAACATGTTGCATACTTACCAGCGCAGTGCATTTCACAGCGATTTTGGAACATAGCTGGAACATGCCTGAAAGACAGAAAAAATAAATACTAAAATTTCTAACGGCACGCAAAAT
Source organism: Bactrocera neohumeralis (assembly GCF_024586455.1). Taxonomy (NCBI): domain Eukaryota; kingdom Metazoa; phylum Arthropoda; class Insecta; order Diptera; family Tephritidae; genus Bactrocera; species Bactrocera neohumeralis. Next base: position 57,138,225 of record NC_065919.1, read on the forward strand.
AAACTTAAAATATTACAAAAAAATTTAAAAATTATATAAAATGTTTTTTGAGTAAAAAAAAATATTTTAAAATATTTAAAAAAATTAAAAATTTAATTGAAATATTTTTTGAGTAAAAAAAATTAGTTTAAAATATTAAAAAAAAAAAATAAAAATTGAATTGAAATATTTTTGGAATAAAAAAAAAATTATTTTAAAATATTAAAAAAAATAAAAATTTAATTGAAATATTTTTTGAGTAAAAAAAATTAGTTTAAAATATTAAAAAAAAATTAAAAATTTAATTGAAATATTTTTTGAATAAAAAAAATTATTATAAAATTAAAACTTTAATTGAAATATTTTTTGAGTAAAAAGAAAACTTATTGAAATATGACAAATCTTATTAAATATTTTTTAGACAACTACACGCATGATTCAATTGCATAAGGTTGTGCTACTTTAGAGCGTGTTTCTTCTTAGTAAAATATTTTTTAAACAATAATGACAAATAACATTTTTTTCTCATGACTTTCTTGTTTACATTTTGATGATTTTGAGATTTAAAATTTTTTAGAATTCTTTTTAATTTTTTTTTTAATTTTTTTCGTGTTTAGTTATCACTCAAAGCATTTTCGTTAGCTGAAATGATTAAAAAACAAGACAAAAACGTTAATTTTGGCTGCAGAAGCTATAATACCCCAAACAGCTGCATTTTTTATAGCATAAAGGAGCATATAAAAATCTTTATCTTAGTTTTTAAGGGCCAGTTTATACGTCAGCTATAAGCTATAGTGGTGCGATCTGAAAAATTTATCCAGAAATTGTAGCAATGCATTGAATAACAATCTAAGCCAAATTTCGTGAAGATACCTTATCAATTAAAACAGCTTTCCAAACAAGGACTTAAGCTCGGTTGGTCCGTGTGTACGACAGCAACACGTTGTAGTGGTCCGATTTGAACAATTTCTTCGAAGATTACATAAACACCTCAGACAATAAACCATGCCAAATTTCTAAAAAATATCTCGTCAAATAAAAAAGCTTTCTATACAAGCACTTGTTTTCGATTATTCAGGTTTTATGGCAGCTATATGCTTAAGTGGTCCGCTATCAGCCGTTTCGACAAATAAGCAGCGCCTTGGCTAGAAAGAACGTATGCAAAATTTCTGTTCGATATCTCAAAAACTGAGAGAAACTACTCTCTAGTCTCTATACAAACGGACATACAGACAAACATTGCTAAATCGGCTCGTCACGCTAATAGTTTTTTATGGTCATATTTCACCTCAAATGCAAAATTTTGATAAGTTTAAAAGTGAAGGAAAAACATTATAATAAAAACCACTCATATTGAAACAAAATTTCGGTTATAAAATGGTTATACATTGGATATATAGGTTATCTATTGGATATATTAGTCAGCGGAAGCTTAAAAGTTTATAATACATATATGCAATATGATGTAGTGAATCTTAAGCACTAAAAAACTCAATTTCGAAATTTTGATGATGCGTTATTTTGCATTTTAGGCGGCGATATATACTTTGTAGGGTCTTCGACGTCTCCTTTAGGGTCTTACAAACTACGTGGCAAACTTAGTATAACCTGTTCAGCGGCATAAAATATATTTTTTAATCATAAAAAGGCAAAATAGCTAATGCCAAAATAATGTGTTAAAAAAAACTTTTGAAATTTTTTTTATTTTTTCTAACGTCACAACCTTATACATGCTTACATAGTGATTGAATCAGGACTATACCCCAGCAGCCATCCATCGCTTCAATTTTTGAGTTTCACCATCAACTTTTATTGTAAATACATGCACATTTACTTCATGTAATTAAAATTGGTAAAAAACGTATATTTTTAAAATAAAAATACTATGCACACTTACAGCACACGTGTGTATGTGTGCGTAATAGTCACTTAAGATAGCCATTATATGAATTAAGCCTTAGATCGCAGTGTCCTTATGCGCATACATAGCCATCATGCCATTTACACCCACATAAACATATATACATACATGCACAAATATAACTGTGTATTTGTATATTAAATGTAAAGGAAGTAATGTATTCTTTCTTAATTTATTTGCAAAATTTCGACGCTTTTCTTATGGTTGGATATTTTTTGAAAAACATACACACATACAAACAAATTAAAAACGAAAACCAAAAATCTATGAATTGGAAGAATAAATACAATTTGTTGTAGAAATGAAACAACAAATATATACAAATATTTGAACTTTTGCACTTTCGGTCTTTTAGACACACTATTCGAAACTAAATTAGCTGGGTTAAGTGTAAGTGTTTTCAAGCAGAAACTGTTGTAATTAAAGAAAGAAGTTCGGAAATATTTCATTATCAATCAGATTTATTGTGTAATGGAAAAAAAATTAAATAAATATGATGTAATATATTAAAAACAAAAACAAATTTGAATTATTGAATGCAATTTAGTTCGAAAAACTGGAACGGCAGCAGATTTGCGTGTTGTTGGTGCAGAGTATAACAGTTTTGTTCCCCTAACGGTTATTTGAACCCCCTTATAATAATCGAGTTAGATATAGGGTTATAACTAGTGATACATTTCAAGACTCCTTTGAAAATGCAGTAACATGAAGCCGAGATTACGAGCTTCGATTTCAGGCATTAAATAGTTGATTATCATGGCGCTATAACGGTCGCCATAGACGTTTACGTTCTCACCTGCATCATTTTTGAAGAAATATGGTCCGATAATTCCGCCGGTCCACAAACCACACCAAACCATTGTCTTTTTCTGCAAGAAATGACAGCTCTTGTAGCTCTTCAGGTTGCTCTTCGGACCAAATGCGGCATTTTTGCTTGTTTGCATACCCATTGAGCCAGGAATGGGTCCCATCGTTGAACAAAATTTGGCTCGAAAACGTCGCATCTTCTTGGAACTTTTCAAGAACCCATAGAGCGAAGCGATGTCGCTTGGGAAGATCAAGCGGCTTCAGTTCTTGCACAAGTTGTATTTTTTACGCTTTCAAGATCTCGACGAAAAATGCGCCAATACGTTCCATACGTCAGTTCGAGTTGATGCGAACGACGCCGAATTAACTCTCTAAGATCTTCGTATACACTCTCACCTACGACTGCCATACATTTTTTTCACTGCGTGCTAGGCGTGGTTTATTCGGTTGAATGTTATCCAATAATGAACGCTAAGTCTCAAGATGGGTGATGATGTTGCGAATAGTACGCTCGGTAGGCTGTTTATGCTGACCATAAGTTGAGCGAAGTGCGCGAAAAGCATTCTTTACAGAACGTGAATTTTCGTGATAAAGTTGAACGATTTGTAAACATTGGTCAGATGTAAGTCTTTCCATGATGAAAAGCCAAAACCTACTGAACAAATATAACATGGCACGACTCATGCGTGCTCTGTGAAAAAAAGGCTATTAAAAAAAGTACCTCTAAAGTGCGATAAATCAATACTTAAATGCCCCAGATACTTTAAATTTTACACCCAGTAAGATACAAAAAACTACACAGGAGCCGAGGTGTGACATTGTCATGAAATCACACATCTTCGGACCCACCTGACCAATTTCATCCAAATTTGGGATGTACAAGGTGCGTTCCAAAGTAAGCAGGCGCCATCTATATGTCGACTAGTTAGAATTTGCTATCTTTATCGATTGCGCAGTGAGAATTTCATGACATTTCATCGATTGGAAGTGAAGTTATTGCGTTTTAAGTGTCAGTATGTTTGTGTTATCGGTGCGAAAATGAGCTTCGAACAAAGAGCCAACATTAAATTTTGTTTTAAAATTAGTAAATCTTTTACCGAAACGTTTCAATTGATGAAACAAGTTTATGGCGATTATTGCGAGTGGTTTCAACGTTTTCAAAGTGGTCGTGAGGACATAAATGACGATCAATATGTGGGCCAATCAAAATCCGTGATCACCTGAAATTCCATCGAAACTGTGCGTGAATTCATCAAAAATCAGCCAAAATCATCATTAAATTCATGGATATGGAATTGAACATCTCCAAAACATCCATTTATCGCATTTTGACCGAACATTTGGCCTTACGAAAGGTGTGTGCACGGTTTGTTCCGCACAAATTGACTGACGACCAAAAATCTCATTTTAACCATTAACCACTCCCAGTATTCATCTGATATGGCATCATGCGACTTTTTCCTTTTCGGAAAAATGCATTTGCCAATGAAAGGAAAACTTATGCAGATGTAGAGGCTACTCAAAAGGCTTACATCGGCATACTGGCCAATGTGCATATCAAGAAGCAATTAATATAACAAGATAAGTCCCTAAGTACAAAATATGAGGACCCCATCGCCTACATATGTTGACTTTTGAACGAAAAAATTGGTCAGTAAGTGAGATATTTTTATTGTATAATTGAAATTCAGAGAGAATCCTTTTCTGAAAGTTGAATCGGGTCCATAGCCCCCATATACCTAATATTAAGATTTTTGAACTCCCAGGTGAGTTTATATAAAATTTCTGGTCGATATCTGAAATAATGCGAGAAATTAGCTTTTGTTCTATACAAAGTTATATAACGAAGAGACAGACGAACGTGGCTAAAGCGACTCGTCACGCGGATCAATTATAAATTATCATATATACTTTGTAGGGTCTCCGACATTTCCTTTAGGGCTATATCGAGCGCGTGTTTTACTAATAACAGTGCATCTTTGTGCTTAGAATGAATAAAATAAGGTGGGGCTATATGCCATATAACTAAAAAACCTTATGTACCTGAAGGTATTATCCCGTTTCTGTTAATAATATGAAGTAATGCTAAAAATAGATAAAATCCTACCTGCCATGGCTTTATACAAGTACAGTTGATATTGGTCCATAAGTAGAATGTCTTAGAAAAATTAACTGAACTTATAATATTGGATATATGTACTATAGTGTAATGCCGAAAATATGTGTTTACATATGAATAAGAGCACAAAGCAAAAAATAAGGAAAATGTGGTATGGAGATGCATCTTAGACGATATTCCGGAAGTAAAAAAACCACCTTCAGTTCGTAAAGTAACTCCGTTAATACAGAGAACTGAAGTTTATTTATTGTTTCAAGTTGACACTTGCTCCTCAATGAACGGCTTGAATTTTACTATCGTTAATGTGAAAAAGTAGTGAAATACATCTCTGATAGTTATATGCAATTAATACCTTGCACAAAACGATATTACTCGTAGTCCAGGATCCGTTGCCACCAGTTACCGATTCGTTCCTGCTTGTTTAATCGATGCGACAGCAAAGTAGTTTTCGAAATAAATATTATGAGAGAAAAAATATTTTTTTCATTTTCCAACAAAATAAATATAATTTCTAGAAATACAAATTCCATTGAAATAACCTCATAATAACACGGAAATAACATGAATGACAAGGAAACAAAGCGGAAGCTCATCGATAAGTATGAGATCCCAATAAATCATCTGGATTTCGCTTATATACGCGAGTGTGAGAATGCACGTGAAATGGAGAAAATCGTACAAATTTTACGTTCCGGCGAGGAAGGTTATTTTCCCGATCTCACAACATGTGCGGAAAATAAATTACGCGAACTCAAGCCGAACAGTCGACTCTTTCGTTACGAGGAAAAATTGCAGGGACGTGAGGCGCTCTCCAAGCAAGAGTGGAAACCGATATTCGATTGGACGAATAATATAAAGGTGAAGGATGTCGAATTGTCAGCCGCCGCCGAGAAGATGGCTAAATTAGATCTAGGCGTGCCACCTGTACGTAAAAGCGGCGCCATTAAACACTGTGATGAAAATAACGAGCTCAAAGTTAAACAAAATGGTGGTGTGGCCGCGACGACATCGAAAATTTCGACTGAGCGCATCAAGTCCACCGATTACGGAAAATGGGATAAATATGATGCAGATGAGGAGTGTTTACGCATGGAATTGGCTGAGGAGCGTGTGCAGGAAGAGGTGGAACGCAAAAATCGCCTTAACAAACAAAAATCGAAATTACAAGCCGAACATGACAACAACTCAGTTACTGCAGCTAAGACGGTAAAAGAGCAAGATGTTCTGAGCAAATTCACCGATGTGGAACGCGAGCGTCTTGCCGAAGAGTCAGTAGCACAAATTAAAGTCTCAAAATAATGTTTAAGTCTTTTTTATTTATGCCTTTAACAGATATCGTCTGCGTGGTAACGATTATTTTCGTGCCAAGGAATATGAAAACGCAATTAAGGAATATGGACGGGCGATAAGTGTTTGTGCAGAGAAGGCGGCGCCAGCATATAACAATCGCGCCGCGGCGAGTAAGTATAAGCCTCGTATATAAAGGAGAAAAATATTTTAAAAAGTTCAAATACTGATCGATTCGAGTCCGACAAAAAATAATTATATCTTCTTCTTTATTGGTGTATATACCGCTTACGCGGTTATAGTCGAGTTTACAACAGCGCGCCAATCGTTTCTTCTTTTCGCTGCTTGGCGCCAATTGAGATTCCAAGCGAAGCCAGGTCCTTCACCACGTGTGGAGGTCATCCTCTTCCTCTACTTCCGGCGGGAGCTTTCAAAGCTGGAGTATTTTTTTTTTTGTTTTTGGACGACACCACTATGTCATTGTCGTCGTATTTCTCATACAGATCCTCGTTCCATCGAATGCGATATTCATTGTGACCAATTCGCAAAGGGGGATAAATCTTCCGCAGAACCTTTCTCTCGAAAACTCGTAACGTCGACTCATCAGATGTTGACATCGTCCATGCCTCTGCACCATATAGCAGGACAGGAATAATTAGTGACGTCATTCAAAGGGGGGTCTCTCGTCCGAGGCTGTTGTTGCTTTTTCATTCGATGCGTTTATTAAGTGGCGGGTCCCAAACTTTAATCTTCAAACGGATGTTCTTTGGCTACCCAGAGGATACTTGGTCTAAGACCGAAGTCGTGAGCTGCTTGAGCCATATGTAAAATAATCGTTTCTGGCCACTCCCAAGTGAATGGTAATCAGAGAACTTTCCTCATTTGCGTGAACTTCTACATATGACTACATCCTCCTATTAAAATTATATATAATACAAGCAGTCTTACCTGGTGACCATCTGGTGACCATCTGGTGAATGGACCATCTTGAGAACGGTTCAAACTCGTTTATGAGAAGTCTATTTGTTATTGGTTGAAAACAGATTGACGTCATAGAACACCACTTTCAGAATGTTTAAACAATTTTACGAGGAGATCGTGGAGACTTCTTTGTTGAAAACTAAACTGGGTTCTTAGAATCGACTACCTTGCGAACTGTTAAAAATTTTACAGGTACATCGTAAACAGTGTTCTGAATCGAAAATTGATTTGAAGTTGTAGAACCGACCACCTTAGGAACAGTTAAATAATATTATAAGTAAACCGTAAAACTATTCTAAGTTCAGATGACTGTAGGGGGAATTTCGTCTCGATTAATTAGGGGAAAAACAACAACTAAAAGCAATCACCTCTAAGATTTTCGATTACAAGAAGATTTTCGTTCAAACTCTCCGATCAATAATTTTCAAATTTGAACACACTTTAATAACTTTTTTTGATATGTATTAATATTCTTTTAGATATAAAGCTTAAATGGTATACTGAAGCTATTAAAGACTGCGAGCAATGCCTGCAACTGGAGCCGAACAACTTGAAAGCCCGCTTACGCCTAGCAGATGCTACATATGCTAACGGAGAAAGACAAGAGGTAACATTACGGTCGAAATAATTTGAAGAAACTAACCTACTCTCTCCTTCGCTACAGTCTTATGCCTTATATATGCAAGTTTTGGAGTTGGAACCGGAAAATGTTAACGCCTTAAAGGCCACAGCACAACTTAAGAGTCTATATGGTGACTTTCCACCAGCCAATGCGACACGTTTACATATTGAAGAGGAGAAGAGTGCAAAAACTGAAAAGAAGAGAGAAAAGAAAATCGCTAAGAAAGAAACTAAAACCAAAACGATTGACAAACAAACTATTGACAACACTAAACCTGTCGAGACGGCATCCTCCAACACAAGTGTTGCATCAGACCCACCCAAAACGAAACCAGCCGACTATGATTTAGCTGATTTGATTAAACCAAATCGCTTAGTCAAAAACAAATTGGCAAGCGCAGCTGCTGCTCTTAGTAATATAAAGACAATGAAACAACCAAAGCAGCAGCCCACGAAAACAACAGAAACTACTGTTCCGACAACATACCCGAACGAGCTACGTTTACCAAATGATACCCCAAAAGCGGGCGGAAAAATTTTGATCCAAGAGATTTAAAAGCGCAACAAATCATTTATAAACGCATTAAAATAATTTTTGAAATTGGCTAATAGAGTTAACAATTATTTTTACATAAAAACTCGCTTTACATACAAATATATATTTCATTGCTACGTTTATGGGGAGTTTATTATGTAACGTCTTATGTAGCGCGACACAAGCTTAAAGGGACGCTCTTCGAAGTCCTTTAATTGTGCCTTGGTACTCTTCACCTGCAATTCGTAATTATTTATAGACAGTTATTTATGTAAATAAAAAGGATTTCATTAAAACACACACCTGATCGCCTTCCAGCCGGTTTAAAAGCGTCACGCACACATCCGCCGCGCGTATGCCACAGTGCAAGGTCAGCGCCGCAAACATTGGCGCCTCCATTTCGATATTTCTTATGCCACATTCATCGTGGCAGCGTTTCAGGAACTTTAGCTTGTCGTCTACGGTGTATGGCTCGCCATTTGCCTTCGTACAAGAAGCGCCGTCGAGTCGACCTTGGCCTACAGTTGGCAAAAGACAAATTTAATCAAAATATTTTTTTTTCGGTACAATATTAAAAGTGTGTACCTTCGTAGAAGCAGTCTGTGCCCATTGTATTGCCTTCGATAATATCCCAGGCATTATGCTTCTCCGCATCTGCTACTTCCGTGCAAGCAATCAAGTCTTTACATAATCTCTCGTCGAATTGAGCAGGTCGTGCGACACGTTCTCCTAAAATTGCCTGCAATTAAGAGATCTATAATCAAATCGGACCCATTTCCTTAATAATTAGATAAATCAAGCATCACTAAAGATGACGAAATAAAACTTAGCACAAATAGAAATCTAAACTAAAAATTATCGAAATCCCAACACAAAGCATTAAGTCTCCCGGTATGGAACATGAGGAACTCAATTTTTATGGTCGATTTTAATGTGAAAATTTTGGTGAAGTGAACATATTTTCCGAAGAATTATCTGTGGTTCAAGATACAATAAGTCGGTTCACTAGTTTCACTAACTTCTATACACTAAATATGATGAATTTCCTGAGTCTGAGTCGATTTAGCCACGCCCGTCTCTCTGTCCCCCAGTTTTCGAGATATCGATCTGGAAATTTTCACACGACCAAGAAGCTGCTTATCGGAACCACCGATATCGTATCACTTCTCACTTCTCACTTTCTTTTTCACTTTCAAACGGTTGTTCGATTAGCCCTTATTTGGATGTTTTTTGTATTTGACAACATTTTTTATTCAAGAAATTCGGCATGGATTATTGTCCAACGCAACGGAACTATCTTTCTAGAAATTATTTAGATCGGATCTGTAGTATATGTATATGTAGCTGCCATACAAACTAACCGATCAAAATCAAATGCTTTTATAGAAACTTTTGCATTGTGAAGGCGGATAGATATTTTTTTTTAATTTATCTCTTGCTAGTTATTTCTATTTTTAAATTAAATATTTTTGTTGCCTAATGCTTACAATTTCATATTCACTGCGCAGTAAACCATTGTAGCCCTTATTAGCGACCACAACTGTACCCGGTTTAATCCCAAGTCCGCCACTAGTGCCAATGCGTATGAAAAGCGGGTCCACACATTCGGCATAACGGACCAATTTAATTAATTCATGCAATACCACACTCATCGTGGAGCTGCCAACACCATGGCTTACACATAACACGCAGCCAACCTTCAAGAAACGAAATAAAATTTAGACACATTTCATGTAATCTTCAATAAATGAAATTTACCATAAAGCCAGCATATCTGTGGCCCTCCTCGAATAAATTTCTTTCATAATCGCTACCCGAATTGCCATCGTACACATTAAAATGTATATATTTCGCCAATTCTAGCATACGCGAGTCCTTGCCGCCCAAACACACCACCTGTTGAATTAATTATATCCGGAAGTTAGCAAACAGGATTTCAAAAGTCGGTCGCTCACTCAAAAGCTGTCTACAAACCTTAATATGCCCGTATTGCTTTTTAATATCAGCTGTGTTCTTTGTATCCGGTACATTTACCGCTAAGTGGTATAGGAAGTCGGAAGACATTTCATCTAAGTTAGGATTTTTCGATGAAACAGAGCTACAAAAATGGAAAATTACTTTAAAATTAGAAATATTTGGAAAAAGTTGCCATCGTATTATCAGGGATTTCAACTGAAATGGATTTAAAGTAATGTAATATTAAAATATTAATGGCGAATCGAACAAACAACGGACATAAAACAAAATCTTTTTTCTTGCTTTCGCAAGTTTATTAACCAAGGCAACAGAGCTTAAACTGTGGATGAGCGAAGGAGTGGCCATAAGGTAATGAAATTGAATCTGTTTGAACCGGAAGGAGTCTGACAAGAATTCATTAAAACATAATGAGAGCAAAAATCTTGGAAAAAAGTTTTTATACTTACTTTGCATGAGGTAATTTTTGAGAGACCAAAATATCTTGTATCAGAATGTATTATTTACACAAGAGAAACCAACCCCAACAAATAAGGAAGGACTAAGTTCGGGTGTGGCCGAGCATTTTATACTCAGGAATCAAAATCGCCGAAATTCCTTCAGGTGCTGGCCAAACGTTATATTAAAACAAGTAAGGAAGGGCTAAGTTCGGGTACAACCGCACATTTTAAAAACTTGTAATTTGCAAGAATGAAAGCCAGAGATATACCTTAAGGTGGGCACCGTCAACCAGATGATCGGAATCCAAGCGATTTTACATATATACAGTTGAATTTCCTTAACTCGAATAACCATAATCCGCAAAAACTTTGAGTGAGGGGCTTTGAGTTATGGGTAGAAGGAAATTTGCTATGCAAGTTCGATATATATATATATCTACTGAACACATACACTGACCGACATAAACCGATATTTTCGGTAAAAAGTCAACTTAGTAATGGGGTCCATATTGAATAGTTCAAACTCAAAAATCATGCAAAGCTTTATCTTACTGGAAAGTTAAATATTCAAGGGGAATTTAAAATTGTGTTATATGGGAAGTAGACGTGGTTGTTGTGCTATTTCGCCCGTTTTCGCAACCATCAATATCTTAATTTTTACTCATTTTACAGCCTGCACGGACGGACGGACAGGCAGTCATTCGGAATTCAACTCGTCTTGTCATCTTCAATAATTATATATACATAATCCTATACCTATATCTATCTCTATTAGTTTTAGGTGCTACAAACAACCGTTAAGAGAACAAAACTATTATACTCTCCCAAAAGTTGAAAAGGGATTTATTTTGAAAGGAGAAAAAATTTAACAATCAGATTTAATTTGAAGCCCCTCTCTTTTAAATCTGTTAGAAACATTAATAGTTAATCTGCTTGATATGTATGTATGTATGTACATCTTGTTTGCTTACTTTACTTACCGCTTTTGTGACATTTCGTTCCGTTATTTATTGCTTCCGGTTTTTCTGAAAATTATATAAATATTAAATTCGAAATATTGTTTTAGTTTTTAACTTTCAAAATTTTTCAGATTTTGGCAGACTAGAATTAAAGTTAATATGTATCGAATATTTTTGTGACATTGATCTAAAAGTTTTAATTTAGTTAAGAGGTTATAACCACTTTGGAATTTCAAAAAATCGATTTTTTTGCCTCTATATCTATCTTACATATATTTGAATATATTCTCCAAACATTTGAAGTTGATCGGACAAACAGTTACGGAGCGCTTTTTAAATTTTTTTTTAACATAATGTATTTGGCTATCAAAAATTTAAGCGCGTTTTTCTCGAAACGCTGTTTTCAGAGGTGTCGAGGATGACCGATCGATTTGAAAATTTCAACTGAACTTTTAAATTTATTTATCAAGTAATGATCGCAGGAATAAGATGTTTTACACAATTTCGTTTTTTCAGCTACTCTGAAGTGTAATTTTTTTCGAAGAAAACAACTCTTTTTGAAAAGTGTTCATTTTTTGAAAAACCATAATTTGGTCATAAGTCAAAATTTTGAAGAAGTTCACTGCCAGTATTCATCTCTAAATATAATGTAATACACTGTTTTTTTTTTTGGTTTTAAATGTTGAGTTAGTTTTAAGCGGAAAAATATTCACCGATATATCACCGATAGACCCATTTTTTCTGAGGCACTGTTGAAGATTGACTATGAGATCAAGGCGATCCCCTATTTTTTAAAATTAATCATAGATTACTTAAGTAAAGTAAAACTTCTTTTTTCTGTCTTAGAATTGACTAAACCCCATGCATATTGGCGGCTTTGAAAATGCCAAATGGCGATACATTCGCATAGGGAATTTTTAAAAATCACACCCCCTTAATTTTATCTCTGAAACATTTATATACACAATACACACTATCTTAAGACGTTTCCGTCACTACTTTGGCCTCTTATACTATACGTGATATAAGAGGTACTCAGCTGGTCTTTGATGTTTTATCAAAAGCCAACTTCACTACACAATCGCCAATCAATTGGAGACGCTAGCAAGCGAGAGATTACACCGCACAATATTTTAAACGTTTATAGCGCTGAAAAATCTGCAATAGCACTTTGGCTAACAAGTGCCGCAGAGAGTTAAAATTTATTGAACGTTTATCACTTATCATTAATTTTTTATTATATAGGGATTAATACAAGTTCTGTATACCCCCGCAACACACTGCACGCGGTATAATTGTTTTCTAACCATAAAATAATCTAGATAGGTTAGACATATCGAAGAAAAGTTTAAAAAAAAAATTAGTTGATAGATACGTCTTTCATAATTAGTTTGAAGAACCTGGAACTCTTCAAAAATATTCAAAATTATTATGAAAATGCAAAGTTGGACAATAATCACGCCCAGCTTCCATATAACCATGCTAAAAGTAAGATTAGTTAAGCAAAATAATATTTAAATCAAATTATCCCCACTTAAAGTTCGAATTAGTCCGACATAATAATTGTACCGGTTTTTTCAATAGCGACGCCACAAAAGCAGACCGATAGGGACAACAAACGATGCCATATTTTCCCCCACTCTTTTGACATATCTCTTCAGTAAGGTTCGCCATTTTATCATGAAAAGATATACGATCCAACAACGAGTCGAAGTTATTAAAAATTGCTACCGAAATTCGAAGTCAGTTGCCTCAACTTTAAAAGCGCTACGTCCGATTTGTGGTCGTCATAATCGTCCTGTGAGATCAACAATTGAGCGTCTAGTAGAAAAATTTGAAGCAACAGGCACAGCACAAAATTTTCCCGCGCCCATAGTTTCGAAAATATTGCTGGAGCTAGCGCATCAATTTAGGAAGACACTAATCAGTCTCTCACATCTCTGTCACATGGACATCTCTGTGACGTCGTTGAGGCGAATTTCGCGAAAAGATCTAACCCTACATCCCTACAAGTTCAAATTGACCCAAGAACTGAAGCCGTTTGACCACCAGAATCGTCGTATTTCCGTTAATTGGGCTGAGCAACAACATGAAAATGATCTTCAGTGATAAGGCTCATTTCTTTTTCGTCAATAAGCAAAATATGCGTTATTGGTCAGGCAGCAATTCCCACGTATTCCATGAGTTACCATTGCGTCCCGAAAAAATTACGGTTTGGTGCGGTCATTGGGCCGTACTTCTTCCGTGATGCTCAAGAACGGCACGTTACTGTGAATGGGAATGGCTACCGCTCATTGATAATCGTATATTTTTGTCCCGAATTAGATGATATGGACTTGGACAATTTGTGGTACCAACAGAACGGCGCCACAAGCCACACAGCGAAAGTCACAATCGATTTATTAAAAATCATTCTTATTGAAAAAACCCGTTATAAGTACGATCAATGTTTCGCAAACACTTTGAACAAATATCTTGAAATTTTTTAAACAGTTTATCTGCCTTAAATTTGCAGTTACATATATATGTACATTTAATATTCGGTGCCGCCCGAAGTTAGCGCTTCCCTCGTAGTTTGCCCTTAATGTTGACCAACGCCGATGCCAACACTTTATTAACGCCAATTATCGTTGAATTTGATTCAGCCCGACACAACGTAAATTTAATGAAATAAAATAACTGTGAATTGTATGTATGTAAATACATATATTGAAATGATAACTTTCTTATGCACAATTAATTCAGCTTATCATTATACCGTACTATATATATACATATATATTAGACACACTTGCCACAAACAAAATAATTGTTATTCTCAAGATAACGTCCAAGCACTTTGAATTTCAATTTAATACTGACCAAACGAATTCAAGTTTGGAATGCTCTTATTGGAAACATGCATGCCTATGTATGTACATACATGCATACATTCATACAAATATTTTATTAAACTCAATTCTCTTTATACAGCGTTTACTTTTTATTTGTTGGAGCAACTGCATTGTGAATGTGTGTGCGATAACGATAAAAGTTTTGAATTTGTAACATTAAAATATTGAAAATTAATATTTTTGATATACAAATAATTCTATAAGTTAAATAAATTTATGATTGCAGATCTCGGAACTTTAGTGACTTTTCGATATACTATATACGGTATAAAATCAAGCGGAAGTTGTAAATTTCTACATTGGCGCTAGGAAAAGGTGTCGGCCGATTTCATTTACTTACACATTCTGCTAATATAACATAAACATAAAATATTTCTACCCAATTTTATTAAGATAAGTCATATATTCAACGATTTGCAAAAATATTCGGTATAAAATCAGTCAGGCAAGAAAAGACGTTAACTTCGGTTGCATAGAAGCCATAATACACTTCACCAATGCAATTTTATACCATAAGAAGTTTATATAGCAGCTATTTGCTATAGTGGTACGAACAAGGCGAAGTCAATTGAATATTATATAACCCATTTCATTCAAATTAGTTCGGAATACATGGATTGGGTATAAATCGTTGTTTTATAAATTATATGTAAGTATATTTATGTGTTCCAATGCATATTATGCACAGTGATATGTGATCTGCATATCGATTTAATTATTATATTCTTAATTTTAATTTCAGTACTGAAATGCTATTTTTATTGTTATTCTTTTTTTAACCTCACCTGTCTACAATACATTACAATATACCATACCGAGCAGCACTATTATCGCGTCAATACTACTTTTTTAAACGAACTCAAAATGCTTTGCGATATTAGCGCTCATTTTGAATAACTTTTTCTTTAATGGTTAGAATGCAAACGCAATTTAAGCTTTTAAAACAAAAACTCGAAAATCTTGAAATTTTAAATGTAAAAAGTGAGGCTAGGTGGTATCTGGTAATAGCGAAGCATACCTACTATATAATGGCTATGTTCCAAACTACAAAATATTTGATAACTATTAGATATATGTATATAATATACATCAATCAATTCAGAAATTGAACAGATTTATGGCGAAATTTAATAAAATCGGTTTAAAGTCGAATCTCCTATCATTTCTAGTGACAATGCACACCTCTGGACGTGCAATATACTATAATTCAGCAATAATTTATAATATAATAAATATACTCATATTACATGCTATTCTGTAATACTTTGACTAAGCACAAAAAAGAGGGGATTTCCCTTTCAATGCAAACCGCGTAAACCGAGTTACAGATGTTTATCGAAAACATTGTCTGTTTCAATAATTCGTTGAAATAGAATTACATATTTACAGACCTATTTAATGCAAACTGCAACTAAATCACTCCTACCTGTGAAATTCCAATATAACAAGTAAAGAAAAAAATAAATTTACAATTCGTGTTTAATTTATTAAACTACTTAATATAATAAAATAATTGTATATTATATATGCACAACTTATATTAACTTATGTTAGAAACATCATATAAAACAAAGACTACTAAAGAACGAATTAACTGCCCTTAGTTGATTGCAACAGCATTTCGCGTACCGAACGGAATACCAGACGCTCCCATGCTTCACTATAGGCCACAGCATTTTCTGAATTGCCCCAAATAATTTGTCGCACTTCCTCTGGCGTGTGACTTAAAGGTTCAAAGCAAAAAGGGTGCCAACTCCTGTGAACTTCTGTCTCTTGTACAAAAACTCCTTGTATGCGTTCGGGAAGTGCGTTCAAATTAATGTATGTATTGGTTGCTAGCTTTAATGCATGTATTCTAGGTAAAAAAAAAATCAGTAATTATTAAATCTTTAGCAACCGATATTTAAAATGAGCGCAAATTATCTTACTCATCCAATTGCTGAATTAATTGTTGGCGGTTGTGTATTGCCTCAGCTACGCAGCGTTGAGCTTCGTTTTGCATTTCTGATATTCGCTTCTTCCAGTCGTCTATCGTTTTTTGAATCTCATTGCATTCTTCAGTTTCCTTTTTTATTCTATTTTTTATTTTATCATATCGCGCATTTTGATCATGAAACCGCGCTTCTAAGTCCACTAAAATTATTTCAATTAATTAGTACAAACGCATAAACGCATGTTATATAGCAGGAATCTGTACTTACTCAGATTTTCGTGATATTTATGGCTCAATTTGCTTATAGAAACTTCTCGTTTTTCCAATCCAATTTCACGATTTATCATCGCTTTGATGCGTTTTCCATAATCATATTTTAACATTTTGAAGTTTATAACAGACACCAAAGTTTATAAACAATTTATCACTTTCAAGCTCGTCGTTATATGTACATTCAAATATGTCAAAGAGACGCGATTTTACTTAGCAAAACAAATAAAACACTGACAGTGTATAAACAAAATGTGAACGGTATTGCCATTCTCTTTTAAATTACAATTTTTGCGTTGCCACTGTGTAGGAATCTAGTTTATGTTTCGGTTATATGGTTAACTACTAAATGTAGCTACATCGGTGCTGAAATTCATTTGTTATGATCGTTATTGCTTTATTACAATTAATTAATATTAATTAATTGGGTATATAACTTTTTATGGTAGATAACTGAAGCTCTTTCGCTTAATAAACTAAAAGTTTAGTACTAATTCTGATTATAAATTATAGTGATACCTGTAATATGGCAACATCGCAAAAATCTTACATCTGATTTTTACATCTTTTGCCAGGAAAGTTGATTTTGGTTTTCCGTGAAAATAATAGTTCTTTTAGTTTTTTAGTTTTGTTTTATAAAATAATTAGTAAATAAGCTTATATTCATTCTTATATGCCTATCGCTGCATAAATATACGAGAAATCGTGAAACTTTTGCAATATGAGTTCGGATAGCGATGATGATGGTTCGACCGGTCGTGGCGGTGGGGGCTCCGCTGATAGCAACGCCGGTGGTGGTTTTGGAATGGACTTGACAGGCATATTATTTGGTAATATAGACTCGGAAGGAAAATTAATGGACGATGATGCCGGCAACGCATTCGATCCAGAATTCCGTGAGCACATATCCTCTTTGTCTAAGTACGTATACACAATAGCAGACGTTGCAATTGTTATTGTTTTTTCTTATGGTAATGAATATTTACAGGTTGGGCCTAAACTCAATGTTAAACGAAGTAATAGATACTGAAAAAGATGAAATGGATGACGTAGATACTCCTAAACATCCAATGAGTGATTTTGATGCCTTAAAAGCTGGATTTACGAATAACGATGGCAATGAAGCTGATAATGAAGACGATGGTGAAATTGTCAAAGATGAGAGTGCAATAGATTACTCAGATATAACAGAACTATCAGAAGATTGCCCGCGCACTCCTCCTTCGAATGAACAAAGCGTACTTGAAGATCTTGAGGACGCAATACCGGCCTCAAAAGTTGAGGCTTCAAGTAAATTAAACTAAAACTTGCAAAAAGACCTTAAAAACAATTTGAATATCATATTAGGTATAACCAAAGACGATAAGGAACTAATGCCTCCACCGCTTGCACCTATACGCAATATATCAAGCAGCAATAATGTTGACAGTGTACCTAAAACGAATGGACCGGACAGTGTAAATGGCGATACAAAATTAGATAAACGTATGTTTGACGAATCTCGCCAAGAATTTTTTTTATTTATTTAATGTCTTATTTTTTCAAAATGTAGCGACAGAACGCAAGTTGGACACACCCTTAGCAGATATGCTGCCATCTAAATACGCAAATGTAGATGTGAGAGAATTATTTCCAGACTTCCGTCCCGATAAAGTTCTGCGTTTTTCACGCCTTTTTGGACCGGGGAAACCTTCAAGCTTGCCACAGATTTGGCGTAGTGTGAAGAAAAGAAGGCGACGACGTAAGCACTCACGTGATCAAAAGGTACACATTTTTTGCCATAAAGAATTCAAAATCTTTATTTATTTATGTTGATATTTTAGAATCCGAATACTGGTTCCGATTCCACCAGCGATTCAGAAGAACCAAAGAAAAAAGGGTTCGGATTGCACTACGGTCCCGATCCAATGCCATATCAATGCGTTTCCGATGACGAAGATAAATTATTGAGCATTACAAATAATGAAGATGTCAAACCCGAGGGCCCGGAAAGCGGCGATAATAGTGATAGTAAACCCAAAATTGCCGACTGGCGTTACGGACCGGCGCAAATTTGGTATGATATGCTAGAAGTGCCGGATTCTGGGGAAGGTTTCAATTACGGCTTTAAAACAAAACCCTCCGGCACGCCACAAAAAGGTGTTGCAACAGACACACAGGCCTTAGTGTCAGTGGAAGAAGATGTAGAAATCAAAGGTGACCCCATAGCCGACGATGCATTTTTAATGGTTTCGCAACTGCATTGGGAAGATGAGGTTGTGTGGGATGGCAACGATATTAAAGCGAAAGTAATGCAGAAATTGAATTCTAAAACAATCGCAGCAGGCTGGTTGCCATCAAGTGGCTCTCGCACAGCCGGCGCGTTTAGCCAACCTGGCAAAACAATGCCCGTATCGGGAAACACCGGAAGTGGCAAAGCGCAAGGTGGCTCGTCTTCCAGCAAGAAGGCTAATCAGATGTAAGTATGAAGAAAAGTGGAATTTTCGAAAAATATTTTGATTTAAAAATTTGAAACAAAAAATATTGCAGCCTACAAAGTAAAGCACCCGAAGCAGTGGACGACACCTGGTACAGCATCTTTCCGGTTGAGAATGAGGAATTGATTTACGGCAAATGGGAAGATGAAATCATCTGGGATGCCGAACAGATGACCAAATTACCAAAACCGAAAGTGCTCACGCTTGATCCGAATGATGAGAATATTATACTCGGTATACCGGATGACATTGATCCATCGAAAATTAGCAAAAATACAGGACCACCACCGAAAATCAAAATACCACATCCACATGTTAAGAAATCAAAGATTTTATTAGGCAAAGCAGGTGTTATCAATGTGTTGGCCGAGGACACGCCACCGCCACCGCCCAAGAGTCCAGATCGTGACCCCTTCAATATTTCAAACGATTCGTAAGTTGTGTCTAATCATCTCTTTTTAAAATATAGCATGTTATTTCCATGTGAACTCTCAACAGTTACTATCAGCCTAAGACGGAGCCAACATTACGACTTAAAGTGGGCGGCGGCAATTTAATACAGCATTCCACGCCAGTAGTTGAGCTACGCTCGCCTTTTATACCGGTATGTATTTTAAGCATTGAAAATTGTTTGCAAGTAATTTCATTTATCTTTTAGACATACATGGGTCCTATGAAACTGCGTTCATTCCATCGTCCACCATTGAAACGTTTCTCGCATGGTCCCTTAGCATCACCCGGTCCACATGCTGTACTACCACTACTTAAGTATATAGCCAAGAAGGCCAAACAACGTGAGGTGGAGCGCATTGCGTCCGGTGGTGGCGACGTGTTCTTCATGCGTAATCCTGAAGATTTAAGCGGCAAAGATGGCGATATAATATTATGCGAATTTTGTGAGGAACATCCACCTTTGATGAATCAAGTGCGTGTTATTTTCGTTTTTTTTTTAGCTTTATTAGTCACTCATACGTTTTTTTTTTTATTTGTTAAGGTCGGCATGTGTTCCAAGATCAAAAACTACTACAAACGCAAGGCGGCAAAGGATAACGGTCCGCAAGACTTTAAATATGGCGAAGTGGCCTTTGCGCATACCAGTCCCTTCTTGGGCATAATACATCCCGGCCAGTGCATACAAGCGCTGGAGAATAATATGTATCGTGCGCCGATCTATCCGCACAATATCAATCCGACGGAATTTCTTGTCATCCGTAATCGCAGCAACTATTGGATACGCGCTATAAATGCGCTGTTCACAGTGGGTCAAGAGTGTCCGATTTACGAAGTGCCGGGTCCGAATTCAAAACGCGCCAATAATTTCACAAGAGACTTCCTGCAGGTATGAAGACAGAACTATTTTAGCGAAATGAAATTGAATTTTACTTTTTCATCGCTTTCAGGTGTTCATTTACCGCCTGTTTTGGAAGAGCCGCGACAATCCGCGTCGCATACGTATGGACGATATAAAGCGTGCATTTCCGGCGCACTCGGAGAGCAGCATACGTAAGCGTTTGAAACAGTGTGCGGATTTCAAACGTACTGGCATGGACTCGAACTGGTGGGTTATCAAGCCGGAATTCCGTTTGCCGTCTGAGGAGGAAATACGTGCAATGGTCTCGCCGGAGCAATGCTGCGCGTTCTTTAGCATGATAGCAGCCGAGCAGCGTTTGAAGGATGCTGGTTATGGTGAAAAGTTCTTATTCGCGCCACAAGAGGATGACGATGAGGAGGCGCAATTGAAGTTGGACGATGAAGTAAAAGTGGCACCGTGGAATACCACGCGGTAAGCAGGCATAAAAAATATAAAATTCCTTCCATGACAGTAGAGACTACGTAGTCGGAACCGAACCGGAGTTGTATTAGGCCAAGGGTTGTCAAATCCAAATTACTGCAGGGATCTTACTTCTACTTATCGATCTAAAAAGGGTTACAGTGTTGATTGCGGTTACAACAATAACAACATACATTTTTTACTACTTACAGCGCTTACATACAAGCGATGCGAGGCAAGTGTCTACTGCAGCTGACTGGACCGGCCGATCCCACCGGTTGTGGTGAAGGTTTTTCTTATGTACGCGTGCCTAATAAGCCCACGGTGCGTAACTTGAACTCTCAACCCTCGAAATATATTTTTATTAATCCCCTTACATCTTTACCACCAGCAAACTAAAGAAGAGCAGGAGTCACAGCCGAAGCGTACAGTCACCGGCACTGACGCCGATTTGCGTCGTCTGCCGCTGCAGCGTGCCAAAGAGTTGCTGCGTAAATTCAAAGTGCCTGAAGAGGAGATACGAAAATTGTCGCGTTGGGAGGTAATCGATGTGGTGCGCACACTTTCAACCGAGAAGGCCAAAGCCGGCGAACAGGGTATGGACAAATTTTCGCGTGGTAATCGGTTTTCCATTGCCGAGCATCAGGAGCGTTACAAAGAGGAGTGTCAGCGCATTTTCGATCTACAAAACCGTGTGTTGGCTAGTTCAGAGGTACTTTCCACGGATGAAGATGAGTCTTCAGCCTCAGAAGAGTCTGATCTTGAAGAGCTGGGAAAAAATTTGGAAAATATGCTGTCAAATAAGAAGACATCCACACAACTGTCGCTCGAACGCGAAGAGCAAGAGCGTGAAGAGTTATTGAAAAAGATTATGGAAGATCAAGAGGGAGGAAAGGGTGCCAAATCGAAAGACGGCAAAGAGGACAACTCACAGCAGCCGGTGTCGAATCCAAATCAGGGACGTATACTTAAAATAACACGCACCTTTAAGGATAGCGAGGGCAAGGAATACACGCGTGTGGAGATTGTACGCCGCCAGCCAGTCATCGATGCCTACATGAAGATACGCACCACGAAAGATGAGCAATTCATCAAACAATTCGCCACATTGGACGAGCAGCAGAAGGAGGAAATGAAACGTGAGAAACGACGCATACAGGAGCAACTGCGACGCATTAAACGTAATCAAGAACGCGAGCGACTTGCGTTGTTGGCGCAGAATCAAAAGTTGCAGCCAGGTGGCATGCCCACCTCGCTGGGTGATCCCAAGTCATCTGGTGGCTCGTCACATAAAGAACGCGACACGCCACATAAAGAAGTCAGTCCCTCGCGCAAGAAGTTCAAGTTGAAGCCGGACTTGAAGCTCAAGTGTGGTGCCTGTGGACAGGTAAGCTACAATTTACTAAAGTTGAACTGACATAACCTTTATTCTAAAATAGGTTGGCCACATGCGCACAAATAAAGCCTGTCCGCTCTACACCGGCCTGCAAGGTCCTTTGAACTCATCTAATGTGAGTATCAATGAAGAGCAGGAGGAGGAAGTGGAGAAGGAACTCAACTGCGAGGACGATGATCTGGTGAATGTAGATGGCACCAAGGTGACATTGAGCAGTAAGGTACTGAAGCGCCACGAAGATGTGCGGCGTCGCACTTTGTTGTTGAAGGTGCCCAAAGAAGCGGTGGGCAAGAAGAAGCGACGCATGGCCGGTGACTTGCATTGCGATTATCTGCAACGTCACAATAAAACAGCAAATCGCCGGCGTACGGATCCGGTGGTGGTTTTGTCTTCCATACTCGAGGAAATACTCAATGAGTTGCGTTCAATGCCGGATGTGACACCGTTTCTCTTTCCAGTTAACGCCAAGGTAAGTATACTTAACTAAATATAATAAGTATGTGCTCACAAAATTTTGATTTATTTTTAATGTAGCTTGTGCCCGACTATTATCGCATTGTCACTAAACCGATGGATCTACAAACCATGCGCGACTACATACGTCAACGTCGCTATCATAATCGCGAAGAGTTCTTAGCCGATCTTAATCAAATTGTTGAAAATTCAACTCTATACAATGGAGCACGCAGCTCCTTCACCGTTGCTGCACAACGCATGCTTCAGAGTTGTTTCGAATTATTGGCCGAGAAAGAAGACAAGCTAATGCGTTTGGAGAAGGCTATTAATCCACTGCTGGATGATAACGATCAGGTAGCGCTGTCATTCATTTTCGAACAATTACATGGCAAGATCAAATTGATGCAAGAAAGCTGGCCCTTCTTGAAGCCTGTCAATAAGAAGCAAGTGCGGGATTATTATACGATCATCAAGCGTCCCATGGATCTGGAAACTATTGGCAAAAATGTGGAGGGTAAGTGGAAGTCAATTAAGCGTAAGTATAAGAAAATTATATAACACAATTTTATTTGCTTACAGCGCATCGCTATCACTCACGCGCCGAGTTCTTAGCGGACATTGAGCTAATTGCGGCCAACTGTGAACAGTACAATGGTAGCGAATCGCGCTTTACCAAGAATGCCAAAGATTTGTTGCATTTCGCGCGCACACAACTGGAGGAGGTAAATAACGACAGTTTCAAAATTTATTTATTGTAATTTTTTTTTTGTAAAACTATCAATTTCCTCCGAGTAGTTCTCCGACCATTGTGGTCAACTCGAGCAAAACATCAGCAAAGTGCAAGAGCGTGCACGTGCCGACGCCGAACTGGATGATACATGGGGCGGCGATGATCAAGACTATGATTTCCCACACCGTACGAGTCGTTCGAGTACACCGGAAAATGATTTCATCGATGTCGAAGGTAACGAGCGTCCTTCAACATCATCGGCAGCATTAAACTCTTCTGGCTCATCGTTTAGCCGCAGTTTTGCTGGTGGCATTACCATACCGGCCACAACACCTGGTGGTGGCAGCGATATGGCACCACCACCGTCTGACGTGAAACGTGGCCGTGGACGTCCGCGTAAACAACGCGACACAGTGGAGGAGGGTAAGTGCTTGCGTAAATGTTTTTATTTCTTCTTTTATTTACTCAACTTAATCGGTTAAATGGGTTAATTTTATTAATTTAGTTTTTATGCTATTTTTTATATTTTCAAAAAAAAAAATAACTTCCATCTTTGGGGTCTAATGTTGTACAGGCTACAGCCTTAACGGTATGGGTAAATTATTAAATTATAAGTATATCTTTTGCTCCCTCTTGTCTACTTTATCAACTATTTAATATTTCTGCTCGCTACTAATAATGGAATTTGAGGGTAGTTTGTGTGTTGTTGTAACGGTTGTTCCGAAAAGTCCACAAAAACCCAAAACCTGGAAAAATGAGTCTGCGAACTAAATTAAAAGTTATAGCTCACTCCAACCCGTCGGAAGCATTAATTGCACTGGCATTGCACTGGGGAAGTAGTATCAAAGGATGTATTCCGACGTCAATGACCATACAACAACAACAACAACCTCTTTTATTCACTAAACATAGTAGGATTGGCACGATTTAGACCAGACCCAAACTTCAATGTATCGGATTTAAATGTTAAAATCGATAACGCCGAAATACTGAAAGCTCCAAGGATCGAATTACTCTCCAAATCAATATCAGTCGGATTGATTTACAAAAAATCCCCCAAAAAATTCTTGAAGTATTACCGCCTCCCACCAGCATAAAGAACAAAGTAGTGGTTCTGTAAACGCACTCAAGTAACAACACATGCCAACCTAACTTAAGTAGTTGTTCGATGACATCGTATACTAATTATAATCCTACCACCAGATTTTGTCGGAACAACCATTGCAGCAACAATATGTTACTTTTTCTTCGAGTTGTTGGTTAATTTCAACCAGTAAGACTGCCTACACAAGAGTACTCTTACACTTTCAACTAATTGCCATATATGTAGATATACACTTAAAAAAATAGAGTTCGCTTAACCCTTAGCTGTTGCTACAATTTTTGTGACAAAAATGGTCCTTTGTGTTTCGTCCGACATAATTTCAGTTTCTCGAGCAAATAATGTTTCTTCTAGTCTACAACACCTTTATTCGCGTCTAGTATTGTGACAGCAATTTTTCTCTTGTTTCAACTAAAATTTTGCTTCGATTTTTCACCTATTTTTGTTATTCTCAGATTTGCACTTTTTATTTTTCTTGTTTTTTATCTTTCGTTTCGTTTACTTATCCCTTTTGTTTGTTGACATTTGAAAATGTTTACCACTATGAACACACAATTAGAGTAGCTGTAGAAGCAAACAATTGTTTAATTAATTAAAAAAAACAAAAACAAATACTTCCATGAGCCAAAACTCTGGGTTAAAGCGTACACAAATTCTATTTTCTAGTCAAAATAAATGCGAGCGCTGTTAAACGTGGGCGTGGCCGACCCCGCAAGGACAGCCTAGCCTCAAATATAAGTAACCCACAAAATTCCTTTTTGGAAGAAGGTAAGACTAATATTGTACTACTATTGTAAACAACAACAAAATACCAACAATAATAGCTAACCAACATATACACACTGCATCCAAATGATGCAAGGAATTTTTAGGAATGCAAATCTAACAACAACAACCAAAAATTACTCGTACCTATCAAAACACACAACAAAACAAAATATTTTATAATTTTTGTTTCACTAAAACACTATATGATTCGCTCTAATTGTTACCCGTTTGGCTTTACACCCTTGTTTCGGCAACTTTTTTGTTTATGTTTGGTTAATTTGAATTTGATTTTGAAATTTCCCAATATTTATTTGTATCTTTGTTGTACTTTTAGTTTTGTGGTTTTTGTAGTTTTTGTGGCGACAAAAAGCTACACGAATCGAGATTTTCCTTTACGCCTTTACTCACACCAACAACAATTTGTACATACTCTACTACTACTACTACTATTATTATTATTTTAAGTTTTGATTTTGTGGTTATTTCCAATGTGAAATTTGTTTAAATTTAATCACGCTAAAAGTTATTGTTACTTATTGTACCTACTACTAAAATTGTTGCAAATTATTTATGAAATCGTTGTACAACAACCACACGCAGCTTTATTTGTGTTCGCACTTTAATTGCTTATGAATTTTTAAAATTTATTAATTTACAACAACCAGATTTGCAATGTTCAACGGATGATGAGGAGTTTCAGGAAGTATCAGAGGATGAGAACAACGCCGCCAGCATACTTGATCAAGGCGAACGCATACAACCGAACGACAGTGGCATGGACACTGTTGGCGCTATGGGCATGGATCAGATTGATGTGTCGCATATAAAAACCGAGATGAAGATAGAGCCACCGCAGCTCGCTAACGGTGAGTGGAGTGATTTCTAACATAATTTTAAAAGTCAATGCGTGAAATTTTTAACAACAAAATAGTGTAACTTAAGCATATAGCTATGCTATGTTTCAGTTTAAATTTGTATGCATTTCAAGTGCCTCTAAAGTAATTACATTCTTTGTTTCTAAACAAATAACACGCTGCTGTGTCAGAGGAAGAAGGTGCAGAGCAACAGTGCGAGGATGACAGCCAACAGGCCGCAGAGGCGATGGTACAATTGAGTGGCGTGGGCTTCTACACTCAACAGCAGCAAGGTTCTCTGCACATTTCCATTTACCACCGTTCACCGAGCTCTGTCCAGCATTTTTATTTTTTGCTTGAAACTTATCCCGTTATCTTTTATTTCTAACTTTAATGCACCGCTCACCAAAACAATCTTATTAGCATGCTTGTTTTAATTTTTTTGAGTACTTGTTTATAACCTGATACTATTATATTGCCCTTTAGATGACTCAATGGATTTGGATCCCAACTATGATCCATCAGATTTCTTAAATTTCGGCAATCGTCCCGCCCATAATAATGCTAGTGATGACATGCAATCAACGCAAAATCATATGCAATATAGTAAGGAGGATGATGAAGCGCAAGCACACTTCCAAATGGACGCCAATATGTCTGATGGTGCAATGCCAGCTGAAATGTCGTCTATGCCGCAGATGCCACTAATTATGCCAAGTAATGATAACGTTGGCATAGATGAAGACTTGGCTATTTCAGAGAGTGACGAGGAAGATGGTGGTGGCGATGACAATGTTGCTGATGTCTCTATGAAACGTGAAGTGTTCAATGATAGTGGTGAAATGGCTAATGACGGCATTGGTGCCAATCTACAAAATAGCATGAATGAGCCACAGGCTAACGAAGGTCAAATGAATATGGAAACGGCTAAACCCGAACATCATCAAGACGATAATGATGACGATGACTGGTTGCACTTCTAAATAAAAAAAATCATGCTTGCACGTTTTAATTAACCGTATTTATAAGAATTAAATAAATTATGTATTTTTATTCAAGTTAATATACAAAGTAACATCTTATTGTATTCTAAATATAAAATTGTAATATTACGCATGCGTATTTCATTATGTTGAGCTTACACTAAAATGATAAGCGTATTGCTATCGCAAAGAGTATCTTGATTTCATCAAGTATGAAACAGTTTACAACAGCTTCAAGTGACCAGTAACTTTGTCGATATCTTCTACGGTTGCAGGACCAATGGCTAGTACAGTTTTCGAATTAGGTTCGATTTGTGTACGACCAGCATCACGTATCAGACATGTTGTAAGGTTGTGTGCATCTGCTGCGCGTTTAATGGTCATCATTTCAGCTTCACTTTCAACGCGTAATGCAATTTTAGCACAGCCGGTATTCTCCCAAGCACGTACTAGGCGTGGATTGCGTTGGATAGCTTTCTGATAAGCGCCTACAGCTCCGTGACCACATTGTGCACCTATTTTGCCCTTACCCATTTTCAGGTCATTGCGCACTACCAAGACCATTTTGTAATTGTTGCTAAAGCTGGCAAAAAACTGTAATACAAAAATTAAAGTTTGGTTAATAAAGCACCGTTTAATGCTGACTATAAACTCACACCCTCAGAGGAAGTGGTAGCATCCCCTGTACCCTGATTAGTACTTCTTGCGCCGGCAGTATCCTGGTTGACATCATGCTTTTTTAGGGCATATTTGTAACCTACGAAAAACGAGAGCAGTACTGCAATACCATTGATAACCTGCGTGGTATCCAACAATCTATTGTCTCCCATTTGTTGTATATTGAGGTTTGAGTTGTATGGCAAGTTTAAGAAAGACTTTTAATTATGACCTCAAAAATGGAGACAATCTTAAAATTTCAGTTCAAAAACGAAAAAGTTGAATAAATGCTGATTCGAAATAAATATTCGCACAGCTTTAAACAAAGATTCCGAAATTTTGAACAAATGCACATGAATTTGACATAAAATTGGCTCATTCACAATGACAAGAATATCCCCGACAGCCGGCTTACGTTCCGTAATTTATTTATTACGTGGACCTAATGCAATTGGTACTAGAAAATTTTAAAGAATTTTGACGGCTCCAATTAATAAAAAAATTGCGTAATGATGTAACGTTATAAACAATTTTGAAAATATTGTCTCTGTTATTTAAATAGGAATTGATGCAAAATGATTTTTTCCAATAAGAATTTCAATGAGTCCACTATAGGCAGGCCATAACTGTGGTTATAATCTTATTCACTTTTATTGACCTTAATTTTTAGACCATTCGTTGTTTTGAGATTTTTGACAGAAAAAAACATTCCCTGTCCATACGTGGATTTATTTAGCAAAATTAAGATATATTTACTTTTAGTAATTATTTAATCCAAACATTAGCGCTTTTAGTACAAATAGTAGATAAATCAATTTGCAACCCTGCAGAATGCAACTGACGTGTTCAAAAGGCGTCCGCGCGGCGTTGTTTGACAGAAGACGACTTCGTGGTAGCGGCCACAAAAACTTCACAAATTTGTAGAAAGAAATATTGTGTGGACAGAAAATTAAAGTTTATTTATATTATTTTAAGTTAGAAACACGTAAATCTGCAAAGACGTAAAAATGGGCTTGGGCGAGCTGTTGCAGTTTGATGAAATGCTCCGCGATTTTAACAGAATGAACAAACGACAGGTAAATTTACGTTTTTAACGTGGAAGGAGTAGGGTGCGGAGGGTTGCGTTGTGCGATTACACGTATGCACTTAACAATTGTATACAAAAAATGCATTTAATGTTAATTTTTCATTAATATTATTCCCCCGCTAATGTTTTTAGTCACTATACCAAATATTGAGCTTTGCGATGATTGTTTCATCGGCTTTGATGATCTGGAAGGGTCTAATGGTGGTAACTGGCAGCGAATCGCCAATTGTGGTGGTACTCAGTGGTAGTATGGAGCCGGCTTTCCATAGAGGAGATTTGCTATTCTTAACAAACTACAAGGAGGAACCAGTGCGTGTAGGAGAAATTGTTGTGTTCAAAGTGGAAGGGAGAGATATACCTATAGTACATCGTGTCGTTAAGCTGCATGAAAAGTGAGTGAGCATTTAGACAAGTTAATTGCACATTTAATTGTTCATTATGAAATGGAAAAATTATACTTTTAAATTATAGGGAAGATGGTTCAGTTAAATTCCTAACTAAAGGTGATAATAATAATGTGGACGATCGAGGTCTTTACGCTCCTGGACAACTGTGGTTGACGAAAAAAGATATTGTCGGTCGCGCCAGAGGGTTTCTTCCATATGTCGGAATAATAACTATATTTATGAATGAGTATCCAAAAGTGAAGGTAATATAATTTCTTCTATGTCACATTTGCTTCAATTTAAAATGATTATTATATTTTTTTAGTGGGCAATATTATCGATTTTAGCTATATTTGTGCTTTTACATCGCGAATAATATCCAGCCACAAATCACACAGTTAGATATAAGCAAAAAGGTATCTACCAGGCCACGTACGTAGCAGAGGGCCAACAGTTAAATTCGAAAACCGCAAACAGTCATTGCCATCGCAATCAAAATATCAATAACAACACCAAAATTGGCAATCGCAAGAGAATTGTTAAATTAAACAAGTGAATAAAAAGCTGCAAACATAAACAAAAGACCATTGTGTGGTTGTTGCAAAATAATGAAGTGGTTAGCGAAAATTCTTTTCACACAAGCAAAACAAAATAAAAAAGAATACATGGATTGTAAAATTATTTGGTTTGAGTACTTCCTCGGCTATGCCATTTCATTTGTCGCGCAACGAATTATTCCAACAGTACATCTCATATAAATGGTTTGTGCAAACCTTCTGTAACAAACGTAATAATACAAAGATATAAAAAAGCATTTTTAAATTATTATCTAAGCACATTAAATAAAATTTACGAAGAATTTAATAACGCCAACTTTTTTTTTGCTTAAAAAGCAGGCACGCTCATTGGGCAAAATTATAGCATATTTGCCAAAAGAAGTTGTGGTCATGTAATTTTTGGTTCAATTTAGTTGTTGTTTTATGCTGTGCATTTAAAAAATAAGTGAATGCATTTAGTTTGTATGCATTTGTTAAAGACTTTGGTTTCGCGCTTTGCTTTTGTTTAATTGATACGCAATATAAATATGTAAGTTCAATTAGCACATAAATAAAATTGGCATAGACTTCATTTCCCACGGTGATTTATTTATAAACGTACAAAAGACAATTTCTACTTGTATTTTTTGCACATTTGTCTGAATTCAAATTTGAAACTGAATAAAATTAAAAAAAAAAAATACATTTTCTATAATTAATTACTAATTGATTTGAGAAGGTTGCATGCCGAAATTTTTTGTACCAAATTCTTGTAAGCAGCTATCAGCTGACGGTTTTCAAAATAGTTGGTTAAGAAAACTATGTTGACGTTTTTCTACTTTTCTGTATTCTTTACTATATTCACAGTTTTAGAAACTACATAAGTATATGCATTACTATAGACTTTTTGCAATTGCATTGCGGTTTTTAATCAAAGCCACGTAGCTTTATAAATGCAAATGAGTGCAAGAGAGAAGAGATTATTTCCATTGCATTATTGAAACACATTGAAAAACCATATTACAGTTACAAGTCAACGCTAAATATTATTTTTTATTATTTCAACACATTTTTATAAAGTTACACAACTATTACAGCTTTATAACAAGTGCTTCTTGTATTCAACAACTTAAGGTTGGTTTTAAGGTTTTATTTATATTATTAATTTATATTAAACTACTTTCTTTCTTCAGCTTTGTTTAACAACTAAATATTTTGTGTCTATAGCGTCATAGACCAGCCTCTATCACCGTGTTATCGTTCACGTCTGCTCTGGAGTGCATTATTCGAGTTTGTGGCAGATTATACGAACGCCTGCTTCTTTATGTATATTTGTTTCAGGAACTGGAATGAAAAATCTTGGCGTTTTTATGCGTGGCGAATTTTTCCAACAAAATATTAGCCTTTATATATTTTGTGCTTGCAAAATTCACACACATGTATTTGCATATATTTTTGCATTAATTGCTAACGCGTTTCACTGCTTAGACATCGGTTGGTGCTTGCAATCTTTATATTTTTATGTTAACGCAGCTTTATTTCTTGAACATGGTTTCCATCAAATTTTCGCCGGGTTGATTTTTAGGGCGCGGCGATGGTGTTAGCGAGCGGGTATGCGGTGCAAGTTCATCCTTTTTATGCACTGCCGATGTGGCAGCACGACGTTGACGAATCCTTTCCTCCATAACGCTGGGCACCATGAAACAGTTGGACTCACGATAGATCGGCTTGCGACGATCGTTCCATGGGAACTCCCATTGGATGGGCGTGAAGTCGCGGCGCCATGGCTTGCCTGCAATTCAAGAAAATAATATTCGATTCAATACAATATTAAACACAAATCTAAGTTATGGTACTCACGTGGCTTGAACCAGAAGTGACAGGTCCAGTCTTCTTCGCCATCGTCGTCAACATCACTAAGGAACAGTTGGAAAAAAATTAAACACTCAGTTAAAAATGTACTGAATAATAGCTTACCCTCTCACATAGACCCGCACATAACGTCTATTTTTACGGAACAAATCCAATGCTTCATTAAAAGTTAGTTCCAACGCTGGCGTATTGTTAATTTGCGTGATCTCATCGCCAATGCGCATGCCGGCACTGCGTGCCATACCAGTTGGTGTCACATTGATAATGGTTAACGGTTCAAATTGATCGATCCCACCGGTTACCTCGATGCCCCAACGTGAATCGACGAAACTCATAATGCGACGATCGGTCTCGAGCGTGTACGTCATGCGGAGCTCATATTCGACATTATCGAAAGCGTCCGACTCGTACTTGGGTAGTCTGTTCCTTGGGTCGCGCATGCTTTAAAAGATAGTTGGTATTTTTTTAAATTTGGAACCATTTCTGTAAGTATTACGGTATATCTTTCTACCTGTTATTAGTTTTTCTTGTAAACGCGTTAAATGAAACTCAGCTTCTCAGCGATCCAACAATTCCACCACCACTACGACCGATTCTTCGTACGTTTAGTATTGCTTCTGGCACTTTTTGTCACTAGCGTCCAACACAGGCACGTCCTGACAACTGATCGACCAAAATTCAATTGCTCGCTGCATCGCCGAGTGGGTGGCATTTATAGTGAGCTGCAGCAGCAGTGATTTCACGGCCAATGAGTTTTTACTTAGTTTCAGGGTTAAGGGGTACAAGTTCGATTACACGTCATTAATTGCTTGCATTTTAGCGCTTTAGTTTTAGCGCAATTCGTTTTTTATTGCATTAAAAATAGCAATTCCGTGACCATGTGCTGAGGTTTGCCAAAAAAATTACAAACCACCAACAACAATATACTTGTAGTACAGATTAACTTTCGAGATAATTACCATACATTATGTGAGACATCTAACTTTGCATTAAGCATTGATGATCGGTAAGCGGTTAAAAGGTGGCTTCATTGTTCCCAAGCTTTTAAAATATATCCAGTATATTTAAGATATGTTTCTACTGTTTCGACTTTCCCTATTTGTCTTGTTATAGAGGCAGAAAACATTTCTGAAGTAACAACTTCTGAAGTAAGTACTGGTGCCGAGGTCACAGTCCTTGGCCGGATAAAAATATAGGTCTGTTCCGGTTACTTAGACCCGACTGCCGTCCCTTAGTCTCTACTGAGTAGCAGTGAACTTCAGAAACTTCGTCGAATTGCGCTTAAACAGCGTCAAGTGGACTCATGGTTGAACTTGTGGATCGGAGAAAGCAACTACTGCACGCAACATACCGACAGCTTTCTCAAACCGAATATTTTATGCAGGATATGACTCTGGCGGCTTTTTGAGTTGCCTATTATCTCAGCAAGCTGGCACACCGTTCTTCGTCGATCTGCCATCAAGAGATCGTGGATTTTTGTAACGTTATCCTGGTTGTCTACGCTGTTGTGTCCTATTGATTTGAGGTGTTTTTTTTGTGGCGGTCCCAAACTCGGCGCCCAACCCTGGGGAGCGATGATTCGCATTTTTCACTTTAGCTCGCCTTCAAACTGATGTTTTTGGCTACCCAGAGATACTTGGTCTAATACCGGAAGTCGTGAGCTGCTTGAGCCATATGTAAAAGAATCGTTTTTGGCCACTTCCAAGTGAATGGCGCTCAGAGAATTTTCCTCACTTACGTGAACTTCATCCTACTGGATCTAGTAGTGAACGAGGGCAAGATGAAATATCTCCTGTCATCAGACATACAATCGTCACATTCGCAACTTGCCTGTCACGTCATTGTTGACAGTCACAACTTCGAAATCTTAGATAATTTCGTCTATATTGTAACCAGCATTAATACCAATAACAACGTCAGAATAACTGATGGCAACAGGTGCAATTGAGAAGTAAAGTCCTCTCTCGATGAACAAAGATCAAACTCTGCAAGTCACTTATCAACTGCGTCTTGCTTTATGGTGCAGGGGCATGTACGATGACAGCATCTGAGGAGTCGGCGTTACGAGTTTTCGAATGCGGAAAATTTATGGTCCTTTGCGCATTGGCAACTGGGAATACCGCAGTTGATGAAACGATGAGCTGTACGAGATTTACGACGGCATTGTCATAGTTCAACGAATTAAAAGATAGCAGCAACGCTAGCTAGGTCAAGTCGTCCGAATGGATAAAAACACTCCAGATCCGGAGGAGGCAGAGGGAGACCTCCACACAGTTGAAAAGACCAATTATGAAAGGACCTGGCAACACTTGAAATCTCCGATTGGCGCCAAACAGCAAAATAGAAGAACCGCGTAAGCTCATAAAGAAGAAGATAGGTATTTACTAAAAAGGTCGCTATGATTCTGAAAAACGACGACGTTAGTGGTGATAAACATATTAAACTCTTCAAAAAAGTCTCCACTTCGCAATAGTAATCACTTTACTGGACGTGACGAATATTCTTCAGAAGTTGAGGGTTTTGGTACACATAAATAAGGTGAAAATCGGGTATTTGCAGAAATTGTCCTGAATACAGAGCCGATAAATTCCATTCTACTTTGGTCTTATAACTCAGAAAAGTACAGCTCAATAATACGCCGAATGCCAAACAGTCGGGAAGGCTTTGATTGTCAAGTTACAGTCTAAGCCCTTACGGTTTCTAATACTACAGTACTCCTGTAATTGATTTTGGGTTTCACTCCATATTGGTGGTCCCTCAAAAACTACCCTAAAATTTTCACTATGAATCTAAGTATGCATATATCTTATATACCTCACAGACCACATCTCAATTCCCATTATATTTCCTGGAACCTGTTTTTATGCGCTAAAGAAAAAGCCAAACTTGAAAATATTTTATACACGTTGCACAGTGTAGTATAGTTTTTTAACAGTTCTTCCCCACTACCAAAACATATATGTATATGTAAGTACAAATGTACTGAGTTGTATTTAATCTTAATGGGAGCGCCAATTCTTGAAGTAGCACTGCAACGAGATCACCAAAACAGAGAGCTGAAATGAGTACGTGCACTCAGAGTGCCGGCCAGTCCCAACCATCTCAACAAACAGTCACCATTCAAGCACTACCCGATCCACGCCTGCGACGTCTTCTTGTCAGTAGTATTTTTGTCGCAGTAACGTTCGGACAGACAATTTAACTGCATTGTAATCGTAAGTGCTAAGTCAATTTGTCTCAGTGATTAGAATAGCAATAATTTATTTGCAAGGTGTTGCAGAAATATATACATATGTATGTATTTGCAAGTGCGAATTTTTTTATACATATGTATGTAAATATATGCAGTATGTATGAGCTCATGT
Source organism: Bactrocera neohumeralis (assembly GCF_024586455.1). Classification (NCBI taxonomy): domain Eukaryota; kingdom Metazoa; phylum Arthropoda; class Insecta; order Diptera; family Tephritidae; genus Bactrocera; species Bactrocera neohumeralis. The sequence continues at coordinate 57,173,385 of NC_065919.1, forward strand.
GTATAAATATGTGCTAAGATAAACAAAACTGAGGATCTAATAAAAATGGTTGCGAACAGAAAATCGTTTAATGAATGACAGAAATTACTCATAAATATATACATATGTGTATGTATGAATGTATGTATATGTGCTTGTGTTTGTGCGAATTAAATAAGTTTACTGTAAAATTATTAAAAATTAAATGCAAATGTTAGAAACCAGTCAGAAAATATATGACAACAACAATTAACTTGTCATGTAAACAGTTACCGCCTTTTGTACATTTTTGCATGTGTGTATAGTATGTGCGAATAAGTATGCATTGCTGTTGTTTATTCTATTACTCTAGTCTCCATTTGGCCTACTTGCGTTTGGCGCATTGGAATGCATGTGTAATTACTCAATTCCTGGCAGATCACATCATCGCGCGGGCGTTAGACTCGGTCGCCCGCCCACCTACGCTACCTGTTGGTCGCTTCCAATCGGCTTATTGGCCTATCAAAGTCGTCTCGATTAGGCACACAAACACTTGTCACTCGAGAATTTTAATTTGTTTTGATATTTTATGTAGCAAAATATTTTCCAATAAGAAATTAGCACAAACAAAAACAAAAAAAGTCGAATGATTAGTTATTCCAGACATGGTCGGGGGCCAAAGCGTATTTGGCGATCTGTTGCGTGAGCATTGCGATGACTGCGAAAGGTCGCACTGCGCTGGCCAAATTCAACAATTCCAGGTTTGGAAATCATTGTTTTCGTGTTGTTTACTGTTTTAAAATCTGTTTATACGTCACTATGTATATGTACATGTGTATATAGTACAATGTTTTTACGCAAATGGAAATGTATTAAAAACAAGTAAACACGCGCTAATTGGCTTTCTTTGAGGTCATAAATTGTGAAAAAATATTTGTTATATTACTTAAGTAAATATAAACACTAACTAGTAAGGAAGAGCTAAGTTCGGTTGCAACTGAACATTTTATACTCTTGCAACTCAAAAAAAAAAAATCAGATCCAAAGAAATACCGTAAGGTGCAAAACGTCAGCTAGAGGTTGGGAATCCAAGGAATTTCATACATATACGTATACTATACTTAACTTATACACTGACCGACATATTGCACATAAGGTTCGTTAGAAAAACGAAAAATGCTCGCTGGGTTTCATTAAGGTATCCCACATACCATCACCAATCATATGAAGTAAAGTCAGCCGGATGTTCGAAAATCCTGATATTAGTTATATAGGGGCTAGACCAAGTTTTCACCCGATTTCATCCATTTTGGGCGCAAAGATGCATTGTAATTACTTAAACATGAATTGAGATACCGGTTCCAAAATCTTTGCATTAGGTATATGGGAGCTAAGGGAAGTATTGACCTGATACAACCCATTTTTGACACATAGACATACGCTTGCCAGGAAAGGTATATGGGAGCTAAGGGAAGTATTGACCTGATACAACCCATTTTTGACACATAGACCTACGATTGCCAGGAAAGGTTTATCCCGGAATTTCAATTACATATCTCACCGATATTTTCGGTAAAAAGTCAATTATAGGTGCTGGGATCGAAATATTCGGTACCTAGGGGCTTGAACAGTCAATTATAGGCACTGGGAACCAAATATTCGGTACCTAGGGGCTTGAACAGTTTTGGTTGGATTTAGAACATTTTTGTTCATAAGGTGGCATATTTAAAGGCATTATACGTTTTATCGCGTTGTATTTATTTTATCTTGATTTGTGCACAGAAAAGAGAAAGTTCCAAATATAATCTAAAATTTTGTTATTTGGGAAGAAGGCGTGATTGTAGTCCGATTTCACCCATTTTCGCAGTTTTACGTAGGAATGTGAGAATTTGATTAAAATCTGCCGGGCGTGCTCCGAGATATGTATGTGATTTAACCTAAAAGTGGGCAACGCTCATCGTCCAATTTTTACTCCGGCTCCTATAAAGCACTCTCTAACCAATGAAATTGTATGTCTCTACTTAGTTATTGATTAATCGTATTTTCAGTAGATTTTAATAGTATCGTTATATGGGGAGGATGGGTTTATCTTCCGTTTTCATCTACTTTTACAGTGTCGGTAGGTGTGATTAGAGATTCGTCCTGACCGAGTTTGGTTATGGTAGGTTAAATGGTTTAGGAGATATGTACATTAAACCAATTAGAGAGTTATGGTACTTTATAGTTATTTCCTTTATTATACACTATATCTATTTCGTTTAGTTTTAGGTGATGCAGTAAACCGTTAGGTGAACAAAACTATTATACTCTGTAACGGTAAGCCCAAGAAACGTGCTATTGCGACGGAGTCAGAATTTAGTGAGAGGAGTGTTGGTTGAGTGGGGTTTGCTGAACATGCAAAGATGTGGTTAGAGTTATGCGGATTATGGATAAAGAGGAGCTTAACCTGCTTCAATATCCAGAATGAAGTTGCGCAAGGGTCACTCTAGATTCCCGTAATGCCTACAATCTTAGGGATGTTGACAGTCGGAATTTTAACGTCATCCCTTCCTCTAGTTCGAGAATATAATCGCAATGGTTTTAGTGTGGAAAAAAGCCAAGCTTAGAGAAAAAGATGCCATAGATTCCATTGCTCGATGTCAATATCATACAATCACCAGCGTACGATGTAATAAAAAATCTTTCTGGTGTTTGAGGGAGTATTGACATATAGAAGTTAAATAGTAACGAAGTCCTCTACTCTGCAGAAACCTCATTTTAGTCGTTTTCAATTAAGAATTATGACCACGAAACAGTAAGGCTGGTTGCAGACCGCTCAGGTAGTTCAGCCTTGGCGGGAGCGTGGATTGTTCTAACATACTTGTTAGTATTGAATGATTGCCTATGTCAAAAGCATTTGACAAGGCTAGAAAGATCGTGCTCTCACAGGTTGGCTTTTGATTTAAGCAATGAAATATTCAGGGCGTAAAGCCTATTCACGTTTCAGTGGTAGGATCACTCTTCCGACTTTCCACATATCGGGTATTTAAAGAGCGGTCAGCGTCTTGTTATACGAGTAAGCCTCGACTCGGATATCATCGTTGACTTCAGCGAATTTAGCCTGTTACGAACTCGATTAATTTCGGAGCAGTAGCCGTTAAATTGTTGACTAGTTTTGACGTCATATTCAGAGTAGAGTAGAGTCCGCAAAACACTTCTGTAAATTTCAAGCAATTCATTGTTTTCTATCGTAAAAATCGCCAGACAAACTTATCGTGTCATAAACAAATCACTGCAAAATACATATTAATTGACATGTGGAGTTCAAACCTCGTACAAACATAAAAAAAAGTTGTATCAATCTGATAAAATCCATTCGATTTGGGCATGTAGTAGATAGTTTATATGCACCAGTCTGGGTTAAATTTGATGACATAGTATATTTCAAATTTAAATCAAATAAAGAGATTTTGGAGGGTTAGATTTGAAAATAAATATTAAATATTTTAGATGCACCCTAATAGACATATACAAATCTATACACAACCATAAATATTCCTTCCCTGTGCTGACTGTTTAGGCGGACTTATGTTTGCTAAATATTTCTGATAATATCTAAAGGCTTTGTTGTTGTTCTTTTTCTTATATTTGATAAATATATGCATAAAAATATTTTTGGAATTTTTTATTTTTTTTATAGTTCAAATATTTTCATAAGTCTCGCGGAAACTCATGCGTAAACTTCTTAAATTACTTTTATCTTATCATTGTGTTAACAACTAATGCCATAAGACATGGAATTTAGTGACTCAATTAAATGGAGGTGAAATGTCATAATTATACATACTTACATACCATATGTACATATGTATGTGTATTAGCAAACATTGTTGCCTTATCGGCACTTTGAAGCAAAACACAAAAAAAAAGTTTAATAAAACTGCCGCCACAACATTTTTAAATATTTGTACAGGTGTCTACATATGTAAATATGTACATATACACCATATGTATATTAATGTTAAGATATTAAAAAAATACCGTTATTTATCGAAAGTCCAATTTAAACTATTTAGAATTTTGATAACTAAAATATAAAAAGAAATCACTTAATCATTTTCATGAATTCCGTTGTAAATATGAACATGCGCAATAAATATAAAATATATACATATATGTACTTGTATATATATACATAGTACTTAGGTACGTATGTACATATCTAAAAATCACAATGCAAATGTTATACGATACTCTTGTTGTTTTTATCTTCTTCTATAGAACTTGTTTGCTGCATTTGCACGTCAGTAGTCTTCACCTTAACCTAGGACAACAACACACTCAGCCACTGTGACCGCGGAGCGCGTGAGAGCATAAAACTCGTACTCCTCTACTACAACAAAAACAACAGCACAAACTTCAATCGCACTCAATACTAGCTTTTGAAAGCGCAACCACTGTAAAACAATATGGGAAATCCACTTTGGTTTATCTTTTGGTTTTTGGTCTTCTGGTTCATCTCATTCTTTGTGGCTTTCTTGGCTGCGTTCCTATACATAATATGCTATGTGTTGGAAGTGCTGTTTAGTGGGTTATCGGTGAGTATTAATGCATATATAATATAATTCTAACCACAAGTGGAAATACATAGGTATAAAGCATGTTGGGGGATTGCTCATTCTGAACAGGTCATTTGAAAAGTTCCCGGCCTACCATAGTAAAACACTTTGTTTTGGCAAACCAAACAATGTTTTTCGATACCATTTTTGTAGGACGATTTGTTCTTTGCTTCAAAATAGGCCTCGGTTCCGGCAATCATCTCTTAATTCGACGAAAAGTTCTTTACAGTGAGCATTCTTTTGTGAGCTGAGAACAGGAAGTAGTCGCTGGGAGCCATATCTGGAGAATACGGTGGATGCGGCAGCAATTCGTAGTCCAATTCTTGAATTTTTGACATCGATTTCACTGAGTTGTGAGACGTTGCATTGCTTGGTGAAACAGCACTATCTTTTTCTTGGAATGTGAGCGTTTTTCGACTATTTTGTCCTTCAAACGGTGCAATATTGCTATATAACTGCCGCAGTTGATAGTCTTTCCTTTTCAAGGTTGTCAATAAAAATGATTTCATGCGTATCTCAAAATTCAGATGCATAACGTTTTCCCTAACAGTCGACTGTTGCTTTTTCCACGTCTGGGATCGTGTTCATCGCAAATTTTCACTCGGATGACTGATTGATTGTACTTCGGTGAAAATGATGGTTTCATCCATTTTGTTTAAATCGACAAAACTTGGGTTCATTACGTTTGAACATCTCAAAAAATACGAATCAATACGAATCATCAACTTTTTATCGTTTTTTTCACAATAACAAAAGTTGCTTCACTAAAAATTATATAATTCGCAAATCTTGATCGATTTCAGCTGTCAAATTTAGCAAACCACTTTTCAAATCGGTTGATTTCCTTTTAATAGTTCAAATATTGTTGTTTAATCCAAACCTTGGCTTCAACTATTTTCTCTTCAAAAAGCACGAATCGATACGCGAAATTCCTTTCTGAGAAGCCGAAAGTATGCTTCCCTGACGAAATGCAAGGCATATGGTTTAGTCAACTTCAGTAGACGGCATAACCTTCGCTTGTCGATGTCTGTTAAGTTTCTATATATGTATGTATTATTTTTGGGTTACTCTCTGGCACCCATACTTATCTGTTTATATTTTTCTTTCGAAACATTCCCCAGGTCATAAAGGTCTGATCACTTTATTGTCACGGTAGATATATTCAAGATATCTTTATCAGAGAAAATACGAGTGAGCCGTATACCGTGATCACAGATGTTGTTTTATCAGCTTGAAGTAATTGATTTCTATTATAACTAGGCCCTATTCCTTTTGCCGTTATGGCCAACCAGCATATAAAATTGTTTCTTGTCTTTTGTAGATATTGTAGCAATTATCTAATCCTCGTTTGGGTGGTATGATTCGGGTTGGTTGTGATCGAAGTCATCTAACGGTAGGCCCAAGAAATGTGTTGTTTCGACGGGGTCGGAACATAGGGAGAAGGGTGTTATATGCGTAGTTCGCGGGGCATGCAAAGAGGTAGTTAAAGTCATGCGGGGACTCATTGCACACTTGCCATATATTATATTTGGTATGTCGGTGTTGATTCATGATTAGTAGTATTACAGTATCCAGAAGGAAGTTGCGCGTTCTGGACCTGTTTTGGATCGGCAAGTTTTAGCTTCCTATTTTCTTCCTACAAGATTGCTTGCTAAAATCAGCTTAGGTTTGCTGAAAAGATATAATACCGTACACACCTTCATTATTCCAGTATTAATGGAATAAAAATCATATACCATAACTATCCATAGTCGTTTTAAAAAAATCAGTTCTTCCAAGTGCTCTTTATTCAAGCACGAATGATGTTACAGTTGACGACAAAGTGAAAGAGTAATCATAGATTCCACTTGCCGTTCCAGCTGATTATTTAAAATGGAAAACCAAAATAATCTAATCTTGGTTGTTTGTCCGAATACTGTAGTGATATTTAAAAATCCAAATTTTTTCAGAAAATTTATGATTGTATTTTAATAGAGAATAAGGATCCCGTTGGTGATATTGCTGCAAAGTATTATCTTTTATCCAAAATGAAAATGATTTGAGTTTTTTCAGACCTTTGGTATTCCTTTATAACTTGGTGTTACACACGCGTTTATTTTAGAGCCCTTGGAATCTAATATGAGAATTCGTGGGTTTTGTATGGAGCAAAAGATTTACTTTTCATTGTTTTTTTTTTTCAAACAACTCCAACATCCAGTGATATTCATCTGAAGATAAATATATTACATCAAAACAATTTAGACTAATGTCTTTGTGCTATAGATGCTCGCATATTAAGAATGTAAATAATATTTGTGAGTCAGTGATCTGATAGAAGTAAGACATTAAATGTCGCATGACATCACTTTGACGCAGTCATTCTCAGTCTTTTAATAAAGCAGTTTGCATTTAATGGCGCATTCATTACGCATCACGTCACGAGGCCAGTCTGTTCTATATAAGACAAACATATATCAATATGAATCTATGACTTATCCAATCACTGTGGCACTCGTAACGCATGTGCGAAACACTTTCAGTGATAAGGGACTGAATCACGATAGTTCTTCCCTTTTGCATTTTTTTCATATTCATATTTATTTCTTAACTTAGTTTCGATGATAAGTTTAAATGCGCTCAAAACTGTTTTAGTTTGAACAATGAGGAAGATAAGAAATAATCACGTATTGCTCGCTTATCAATTATAGTCATAAACCATAGTGCACATCTATAAATGAAGAACGCTCTTGAGCTGTGAACAGGGGCTTTTAATTGATGATAAAGTTCGTATATTTTTATACTCTCGCAACACGTTGTCAAGAGGGTACGGAAGGGCTTTATAGGAGACAAGCAAATTCAATAGATAACATTGTCATGATAATCTTTTATTACCTCAACTTTAGAATGACCAATAGCTGTCTTTTTACTAAAAATATCGGAAAATTTGTGAAGTCTAGTATGAAAATGCGGAGGTAATACTTTTATGATGACAGCATGCTCTTGTGTTAAAAATGGGTAAAAATCGTGTCAATAGTTTCACTTGTCTGACTCTATACCTTATACTATACTGGCCAATATGTAAACAATCTTAGTCAATCCGTTTACGGATTTATATTAAATTTTGTCAGTATGTTCAGTAAGGTTTGCCATTACATCGTGTCACTTTTCATTTTCGTTAATGCTCGGAAATTATTCAAGATTATTTCGCAAATACACGATTTCCGGCTTTTTTCATCGAAAAATCATTTTCTATGACCGCTGGCGGCTAGCGGTTTTAGTGATATCTTAGACATGAAGCAATACGTAGTAATGAAACTTAGGGAGTCTCTGGCCCAAAATATAAGTTTTTGTAACACCTGAAAGTGTTGCCCTGGCTTTGGGTCTTGAAAATTGCAAGTGTATTGTTCGGTTACACCCCAATTTAGCCTTTCCTTACTTTTTACAATTATTATACTAATTTTTTGAATCGGGTCAATATTTCACCGAGCCTCCATATATAGTACATAATGTAAAGATTTTCGAACTTCCAGTCGACTTTATGGTGAATATATCGGCAAATATTCGAGTTATCTCAATAAAAATTACAAAACATGTTTTACTCATTTCATCTTTGTGCCTGAAATAGATACAATTGCGCGAAAACTTGACCCATATAATTATTACCAGGAATTTCGAACATGAGACTGACTTTACTCCATGTGATTGGTGATTGTATGCTAGGCATTTTTATGAAACCCAGGAAATAAAAAATGTTTCCTGTATATGACATGATAATAAACCACGCATAATGGTTTCGTTTTTCTAACAAAATTTATGCCGCATATGTCTGTCAGTGAGTTATATATGTATATATAGTATATAGTATGTACATATTCAGGTATATATTAATTTACACCTTTAGGTATTTCCCTGACTTTGATTCCTGCAAGTTGCAAGAGATAAAATGTTCGGTTGCAGCCGAACTTAGCCCTTTCTTACTTATTATAATATTATTAAATTATATTGTAAATCTTTATCTTTGCACAGTGTCTGCATTATTTATTGAATTATTCAATTTAAATTCTTTTTCAGGGTCTCAACAACCTTTTGTTGAAAGGCATACAATTCCCGCACTACTGCGCTGTGGGTATGATGGAATGCAAGTCGCCGTTATAAATGTTGGTCTAAAGTAAAATAGTACTTGTTTCTTTTGTTATTCTTGTATTGTTAGTGTCTACATACATATATGTAAATATTTAAGCTTTACAGTTAAATTGTGGGATGAATTTGTATTGTGCAAACCGTATATGAGGCAATTTAACTATTTACATTAAATATATTTTTCTACTCAGTCTAAAATAATTTATTGTAATAAAAATGCGCTAAAATGAAATTTATTCAATATTGAGTTCATGCTTTATTAAAGAAAGTTCTGTATGTGGTGAAAAAAGGTCATACAAAAAGAAAAGTATCGAAATATTAGGAGATTGTTAAAATCGGCTCATTGTGTTGCCTAAAACTCATAAGTATTGATCAATAAGGTTCTCATAAGTCGACAAAATGATTGGACCAACTTTCTTTTCCAATGCTGAACATGTACACAAGAGATGCTCCATTTTTTTACGGTGCCTTGCTTTTGACTTTTCTGGCAGGCTTCTTGATCTGTCAGCCCCATTCTGCAGGCATGTGCGGGCATCAGCGAGTACTAGTGAGGAAAGGACGTGTGCAAAATTTCAGATGATCAGATCTCAGAAATTGATGGACTAGTTGGCGTATATACGGACAGACGGTGGGGCAAACAGATGTGGTGGTGTTTATTTTTATATTTACTTACCCGGCCAAGGGCTGTTATTTTAGAGATCTAAGAAAAAAATAACTCATATGCAACACTTAACTGTTTTACACATTCTATTTTTTGATATTTCAATTCATTCTGAAGAGTGTCAGACAATATTTTTTTTATTTTGCATTTTACCTTTAAAAACTTAATTTTTTTGAGAAATAATTTTCTGTCGTCAAGCGAAATTTAGTTTTTTGTGACCTCGGCAGAGTAGTTTTCTTTGAAAAGCACCAACCGCGTTATGAAGAACCCGCTCTGGTTTATTTTCTGGCTATTAGTTTTACTTCTTTTCGCATTTTTTGTGGCTTTCTTCGCATCATTCTTTTACATATTGTTCTATATGTTTGAGGCATGCTGTGGATGCTGGAATGTAAGTAAAATGGTTATATTATGAATTAAAGGGAATAATTGTATTGGCAGAAAGAAAAGGTTCTAAAACCCTCAAATCATAAATATATATGTGTGGAAACGCATTTGACATTTTGTAATCTCATATGGAAGCAAATTTTTGATCCATATTTAAGAATTATGTCATATGTACATATTTACTAAGTTTTCTCGTTTTATTGAATCTCACACGAGATAAATTGTAATCAAATATTTTCAGGGCATAAACAATTTTCTTCTGAAATGCGTACAATTTCCACATTATTGCGCCGAAGCCATGCTTGAATGCAGATCTCCATGCTAAAGACTGACATTTTATAGTAAATGCTTATACAAATGTAAATCTATACATATTTATAATATATATATATTATATGGAAAACTTATAAATAAAAAAGCTTAAAAACGTGATATAACGAGATATACTAGTTTTGATATACTTTTGAAAACCAGAAACCCAAGAGTGTACGATGTCGAGTAGTCAATCTATTTGTATGTTTTCAAAACAAAAGGAACAACGTGAATCACACAAAGCAATAGACAAAGGTGTTTCCCATTACTTTGGTGTTTTTGTTACTGATCGTCAAGACAGTTTCAAAAAACAAGTTAGAACTAATCAAGAGAAGACTTTGCCTTTCAGCTGGTATGTATAGAGTAATATAGTAATATACGAGGCAAGTCGGGGGTCTTGCGAGTTTTAAGTTGAAAGCAGAAGGTGATTTATTATATCATATTTGTACTCGTTTATTACGAGAGGCGTTGGTAAAAGAGCCTACTAAGTGGAGGTACTTTTTTCAATAGATTTTTTTTTGACAGATCACGCTTGAGTCGTGTAAAGCTATCATGTTGTTTTTGTTCAGTATTGTTTGGAATTTCACCCTGAAAAGACTTACGCCTGATCAACGTTCACAAATCGTTCTACTTTAATATGAAAATCATATATTATTATGCTTCGACTTGGCGCATTTACGTCGAGATCTAAAATTGAAAGCGTACAAAATAGACATTGTGCAAGAACTTAAGCCGTCCGATCTTCCCAAGCGACATCGCTTCGTTCTATGGGCTTTTGAAAAGTTTCAAGAATATCCAACGTTTTTGAGCCAAATTTTGTTCAGCGATGAGGCCTATTTCGGGCTCAATGGGTAAGTAAACAAGCGCAATTGCCGCATTTGGGACGAAGAACAACCTGGAAAGATTCAAGAACTGCCATTTTATTCAGAAAAAACAAAAGCGATATCGCGTCCGTTATCGCCTCATGAAAACCGACTATGGTATTTGGTGCCTAAAATTGAAGCTTGTGATCTCGGCGACATTTATTTTAAACAAAACGGCTTCCCATATATCGCATCAATCAATGAATTTATTGAAAGAACACTTCAGTGAGCAGATTATTTCATGTTTTGGGCCGGTCGATTGGCCACCAAGAACGTGTGATATTACGCCGTTAGCCTTTTTCCTGTGGATTAGTAAAGTCTTAGTCGCCAATTCCCAGTGGAAATGCTCGAACGAGTCATTGCCCCGCCTGCCCCTCCAGAACAAATTCATGATACACAAAACCACAAATATCGAAAAAAAAACAATGAGTATTACCTGGATTTTTAAGCGGCTTGGGCGTGTTTTTCCGATGATTGTTGACTTGTTTGCATGTCAACCTCATAAACCCATGTGTCAACGGCAGTTGTCCAAGGAGACCTGCTTACGGTACTATTTAAAAAAATCAGCTTTATCGGGACGAGTCGAACAAAGACGCGTATCATACCCAAAATATGTCCCAAAATCGTTCGAACGAAATTCGCTCCAGTTATCACTCAGAGATAAATTATACTCGAAAACTAGGATATAATTACTATCATGTTTTTTCCATATGTTCTATATATGGTTCTCCAAGCAATGACTTAAAATTTTTCCGATCAGGACACGAATTTTGGCATGCCAAAAGCCACCAATGTTTTGGGATAAATGCAACTCAGTCATTTTTAGATTCTTATATATGACCGTCGGTTATTGTACGGATCTTCTGCAAGAAATTGCTTTTTTCCTTCATTTTCTTCAGCGTTGTGTTGGAGATCGGTTGTAACACGAAAATTATTTATTGATTTTGTCTTTACTTTAGTTGAAATCGGTCGACTTGAGTCAACTACTCTATCTTTCTTGCAATTATCATTTGAGTTCTAAAAATGGTATTGATGATTTTTATTTTTCAGCAACAGCGCCACCTAGCGGATTACTTAAAATTGAACTATTCAAGTTGAAATCTTTTTAGAATTGTATTCGAGGTCTTCTCAAAAAAATTAACACAGAATTGATATATTGAAATTGTCAAACCGTAAAGTTTGCAGAGCATCAAAACCACGAGCAGTACTAAAGAAACAACGGTGACTAGATGTAAGTAACGGATAGCAGGTGGAAAAAATTATAAACAACGTAAGCTAATCGTAAAGCGCTGCAATATAAACAAAAAGCTAAAAGTTTGTACAAAAGCTCACAAAAAAGCACGACAAGCGGTGGAGAGAATAAATTTAAAAGATATTTTAGCATGAGCTGAGCATAACAGTAAATTTCTATAATAAACAAACATACACACGTTGTAAAACTGCTTTGATTCCTGAGATTACGAAATAACCAGCGAAAAGTATAGCAAAAACTGTTATACACACACCAATACCAATGCACATATGAATAGAGAGCGGACAGGGGGCTGTCAGGTGGTCATCTTGCAGCTGGCAGGTGGTTGGCGTTCGGCGGATGTGAGCAGACAAAAGAAAGCTTTAGCGGAAAAATTAATAACTTTTGCCGACCTGAGTATGCTCCCTGCCCGGGTGCAATTCAATCGTGAGTGTTCTCTCGACGCGGTTAGTGCTGAAGTTAGCGGGTCATCAGCGGAGTGTTAACTAAATATAAAAATAATAGATTAATAACTTTGAACGCTGAAATATCCTGTTACGTTGGAATGTAAAGAGTGGGAAATTTTCAAATAAATTATTTATAAAAACAAATTTATTCAATTAAATTTTAGAACGCGTAATTTTGTGCAATAAGGCAACTTAGTATGGACTGAACTTATCAAATTGAAGCGAGTGCATTAAACAACAGTTATAATTATGTAATTTGCAATTCGACTGTATAATGAATATTAACAAGTAGTGACATCTACCGAAACAGTTAATTTCTGACCATAAACCGAAGAATTAACTACTGTGAAAGCAAAGAAACAAGCAAGTAGCCAAAGCATGACAACTCGTGTGAAGTGAAAAATCTTTGTGCTGCACAAACATATGGCAAACTTTAAGAACAGCGAAAAAACATAGCATACTTTACGGCGTACGGCGCTGGAAACTCGGTTAAAGTGCCGAACTAGCGTCTCGTACGCGGCAGGCAAGCTTATAGGCCCACATTTGTACATATACATATGTGTATATCTGTGAGTGTGTGTGTATATATGTATGTATCTAACCGTTAACGCTGGCGCTTCTGTGTGTGCATGTAAACATTTCTTTTCATTTTCATTTTTCATCGTGTAGTTGTTTTTGCACTGTACGATAAAAAACAGCTGCAACGCGAAACAAACACACGCACCTAAGTAAATATAGACAGACCTGCGCTGCCTCCGGCTTGGTGTGATCGATTTTTCGCTCTCTCGCGTTCGCGCTTATTCACATTGGCCAAGTGTAGGTCCCCAAACCACAGTCGCTTTCTCATTTTAACGCTTCCATATCCGTTCGCCCTTTCACCGCAGCCGGAACAAACGGCCGGAGCAGTCTCCCAGCCAACTGAAATTGCTCTGTTCAGGATAACCTCACTTGTTTGTGCCCCAGTCGGGCCCATACAACTACTGACTAACTGTTCAGCAATACTTGTAGAGTGAGGCGAAGAGAGCGGCAAAAGATAACAGGCAAAACAAGAAGTAAAATAAAGCAATAAAAATGAAAATAAAAAAAGACAACAACAATAGGTCAGCAGGCTTTGGCTGGATTTGTTTTGATTGTTTTCAGCAATATTGCGCGTTTTCTTTAAATTGAGTGTGTGAGTCTAGGAGTGTGTGTGTGAACAAGTACAATTCTTGTTTATTTTATGCACGTGAGTATATTCCAGTATGTATTTGAGTATGTTTTAATGTAATTTTTACAAAAAGCAGCATACATAAGCTGCTTAATTGGCGTTGTTGCCTCATTATTGACATATAATTTTTGTTGTTGTTTTGAGAACTTCTTAAGAATCGAAATGGCGTTGTTGCCTCATTATTGACATATAATTTTTGTTGTTGTTTTGAGAACTTCTTAAGAATCGAAATGTCGGCGACTGAAGCACATTGGGAATCTCAAAAAGCTTACGAAGCTGCTGCCCCATGTGAAAAAATGTACCGTGATTGGTGTCGTCACTTCAAAGACGGCGATTTTGATATTAACGACCGTCCGGCTGAAGGAAGGCCAAAAACCTTCGAAGAAGGTGAATTAGAGACGCTGCTCGATGAGAATCCATGTCAAATGCAAAAAAAGCTTACTGCAGCATTGTCCAAGCCATTTAAGAGCAACTTCATGCGTTGGGAATGATTTAGATACAAGGAGCTTGGATTCCTTATGACCTCAATACCAGCAGTGACACGAAAAAGTGATTCCGCTGCATGACAACGCTCGGCCTCACGTTACCAAACCCGTTAAATCCTACTCAGAAACGCTTAAATTGGCAGTCCTAATCCACCTACCATATTCCTCAGATATTGCCCGTCCGATTATAATTTTTTATGTTCGATGGCGCATGGTCTGGCTCAGCAGCAGTTGCACTCACAAAACGACAATGAAAGAAGCCTTGATTCTTGGATAGCATCACAAGATGAATAGTTTCATCGTTATGGTATTCAAGCTTTGCCCGAAAGATAGGGAAAAGCTGTGACTAGCGTTGGGCAATACTTCGAATAATTCATTTTAAACCGTTTCCTTACAACAAAATTTTATTTTCATTAAAAAAACAGTGAGAACTTAGTTGGGCACCTAATACACGTACTCATAATTACAGAAGCTGCAATAAATAATAGGACTCAATCTTTAAAAGTTATATAAAAACAATTCATATTTTTATATTTGGTTCCCAGTAAAATTTGTGGACTACAGAAATCATTTTATTGGCTGCTCCAAGTACTAAATGTTTTCAATCTCTCGCCTTGGTTATGGAATGAGCTTACTATTCCATGTGCTTTGGTAAGAAGAACCAGTACAAAATAGTTGTGGTACAATTTTGTACCGATTGTTCCGCTGTTATACCTGTCGATTAAATATAGCAAAAGTGGATTCTTTTTGTTCTCACTTGATACAGATTGCTAAACATTTTGAAAAAAGTATCGGAATATATTGGGACAAACAAGCACACGGAAATTGTATTTAAATTCTCCGGTTAAATGATATTTCAAAAAAATGTATTTTGGGAAGTTGGTAGGACTGTCTTTAATTACTATGCCAAATATGAGTACGATTTGTCCACCAGTTTGCTTGCAGCAGCTGTTTAAGGCCGTATACCCCAGTAGTGCGATTAAATTTTTACAATAGATAAAAATATTGAACAAAGAATTTATCTAAAATTTTGTATTTCTAACCAAATTTCGGGTGCGGAATTATTACAAATGTTGAAAAAGGCTTATGGTGATTCAGTTTTATCAAAAACACAATCCTACGAGTAGTTCAAGGATGGTCGATGGATCGTTGAAGTCATGCCTCGTTTTGGACGACCTTCGACCTCTTCAACTGATGAATATATTAAAAATATGACGAATATGGTGCCTGAAAATCGTCAGGCTAGTGTTGTATGGACATGCTTGATCGTACGAATTCCGATACCACATTCATGTAGACATAGGTTTATGAGTTTGACATGCAAAAAAAGTTAACAATTATCGGAAAGGAGGGAAAAAACCGATCCGAAACATAACAAACTACACCAAAGTCGCTCAAAAATCTAGGTGATGAACAGTGTTTTTTTCGATACTCGTGATTTTGTGCATCGTGAATTTGTTCTGGAGGGATAGACGGTCAATAAGGAGTTCTATTTGGCCGCGATTGCGTGAGAACTTCCGTCCAAAATGGCCGGAATTGTCGAAGGACAATTCATAGATCTTACACGATAATAATGCATCATCGCAGCGAGCCACGATTGTGACCGAATTTAAGGTCAGAAACGCAATAAATACCATCGGTCAATTACCTTATTAACCAGATTTGGCTTCGTGTGATTTTTTCTTGTTTTCAGTTGATTGTGTTTATAAAAAGTGTTTCGAGGACTGCAACAATCGTTGACATAAGTGAAGGCGATGAAATAAATATTGATGAATAATTACATACATATTTTGCGTTTTATTTACAATTTTCGGGTATTTTTTTTTTTACAATGTAAGTCGTTTCCTGAAAAGTGCGCTTAAAATAGGGCATCTTACCGAATATAAGAACCCCATTTCCTACAGCAAACCTTTTTTATCGAAAATAGCGGTCAATCTGACAGATATGTTATCGAAATTTAGCGCAAATCCTTTTCTGATAAAAGTATGCCTGTATACCAAAAACGGGTTGAATTGGATTCCGCTATATACCAAAGCAAAGATTTTCTCCTCCAAAGTAGATGGCCATCTGGGCCAGAATGAAGAAAGCTTTTATATCCTCAATTGAGTCAAAACGGTTTCCTCGGAGTGGTCATGTGAACTTGTTGAATAGCTAGAAGTTACACGAAGGTAAATCAGGCGAATGCGGTGGTTACGATACGATATTAGTTGAAAATGTGGTATGAGATGGTGCATTATCGCACTTCTTTGTTCAATAAATTTAGACATAGTAAAAATCGAAGAATTCACTCTTAGAGCCTCACAAAACGATGAATATCTCAAATATAAATGATTCTTTTGACGTGAATTTAGCACAGATGTCACTAGCAGTACTACCAACTTAAAACAAAAATACCGATTAGAAAAACACGCGAAGTATAAATTAAAAATTTACCTTTCAATTTGATCACAGTAGTACATATATATATCACTATAATACAACATATATGCCAATGTTGGATAAAATATTGAATATGAAATTACATTCTAGGAACAGTATATCTTTGTCCCAAAAATTGATCAAATCGGGTGAAAACTTGCCATAGCCCCCATATAACTAAAATTAGTGATTTAAAACATACCCTATATATATGTAAACATGTCAATATTTATAAATCTTTATAAAGTTGCTTGAAAATATGTTCTTGAGTATATTTGAGTAATGTCAAATGTTAATGGAATCAGCACAGACTTTTTCTGACTCAATAAAACCAACATAGTGATTTCCGGCTTCCCACTATTAAGACTAAGAAAAAAACGCAGAAACTTCGAATTTTGTGGGGAATGTTTATTATCATTCGAGAGAACATTCTTTGGCATTTATTTTTTGAAGATTATTTCTTTCAAATGTTGACTGCGGCTACGTCTCAGATGGTCCACGCGTTGAGTCCAATTTTCGATGACTCGTTCAAGCATTTCTACTGGTAACAGGCAAATGGCACGCGTGATGTTCTGCTCTAAGGTTTGAATCGAATAGACTATACATATCCTCTCAGGAAACTCTAAGAGTAGTATGATACGTGTTACACGATCCTGGTGGCCAAACGATATGCCAAAACGTGAAGTGTTCTGCCAATAAATACATTGACTGAAGAGATGTGTGGGAAATGGCACTGTCTTGTTGAAACCAAATGTCACTGAGATCACGAGCTCCGATTTCAGCCATCAAATAGTTAGTTATCTTGGCGCAGTAACGGTCGCCATGACGGTTGTATTTTTACCGGCATCATTTTTCAAGAAATATGGATCGATGATTCCACCGGCTCACAAACCACACCAATCCGTTGTGTTTTTCTGAATGAAACGACAGCCCTTGAATCTCTTCTGGTTGCTCTTCGTCCCAAATCCGGAAATTTTTCTTGTTTACATACCCATTGAGTCAGAAATGGGCCTGATTGCTGAAGGATATTTCTTTCTTCCCTTTTTTTCGGTTGTTTACATAACAATTCAGTTACAAATAGAATAATTAGCTCGAAAACGTCGGATCTTTTTGGGTCGAGCAGTTTCAGTTCTTGTACAAGTTGTATTTTGTAAGTGTTAGTATTAAGTGGCTTGTTCTCGTAAAAATATAAGGAAATAATCTTATCAAATTATTGAACAAAATTAATGAAAGTGGAGAAACAAAAATAAAAGTTGATCCTGAATGTCCTGATGCGCCTAAAAGAGTTTTGAATTCCTGCGGGGGCCATATTGCTCCTAGTTCAATAATTTTAAAGGATTATTTCTAAATATTTTTACGAGAACAAGCCACTTAACACTTACACTTACATTAGCCATACCTTTAAGATCTCGACGTAAACTGTGCCAAGTAGTTCCATATGTCACTCCAAGTTGCTGCGAACATGAAAAATTGACACGACTCACGCGTGATGCCTCAAACAAAACTATTAAAAAAAATACCGCTACTTGGATCATCCGTTATAAGTTAAGATATACATTTGAATGTATTCCATTCAAATTTCTTTGAACAATTAATGCTGAATTCGTTTGGAAAAATTTGAATATAAAGTTTTGATAACACCTGAAGATATTTCCTTGGCTTTCTTCCCTTGCAAGAGTATGAAATGTTCGGTTACACTCCAACTTAGACCTTATTTACTTCTTTTTTTTTTTTTTCTTAATGTTGATAACCCACTAATTAGTCATTAAGATGAAAATGAATCAAGCGATTTGCATGAGTACATACATACTTATATAAGTTATGCTGAGCAAATCAATGGATTCTATATTTGTATATAATCAAGGGGCCTCATAATGAAGTTACTCGATATATTTTATTCTTTGCGTTCTTTCTTCTTTACTGGCGTAGACACTGTTTACGTGATTATAGCCGAGTTATAAACAGCGCGCCAGTCGTTTCTTCTTTTCGCAACGTGGCGCCAATTGGAGATTCCAAGCGAAGGCAGGTCCTTCTCCACCTGGTCTTTCCAACGGAGTGGAAGTCTTCCTCTGCTTCCCCCGGCAGAGCTGGAGTGTTTTCGTCCATACATACGACATGACCTAGTCAGCGCAACCGCTTTCTCTTAATTCGCTGAACTATGTCAATGTCGTCGTATATCTCATACAGCTCATCGTTCTATCGAATGCGATATTCGTCGTGGCCAACGGGTAAAGGACCATAAATCTTTCGTAGAACCTTTCGCTCGAAAACTCGTAATGTCGACTCATCAGATGTTGCCATCGTCCATGCCTCTGTAGCATATAGCAGGACGGGAATAATGAGTGAGTTATAGAGTTTGGTTTTTGTTCGTCGAGATGGCTTTACTTTCCAATTGCTTACTTAGTCCAAAGTAGCACCTGTTTGCAAGAGTTATTCTGCGTTGGATTTCGAGGCTGACATTGTTGTTGCTGTTGATGCATTATGAATTATGAATTATTTTCTCCAGCAGCAGGTTGAAGAAGTCGCACGATAGGGAGTCGCCTTGTCTGAAACCTCGTTTGGTATCGAATGGCTCTGAGAGATCGTTCCTGACCCTGACAGAACTTTTGGTATTGCTCAATGTCAGTTTACACAGCCGTATTAGTTTTGAGTGGATACCAAATTCAGACATCGCAGTATAAGGGCAGTTCTTTTTCGTGCTGTCGAAAGCAGCTTTGAAATCGACGAAGTGGTGGTTTGTGTCGATTCTCCTTTCACGGGTCTTTTCCAAAATCTGGCGAATGATGAATATCTGGTCGGTTGGCGCAGATTTTAGGGTCTCCCCCTTTGTGGATTGTGCAAAGCACACTTAAATTCAATCGTTGGGCATGCTTTCGCCCGACCATATTTGACAAATAAGCTGATGCATGCATGTGTTGTCTTATATGCAAACAAAAATATTAAAATAACGGTACATATTTTAGAGTGACTATTTGTCACTTTTTCTGAAAAACAGTCAGCAGCCAAGAAGATCTCATCTTACTCGCAAGTATTAACGATCTTGTCTCGGAGTTGCATTAAACGTCATGCTGGTAATGTTTTGACAGTTTGCCAAAGCTGTCAGAGAATAACAAAAATTTGCCATGAAAATACAGTAAAAGTATTAAATCCAGAAAAAATACGAGTTATGAGATTGAAAAATGTCTCATAACATCGTTCTTTAAGATTTGTAGGGTCATTCCATCCGCTCGCATATTTCCCAAAAAGTGAGATTAGTTCGATTACACTTTTTTCATTTACCATGTATAAAAAGTATGTAAACAATTAAGCCGTTATTAATTAAAAAAATAAATCTATGAAGAATAATAATGTTTAAGCACTGCCAACAGCAGCAACAAATAACAATGCAAAAGCTTCAAGCTTTAACAGAGATTTTATAACATTTACTGAGCATTTGTAACAGCGCTCGCTTATTAAGAATCTCATGGACTCTCAGAATTGTATTTCTAACAAGCATACATATGTACACACAAGTAAAGATATTTCAAATACACATAGCGATTGACGGTATTTCGAAGCTCCACTCGCCACACTCAGCCACCCAAGCGGGGAGAGGGCAAACCAACTTTGTTTGGTTTTTGTTGTGAGTATCGTGGCATAGGCAATCATATGCCACGAAGCGCATAGGCAGCATGTAGAACACTTTAAAAATGTTACTCAAAAGGATGTTCGGCTCAGTCAAGTTTGAGACGTTGTCGTGTTGAGACCAAAAGCGGATAAATACGCTGCAATAAACGCCAGCCGTGAACGCGTTGGTTAAAGTAGTTAACATAAATTCATATGTATAACGGTGTGTTTGTAAAGGAGCTATAGTGTATGTAAGAATTTACATATATGCACCATATATAAGAGAAGGCAACAAACATTTAATAGTGAGAGATTTAAATGTACTGCACAGCTTACAGTATATAGTATAACAAATGCGGTTTAAAAAATTTAGGAAAGTACTAATAATTCTGCTGAATTGAAAATTGCAAAAAAAATAAAATAATTAAAAATAATATTAAATTTGGTTAATTAAAAAAATATTTGTGCATGTTTTTAGTGTCAGCCATTTATGATACTCCTCAAGCATTCCGAGTAAAATAACTGCGCGCTAGAAAGTATGCTACGATATTTTGAAAACATGAAAATTTTTTACTAAATGTGGATTCGTGTTTAAAAATACTGGAGTGCGAAATTGTTTCTTGTAGATTTGAGCGTAAAGCATGTAGAACAGCCCCTAATTGAAAATATTTACCATTTGTCAGTGCAATTGTGTCGAGTTTGAAAGAAGTGCAAAAAGGCAAAAAAAAAATTAGAACAACAACAACAATACTGTACTATTTCCTCGAGTGTTTGTAACAAATAAAAGCTGCTGCTAAAATTTTGTGCGAAAAATATAAATAGGACTTTTACTTGGTGAGTATACTTTTCAACTAAATTTTACTCTATACCATAATTTGTTTAACTTTAAATATATTTTTTAAGTATTGAAATATGTATGTTTTTTTAAAACCTGAACTTTTTCTTATATAAGTACTGTGCCATGAATGCTTTTTGCTAACAAAAATCAACCTAATATTTCATCCAAAATTTGAATATTTTATTAATGGCTGCTAAAAATTTCTAAAAGTGTCTAAAACTTCGTGAGATTACCAGACGGTTTTCCTACAAGGTCATAATTTTTCTTGCCTTTCATTTACCTTAATTTTACATCATGCTTAGTTTTTCTGCCAAAATTTCATCGTGCGATTTTTGATGGGCAACGTGATCCGTGAAAGTTGTTTTTTGCTTGATTTTTTGACACGCGTCCCCAAACCACAGCATGACACTCATCCCCGCCACATATCGCATAATTCCCATCACAGCTTGCCAGCTCGTCAACATTTCACTCACTCCACTTTGGCCCGCTGCTTCGTTGCTTGACAGCTGAGCTAGCCTACTTTTGTGTTTACCTCCTCATGTGAAGTGATACATTGTGTAAGGACTTTGTGTGTTAGTGGGATGCCGTGTACTTTCTCCGTCCAAGCGAACATTTCTATTTACTTATAAGTTTAGCATTTTACTATACTATTCCCTTTGCACAGCTATAACATCTCACTACGTTGTGCCACACATTTATCTTTTTACTTAGGCAGACATAAGATCTGGAAACCTATGTCATATACATCATATATGTATGAACATATTTGTATGAAAATGTATACCATATAAGCTTATAATGACATGAGAAATGCTCTCCTTGTTTTGTTCTGCCGATTGTCATAGGTGACTGAGATAAGTGCGTGACTACTTTTTCGGCAACTGTCCAGCAAGATAAAATTTAAAATTTGTGATAAATGTAATTTTTTCCTAAAGCTTTAATTACTTTTTTAGTTTTGTAATTTTTTAGAATTTTTTTCAACCAGTTTTAGTAAATCTATAGAGGAATGACCTCCATTCTCAACGAAGTTGGCAATTTTATAGAAAAACACGTTTTAACCGGTTAAACTGCCGGTTGGTCGAAGTTATTTGAAAAAAAGCGTTAATTTCACTTGCTCCGAAGCTATAATAAAAGCTCTCCATATAAGCAGTTTATTCCGTTTGTTCAGTTTGTATGACATCTATGTCCTATAGTGATTCGATATCGGAATTTTCAATAAATGTACAGCTTCTTGGGTGAGAAGGACGTCTGCAAAATTTCTGATCAAAATTTCAAAAATAGAGGCACCCGTTTGTTGTATACAGACAGACGGACATGGCTAAATCGACTCAGCTCATCATGGCCATCATTTATATATACATATGTATATTTACTGTATAGAGTCTATGACGTTTACTTTTAGTGCAAACTTGATATCTTTCTGATATCCGAGTGAAGGGTTGTAATAGTTTTAGGTGTATCCTTCGTCTCAGAAATCAGATGGAGTTGAACTTAACCTAACAAATTTAATTAAATACTCAAGCTTCTCATTTTTATTTTTTGGATTTATATTTTCCTTTACATTAAACATTTTTGAAGTGTTATTTATCTATCTCTTTCTCTCTCTGTATCTATCTTTCTAGTTCTTCTTTTTTTAATATTTTCTGCCTAGTAGTTTTGATTCTTTTCCACTATATATACACTGCCATTACAATGCTATATTTATACTCTCGCAACAATGTTGCTAACGAGAGTATTATAGTTTTGTTCACATAACGGTTGTTTGTAAGTCCTAAAACTAAAAGAGTCAGATATGGGGTTATATATACCAAAGTGATCAGGGTGACGAGTAGAGTTGAAATCCGGATGTCTGTCTGTCCGTCCGTCTGTCCGTCCGTGCAAGCTGTAACTTGAGTAAAAATTGAGATATCATGCTGAAACTTGGTACACGTATTCCTTGGCTCCATAAGAAGGTTAAGTTCGACGATGTGCAAAATCGGCCAACTGCCACGCGCACAAAATGGCGGAAACCAAAAACCTATAAAGTGTCATAACTAAGCCATAAATAAAGATATTAAAGCGAAATTTGGCACAAGGGTTCGCATTAGGGAGGGGCATATTTGGACGTAATTTTTTGGAAAAGTGGGCGTGGCCCCGCCCCCTACTAAGTTTTTTGTACATATCTCGGAAACTGCTATAGCTATGTCAACCAAACTCTATAGAGTCGTTTCCTTTAGGCATTTCCATATACAGTTCAAAAATGGAAGAAATCGGATAATAACCATGCCCACCTCCCATATAAAGGTTATGTTGAAAATCACTAAAAGTGCGTTAACGGACTAACAAAAAACGTCAGAAACACTAAATTTCACGGAAGAAATTGCAGAAGAAAGCTGCACCCAGGCTTTTTTTAAAAATTGAAAATGGGCGTGGCCTCGCCCACTTATGGACCAAAAACCATATCTCAGGAACTACTCGACCTATTTCAATGAAATTCGGTATATAATATTTTCTTAACACCCTGATGACATGTACGAAATATGGGTGAAATCGGTTCACAACCACGCCTTCTTCCAATATAACGCTATTTTGAATTCCATCTGATGCCTTCTCTGTATAATATATAGTACATTAGGAACCAATGATGATAGCGGAATAAAACTTTACAAAAATACGGTATTTGAAAAATATGTAAATGACGTATAATGAAATCTCGATTATCACTTTATCATGCGAGAGTATAAAATGTTCGGTGACACCCGAACTTAGCCCTTCCTTACTTGTTTTTGTATAGATTTTTTAGTTAACTAAAATGTGTTGAGTGGTGAATCGAACACTCTATTGGTGCTGAACAAGACTGATTTCATTCGAGCGGTAGAGCGAGTGAGTGTTAAATCAACTGTTCAACTTATTCGTTTCTTTCTCCATTAATATTTTTTTGTTAAGTGAGTAAAAGTCAATCTGAGCGATCAGAAAAGTGGCGAATCAAGACGTCTACTATTGTATATAGAATATGAGAGCAATAAATAATGAAATCTTGATGTTTTTGACATACTTTTTTTAAACAAAAAATGTCTTACAGCGCAGTGGAAAACTCTTAATCTCTTAAACACCATAAGGGTAAAAAGTATAACCGTTTAAAGAGAGTATATCAATAAAACTCTTTATCAACTGAAAAATTCTGTTCAAACGGAAATATATTATACAGATATGCATTAAAGTTTTCGTTTCGTAAAAGGTAATTTCGAAACCGTAACCGATATTTTGAACTGAAAAACAATAGACTTGAAACCATTACAGCTACATTCTATAAAAAATCTCATATCCCAGTCATTTGAAACAATTTGAAGTTATTATTCATTGTTTTATATTGCATTTTGAAAATTAGATGAGCAGTTACTGAACAATCTGATTTCTACATGACTTTGCATAAATAAACTGGCACAAATCCATACACTAACACACATATACATATCCAAACATACATATTCGTATGTTTTTATGCACGCAGGTATTTAGTTCATCATAAAATTGTGTAATTCTATCGTCTCTGACAAGCGGAGCTTACGTGCACATGATTTATTGTTTAGAAATTTAACAACAATTTAGTCTAGTTTAACGGCTCATTGAAAGGAATACATTAAGCGAGTGCAAATCGTAAACAATAACTTGTCTACACATACATAAATAAATAGTGACGATTATGATAGGTGAGCGTTGGCAAATGCCACTATAAAAAACAAATAAAACTGAAATGGAGAAGTATAACCGACAAAGCAAAATAAGTAAAAAATATTAGATTTCTGACAAAAAAAATCGCTTCTTTATGCAACCATCAAATGAGAAAACATAAAAAATTAACGAGAGCATCGAGGTGCGCTAGAAAAAGTGTGTGTTGGAGAGAGGAAATAGATTTTTTATACCTAGTGTACATTTCCTGAAGCTGTATTTTCATCTAAAACTTTGGTGCTGATTTGGGAAAGTGTAATAAAGTCATACGGAGCTAAATCAAGTGCAAAAACCAATAGTTGTCCGCCCATAATTCCTGCTTCATATTACGAAAAGCTTCGCGAAAACGACGACTAACACTCAAATAGTATTCCTTTTTGAACGTTGGGCCGGTACAACACAGTTCGATAGTCAAAGAAAACTGTCAACAGAACCTTGATTTTTTCCTGCTTTGACGTGGTTTTTTCGGCTTCGACTTACCTTTGACACGATATTCGCCTGATCGTCTGTTTCCGGGCCGTAAGCATAACTCCAAGATTCATTGCCAATAATACGTTTCATAACATCCTGGTAGTTGAGAAGCATAACCGACGCTAATACGACGCTGTTTGTCGAAAAAAACTGAGTGGTTTTGAAACGTGCTTTCACTTTTCTTAGGCCCAAATAATCTTTCAAAATGGTTTTCACTAATCTTTCCGACATTTCAACGATGCCAGTAAGATCTCTGCCTATAAATCATCGATTATCAAGCACAAATTCTTTTATTTTATTGACGTGTTGATTATCAACTGATGTTGATGGCCGTCCTGGACGTGGTTCCACGTCAACGTATTCCAGAGCCTCTTTGAATAATTTCACTTATCGTAGAAATCGCCTTAGAAATATTTGCCAAATAAATCTGCATGAAACTGAATATACTGTAATGTTCTTACAATCTTGCAAGATTCGAAACTTAACCTCATTTATTCATTATCACTACTATCTTTACATAATTGTTTTTAACTTTTTCAAAACTTTTATATCTAAATTTGTGATGAAGCGTATCATTTTGAGTTTCTAATCGAAAGCTGGTTTATGAACAGTGATACTTTAACTTGAAAGACTCTACGACTGTATTTGTGAGTTCAAACTGAGTATCAGCAAGAAATATGAAGTTAAGAGCCTTTTCGCACAGGAGGTAATTGATCAATTTACCGACCTTTGCTCGATTAAAGCGCTAATTTAGATTGATTTTCTTTGGAAAATAAAAATTAATTTTACTACATTAAATAGTTCTCGAGAACTCTTGTCAACTACTTCAAAAACACAGTTTCTAGAAAAACGCGTTCAAAGACGCCGCACTAAGCCTAGGTAATCTCGAGCGCACAAGTTTTCAAGGCTGTATTTCCGAAACTATTACGCGGATCAACTTTAGGACAATATTGTAGAAAAAAATCTATTTTTTGAATTCCGTAAACACATGTAACCCCTTAATCGAATTCAAATCGAAACTGGGATGCAATTCTGCGGGTTGTTGTCCACACTGTAAATTTGGCTTTGTTTAACTCTTTTGGTTGTTGGGTAGGCTGTAAATTTGGTTGTGTTCTTCGATAAAATAGCAATCAGCTGATAAAATTTATTTGTTAGAATAAATACAAAATGAAGAGTACAAGCAAGTATAACAGCTGAATAGTTAATCGAGCTGTGTGAAAGGCAAAAATTGGTTTCTCAATTATAATCTTAATATATTAAAATAATTTGGCTGTGCGAAAAGACTGTAAGAGCGCAACACGTCCTAATCGAAATAAATAGTCAAAAATCGTACGCCGGGTATAAAAGCGATAAAGAGAGCGACAGTAAGTACACATGCAAACATAATCTTAGCCCTCGCTTAACCGAATATAACTTACTAATAAATGAGCCTATAAATGACTAGTTTTAGTAGCTTTATATTACAGCAGAGGGCATAAAATAGTTCACACAATTGGACCCCACTGGAAGTGACCACACAATATGCCTTATCGCTGAGGGTGTTAATTGCTTGACAGGCATACGTCAGCTTGTATGCACCGTTATACGCGTGTGTGTCAAGTGTGCGCTCCAAACATAAATCTCAATAAGCTCCGTGGCATAATGCAGCACCACAGCGGATTAGACAATTTTTTTTTTGTACTCAACACAAAATAAAAAGTGATTACAGTGACTGAAACAGTGCGCAGGGTGAAAAGGTTAGTAGAATGAATTTAGCATACGTGTCTAGCTTTTCAAAACGTTTAAGAGCTTAACTCGATGTACCAAACATTTTAAAGTCAAAGCTTAAGGCCGTGGTTTTGTTGATAAAAATCGCCTTTTTGACTTGAAATGTTTATATACGAGTGGGTGGTGGATTAATACTGCGATAGTGAATAATCTGGGTCAGTATGTTTGACCAACTGACACCTAATTTATGGAAATAACCGTAAAGTGTAATAATTCAACTTGGCGCTTTATCATGTAAGCTTGGAAATCTAAGTGAATGCTGATTTTTAGTGACAATCTGCAATTGTTGGATGCAACATGAATATGACAGCAGTAACTCTCGCTTACTGAATTTTCCATGGGCTTTGTGGAAATGCAATATAGCACAAACAAGTTGAAGAAGTTATTAGTGTCTACTTGCCATTCTTTAAATACAGTAATTTAGCGATTTTTATGGTTTTATGTGAAAAAGTGTGCTTAAAACACATTTTAAATCTTTGAATGGTTGAAATTTTAATTTTCCACTAAATAATAAGGAACATAGCAAAAAATATTGACAATACAACAAACATACGTATTCATTTATTTGTACATATGTATGTATGTAAGAAAAAAGTTTAACGCTCATACAAATGGCTGACTACACATACACACTTTTTCAATTGAAAATGTCTTTCGCAAAAAAATAATAATAATCAAAGAGAAAGGAAGCGGCATTTAAACAACGAAGCAGAAATATCATAAGTAAAAGTTAGAAATGACTTAATGCTGTGTTTAAAAGCGCTTTCCCGCAGATTTATTGCTTACGGCATTATAATTGCACATATTCTCTACTCAAATGTACGTTGATGGTCACAACTCAAGTTCATACATGAAAGTATTCATACTCTCGTGTGAGGATGTGTGAGCAGCCTCCGTTTCTAGCTTCACGTATGCAGGTGTGTCGGTATTTGCAGATTTGTAGGTTAGAATTTTTTACTTGTCATCATACAATTAAACGCTTGAACAAGCACGAGTTCCGGTTGGAGATTAATAAATTGCATAACTCAAAATTATTTAATTAAATTAATGCATATGAATAGCATACAAGCATAGCATAAATACTTGTATACAAGATTATTGACTTGCAGAAGAACAATTAAGTTTCCAATTTGTGACTTTAGAAGAAAATTTATACATACAACTATATACGTATATACGAGTAAACTAGGTTTTTCATTTGAAAGATTTTTAAGTATTTTCTAGTCAGATGTTAAATTAAAAAAATATATATACTTAAGTGATTTGAAAATAATTAAGTTGGACCTGGCATTTTCTTAAGAATCGAGAAGATTTAATAATAATGTGATTATGTTCTTAGTGTTATCGGTTTAAGAGGCACACCTACAGTGAATCCCTTTAAAAAAAACTGTCGTATTCTGAAAAATATTGGGTAGTCGAAAAAGTCTTTTCGTAATTCTAATCAAACCTTTTCTATACAAAAATTTCAAAATATAGCGAATTTATTCATTATTTTCACTCATTTGTGAAGCTGTAACTTTTTTACAACTTCCCCGAATTCAATTTCTTTTTGTTCAAATGAAGCCTAAAATCTCACCTTCCCAACACTATATGATATGACAATGGGTAGCACTGGAGATATGCGACTGCAACGACATCTATTGACAAAATGCGAAAATATTTTTCGACCACCCAATATTAGACCATTTTCGGCATCATTGGAATATCAGACGGATTAGTGAAAACCATTTTGAAAGATCATTTGGACCTAAGAAAAGTTGAAACAAGAGTGTCAAGGTGCCAAAATCACTACATTTTTCCAGAAACAGCGTCAGCGTTAACGTCTGTGAAACAGTGCTTCCCGACTACTAGGATGTTATGAAACATATTATTACTGCATCTACGTATTCGACCCGGGAATAGACGATCAATCGGCCGAATAACCAAAAGTGAGCCGAAGCCGAAAAAACTATGCCAAAGCAGGTCCGAAATCAAGATTATGTTGACAGTTTTCTTCGATTATCGAAGTTTGGTGCGCTCTGAATTCCTTTCGACCGCTCCACCTAGAACAAGATTTGAGTGTTATGCGTCGTTTGCTCGAAGCTATTCGTAAAAAGAGAGCGGAATTATGCGCCGACAACTCTAAATTTGACGATTTTTTGACAAACAATTTTTTTTTTCTTTCGTAAAACTTTTTGTTTTAATATAAAGTACCCTATGTTACTTCTAATACCTTCAACAGTATATGTATAAAGTTTCATGATGATCAGTTAAGTAGTTTTTGCGTGAAAGCGTAACAAACAGACTTACATTCGCAGTTATAATATTAGTATGATGTATGTATGTTTAAAATATAAATAGATATTTATTTTTAATAGTATTTCGGCTATGCTGAGACTAAATAACAAAGCATGTTCAATGATATTTGAATACCGACCACTACAGCTTATAGCCGCTATACAAACTGATCGATCGAAATCCAGCCTTTGTATGGAAAACTTTTTTATTTGACTATATATTTTCAGTTATTGAAATTTGACCCGGATTATTGAGTTAAATATTATACAATAATTATTCAAATAATTTTTTTTTATTTTTTTTTTTTAATTTTTTTAACTTAAAAAAAATAAATTTTCCCAAATTCAGTGCAAATTTTTTGTATTTTGCCCACTGTGCGCCGACTATATTAAATTTATTCACACTACAAATTACAAGCGTATCAGTGTTTGCTAGAATTTGAAATCTACGAACCACGAATGTGTTATGTTCGTGTGTTTAGAAATTATATTCATATGAAGATTTTCATTTTTGTTTCGCAGCTGTCGGTGCCGCCGTGTATCGTGTGGCATGAAGTTTCACTTAGATTGTCAAAGAAATTATTTACATAATTTAAAAGTGAGCATAGTTTCATTCCCGAATCACAATCTACAACTATCTATATATGTATGTATGTTGGACAAATGTGGTTCCACAAACTTGTCGCTCAATTTAAATTTGCAGTTTTTGTTGTGACAATTTAAAGTACTCTGAGAATGCACTTAAGTCTCAAGAGTTACTTATAAATGGAAATAGTATATATGTATATATATGTAGTATATGTATGTATATTAATATAGTGAATTGTGTTTCATATCGAATTGTTGAAGTTGAATGTGATAAGAAAATACGAGTAAGTGCTTGATTAATTTCGATTAGCATAACCAACTTAAAATAATGGTGTTTAGATGAAGCGATCGAGCATAAGAATATTAGTGATATATGAGTCACATAGCAGTTCATATACACAATTATGTGTTTATATTATTTATGATAATTTTATGATAAAGTTATGTTTCTTAAATTGTATTCCAAGTAAAAAAAAACGAAATTCGCAATTTTTATATGGAAACAGTTAAGATTTTATATATCAGAAGAAATGCTTTTTTGTAATTATTTAAGCATATATAAGTATTAAAGTACTTAGCAGTGGAACACCGAAATTTTTTGATGAATTTAGCCACGAATTTGAACCTAAAGCAATAATTCAAAACGAAGAGAAGCGTTAAAAGTGAGTTGGATAATATCTATGTATAATCATTATGTAAGGAAGCACCAAGTTCAAGCAATGGCCACAGTATACTATTGCAAATAAAAAATAAAATAAAATAATAAAAAATAAAAAAAATGTAAAAAGTTTGATTTTGATCGGTCAAAATTCAAAGCGTTCCGATTTGAACTGTTTGTGTGGAGATTGTACCACCGCCTTGGGCAACACTCAATACCAAACTTCATGAAGATACATATCTTGTCAATTGAAAAAGTTTTTGATTGCTTGATTTTGATCAATACGATCAGTTCGTATGGTAGCTGTCTGCCATAATGGTTCTTTCAAAATTTCAGATCGATATTTTCAAACTGAGGAGCTTTTTATATTTCGGGATTTGAGAACAAAAAGCAATTTTAATCATTAAAAATCGCTTTATTATTTTTCAAAATAACCTCTGTTAAGATCTATTCACGTTTGCAATCGTTTGAACCAAGCAGTTTTACCCCTCTGATGGAAGTCATCCGGTGCCAAGTCAGGGCTATATGGTGCATGACTCATCAAATTGATGGTTTGAGTGCTCAAAAATACAATTGTTTCAGTCAATGTTTGAAAGCTCGCATTATCGTGGTGATGCAGGATCCCTCTTCGGCAGTTGCTTTTCCTGATTTCTTGAAAGACAACTGGCAAACAAATGAAAATTTATTGTCCTGCACTCTTCTATTGGCATTGTTGCGATATATATAATTGTTCCAAAAAACCAACCATTTGTTTGGAAGCGCTTCGTGCGCGAACAACTTGTCTTGGACTTGGCTCATCTTGAAATACCCATATACGTTTCATCATCTCTCACAATTTCATAGACGTGTTTCGAAGTACAGCTATCGTTTTTTTAAACATTTCTCCCGATTAATAGACACGAACTTTTTTTTGAGCGATCAGCAAATTGTGTGGGATTCAATGTGAAAAAAATTTTTTATAGTTAAATGTCCATACAATTATGAATGTATGGTGGTTCCAAAATCTTGGGTCTATCTAACGATAGATCACATGACGGTCTGGCATTATTATTTTATGCGCAGCATCAATAATCTTCGGAGCAACCACCGAGTTTGGACGACCTTCCCGAAATTCGTTTTGGAATCTTTCACGACCTCAATTGAATTCATCATACCATCGATAAACACTGGCCCTGGATGGAGTTTGCTGAGTTAGTCCACGTCTTTCTTAAATGAATTTGTCAAATGTATCGAAAGAATAAGACTTTTGATCACAATTTCGATTTTTTAAGATTTTTTGAAGAGTAACATTAAAAAAGACTCTTTTGGAAAGCCACTTTGTCAAAAATTACATATTTTGAGTAGTTTTCATATCATTGGTTGTATTCTCTATAAAAATAAATTACTGTCTGTTTTTTTGGGTTTTGAGTAATTTTAAGCAGAAAAAACTTCTTCTCCGCCAGACACCTTTATTCGGAGTTTCTGCTAACTTTTAGTATGTAGCAATATCTGTTCCTCTTATCATATGAGTGGTATTGACAGGAGTAACTTTTAAACTTTCTTCACATAATCTCAAAATTTTTGTAAAAAATTCAAATAACCATGTTTTCGGTTCTTTAATAATTTATCTTGTACAACAAATTTGTTTTGTCCCAAAAATACTGAACTTTTGTCAGTTTCATTTTTAGCCCTCACAGCAAGTGCACTCGTCTCGAGTCCAATCCCAGCGTGAGAATGTCAAAAGCGCTTTATATGAACTTCTCAAAGCAACATACAACAATGAAGTGGAAATTAGTGGACTTGACTGAAATTGAAACTTTCAATTGTAATATTGTGCACACACAGCGGGAGAACTGCACATAAATATCCACACTGATGGAAATTTTGCATTGACGCAGACGATCTGTAACTCTCGATACAATACGCACACAGATACATGCATGTATGTGTATATGTGAACGTTGATTTAATGCAATTCACTCGTGACCATTGTGAAAGTTGGACAAAAGTAATGCGCCAACGACAGTAAAGTGACAGGAACACTCAACCACCCACACACACACACGTACACTCATTCACTCCACAACTGACAAATTATCGAATAAGCACCGTAAATGAACTTTAGACTAAAGTTTTTGGATGGCGAGCAGCGCAACAACGCATGACATGTGGAAATAGCATAAAAATAACGGAGCTAGCACGTCTGTGACGGCAGCAGTTGCTGAATGCAACAATGCTGATGACAATTTGCCAACGCAATGCAGCTGCTGCAGATGACAACAAAAGCTGTGCTGGAGCATCAACGGCCCGACTGCTGACGACCATGACATCTATGCCCCGCCATGCTCAAGCGTTTCGTGTTGTAGTTTACTTTTGTTGGCCTGTCTGCTGCAGTGTGTGATGCGCCGGTGACGTCGGTGCTAAAGCTCGTGATGACCGCTGTTGTGGCTGTCATTGTTGGCAGTCTGTTCATGTCATTTCTGTCCGCTACTACACACACACATATACACACATAGAGAGGCATGTGTGTGCATGTGAATTGCATTTTCTGTTTAATTTGATCGCTTGGTTGCACCATGGCGTATACGTGTTAATTGAGTTGAATGCGATTATTGCTTTGGCAGACCGAAAGTTCTGGGAAAGTGTCGTGCACCGGCTGTGCACCGCGCGATTTTAGCGAGATTTTATGCAAATTGCCATACAAATGTTTGTATGTGTGTGTGTGTGCATGCCTGCCGCCGATTGACATATATTCACGCGTGATTGCGAGCAAGTTGAAAGTGTGCGCGCGTTCAACTGTAGAAGTCATTTTGCACCCTCGCAGCATACTGTTTCCGTTGCTCGCACGCACACACTCGCCTACAAATCAAGTCTGCATATGTAAATTTTATATCACACTTAAATTTGTGTGATTTCATATTTTTTCACGTCTATTCTGCATGTGACGGAGGCGTCTGCTGCTTGTCGCCGACACAATGCGGAAGTAGCTCTCGCTTTGTGCTCATTTTTCTGCGAAAAAAGCAACAGAAAAAAAAATCATATGGCATCATAGCAACGCTTGCTAAATGACAGCAAAATGAATGAATGCATTTGCTGCCTTCACATTTGATCAGCGTCGATAAAAGTCATAAAAGTAATCTGCATGTTTCACGCCTCGCTGCATATTGAATTCGTAATTAAATTATCATTGAATAAGTGGATTTTCGAGTGCATAGATAACTCTGCTATATACTCCTACATGCTGATATCGCACGAGTCAATAGCTAATAGATTTAGTAACGGAATAAAACTTTACGCGTATAATTCCTTTATATTGTCAAAAATTGCTAAAATCGAACAAAAAATCTTCAAGCCCCTAAGTACCGAATAATTGAACCCCAGTATCTATAGTTGACTTTTTACAGAAAATCTCGGTCAATGTGTCAGATTTATAATGGAAATTCAGAAAGAATCTCTTTCTCATGGTGGTTATAAATGTGTTGTATTGGATCAACACTACTCTTTGTCCTCATATTTCCAATATAAAGTTTTTCGAACTTCCGAGTGTCTTTATGCCGCATATATCGGCCAATAAGTGAGTTTTCATAATAAAATTATAGAAAATAAAACTACTAAATATTTGCGAATCATCACGCTCACATTAAATTTTGCATTGCGTAGACGATTTTAATTTTCTTTGAGACTTCAAATATGCTCTTAAATATCTTAAGCACATTCATATCTACTATATATGCGTGTGCATACCTCTACAAGTGTTTCACATACCAGATCCACATAATCAGCAAAGTGTTTCGATTAAACAAAAGCTTATGATGTGTGGAAACCATTAAAATTCGCAGAGCAGAAAGCATTTGCCAAATGAATTGAAAAGAGAGCATGGAAATTACAATAAAAGTTAAAGAGCAAACGATAAGAATGCTATTGCGCTTTCCAATTCACTGAGCATTGAATGCGATGAATGAGAAATACATTAATACTAACGCACATACAGGGTGTTAGAGGCATATTTTTCCAAATTGACAGCTGTGAAATCTACTGATTGGTATGGTTTTCAATCCGAAGGCTCTGTTGGGCCGAGTTTACAACAGCGCGCCATTCGTTCTTCCTTTTCGCTGTTCGGCGGCAATTGGAAATTCCAAATGTAGCCAGCTTCTTGTTCACCTGATCTTTCCAACATAATAGACGTCTTCCTCTTTTTCCACGTGTTGCGTCAAATACTTTGGCGACAATTGGAAATCAGACCTGGTCTTTCCAACGTAATAGACGTCTTCCTCTTCTTTTGATTCCCCCGCGGGTACTGCGTCAAATACTCTCAGAGCTGGAGTACTCTTTTTCCATCCGGACAATATGACC
Source organism: Bactrocera neohumeralis (assembly GCF_024586455.1). Lineage (NCBI taxonomy): Eukaryota > Metazoa > Arthropoda > Insecta > Diptera > Tephritidae > Bactrocera > Bactrocera neohumeralis. The sequence continues at coordinate 57,208,332 of NC_065919.1, forward strand.
TAGCTAGCGCAGCTGACACCGGACTGTACTTCTCAATTGCCTACTCAGTCCAAAGTAGCACCTGTTGGCAAGAGTTATTCTGCGTTTGATTTCGAAGTTGACGTAGTTGTTGGTGTTAATATTGGCTCTAAGATAGGCGAAATTATCTACGTCTTTGAAGTTATGACTGGTAACAGTGACGCCCCCTCTTGACCTGATTGTCACACAGCGTGCTATTGCACGTTAAGGATAACCCAGACTTCAGATTTTGTCTGAGTCTGGGTTTGTTGCTTATGGGACATGGGTCTCTGAATGCATTTTTGCATCAGAGGCACCTATCGGATAGATCGGGGTGTTTTTGTGGGACGGTGATAGAAAATTGGAAAAAAGAAATTTTAGATGGGCTTCGAATCCGACCAAGGTGGTTAGTGTGTCCATTCCACACTGTCAATTGGTACTGAAAATGCCTAGCATTCTTGGGGCGCTGATCAAAGCATTGATTTGATCCGCTGTGCTTTTGAGCGCAGTGGGGTAAGGCTGTCGTCAGCAGGTACCCACGTTAAACACAACGGATGTTGTCAACAGTGACGTGGGAGCCAAGTCACAAGTACGAAGACGTTTGGTTGATGATAGGAATGCCTTCCTCTTGTCCTCGTTCACTACCAGACCCATTTGCTTTGCTTGTTTGTCCAGTCTGGAGAAAGCAGAACGCGCCGTTAGTTATGAGCAATAATACACTCTTGTAGAAGATTTTACCTGCTCAATTCAGCTCTGCAGCTCGAATTATTTTCTCGCACGATAGGGAGACACCTTGTATGAAACCTCGTTTGGTATCGAACGGCTCGGAGAGGGCCTTTCCGATTCGGATGCAGCTTTTTTACACAGCCGTATTAGTTTTGCGGAGATACCAATTGCAGATATAGCCATATAAAGGCAGCTTCTTTTCGTGCTGTAAAAAGCAGATTTGAAATCGACGAAGAGTGATGTGTGTCGATCCTCTTTTTACGTTTTTTTTTCGAGATTTGGCGCATGGGGAATATCTGATCGATGCTGATAGAACAGCTAGAAACCATTTGAGTCGTTAGTGTTGAATGAGATATAGTTTTCGCTGGTTGTGCTGCAGAACGTGAGGCTAAATTGAATTGACAAAAACAGGCTTCAGAAAATGGAGCCAAAAAGATATCGAAATTCATTAAAAATTAATAACTTTTTTAGTTTATTTGAATTAAAAGCTCAATACCTCAAAAATACAACCGGCTTGTTAAAAAAGTACTAGCATTTTCACGCATTTTATTACAACTTTTTATGATCACCAATACAAGCGCTTCAACGCTGCTTTTATTAAAAACCTGGAGATGGCTTGAAGTCGTCTGCAACGAATTATGGTATTTTCAGTTTCGACTAATTTTTCGAACGCCATTCGCTCATTTGTTGAACAGTTTCGACGGGATATGCATAAACCCACATATCTTCGCATTAGTGGCGTTTAGTGAATGAAGGGTTCTCAGCTACGTTGTCAAGCGTCTCTTTTGTGATATCTATTCTAACTCGTTGTTGCAAGACCCAAAACGATTCATACATTTATATTTTGTATATATATATACTGTTAGCTTTTGCTGTTTGGCAGCGATTTCTGTAATTTCGTATTCAATCTTTCACTGCCTAATTGAGGAATTTCACGCTCTCGTACTCATTGCCAATGTCAACAACTACCATCATATCAGCGAATATCCATTTGCGCTACTCATTTACCAATTTGATTACTGACAGTTTTTGCAAAATCGTCAAGGTTAAGCATTGCCAATGCATATACGCCTACATATGATTATAGGACACAACACAAAAATATTGTATGTGTGCTTATGCAATTATGGATATTAAGTTCGCCTCGTGATTTTTCGGTTATTTTGCAATATTAGTCAATGCCAAAAATTGTATGTCTCACTGATTGGTTTCATGCATATGTATTTGTATGGATATATGTATATGTAAATTGTGAGCAAGGGCTAAAAATTGGTTATGTGCTTACTTCGAACACTTCAATAGACTACACTTTATATAAAAATGGTGTAGGCATTGCGGCAATATAATAGTTATTAACCTTGGCGAGAATAATTCGACAATTTATGCATACATGCATACATACATATATTCATATATATTTTCTAAATAGTCTACAGTATATGTATGTATAATCTTCCGATGAAATGTCAGCACTTTTAATTTCCTGATCATCTGATCCTGGAAGCTTGATATTCCCTTTCTAAGCCACAAACCATCATAGTTAGCTTAGAATCATACCGCGTTGGTACTCACAAACCATCATACAGTTAGCTTAGACTCATACCACTCGCGTTGGAGGATTGCAAAAAATATTTTCTGATTCAGTAATTATGATTAATGATTATTGGTAATTGTTTTCATGTCATTTAGAAGAAATATTAACATTTTAGACACTACCGATAACACGTTTCAGGTGTTCATAATACTTCTACTACTTATATGTAATACCTAATGCAATTTAATGAATTCAATAACTTTATTAATGTGTTAACATTACATGGAAATTAGCTGCGAACTCATACTTCATCATATTACAAACCAATCCCTTTTGTGTGAAATTGTAATTATAATTAATGATTATATATTAGTATTCAATAACTTTATTAATGTGTTAAGTATCAAGAGATTTAATTTTCGTTGAATAGTATTATATAATTTCACTAATTACTTCTTAGTACCGCATGGAAATGCTAATGACTTCTGCATTTTTATTGTCTTGATTAATAAATCACTTCATAATTTCGAAAAAAAATTATTACTTGTGACAAGCACGAAGTAAGAGCTATCGAGCTATTCAATTCATATATAACAACATGAACTTACTTCAGCCTATTACCGAATTTACATATATCACCTCAAACACAGCGCATAAAATCTCGTCTCACTATCAAGACAAAGTCATAATTAATTAAAATTAGTTCTACTGACACATTTTAATCCTTGTGTGCTTCCTGCCACTAACTGTACACAAGTTCAAAAATTTTATTCCCCTGGCTTGCTCCTTTGTGTCATATGATGAGCTAAAGGCTGTCACCAGCAGTTTCCAGGCAATTAGGCAATTCCGGAAATGTGTTCAAACTAACTTTTCGTAATTTTGCAACCAGCAAGTGTCAACAGCCAATGAAAAAGCTATGTAGTTTTTGTTGAAACTTTCAAATATTCAATAAATTGTTGTTTGTGTCAAATAACTTATGATTAGCCTTTCATTGTCGAAGGTGATTTGTGGAAAATAAACTTCTTTGATTGATGGCAAGTTAGCGTATCATCTACATTGTTTACATACATAATATATAATATATAATTTAATATTATTTTTTCTTAATGATCAAGATTTCTTAACCTCTTTTGTAAGCAATATTTGCAATGAAAATTTATTTTCTTCAATTTTCGAATTATTTCTTTAAATTGAAATTTCTATCACTGTTTGGGGTTTCTAGATAGTTAAAAATTTGCCTGGATGTGCAGGGAATGAATTCCAAAATATCTTCTTCTAAACACATGAAATTGCAGGTAATGTGCCAGTTATTTTAGAAGTTTGTGGAGAAGTTGGACGTCTTATTACTTATATAAATCAGGCTATTACTGCAGATAACGGGTTTTTCAATGAAATTGCTACAAAAAAAAAACGGCTTAGGATATCAATGAAATTTTTTATTCCTGTGAAAGAACATTCATGCCATTATGTATGGAACTCGATTTCTTTTGAATGGCCATCACGGGCACGTTTGCAGAAGTCCAGACGCTGAACCAAATTTTCGACGGTTCTCAAGCATAAATCGGCCGATATTGCTGCGATTGCACAATCGATATTCGTACGAAGTTTATCAATTGTCGCTGGCTTGTTGACATAGACCATAGAATTGACGTAGCCCCACAGGAAATAGTCTAACGGCGTCAAATCTCATGACCGTGGCGGCCAATTGACTGGGCCATTTCTTGAGTTAACACGTTCACCAATATTGGTTTTCAATAAATCGATTGTGCCAATCGCTGTGTTGCTTGTGGCGCCGTCCTGTTGGAATCACATATTGTCCAAGTCCATATCATCCAATTCAGGCCAAAAATATTCGGTTATCATTGAGCGATAGCGGTTGCCATGCACAGTAACATGCCGGTATCGATCATCACGGAAGAAGTACGGCCCAATGATGCCGCCGGCACATAAACCGCACCAACTCGTAATTTTTTCTAGATACAATATTGACTCATGGGTTACGTGTGGGGTGATGCCTGACCAATAATGCATATTTTGATTATTGACGAAGCCGTTCAGCCAGAAATGAATCTCATCGCTGAAGATAATTTTTTGAAGAGATGCACAACGGTTGAGAACGACATGTGAGCGAGTGATTTGGGTCTTCCTCAATTGATGCGCCAGCAGCAGCAATATTTTCGACATTACGAGCTCATCTTTATCTCACTGGCATGGAAACATTTTGTACTGTGCTAGTGGATTAAAATTTTTCCACTAGACGCTCAGTTGTTCATCTGACAGGACGATTATGACGACCATAAATTGAACGTAGCGCTCTTAAAGTGGAGGCTGGACTGACTTCGAATTTCGGTAGTAAATTTTAATAATTTTGACTATTGTGGGACCGTATATCTTTTCACGATGAAATAGCAAACCTTACCTGAGAGAAGTGTCAAAAGAGCGGTAAAAATATGGCATCATTTGCTGTCCTTATTGGTCTACTTTAGCAGCGTCTCTATTGAAAAACCCGTTACTATAGAAATTGGATTTCCTAAATGTTGCTCGAGCATATTTTGTTAAAAATACGTTGAAATAGGCCCACCTGTTGGCCAAATATTTCACGAAAATATAAGCCAAATTGGTTCTGACATTTTCTCCTCATGATTGGCAATACAATTTTCAAAGTTTCATTGATGTGGAAGACTAAAGATTACATGAGATAAGAATACCTCACGAATGCTTATAGCGTTGGAGATATGATCCGACACACCTCCATTTGTCCATATTGCTACACAAATTGGTCACAACTTGGGTGTCACGGCTGGAATTTATACGAGCCATCCGCGAAATCATTTAAAAACATAATGGCAAATCCTTATCTTTATAATAAAGCTAAATTCATGGTCATAACATTAAATCAGGGTTTTAAGAAACCTGCAAGCTGAAAGGATTTGGAATACGTTTTAGACAAATTTAAAGAAACTAAATTGGTATCAAATTGGGCAGTTTTTATGTATTTATACACCAAATAAATATGTGTCATGCACGTTTCGTTTTCTTTCTGAAAAATATTTTAAGCAATTTCTGTGAGAACCGAAAAAAATACTGATTGACGAAAACTCTACGCCAAAATCGAATCCATATTGATTTTTGTCCACCACACCAGTTGCACTGCGGTTCGGTACTTTATACCCAAACATAAAACCCAAAAATCATAATTAAAAGAAAATCCTTAATTACTCGCAATCTTCCCAAAGCTGCCTTCATCCACTTATTAAAATTCCGCTTAAATTCTATTCAATGCTGCCAACTTTCGCCAAAAAAATCTGCCGAAAAATTAATCAGTTTAGGCGAGTGTTTAAGCCGAGAAGAATTATGTCGGCAAGCAAGAAGAAAACGAAATATATATTTTGGATATGTGTAAATATATATTTTGTATGTGCATTTAACTAAGCATGGAAAGTGGCGTGAAAATAAGAATTTTAATTATAAGATTTTCGGATTTTCCCGGCGCGCAGCGAGGTCGCGTCGGTCAAAGTTATGGCAATAAATGAAGCCGCATAACTTGGTAACGAACCTCATATTTCAATTTAATATACACATTGCAGCAACAGCGACACATACTATACAATAGCAACAACAATAACAATAACAGCAACACCAAATCGGCCACTTGAGCAAAGCAAAACAAAAAAGTTATCAACGCGACTACTACCGTCGGCTACTAGACTGAATGCTTTGCTTTGAGTGTTGTTTCTGTTGTGTCAGTTGGGTGCGCTAAGAGGTACGAAGGCGTGTGAACGAGAACTAATTTAATGTGTATTCATTTCGTTACTTTGGTATAAGTTTTGTGCCATAAGAATTCTTCACGCCACACTCCCTCCCACACCCACACTCGTGCAATCAACCGAAGCACCAAAGCATCTACTTAATAACCAGCACGACAGTGGCAACAACAACAGTAACGGCAACGGCAACGGTATAGGCAATGACAACGGCTACGCACAAGGACAATAGTGAACCCGTACCAACTAGCAACAATAATAATGATAATAATAATAATAACAAGTAGCGTTATGGTTCACGTGCTCTTGAGATGGTCCTACGAAAATGCGAACGGACACACACACACACAGCGGATACTTGGCAACTTTTGCGTCGTCTTAGAATTGCTCGAGTCGAGACAAATATTCGAAGGGATACAAACAAAACGGGGAAAATAAGACATAAGCATTTAGATTATATTACTTTATTGTTGTAAGTTTGTATGAATACCGTAATAACGTCCTGGTTGGAAATTATTTACTTGTTTTCAATGTCATTGGATTTTTGTTGTTACCGACATTTCGGTTGATAGCAATATTTTAAATATGCGGTGCACTGTAGACTTCACCAACAAGAGCAGTTAATGAACATTGCTAGTAGGTGCATTGCTACGAACTACACTCTAAAGTTCAGAGAAGATGGGTATATGAAGGGTTTCCAACAAGAACATGCCGAAATTCTTTTTCTTTCAATGCTTTTCTGACAACTTGCATCAGCGTCGCAGAGGCTACAGCTTTTTCTCGATCTTCATACTGACGAGGAATATGTGGTTGGGGAGCGATCACTGGGGAAGAGGAGAGGTGAACCTTTTCACGGAATGAGATTTACTGAACCACTTACCCTTAGCAAAATTCATTTTGAAGCAATCATAGGGTCTTACTGGACGTTGTCCAGGCATTCAAATAGGAAAAGGCTAAAAACCTTGACGAACGCTAATTGTTAAAGTTGTATGGAGGAGGGTGAGGTGGAAATATACAGACGCTTTTTCTCCATTCTTAAGCTTTTGCAGGACTGAGGTTGAAACATCTCTGTAATCTTTCTTTCGGCGAACCAGGAGATTTAATCGAAATTGTCATTAGGCTTTTGAACAATTTTGTGATTGGGTTAACGCTTTTGTCGATTTGTAACGGTCTTTTGATCCATAAAATAGGTGTTTTAGATACCAAAATGGAGGAGCGTTCTAAGCTGTCCAAGTGAGATCCCTGTTAGGATCGACCTCATAACCTAACATAACCATATAATATAGAACTCAGTTAATAAGATATCAATAAAAAATAGGTTGTTTGAAAAAATCATTTTCTCTTCGAGAACAATATTCTCTTTCATAGGCGAGTATATTGTATACAAAAAGAGAGAGCAAATGTCGGAAGTGTAATTCTTTTTCTGAAAAACTGTTCAAGTTCATCGTCGGAAAATATTTATTGAAATCTCCAATCTGTCGGATGTTTGAGATATTTGGAAAAAAGAATTTGACTAAAAACTTTGGTGGTTTCTATTCTTAGCGAACATACATATATATAATTGCAACTTTAAACGTTTTGGATATTTACATAGATTTTGAGAAGAGCTTAGATTTTTTTCCATTGTTCGAGATCAAGTGAGATTATGTTTTGTTTATTTCGTTGGCTCAAGCCTGGCAATGCGAAAATTTCACAAAAAGTTCTGAAAGTAATAAAAAGGTAATAAAGTTGCTTTTCCTACAGGGTCGCACTGTAGACACTCGATTTATTGTGTAAGTGTGTGTGCACAATGTCTGTGTACACTGTGTTTACTCACCTTTAAAAGCACTTAAAGGATGTTTTCTTTTTCAATAATGGCAACAACAAACAATGAAATCGATCGTTAAATGCAGCACGCAATGAAGACAGTAAGGAAGAGCTAAGTTCGAGTACAAACGAATATTTTATACTCTTGCAACTTGCAAGAATTAAAGCCATGTGAGCCATGTGAGTCGAGTTCTCACACGATTTTATTCATTCTAAACACGAATATCCAGCGTTATTTGTATTAAGGTAACTTACATATTTATTAATCTTAATTATAAATCTGACAATCTTTGACCAATATTTTCGGTAAAAAGTCAAATATAGGTACTGGGGTCCAAAGATTCGGTAGCCAGTCGCTTGAACAGTTTTTGTTGGATTTAGACAATATTTGGCCATGAGGTGGCATACTCTAAAACACTATTCGTGCTAAGTTCTAAGTTCTATCGTGCTAAGTTCTACCCTGATATATTATCTTGGTCTCGGTGATAAAACTTAATGTATCTGTTGCATTTAGTTATCGATTTATCGCGCTTTTAGGAGTTTAAAGCGTTTAGAGCGGGATTATCATCCGATTTCATCCCATTTGATTAATTTTCACACTGTCGGTAGGAATTCTAAGCAAATTTTCTTGTCCTACCTTAAGTAGTTTTAGAGATATGAACATTAAACTTATCAGAGGGTGGGGCCACGCCCACTTTTTAAAGATTTATTGCCCAGGTTAATGGCGTTTTGTGGGCGTGGCAGTGATCCCATTACGCCCATCTACAAAATTTTCCTTTTTTTGCCAAGGAAGGCGCGTACCAAGTCTCATCAAGATATCTCAAGTTACAGCTTGCTGTGACGAACGGACGGACGAACGGACTGTCACTCAGTCACCCGGATTTCAACTCCTCTCGATATCCTGTTCCTATATATACAAGGAGCTTTCCAAAGTAAACAGGATTTTTTGAATCCAGCTCCCCCTGGTGACGCCATCTACACATATGTCGACTGGCGCGATAGAATCTGCTATCTTTATCGATTGTTTATGACATTTTATCGATTGGAAGTGAAGTTATTGCGTTGTAAGTGTAAGTATGTTTGTCTTATCGGTGCGAAAATGAGCTTCGAACAAAGACTAAGCATTAAATTTTGTTTTAAAATTGGTAAAACTTTTACCGGAACGTTTCAATTGATGAAACAAGTTTATGGCGATGATTGCCTATCCCGTAGCAGAGTTGCACGAGTGGTTTCAACGTTTTCAAAGTGGTCGTAAGGACATAAATGACGATCAACATGTGGGCCAATCAAAATCCGTGATCACCGGAAATTCCATCCAAACTGTGCGTGAATTCATCAAAAATCAGCCGAAATCATCATTGAAATTTATGGAAATGGAATTGAACATCTCTGAAACATCGATTTATCGCATCTTGACCGAGCATTTGGGCTTACATACAAATTTACTGACGACCAAAAATTGGCCAGAATCGTCTCATCGACCGACGCTTGTGACCGATTATTTGACCAAAAATCACATTTTATGCATTAACCACTCCTCGTCTTCACCTGATATGGCACCATGCGACTTCTTCCTTTTCGGAAAAATGCAATTGCCCATGAAAGGAAAGCGTTATGCAGACGTAGAGGCCATTCAAAATGCTTGCACCGGCATACTGGCGGTCATACCAGCCAAGGAGCTAAAACACTCGTTCGACATGATTTTGGACCGTGCAAAAAGCTGTATTGAAGCAGAAGAAGACTATTTTGAATAAAATAAATTGATTTTGCCGAAAAACCATTTGATCAGTTTTTTTTTTAAGTCCTGTTTACTTTGGAACACACCTTGTATATATATACATATGCCCTATATCTATTTCGATTAGTTTTAGGTCATACATACAATTGTTGGGTGAAAAAAACTATTTTGATCTGTAGCAACATGTTGCGAGAGTATAATGGAAACATTGAATTGCAAACAAAAGAATAAATAAATATATACGCACTTTTTTTGGTATGAGGACACTTGGAAACGTCTAAATGAGAGAATAATATAAGTGAGGGAGCACAAAGGCATGAAATATGGCATAAAATACGCATTGAAAAGGCTAAGTGAAATTTTAAAAAATGAAATACAAAGGAAAATGGAGGAAACCCGAGAAAGATATAGGTTAGAATTAACAATAAACGCATAAAGGCAGACAAATACATCACGACTGAAGCTCAGAGAGGCAACTGAGTAGAGAGATTGACACACCAAGCTGTGCATATTAGGCGTAGTGGCAGGAAGGAAGGAAGGAATTGGTAATAATTGTGCGTTTGTAGGCTTTTAGCTATTAAGTTCAAGTAAACAGTAACGCTCGCAGTTCTCATGGGTATATATGTATATACGAATACCTATAATATATAGGTAAATAAAGAGGTATATATAGTATATATGTACATATGTAGGTAGTTGGGTATAGTGTGGAAGAAATTGAATTGTGTACAGGGTTTACAAGTAAGAGCAACAAGAGAGTAGAATTCAATGGAAGGAAGAGGAATATGGCATGTTCGAATCGTTAGTTCTGTGCACACTATGTTTAGGCGCTGGCCTCTTGTCAAAAATATTATACAAAACAATATGCGGCTACTTAATTAAAATCATGAACTTCTGAAATCGGTCCAACGATTACTATGGAAAGCTACAACCAATTATCAAATTGTCAACAACTTATCCGTTGACGAAAATTGCCCGCAATTTGGGATTTTTTATCATAACATCGCTCGGTCCGGTTTCAGATGAACAATACTTTGAGTAATAATATTATATAAAATTTTGAAAAACCCTTGAATGTAATTATAGACTCACTATAATTATGTTCTTCTTCTCTTTCTTTTTCTTTACTGGCGTAGACACCGCTTACACGTTATAACTGAATAAAGTACAGCGCGCAAGTCGTTTCTTTTTTTCGCAACGTGGCGCCAGTCGGAGACTCCCTGGAGACTCAATGCGCAAAGGACCATAAATCTTCCGCAGAACGTTTCTCTCGAAATCGCTTATATTACGCTCACTTAAAAATTGGGACGCTAGTCGAAATTAAGGGGTTACTGAAATGTTATTTGTCACAGAAAGAAGCATTTCACTACCAAAAAAACATAACACAAATACACATGCGTCAGGAGCACCGTTATCGCAAACACTGCCCTGTATTATGGAAGTACTAGTGTAGTTTGTTCGATTCGCAACTCTTTAAAGTTTGGTGAATCGCAGATAGCTCATATCTCGTTAAGTTCAACTTCAATTCTATTTCCGTTTGGTTATACCAGCCTATGTTGTTTATACCACTTGTCTGTTTGATCCGCCTTTTCATAAGATACTTGTGAAAACAACAGCAAAGTTGTAAGATTGATAACAATACAATCAACTGCATACTTTTTCAAAATGGTACATATATGAGATGTGTTCAACAACTAACGAAATTTTTCGCTCTTGAAAAAAAAAATAAAAGTCCCCATTCGATATTATGCATTTATACCAGCTTTTCTTCTAATAGCGGCGAATAACATCTCAAGCTCGATTTTCGAGATAGCCTTTAACTCTTTCAGTTATCTTCATCTATCCCGCGACTTTTTTAATTAAAAAAATCCCTTTATTTTATGTACACTACTCGTAATATCTTGTTTTTCTATCTTTACTTGATAATACCAGTCTATTTGATTTATACCAGTTGCTTGTATGATTAGAAACTCTCTTTTCGTATGGGAATTGAAGACGAATAATGTAACTTATTGCTTTGTACTAGTAAATATTAAAAATAGAAAAGTTATTTGATCTTTAAAAATCTCGTTTTCATTGTCAAATGAGCAGCAACGACATAACTCTCCTGCCAAAAAACAATATTTTGACAGTTAAGGAGATATGGTATTTATCTTTTTTCTTCAAACCTGCCATTGAGCTTTTCATTTGAACCGTTGTGACATAACTGTGAAATAATGCGAATAAAAATGGTACTATGTTGGTATAAAAGTACACATACAAAAATATATACCAGCACACACAAACACACATGCTTCTATAAAGCTTGGTATCTCTTTGTGGCCAAAAAAAGCTCGCCCGTTTTAGTGCCGTATTGCTCCTTATCCTTGCCCCATTTCAATTCAATTTGCATAAAAATATTGTGTAAGGGGCATTCATTTACATAGCCATACATACACAGACATATTTACGTACACATAGAGGACGTTTGTCTCTCTCATTGTAAATGTATTTTTGTATGCGACAAAATACGGTTTTCTTTGCCATTTGTGTACACATTTTTATATACCTATATATGTATATGTATGTATAGGTATATAGTAACATATAGCTGTATATGTGTGAGGTACAACGTTTCTCTGTTGCTGTTACTTTTGCTGCAGCTGTTTTGTGTTATAATCTTGTTAAGGGCATATAAATGTTTTATGTCATTTTAATGAAGCTGACCTCGGTAAATATTTTATAGAAAACAAAAATGAAGAAATGCCGTAAAATTGCACACGAATAAAGCAGCGAATTGCAAATGAAAAAATGAAAATATATAAATAAATGAAATTTTATGTGGCCGCCACATTTACAATTTTTGCCGCAAGACCAACATCAACAAACATCATCTATATGCTTACATACATATGTACATATGGGTGTATATATGTTTGTATATAAGTTTATGGTTTATTGTATTTTGGAGAGTACATATAAAAATTCATTGGCGCGGAGTTGTGTAGAAACATAGCAGCAAAGTGGTTAAGAGAGAATTACATTTTTCTCAAGATCACTGGAATTATACAGAAAAGCCTGTTTAGTTGTGGTGATATGAAAAACTTATATTGTCCCAAATCTTTTCGTACATTTATCGCATGTTGCAAGTCACATTTCAACTGTCTATCGTATACATTGTGACAAACAAGCACCCAGATATTGTAAATAAATTTCTCCTGAAAATGAAATTCATAAACACTAGCCCACGAGTGCTACAAAGCCTTCAAAGAGGCGTTGTTTGGTGCATCATGTATTCATTCCGGAAGGACAGACGGTCAATGAGGAGTTCTATTTATCCGTATTAAGGAGTTTGTGTTAGAGCATCCATCGAAAACGTTTGTCTGTCAGCAATAATGCGTCGAATATTCGCTTCCAAGGCATCAACGTCTAGGACATAAGTATCTGCGTAGACAAGCGACTTCACATAAACGCACAAAGAATATCAAGCGGTGTTAAATCACACGAGCTTGGAGAACAAGCCACGGGTACATGTCGCGAGATAATGCGCTCACCAAAAGTTTCATTAAATAAATTGATTATTTCGTTGGCTGTATGATACTGCCGACGCCGTCTAGTTGAAACTAAAGCTCGTCCACATCAACATCCACCAGTTCAGACACGAAAAAGAAAAATAAAACATGGCTCTATAGCGTTCCCCATTGACTGTAACTTATGAGCGTGAAGATGTTCCGGTGTTTGAACAATGGCTTGTGGATTATCATCACTCGAAGATGACAGAGAAGTACTTTTGTTTTGATTTCATCGGTCATTTTGAATGCCAGTTGAAAGATATTTTTATTGGGAATATGTTCGGAGATTGTAACGCTGCATTGGGTTCAAATCTATGCTAAATTTGGTGCACATACTTACATATATATAATATCAAATAGGAAATACTTTCCACACAAGAATTTCATTTTAATTGGTTAGTTTGTATGGAAATTTAATTGCTAGTGGTCTGAGTCTAAAAGGTTTGTTAGGAGAGTCTGGCGTTACCTTGTATATATACATATATTGTCAATCAAAAAAGGTTCCTATAAAGAAACTTGATTTTGATCCTTCAGTTTGTGTGTCAACTATATGTAAAAGACAGTCGAAAAAGCGGTTTCCGACAAATGAACAATTTATTTTTGGGTAGGTAAAGACGTTGTGTGACTCGTGGGCTAACTATTAAAAATAATTGGCTAATAATAAAGACATATCCCTTAGTTTTTTTATTAAAATTTTCGAAAATCTCGAAAAAGCTTCTTTTTTTTAAACTTTAATCGATTTTAGATAGAACTCCACATCTGGGCACAGCCGAACCATTATACCACCATGACCGAAATATGCTAAATACACGACATGTATTGACTCGAGTTAGCAGAATGTATATTACTAGCACACTCAGAATGCTTAACGACACAGTTACCGTATCTTCGCATCTATTTACCGACATATATTTGTCCTCTCGGAATTTATAAAATACATATTTTCCACTGCAACCTTACATATTCACATACTGAACTTACAAACAAACATAACGTACCTATGTAGCTATGTACATATGTACACCAAAGCGCACAACTCAACGCCATAAAATACTCCAGGCAATCATAAAAAATGAAGTGAAAAAGCAGTACAAAGAAATCTCAAGTGCTTAGCATACTCACAGGCGCACACGCACACACATACACATACAAATGAAGCACCCATACTAGGTAAAAAAGTTGCTTGTTGTTCTTTGCATTCCACGAGTGTGATGAATATTTACATTTATTGGCGTGAGTGTATGTGTTTGTCCTTGTTTCGAAAATCCTTGTTGTCTTCTTTTCTACACGCTTTTATAGGAAATACACATAACCTCGCATTACGCTGGCGCGTTTTCACGGATTCTGTGGAGTCTTAGGAGTTATCCTCACAGGATTTGAATTTCCATTCGTTATGTATGCCGTGCAAGAGGAGTCAAAGCGATTGAGAAAAAGAAGTGCTAGCTTGAAAAATTCGAACTTCAAAAGTTGGTCTTTAATTTTCGTAACGTATTTAAAGGTCTTTGGTTTTTGAGGAATTTTGGCGGAACTTAATATAAACTGAATCTTGGCCTCATTCGTATAAATTATAGTTTGAATTGAACAGAGACATCACCGACGTTGCTTTGAATATAGATCAAAAGCAAATATAAATCAAAACAGTTGTTATTCAGTTCCTATAAGAAATCAAAGTCGGATATTCGAAAACAAAATATATGTCCAATTTAAAAAATACTGGGCGGACTTTGAAACAATGTAGAATCTATCAAATAAGCACTTGTCGAAGAAAAAATGGTTTAGTTCAATATCCTGTACGGTACAGGAGCTTCAAGTTATGGATTAATTTTAAAATTCATACTCGAAAGAGTAAGCAATCGTAATTTTGAAGTAAGCCACTGCATTATTTTGAAACATTTATCGAACTGAGATAAATGAGTCATTGGAACAATACAGAATACAATAATAATACCAATCGTTACAATTCTTTAAAAACTTTTAAAATAGGCTTCTTCTGCATCGATGCAGTGCTGCCAGCGGTATTTCCAAGCATTGAAGGCGTCACGGAAGGCATTCTACGGAATAGCCTTGAGAGTCGAGGTGAATGCTTGCTTGGATCCTTTCATCGGTCTTTCAGGCACTGGAAACAAAAAAAGTCCGAAGAGGGCCACATCTGGGCTGCGGAAGCGTTGGGATGCCGGCTTTGGTTAGGTAGCTGTTCACAAGAAAGGCGGCGTGAGCCGGCGCATTGTCGTGGTAAAATTTCCAATCGCCTGCGATGTTTTGTCGGACCCGATTGACCCTTCGCCTGGTTGATTATATCAAACGTCTCTGTCACAGATTTACTGAGTTTCACACAGATTTCAACCGCGTACCTCTACTTTACCACTGTCAGAAACACTTCGCGCGAAAATGTTTGACCTGACCCTCCAAATGCTCGGAGACAACTGACCTGCCGCTCGTTCGTTAGCCCGGAACGCCCTCCACCGAATACAGTCGGTGCGCGTACGCTCCGAAGTAAAGCCGTGTCCTACTACATTCCGGACAAACCCTGTATCTTGATGCTTATTTTTCATAAAACCACCATCTTACGATGATGACTTTGAACGATCGAATTTAAATTTGGGCCGAAAGACTTGAACCACTATAACAATTTTTAATAAAGGGATTTGTATGATTTTTACTTCGTCAGTGTCGTTTTCTCAATTGAAAGTTATTGAAATTAAACTCTGTCATTAATGAAGAAATAGATTGTTGAGTTTCTAGGGACCTCTGATCTCAGTAAGGCCAACTTCTCCCTCCTAGCCGTGAGGATTCTAAACAGTTGTTGTACTATCGGCGTCCACTCTCTAAAGTTGATAATCTTACTGGATCACAGTTATAGAGCTGTTTGGAACAAGACGTGGGGTAAACAACTCAGCATTTCTCATTTCCTTCTAGATTGTCCAGTCTTTGCGTTATCAAGGGATAAGCAGATAAGCGGTCCCCACTTTCAAATGCCCTACTAAGCTGGTGTGAATGGAAATTAAACGCCTAAGCAGATTTGTATTGTCGACGAGGCGCTTTGTCGACTAATAAGATCGCATACATGATTTACATTTTGTGATCTAAGTGTGCTTACTATTTTGAGGATTTGCCATCGAACCTAACTTAACGTAACAGTTTCTAGAATTAACCACTTTTCAAACCGGGAATTAGAAGGGTTTGACTTCCTTTCCTGAAAGAAACTTTTAAAGATCGGCTACAAATTTCGACTTTTCTATGCCGAAAAATTCTTATGAAGGTTAGATCTAGCTTTAGGTTGGGTTAGGTTAAGAGGTCGTTCCTGACAGGCATCTCACTTGTGCAGCTAAGAACGCTGATCCATTGTGGTGCCTAAAAAAATCCAATAAATACTGGATCGTAAGACTATTACAAACCGATGAAGCGTTTTGAGCCTATCACAAATTTGTTGAGACGGCTAATGTCAGTTACAGGCTTAGTCTTACCTTCGGCAAACCAGTAGACCTGACTTTAGAACATATCGATTAAATTCTTTCGGCGCACTCTCACTTAAACGACACGAATTTTTCAGTCTTCCTGATATAACTATAATAAATAATTATTTTGTTTGCGTAATTTATTGTCACATTGCAAACAAGAACAATACCGCTATGAAATGGTGAAATTAAATTCATGGTACTAACTGATAGATCTAGATACTAATTTATTACAAGTGAAAAATTACTGCAATTAAATATGCGCCGATACGCAGCTGCTGATTTTCTGCACTTAGGTCACATGCAATGCGCCAGTGGGCGGCAATTTCAGATTGTCTATCTATTAGCACAAAACTGCAGCAAAAACAAAAAAAAAATGCAAAGCAAGAAAAATAAAATAATACACAGGATCATGCCGATATTTTGATTGAATAATTACACACCCACCCATTGCAAATTAACTTTTGTAAGGCAGCAAATTTATTGCACGCACCAACACATACAAACAGACATACAGCGTTTATCATACGGAATTTTTTACATACAAACAGCATTGATTCATTGTCAATTAAATAATAAAGCAGTCATGCACGGTGCGATTCACTGTTGTTGTTGTCGTTGCATTTACATATTTACATAGCAATTGCAAGTTTCATATACGAGCGCTCATACAGACACACACACACACACATTGACTTGTATCTGCCGCCATTGTGCGCTCATGAACACCCTTATTGCTCTATTCATGGCAGATGCTCGGCATATTTCAGCATTTAGTACTTTGTGCGCTTCGCTGCCCGGCTACTCTGGTTGCATTACATTTAAATTACTCGGCAATTAAGTACGTCCATTACCGTCGCACAGCGCTATTACTTACAATATAAACATAATTACGCTTAATTGCCGCGACGGAAGTGTGTGTTGAAGTGGTATTCTTTTATTGCTTAAATGCAGCTTAAGTGCATTGTTGTAATGCAATGCGATCCAATCTCGTCGTCGGCACTGATTTATTACGCTTTCATTATGCTCATATATGTACATAAATGATTACGTATGCGGCAGAGCATGTTGCATGCGCACGAAGATGCCACAGTAGCGCAGATTGCAGCCTGTTTACAGTTATGCGTGTTGTTGGTATATTTGTATTGAGCTTTTTCGCTGCCACCATCAGCCTCAGCGCTAAACTTTTGTTGATAGTTTCTTGTAGTAAAATACACACGTACTTACATATGTTTTTTTTTTGCTTCCGAATTTGAATTTGAATTTGAAAAAAGGGGAGTATTCAAAAGATACTGCCAAGGTGAAATGGAAGCATCTACTACTATTCATATTGTCTGCTAAGGTAAAGACAGTATTAACAAGAAAAAACGTTAACTTCGGCTGCACTTAAGCTAATATATCCTTCACAGGTGCATTTCTTTTAGTAACTATGTGTCCAGTTTGTATGGAAGCTATATGCTATAGTAATCCGATCTGAACAATTTCTTCGGAGATTATGTTATTACCTTAAGCAGTAATCCATGTCAAATTTCGTGAATATATCACGTCAAATGCAAAAGTTTTCCATACAAGCCCTTGATTCCGATCGTTCAGTTTGTATGGCAGCTATATGCTATAGTTAACCGATCTGAACAATGTCTTCGGAGATTACATTGTTGCCTTAGAAAATAATCTGTACCGAATTTCATGAATATACCATATCAAATGTGAAAGTTTTCCATACAAGCTCTTGATTTCGATCGTTCGGTTTGTATGGCAGCTATATGCTATAGCTAACCGATCTGAACAATTTCTTCGGAGATTACACTGTTGTCTTAGAAAATAACCTGTGCCAACTTTTGTGAAGATACATTGTCAAATGTGAAAGTTTTCCATACAATAACTTGATTCCCATTGTTCAGTTTGTATGGTAGCTATATGTTATAGTGATCTGATATCGGCAGTTCCGACAAATGAGCAGTTTCTTGAAGAGAAAATGATGTTTGCAAAATTTCAAAACGATATCTTAAAAACTGAGGGACTAATTCGTATATATACAGACAGACGGACGGACGGACAGACGGACAGACAGACAGACAGACAGACAGACGGACATGGCTAAATCGACTCAGCTCAACGTACTGATCATTTATATATATACTTTATAGGGTCTCCGACGCTTCCTTCTGGGTGTTACAAACTTCGTGACCAACATTCTTATATCCTGTACAGGGTATAAGAACCTATACTGTACTTGTGGAGCAGTAAGCCTACGTACTAAACCTTTAACTCCATTTGCTGTAGTTTGTATTTGGATCTGCGGGACCGCCGTTGAGCACTACTTCGCAGGGCCAAGCTGCGCGATAAGTGCCTCTTCACACTCTCCCTCCAGGGTTATACATGTGGCCTTATGCTTCTTCGCTGCCGTTTTTTCATTCTTGGTTCTTTCGCTATTGCGGCCCACTCTTTCATTTTAGCTCACATCGGCTCTGATCGCAGCTGTTACTCACCATGTTGTCGGATGTCATCCTTTCATTTGTTAGTTCTTCTATAGTGGTTCTCTCCACTAAATCTTCGAGCAGGAGAAAAAGATGTGCTCTGAACATTGTGTTTCGTCATCGTGACAAAATTTGTGTAGGTATTCCCTGAAACAGCCATGACCCGATAAGAACTTCGTTAAATGGAAGCCTGTCAGACCGTGTTGTCTGTCAATCCAGGCTGGTACATTCTTAATTAGCCTATATGTCCATATTCCTTTATCTGCCGCATCCAATTGCTTTTTCCACTCATCGAGATCTTATCCTTTTGCGATATTTTACCGTTAGGCGCCTATATATGGTTTTTGTTTTACGATAGGCTCTACTTAACTCAGAGTCCATTATATCCTATGGCATAAGACCAGATATGATAGCAATCGCTTCGTCCGAACTCTAAGTGTGCATCACCTGGACACAGCCTTTGCCTTATTGACACTTGTTTTTTTACGCAGGGCTGTCCTCCATATAGGAGCTGCGTACATAAGCATTAACTAGCTAGCTGTAGCTGTAGCTTATCTAGTTTGGCCTGGGACACCAATATTTGCCATGATTCTCGACAAGACCGCAGTGCTTGAAATTGAGCCTCGTATCGATCATAACGTCAAGGTACCTCAATGAATTTTGCGTTGCAACGCTATAGTCATCAATGTTCAGCGTGAGTGTTTTAGCCGTTTTCTGCTTGTGTTAAGCACTGCCTCTGCTTTTCCACCGGCAAGCTACAGCTTAGTGATCATAAATCAGTCTTTAATTTTTCCTACGGTCTCATTGCACATGCTCTGAATTTGAAAAAGTCCTTTAGCTATGCTTTTGGCAGCGGTAGTCGTAACACCCCATCGTACAGCACATTCCTTAGACCTAGTATGGTTCTTTGTGGTCCCTACCTGTCACCATGTAGCTTTTTGGAGCTGCTTCGGTATCGTACAGCAGCAGTCTGTGAGACAAATAGCTGCTAAGTAATTGTCTTCAGCTAATACCGCGGTGTGTTTCTTGCCTCTAATGCGCTTAGAATATATCGCCATACACATATATGTATGTATGTATATGAGTTCGTAATAGCGCGGTAAACTTTTATTCTCGAAATATTACGTTTTTTTTTAAATCTCATAAGCTCAATGCTCATTCATTCAAATGTTGCTTGGGCTTCTTCCACACTTATGTAAAGCGATCACCGCAATACGATTTTATTTTGCTCCCCACTCCATTGTTAATAAGCTAATGCAGACACTGAATTGGTAATTGAACACATATGAGTAGAATCTGTTCTCGCCATACGCATTGTAAAAAAATTTTGACAGAACTATGTCGGAATCGCCAATAATAGAACTCCATAGCTGCCATACAAACTGACTTTTGACTGACTTGACTTTTTCAAAGGAAGACTTTTGTAAGCAAGGATATTGCACAGATTATTGTCCAAGATCGGACCACTTAGCAGATAGATGCTATACAAATTGACTGATCAAGAACAAGATAAAGGTCTCTTTACTCCTTTTAATGTTTTGCTATAAAGAAATGCGCATTTGAAGGGTATTAAAACATTGGTGCAGCCGGCGTTAATATTTACCTTTCTGGTTTTATTTTTCTCAAAAAATTTTAGCGTTGTATAATCATCTGTTTGCATATAAATATATACGCATGTTTGCGTGTCTTTGAGAAGGCTTTTTGCTAAATTAAAAATTACGCTTGCTACGTGCGTTCATACAGACTCATCAATCAAAATTTGAATGAAGAAATATTTATCATCGCCAAAGTGAAATTCTTCGATGAGGTAAGAATTGTTTAGAATCGTATACTTTTTTCCATAAGTAAAGGGTGATCCATTTCGAGGTTCTCTACTTTTTTTAGAGAAAAAACACGGAAACTTCAAATTTAATGGGGAATGTTTATTATCAGTCGAAAGAATATTCATTGGCATTTATTTTTTGAAGATTAACTCTTTCTAATGTTGGCCGCGACTACTTCTCAGATGGCCCATCCGTTGACTTGTAAGTATCGAATGACACGTGTAATGTTTTGCTCCAAGGCCTGAATCAAAGCGAGATTGGCCGCATAAACTTTAGACTCTACATATCTCTACAGGATCGGCCCAAAACGTATAATTTTCTGCTCATCGAAATATTCTCTCAATAAATCCTTTGATTGTGCGATGTATGGTAAGTGGCGCAATCTGATCGATAATGGTCGCCTTTGACTGTTACGTTATCACTGATATAAATTTTTAAGAATTATGAAAATATGATTTCACCATACCATAAACCACGCCAAACCATTGTTTTTTCCAGATGAAATGACAGCTCTTGAATCTGTTCAGGTTGCTCTTCGTTCCAAATGCAGCAATTTTGCTTGTTTGCATACTCACTGTGCCGGATATGGGTCAAATCGCTGAACAAAATTTGGCTTGAAAATGTCGGATCTTCTTGCGACTTTTCAAGAGCCCAAATGTGCCAAGTCGTTCTATAAGTCAGTCTGAGTTGCTGCGAACGGCGCCGAATAGACCCAGCTACAAGTGCTTTAGTCCATTCGGTCGAATAATATCCAATAAGGAATGCTGGGTCTCAAGATGAGTGATGGTGTTACGAATAGTATGCTCAGTAGGCCGGTTATGTTGACTATAAGTTGAGTGAAGCGCATTCTTAACAGTATGTGAATTTTCGTAATAAAGGTGAACGATTTGTAAAGGTTGATCTCTCAAAAAAAGGCTGTTCAAGAAAGGAAGAAGTTAGCTTGAATCACACGGGCTCGTACACGTAAACAGCTTTGGTTTGAAATAAAGCAGGCTTTATTTCCCACAAATACATCTCTTTATCGTTTTCCACAATAAGCTTTCACTACTTGACACAACTTTCACAATAAGTAATAAATGCGTCTTCACATGTTTTTGTTGCCATTTTTTTCTTATGTCCAATTGGTAGGTAAATTTTTCTTCAAAAGTTTGACCAAAACTTAGGAGAGCTTTCAGCTGTCTCAGCACTGTAATGAAGGCTCATACTATCGTCCGAGTTTAACGAAATCAAAATGCAGGCAAAGACGTCAGACCATTTCATTTAAATTTTCAATAACGGTTTTTCCTTCCTCTTTTCAAAATGATAACCGATTCATGAAAGTATTACGTAAAGCATACGAATATGGGCGAGCAAATGTATCTATCCATACGTACAGATTACGGTGATGTAAGCGGTCCATTTCAAAAGGCATTTTGTCCTTCGTTACGAAATGGAGAATCACATATTTACTGACGTCATAACATTGACATTTTGCGGCTGTCCGTATATTTGGTTGCATTTGTACACACATACGCATTTGGTGTCAATCAATTTGCCATGTTTGTGCGGGGGATAAAAGGCGCATAAATAAAAACTACAAACATTTGTGTTTGTATAAAGATTATATACTTGCTTGCGGCTGGTACTAGTAGCATAACTAATTACTTGCTCTGAAGCATGGAACTAGTTTGGAAATATACCAGTTTACAACTAGATAGAGAACACTCAGATTTTCTGGTACATTACTTAATTGTATCAGCAATTTTGTTCTCGCGCCAGTCCCTAGATACAGGTTACTGGTTGAAATCCGACAAAAAGAGTATATGAAATGCCGGCAAACTAGTTACTGATCAGCCTAGTTGCAAAATAAACCACAATTAGTAGATTTTACTTTAGTGCTTTGAAAACTTAAACAAATATGTACAGAAGCATACTTGCGGGGGCGCTCACAGTTTATACGCATTTTACGATGACGTAACCGCTACTGACCAACAGCATACATTTTTATATACGCTTTTTATCAACAGCTGCTGTGGGTATACGAGAGCAGTGGAAATTTTCAGTTTCTAAATATACTTGCGGCTGCCTACTATAGTTCTAACACAATGAAAGAGTTTTTTGCCAGCAGACACTTCCGTCCATGCCATGTGTGAGGGTCAGTGCATCTTATGGATGCTGCGTCAAAGCCAGTTAATCAGATTACATGTGAATTTATATGCATTTCTATGTGTGCGTAAGTTTTTCATTCACATTTTTTAGCCGCGTATACATAACGTTTTTCATTTCCTAAGTATACTGCCATCCCACCCTAACGCGGTGGTCGCCATTCACGCGCGGCAGCCGCACTTCATGTTCTAGCAATCTATATTTAGCTTTAGCTATTTTTAAAAACTGTCATATTTTAGGATTTCTCACGTGACATTGGGTTGTGTAATATTTTAGCTTGCTTGAGTAGGAGTTCTCATTGTTATATTTATAAAGACGCAAATCTATTTTTGACACAGCGACTGATAAAATTACATTCGAGTGGTTGTAGAGATACAGATAATAAGGAATTTGCATTAATAGTTATTTAGAGGCAAAACATGAACTCAGCGAGAGCTGAACAATACAGAAATACTGTTCATTGTGGAAAATACTGATATTATGCAAAAATTAGAATATGTTCGGTAAGTTGTTACGAATTTGTTTAATTTGGTTATATACAAGGTCTGTCGCAAAAGAAACAGGAAAATTAATATTTTTCAAAAGTTATATTTTTTTATTCAAAGTAGTTTCCTTGTGCTTCGATACAGCGTTTAGCCCGGTCTATTAGCATTTCAAGTGAGTGTTTAAGGTCATTTTTCGGAATGCTCTTGAGAATATCGGTCGTCGCCTTTTGGATAGCTGAAATGTTCTGAAACGAGTGTCCTTTCATGGGCAAATAAAACTTTCCAAACAGATAAAAATCACAGGGTGCCAGATCAGGTGAGTAGGGTGAGTGATTAATGGTTAATATGGAGTTTTTTTGTCAAAAAATCAGTGACAATCAGTGCCTCACGGTATTGTGGTCGAGCCCGACGAATGCGTGACAAAAGACGCTTCATACCACCAAAGTAAAACATAGCATTAAACATCGTTTGACCAGGTGGGACGAACTCTCGGTGTACAATACCCTCGGAATCGTAAAAACAAATCAGCATTGTCTTTATTTTTGACTTCTGAAGACGACCGAATTCTGATCGTCACAGAGGTCCTCACGACCTTCTTGGAATCGCTTAAACCACACATGCACATTACTACGGGATAGGCACTGATCACCATAAACTTTTTTCATCATTTGAAATGTTTCAGTAAACGTTTTCCCAAGTTTAAAACAAAATTTAATATTTGCTCTTTGCATTTTACAACCGATGACCAAAAGCTGCTGTCACTTTTTGATCGATAACATCGATTGTAGTTATCCAATTGTCTTAAAATTTTCACGAAATATCAACAAGAGATCAAACTTTTTACTTCATATACCCACCAGAAACAGTTGTATTTAAAAAGTTCTGTTTCTTTTGCGACAAACCTTGTACATTTAATGAACCTCTTACGATGGTCCATGTTTTTAGTGAGCTTGCTGCGAAACACATACTTTTGTAAGTTTCACTTTATTACATTCTTAGTCAGAAATAGTAAGACTTTGTTCATAATTTTAAAATTCTTAATTCTTTGTTCTTCAAAATCTATGTTGTTCTTCTTAAAGTAATCCCTCTTGGTCCAATGCACTGAGGAATTCGGAGTGCACCATACCTCAATAATCGAAGGAAACTGTCGACATAACCTTGATCTGCTTTGACGAGGTTTTTTTCGGTTTTTTTCGGTTTTTTCCTTTTGATATTTCAACGGTGCTGGAAAGATCTGTGTTTTTTAATCTTCGATTCTTAAGCACCAATTCCTTTACTTTATTGACGTGTTGATCATCAATTGATGTTGAAGACCGTCCTGGACGTGGTTCGTCGTCAACGTGGCCTTTTCCAACATTCTGAACGTTTCGGTACCAAAATAATGGAACTTCTTTGTTTTGTTGAATAATTTCAGAAAGACTAATGATCATTTTGATGTGACTTTTGGCTCAGATGATGGCTCATTGACAGTCATACCAACTTAGAAAAACAATATTTCGACGAATGAGCAAAATTTAAGCTACAAAGTCTTACTATTTTTTGCCCACAGAGGAATCTTAAAATTAATGGTAATGATAATGAATATGTTGATTGCTTTATTCAACTCTGAAAAAGGCGCAAAAACGATTGAATTGAAAATCATTCAGACCATAAAATTAATTTCTTTTACCTTTCATATTATGGCATTTAAAAAACCTGGTGAATTGAAGTCGCTTCCTAGTGAAAACCTTAGAAGCTATAAATCAAAGAAATAAGAAATTTTGTCTAATAATTGGCAATGGTCTAACTTTCGAGACCTTCTGAAGAGTTCTTTCAATTCGTTTGTGATCGCTGGTACATAGCAGGTTCCGAGCAACAGTCCGGCTTAATCCTGCTAGCATGATTCGAAAAAGACTAAGACTGTCCTATCGGACGAACCGTTTTTGATGTTTCGCAAGGTGTTTTCTAAGGAGTTAAGTCAAGAAGAACAAGTCTTCTGCTAATACATACACAACATTTTTTATCAGAGTCATGGTCTCTTTTCAGAATATTAAGACCGGAAATTAACTTTATTCAAAAGGCTGTAAGAATTAACTTTATTCAAAAGGATTTTGCAATCTAAGAATGATTCACCTCCACAACATTTATTCTAGGAAAAATCCATTAGTTATGTATTAAGTTGAAGGTTTTGTTTAGTACAGTTAAAATGTTCCGACTATCGTCAAATGTGTGTCGTTTGTTCGATAAGTTGTTGACATTTTTAAGGTAATTTTATAATTCCACCCTCACTGAAACGCTTTCAGTTATTGGCAAAAACTAGCAGAAACATTTTCACAATCTTTCCTTGAGTCGAATTCTTCAATCGGAAATTCATTCGCCATAGACAGGAGGAGGATCACCTGATACAAAGTCAGGTATATAAAGTCAGGTATATAAGGTGTATGCATAAGGACCCTCCAACCAAACTCCCATAGACAAAGTATAATGGTAGGCTAAGTTTGTCTGGTAGGCTATTGAGCCTTGCAAGGGCCAGTTTTGGTCCTTTACGACACTAGAGGGAATTTCGTTACGAAGTCCATGAGGAGTAGTTAACTTTTAGAATGCCAGCACTTGATGCGAATTTCAACAGACTCTGTGGCCTCACAAACTATCTTCCATCTGTCTCATATTAAATTTCACTACACAAAACAACAAACTTTCGAGAACTTCTTCTGCAGTGACTTTTACAAATGTCATGATGCGTGCGTAGCGTCAGGCCGATCAATCTAAATTGAAGCATGTTTGTCCTTAGCCATGTTTTCATGCAGCGAAGTGTCGAAACAGAGCATTCAGAGCTTGCATTCGTCACAGGAAGTGTGCAGAATATGCGTAGAAAATTTTTAATTTTGGATATAGGTCTACATCGCAGTCCTTCAACGTTGTATTTTGACTTTTGCTTCTGAGTCCAATGGCACTGCCAGTGGTCAAGTTCACCTTTGAGCTTCAAACGACGTTGTATTATCTAAAAGACCTTTGAATCTATCAAGCAGTTAATAAGATTTTCCATTTCTTTGGTTTTCAAAGCACATACTTTTTCTGGAAGCAGCAAACTTAGTTGAAATCCATCCAATACTTCTCTAGAAAAGCGCGACTTCACATCTTCGCCTATTGTATACAATAGAGGTATGCACACTGAGACCCTGCAGTATTCTTCGCAAGTTCTCACGCAGAAATTTTTGCGTTATGTTTGTCGGCCGCAGTTTCTTGGTTTTCCTTCGTCAACTTTCAGTTCTGCCGCCATTTTTACGTGTCTGATTAAATGGATCAAGAATGTTCCTCAGCTTTTTGTCTTCGATTTCGGAACGTTACAAGTAGCGTATTTATCATATTTGATGCATTTGCCAGATTGATCGATTCTTTCTGAAGTATGACGCTGAGATGAAGATTACGCTGAGTGAATGAGCAAGAGATAGAATATCACACAGCCAAAAAATACCAATTATAAATTCAAATTTGCACACAGCTCCGATGAGTGTCGTTGCTTCCATTTTGTTTATAATGTGAAAATCCGTCTTATATAGAAATCAGTTCGTATATAGCCTTAGAGAATATAAGGGAACTATACTTAATAATTTGTAGTATTAAATTTGTTGCTAGACATCCCAAAACATTAAGTTCGTCAGAAGAAATTCTTGATAGGTTTCGTATATCTTGTGTGTTCCTCTCATTCTGGTGCATCTAATACAAAAGCAAATTACTCATTTCAAGACGACTAATATTAAACACACTGACTTTGCACCAAATTCAATATCAAAGATATATTTATGTACATATAACATTACATGTTTATGTAAAATCAATACAAATTTCAATCCAATGTTTGCGGTATTTTCTTTTACGAAGTTTGTTTTCCTTCTCCACCTTACATTGGAACATTTTCCCCAATTCTCTGAATCCGCCACTGGTTGTACACATGACTTTTTCAGTTTTACATCCAAGTAGATGGTTCCATCGCTTTGTAATTTTCCTTGACATGCTGCTGTCAAGATTATAGTTTAGGCAATGCATTCGTTTTCCAATGTTGATCACGTTATCGGGTGACAACCGTATACCATTCTTGGTCATTTCGTCCACTATCTCATTGCTTTCGGTGCCTTTGTGACTCAGTTGAGTCGAAGTCGTTTAGTTCTGGTCCACTGCCGCCCTGCCTTCCAAAAACTTCTGGCCGATATGTTACACGAGCTTTGATTGTTGCTGGTTGTAGATGTTACCATTGGGTTGTCTGCTGATGCATGAAGGACTAGATCCGCAACTTTTTCAATAGCAAAGACCTCTAGTTGAAATTTACTGCACTGGTCTGGCAGTTAAAAAGGCCGCCTTATCTGTAACACTGAAAGGTTATATTAAAAACCGTTTTTTGAAGTTAATATTTTTGTTTTCGCACTTGATTAATTATCCTTAATCTGATCTTACATAAGAAATCATAAAATGCGATATTTTACCAACTAAATCCCTGCATAAGTTACTGCAGTTCCGATTATTGTACACTTTATTCTGCTCCTCTTCCTCGCCTGTTTGTTTTTCAGCGTCGTTCAATAAGCCTTGGTTCCGTTTCATATCAAAATATGTTTTGCTGGAAAATTAGTGCATTGACTACAATTTTTCTGTGTCACCGTAAGCCATTGACGTCATATCTGGGCAACCTACGCACACACACACATACAGATATTAGATAAAGCTCCGAAGCAGGCTGGCAAATGGCACGAAAGTGCACACAAGAAACTCTGTATAAAGCGAAATTCGCAATCGAAATGCAAACAAATAAATGTAGAGTTAAAGTACTAGACGAAACACACACGCACACATATGTATATATACAAATATACACGCTTATCTTTGTATTTCAATACAGCAATTTTAATAGTTGCATGCAGCTGGCAACATGGTGGCTTATGGAAGTGGAACAGCAATACAAAACATGCATAAACAAAAGTATTGTGCCTTAGAGCCAAAATGCAACAGCAAAAACAACAAATATGGGAAAACAATGACGACAATGGTAAGAAAATGCCAAACAAAGCAAGAATTCGAAGTAAGAGCGGCACAATGGGCATATCAACGAAATTAATGGCAATAAGAGCCAACAATGCCAGCGTGCAGAGATATAATATATAAGTAAAAGTGTGTATACGCCTGTGTGTATGCATGTGCCAATGTTGCAACATTTTGTTGCGTTGCTGTTGCTGCACCGTAATGACTGCTAGCAATAAGTTCGCTACTCATGTATGCAAATACATGTGTATTTGTGTATGCACACCTACATTTTGTTGCTGTTGCATGTGTGTGCGCATGTGAAAGTGCTTGTTTGTGCCAATTATATGAGGCCAATGGCATAGTTGGCATTATCAAGCCAACTGAATTGCTGGAATTAACTTGAGATTGACATAGTTTCGAAAAAGTTCGTACACAGCGGACGCCAGGAGAGGCAGTGTGTGCCAAGGGAGGATGGTAGGTTGGCAAAAGTTCCGTGCAAAGGGTAAAATACATGACTTCAGGCCAATTCGGCGACCGCAAATGATGATGTATGTATTTGGAAGCAATGCTGATTAAAGCGCGCACGCATGCAATTGCACACACACATACATACATGCAAGCATATATACATTCAAGCATATATACATACAAACACATAAACAATTTCATACTTATGTATATGCACGCCGTGTGTGCGTCAGCTATGGCATGTATCGCTGGCTTGTCGGCAAACAAAGTAGCAGTGCAGCTGAACAAGCTCAAGTGACGCACTTGGCGCAACAGCAACAACAACAACAAATAAGCAGATGTGCAAGTGATTGCGAAAGTATACACAAATACATATTTTTTGTTGTATTTGTGTTGCGTACTTGCTATTGTCAACAATGTGGCGATGGCACATATACACAAACACGTATATACAGTTACAAGCGAAAAATGTCAGTGGCGTAGTATTAAACAAGCATTGCAAGCCAACAATAGCAGCAACCGTACGTGTTCAACACATGTGGCAAGTTAGTTGGTTGGCTTGTGCGGCTTGCGCTACTGCCACACATGGTGCTGCTGCTGTTGCCACTGTGGCAAAGGATTTAATTTGTGTGCAAAATCGCATTTTCGCAATTCGCCCGCAGCGCTTCGCTCATTGTTACTTGTTACAATCTCTTTTTGGCAGTGTGCGTGTGTGTGTTGCATGTATGCAAGTGGCATGTGCGGTTGCTGTTATTTGTTTGGCGCATACAGTAGAGCTAAGTATGACGACACGGATGTGCGGCCGGAAATTTATTTTAAATTAATGCTGAATAAAGTTTTTCTTTTCAATTATTACTTTTTTTTAATTATTTTTTTTGTGACCATTGTTGTGGAAATTATTTATATTTTTAATTTTTACTCTCGAAGCCATTTACTATTGTTATCGCGTTGGCTTTTGTTAATGCGCCGGAGCTTTAAAATCCGCACGACATGGCGTATGCGTAACATTTTCCATTGTGCTTATGTTTAAGGTACAAATTTGAAAATGAATGTTTGAGTTTGGCGAATGCATTTGCGCAAATTATTTATATGCTATAACAATCTATAAAAGCCATTTATTTTTTTGTTCTATAACTGTACATAGTATGTTGAATTAATAGTTTAGTTGATATTTGGCGTTGCCTAAGCCCTGCTGTCAGCATTTAATTAATACTACTCTGAAAAAATAATATAAAACAAGAAAAAAACGTTAACTTGGACAGCTGAAAAACTAAAAAGTCATTCACAGCTTCATTTCTCATAGCACAAAAGTGTATAATTCGATCCTTATTTTGGCTTTGTTCGTTAAGTTTCAATGGCAGTTATATGTTATAGTGGTTCGATCTGAATAAATTCTTCGAAAATTGTAGCTTAACCCTGGATAAAATGCCAAGCCAAATTTCGTGAAAATAATTTGAAATATAAAAAAGTTTTCCATACAAAATTCTTTTTTTGGCCGTTCAGTTTTTATGACAATTATATGTTATAGCAGTCCGATATAAATAATATTTTCGGAAATTATAGCATTGCCTTGTCTAATAACTCATGCTGAATATCGTTATGATATCTCGTCAACTAAAGAAGTCTTCCTTACAAGGACTTGATTTAGATCGATTTATTTTTATGGCAGCTGTAGCCAATAGTGCTCCGATATCGGCGGTTCCGACAAATGGGCAGCTTCTTTAGGAGAAAATGACGTGTTCCAACTTTCAGAACTATATCTTAAAAACTAAGCGCAAACGAACATGGCTAAACTGACTCAGCTCGTCATCCTGATCATATATTCACTTTATAGTTACCGATGACCGCCACAAATTTAATATATATGTATATTATAAGAAATCGAATTAACTTTAATTCATTTAATTTTTATATTTATTTAGATTCACATTTAGATCCAAAATGGCGGTCACTCGGCTGGTCTTCGTAACTTTTACGAGGTTCTGGTCTGGGCTCGTATTTTCTGAAATGAAATAAGAAATTGGATCTTAAGCTTAGACTTGCGAGGAAAATATGAAAATACCTAAGCTTTCAGGTTTATAAATATTTTTCTGCTGTTTTTTTTTTAATATTAAAAATTTGATCGAAATTAGTCTCTAAGTACCATTGACGACCGGTTTGAAAACCGTTCCTACGGCAGTCGGGTCTACATAACCGGACCTTGATTTTTATCAGGCCAAGGACTGTTAACTCGGCATAATTCTGCCGCTACGTGGAAGCAAATTAGAGTGTTGACGCCTTTTGTTTAATTATTATATATAAAAAAATTTAAAATGTTTTTTAACCGAGATCGAAAGAGTTCTTTACTGAACAATTTCTGTATTAAAAAATAGATTTTCAAAATAAAATTTTTGTTAATTTAGCTTGGCTAAAATATATAACTTTACCCCCATATAAATACGTTTGAGAGCATTCTATTTTTTTTGTCTCCTTCAATTGACTAAAATGTTGAAATATTGATATTCCAGTGAGAAATGTAATTTCTAAAGCAAAATATTTTCGTTTGTTCTGCATTTGAATATGCACAATTCATATTTATTTATCAATATGACTGATTTATATGGAATTTCTTTAAAAAAAGCGTTGTTTATTGCTCACTTACAAAACTCTCACTTACCATTTGATATATTTTGTGTTACTCATACGACATGGTGCACCGCAAACCACAGAAAAACTCGCGGAATATTGCAAACAATTACTATACATATCGACTTTGGCTGGCGCACATGCAATTAAATCACTTTCGCAATAAAATTGTATCTGCATATTTCATCAGGCCATTTGAAATTCCAGCGAAATCTCGCATTAATTTGCATTTTTGCCATTTTCATATTCACACCGAGCCGCAGCGATTTAATTGGAAAGCTTATGGCTGCATTTGCAATGCGAAATTGAGTTGCTGCCGCAGTGTGTGCGTTTGCTGATGATTGGTTTTGTGTATATTTATAGCAATATATATAGGATGTGATTGAGATATGTACGAATACATATGCATTTTAGTGCAGGGGTCACCAATTTTTGTCAATTTTCTGAAGGTGATAAGTCATAAATAGGAGTGGCGTCAAAAGACAATTATAAACAAGATAAAAAGTGAACTTCTGTTGCACCGCATAAAGAATACCTTTCACATATCAAAAAGTTGCTATATAAGAACTTGCCTTTGATTGTTCAGTTTGCAAGGCAGTTATTTGATATAGTTATAGTGGTCCGATTTAAAAGCTTTTTAAGTATATTATAGCGTTGCTTTGGATAATAATTGTGCCAAACTTTATGAAAATATCTTCACTAATAGAAAAGTTTATCATATTAGAACTGTATGCTGATTGTTCAGTTTGTATGGCAGTTTTAAGCTATAGTGGTCCACTATCAGCGGTTCCAAAAAATAAGCAGCTTCTTGGGCATAAAAAACGTGTACAACATTTCAGAGCAATTTCTCCAAAACTGATGGACTAATTCGCATATAGAGTCGGATGGACTGTTTAGTTGATAGTTTTTGGCCGAATAAAAAATCCGACCGTTACGGTTACGTAGACCAGACTGTCGTGGGAACGGACTCAGCTCATCATTTTGAGCATTTGTGTATACTTAAATATATTTTAAAGAGTCTTCGACGTTTTCTGCGAAGCCTGGAGGGCTTAAAAGAGTAAAGAGTGCGAGAGAAGACAATAAACAAAAGCTAAAATATTAATCTGACAAAGAAAGCTGACAGATCTGTTTTCGTACAAACAGCTATGAGTTAAGCAAAAGTAAAAAATATTAGAGTTAAATAAAAGTAGAGCAAACCTGGCAGGTATTTAATGACTTTTCCGTTCGCTGCGCTGATTTCTTGCACAATTTTCACTTGTGAAAGCAAAAGGAAAAAATACGAAAAATACAAAACTTTGAAAAACTCACAACGAACTGCAGAAAGGAAAACAATTAAGTCACTACTGCCATTGAATATGCCGCAAGGCACAATTTACGTCGTCATCAACGCCATTTCTAACGCCCATCGCTGCCAATACCCGCCACCCGGCGACCGTTGTCAGCCTGCACACACACACACTCTACTTCAACAACAGAAACTTGACTTGCCAATGTACAACGCCTTCCCACAGACGAGAACCGAACCTATGCTAGCTGACTAGGCTGCGTTGTAAAAGTTGACCTTGATGATATCATCAAAACACACGCCATTACCAAAGACATATGTGTGAGTTCTTTGGTGCAAACCCAACTTCAAACACTCTGGACACTTAAGGCGCAGGCGGTGTTCGAAGTGAAAAGTTAATGACAGCGGCGGCACAGCTAACAGAGATTCGACGAGAATGCTGGCAGCAAAATCGACCGCAAAGACAGCCAGCGATGGCAAGGCGTGATAGCGCACATACTGCCACACGCACACATACCCACGAGGAGATTGGCAAAGTCAGAGACATAAGCCCGCGCCGAAGGGTTCTAGTTTGCGCGCGGTGTGGGGGATTATGAAGCAAAAACGACTTTTGCGGCGCACAAAGAGCCAAGCCAAGTTTGCTTAGGATACGGTTGGCGAGGAAACACCGCGGGTAGCGTAAGTAGATTGAAAGGCGTACGAGTAGCGGCAAAACGCCAACCACAATGCGGTTGAAATACCGAATAGTTAACGGAAATCAATAATTAAGCAAGCGAATGTGTTGGCGTCGCGGCGCGCTGTTTGACGCTTGCGGCGTGTCTACGTTGCAGCTGTCTCAGCTGTTCGCTGTGGTTGGCGCATGTCAAGCTGGTGGTAGATGGGGGCTGCCAGCGCTCGCTGGGTGATGTTGGTGATAATGATGACGACGTTGATGGCGTTCACACACATATAAACACTCCGTTGTCCACATATACTAACACATATGTGATTTATGCATGGCGCTGTGCATAAAGTGCATATGTGTGTATGTGCCAGCGTTACGCCATACTTTGCGTTTTATTCGCACATTTTTCGCATTCGTTTTCACTATTCCATTGTGCCGTCGCAAATTGATGAGGCAATACAAAATCGTAGTTTCGCAGCGCCACACACACATATCTACAAATATATATGTGTGTGTATGTTGCCGCTGTTGGGTAAAGCGCTGCTTGGCGGAATTTTTATTACATTGCAGATATCGTTTAATGCTTGGCAATGTGCTGCTCATGGCACGGATATGATATCACAGCATATTGATTGCGCCCGAGTCGTTACTTTGTGGCAGCATATATTCCTTTTCAAGTGCATATACATATATGTTGTATATGTATAGGTTTGGTGTAGGTATTGTAGTCGAGGGTGTGTGCCTGCCTGGTAATTAAGTTGCGAACTTTATTACCAGCGGCTTTCGCTGTGTGAGTGTGTGCTTATATATAATCGTATTGGTAGTCATATACTTTCAATCCTTGATGTGGCAGCTTTATGGCCTTGGCTACAACGCGCTTTTATTCGAATAATTGCGCGATACAACTTGCCATAGTGATAAGGAAAATTTAAATAAAACGAAAAAAATTAAAATATCAAACAGGCAATAATTTGCAAATTTTATTGATGCCATATTTTTATGTTTTAAGAAAAAAATTAAGGAAATCTTCACAAGCAGTTCCGTTGGGAATTTGTTTTCCGTTGCACTCTAAAAACCTTGTTAATACCAAATTACCCGTCTGAAGAACAACAAAGTAGCGGGGGCCGATGGATTGCCGGTCGAGCTATTCAAACACGACGGCCGAGAACTGATAAGGAGCATGCATCAGCTTCTTTGTAGAATATGGCCGGACGAAAGCAAGCCCAACGATTGGAGTTTAAGTGTACTACTATATATCCAATCTACAAAAAGAGATACCCCACAATTTGCATCAACTACCGTCGCACAAGCCTCCTCAATATCTCATATAAGGTTCTATCGAGCGTATTGTGTGAAAGACTAACGTCCACCGTCAACAATTTGCTTGGATCTTATCAGTGTGGCTTTAGATCTGGAAAATTTACCATAGACCAGATTTTTACCATGCGACAAATTCTGCAAAAGACCCGTGAAAAGTGGTTTGACACACACCATCTTTTCGTCGGTTTCAAAGCTGCTTTTAAGCCGCGATGTCTGAATTTGGTATCACCGCAAAACTAATACGGCTGTGTAGACTGACGTAGAGCAATATCAAAAGCTCCGTCAGGATCAGGAAAGACCTCTCCGAGCCGTTCGATACCAAATGAGGTTTCAGACAAGGCGACTCCCAATCGTGCGACTTCTTCAATCTGCTGCTGGAAATAATAATTTGAGCTGCAGAACTGAATCGAGCAGGTATAATCTTCTATAAAAGTGTACAGCTGCTGGCGTATGCCGATGATATTGATATCTTCGGAATATCTCCTTTCATCAAACAAACAGTCGTTGCACTCGCGACAAGGCTCCTACGTCACTGTTGACAGTCATAACTTCGAAGTCGTTGATAATTTCAAATATCTTATAACCAGCATTAAAGCAACAACCACGTCAGCCTCGAAATCTAACGTAGAATAACTCTTGCCAATAGCTACTACTTCGGACTGAGTAGACAATTGAGAAGTAAAGTACTCTCGACGAATAAGACTAAGTTCTACAAGTTACTCATCATCCCTGTACTGCTGTATGGTGCAGAGTCATGGATGATAACAACATCTGTTAAGTTGGCGTTACAAGTTTTCGAGAGAAAGGTTCTGCGGAACATTTATGATTTGATGCGCTTTGGCAACGGCGAATATCGCATTCGATGGAATGATGAGCTGTACGAGTTGTACGACGACTTTGACATAGTTAAGGAAATTAAGAAACAGCGACTACGCTGGCTAAGTCATGTCGTCCGAATGGGTTAAAATACTCCAGCTCTGAAAATATTCGGCGCAGTACCCGCAGGGCGAAGCAGAGGAAGAGGAGGACCGTTGGAACGACCACTTGGAATCTCAAACAACGAAAAGGAAGAACGACTAACGCGCTGTTGCCGGATAGCGATTTGAAAATTTTGTCACCGCTCTTTACCTTACTAGTGGTGGCGGTCATATGAGGAGTGAAGGAGTGCGTAGAAAGAAGAATTAAGAAGTTATGGAGCTGGTTATATTAGTTATGTTTTAGTTAAGAGTGATCAGGTTTCACTGCCACTGCTTGGGATTTGTTTGGCTGTTGTCGATAAGTGAATCAATTTCATCAATTTCACAAGGTGTGGCTATTACCATCTAATAATTACACACGCCCACGCAGGTGACACCACGCAAATGTAATATGAAACGCCAGCAGATTTCAAGATGAATATGTGGGTTTTCGATTTGTAAGTATATGTGCAACTATTACGTCATATATACAAGTATATATATACATATACATATATATGTATCCGCCAACGCTGCGGCAGCTTACTTTTATAGCAGCACTTCTGGTGCTCACTTGTGATCTTCAGATGCACACCAACAACCAGCAGCCTCGCGACGCAATGTCAAGTTGGTGAATGCCACCAATTAATTAACTCTTGCCCACTTGATGTGTGTCATTAATTAGGTTTGGCACAATGTATAATACACCTCGACTATATAGATATGTTGTGGGAAAATAAATGATAAAAACTGTGCTTTGCTATTTACCTTCCGCCTCACAAAAATTCGCTCGTCATTGCTGGTGACGCGCACGTTGACTCGTCAGTCCTTGCTTTGGCTGCACTTGGTTGAGGTCATAGTTGTGGGCCTAGTGCTGGTGGCACCTTTAAAACTCAGCACCACCTTTGCACTCCTTCAGGCGACCTTAGTGGCGCATTAAAAAATATAAAAACACAAAAAAAAAACAAAAAAAAATATAACAAAAACGCTTCAGTAATTTCAACTTGACGACCAAGTTACTTTCTCACTCTCATTTCCTTACATCCGTTTGGTTAAAGTCAGTAATCTTTTACCTGCTTTATGTGTTTTCATTTTTATTCACCTTTGTTTACTTCTGTGTTTTTGTTTTCGTTTTGTATTTTTGGTTTTCCTTTTTGTATTTTTTGTCTTCATTCTTTCATGCCCACAAGTATTTATCACTCCTGAAACACGAAATGCGAATAATACCAATTTTATTGTCGCTTGACCTTTACCAAAATGAAAGGAATGACGAAAAGCTGCAGAGGGAAGTTGACGAGCACGAAAAAAGAACATAAAAACACAAAAGCAACAATGATTGTACGCCTGACGGACGAGGCGAACTTGCTGAGTGCAAAAACAAAAAAAGAACATAAATAAAATAAATATATAAGTATAAGCTACGAGACAAGGTAAGCCGAAAGGTGCGAGAATATCAGCAAGCTTCAGAGTTGGCAGCGAAAATAAGGGGTTCATCGTTTCGAATTTTGAAAAACTAAAATTAACATGAAAATATTTCTGCTAAAAATTCCCCTCTTTCGAGGCAACTCGAAAAATGTGTTGGATCCAACTTTGATCAGATATCATCAAGTTGAGTTAATTGATGGATGGAGAAGTGCTCGCTTTACCACCGCAGTCAAAGTTTTTAATTTCGTTATAAATTTAAATTTGCAACCTTTTCAATTGCCAAAGCACTTTCACCGATTTATACTGGACTGAAGGCAAAGAGCCTGACGCTCGCAAAATTGTTTGCTGAAGTGAACCGGAACTGTATTATCATTGCTGTGCTGGATGAGGAATATCGCGAAGGAAAACTTCTCATAGCCCAATGGAAATGGTTGCAAGGTTTCTTGACAAGCGTTCACTAGAAATGATATTACGCAATCCGAGTCCGTCATCGTCATGTACAGGGCCCGATCAAAATGAAAACTTGCGACAAGATTGGCCAAAACTTATAAAGCCATAGAAGCCGCGGTTAGCGAGGTAAACCCCGGAACCAGACTGGTAGCGGGCAACAAGAAAGACATCTCACCCAAATCAAAGATAGGGGCTGGATCCGGGCTGCACCATCACAGTTGGATCAAATAATAGTTTATCAGAAACTGCAGAAGTTCATCAGAAACTGCACCCAAATATGTCAACTGAGGGGTGTAGGCTCGTTAAAGCTCTCGAGGACCCCGCAGCAGAAACTGACTTGGAGACAAAAAGATAATAATGCAGATCCTGCCGCTACTAAGAACAAAGTACTATTAATTTTCGACAGATTTCAACCCGCCCAACTTTATTAAACAAGCGAGCACTTCTAGTGCTTGGAGTACATATCTAAATTCCTTACAAACTTTTCAGGATGTGCCCTTATAATGAGAAGAATTTTCAAGAAATCCACAAATATTAGCAAACCTAGTAATATTTGTTGGATGCTTGCAAAACTTGCTTAGAAGATAACATCTTGAGGTAGATTTAGAGCATAAATAACTTGCAACCATCTTTATGAAGAAATGTTATCCAAAGTCACTTTCGCTAGGAAGAAAACAGAACTTGAAGTACTAAAATTTGATTACGCGCAGTCTGAAGATTTTATTAACACAAATATCTCAATCTAATATGATACATAGAAAGTCTGAGGCTATTTATTTAACTATAACTTCAACATACTTACAATTCAGCTATAATAATACCGTTCAATTGATTGGTTGTGATTTGTTGAAACCTTCACTTCTCAGTTGATATAAAAAATCAAATTTCTCACAGTCACGTTGTGCCACCCTTTTTCTTTAAATATATATGGCATTTTAGAAAAATACTCTAAGGACAACAGTCTATTTGCTGCCACCTCAAATCCATTCATGCCGTGTATACGCCTTAACAGCTTTGGGCATTGGTGAAAATGACATAAAAATGTTGGTGACCTTTCGGAAATTTATTACTTAATTTAGTGGGCCATCATTAAATTTAAGGTGTTTTGCTTAATTAGAAATTTTCGCGATTTCGCGTACCGGATGGACGAACGGAAGAGCCGGTGATTGAAAGGTAGGGCCATTTGTTGGGTGGAGTTAGTGGCCGGGTAGCGTTTTGCTATGTGCGCTGGTTCGCTTTCGGCTTTTGGTGAGGGTGGTACGCTAGGCACATAAACAACTGAACTTGAAACAAAGCAGGAGAGTGAATATTACTTTCATTACTTTTCAGAAGTTGTCGGCAGACACGCCATCAATCGAATACATTTTGAGAATAACTTTATCGTTTTTTGTGTTTTTTTTTGTTCTTTTTTTTTGTTTTTTGTGAGAAGAAGTTTTGCGTGTGTCACGTTTTGGAGTAGATACTAGATTTGCTTGAATGACGTAGTTATTCGGTTACTATTTCATAGATTTCAATTTCAGTGTCTTCTATAAGTGTTGAGATGTAGGTCAAGTTATTTGAAAATATTGCTGAGCTAAAAAAAACCATTCATAGTGCAGAACGTTTTTAAGTTTTTCAATTTTAGTGCCATCACAGCTATGCCCAGTTTTAGGTCAGATTTGCGTCGGAAGATATTGAAAGAGTTTCTCAATTAAAATTATGTGTTAGTGAAGTAACTCCTCTAGTCCTCTCATGATCTCATAAAAATCGGTTCGAAACAAATTTTACTTCATAGAAACATACGATTAATGATAATTGAGACCATATTTCTACTCCAGCGGCATATAGTGATAAAATTTATGGCACCCTTCTATCACCAGCGCCTCCTATCGGGTAGATTATACTTTTTACAGTACGCTTAAGCTGTCTTTCTTGCCTCCATGCGCATTAGCATAATATCTTCATAATAGTTTTAAACATAATAAATAACCTGCAACTGCCCCTTCGCCACAGAATTTTGTCGGAAAACTGCCAGTTGCGCTTAATTTATAATACCACTAAAATAATGCCGCAAGAATAACGCTTTGTTGCATATTTCTAGGCGGTATATTAATATTTCACAGCTTACGAATCATAGAGCCAACTTAGATACCATGAAGCGTAATAAATGCCTGCAAAGATGTGGCTTGTAGCTACCCCCGCTTAGCGGTGTCTTGTCATTTGCGGTGAAGCAGCTGTTGGGCAAAGAAATGCGTTGCAGTTGCACAAAATTGTATGACGCCAGTGTCTGTGGAGTCACATAAATGGCGCACTAAGCGAATTTTCATTTTCATATCGGTGACTGAGTAGCGGCGAAGTGGTATACAAAGTGAAGCAGACGAGCAGAAGTCGCTTCATGGTTGTCGCGCCATATTGCAACACTTGTGTATATGTATGTGTGTTCGACCTAGTGGTGACTTAAGGAGATCGTAGAGTCAGCGGAAACAGCAAAAGCTGGGGCAACCGAAGCAATGTAGCATATTTCAAATTGACATTAAAAGTGGTCGGTCGCTCTGATGGTGTAGCAACAAAAATGTGGCAAATACTAAAACAGTTGCAACAGTGTGGCAACTAAAT
Source organism: Bactrocera neohumeralis (assembly GCF_024586455.1). Classification (NCBI taxonomy): domain Eukaryota; kingdom Metazoa; phylum Arthropoda; class Insecta; order Diptera; family Tephritidae; genus Bactrocera; species Bactrocera neohumeralis. The sequence goes on from NC_065919.1 coordinate 57,248,613, forward strand.
ATTTCAGTCACATAAATTCTTGGCAAAGCAAATTATAAATCCTCTTATCTGCATAGAGCAGCCAAGTTGAAGTAAAGTTCAAATGTATATATACTATGTAATCGTACAGACATATATGCATATACATATACAGTATATGTACGTGCATATACTGGTGTGTTTAAGTGTCTTTGTTGCGGGTCGATAACTGTGTTGAAAGTTAAGCGGCGCAAGGCGCAAAAGTACTCTAAGTCGCATTTAGTAAGTGAGGCAAAAATTTCCCACACACTTAGTTCTTGCTTGCTCTAGTTGTTGTTGTTGTTGCTTAGTTAACCACATGCGTTAAAAAATACGCTTTAAAATCGTGTAAATAAATTTCCCGCGCAATTTGCAACACTACCTTAGCAGCTTCTGCTGAAAAAGCAAGTTGCAACATGCGCTCTACTACAAAAACAGGCCGCGGTAAAGCCCTTAACAAAAACACACAATGAAGTAGTTGCACGAGGTGACGAAAATTACGGTGAAAAAAGCGGTAAGCATATAAGAGTGCAAAATAAAAAGGAAAAGTAATGTCAACTTTTCTTTTAATGCCATTAAGTGAGCTGCAAGTCACTTAGGAGACCCCGAGCGGTGTTAAGGGCTTGGCTGGTAGCAAGCATACACCGAGGCCGGTATATGTAGATTCGTAGTAAAATGCAGAAACAGCAGCATTGCGGCTTAAGATGACTGGCAAACTCGCAAATAAGATAAAAACGAAGTAGTTTGCATTTAGAATCCTTGCGCAGCTTGCTCATTTTGTAAAGGGTGTGTCAAAAGTTTAGAAATTATAAAGAAGCAAAGAAAAAAGCGGTAACTTCAGATATACAAAACAATAAAAAGTTAACTTCGGCTGCACAAAAACTATAGTAACCTTCACAGGTACACATTTACTAAAGCAAAAGAGTGTACATATAGTCTTTTATCTTGATTTGAATTAAATCAAATTGTATGATCATCACTGTGATTGGCAGTCAGTGCATGTCTGAAGTTTGTTGCGTCCGAATTCTGTTTGCCGTATTGCTTTATGTCGACGACATAGTTGAGGATGGACTTCTTGTTTCTCTTAACAGGCTGTTCCGCTCCAAGCAGGTTGCTGAAGGGATGATTTCTGCGAAAGCCTCATTGAAACTTCCTTATTGGCGACTTATCAACAGCAAATTTAGTTGTCATTGACCGGAAGAGGTAGTGATCATATGTTTCGAGGCTTGAAGTATAAGGTGGAAGTATTATAACCTCCTACCAAACTCCCGAAGCTACCAAGTTTCCGAAGCTTCTGTCGAGTCACTATCGATGTGTGTGACTTGGAGTGGTGCTGTTGGAGCTCCTCTTCTATTCATCAAAGTTGACCACTTCTGAGCTGTTGCTGCCTCGAGACTGTCCAATTGTTGACGGGTCAGAATTAAGAGTTTGCCGGTGAGGAGCAGCTTGTAGTAAATTATTTCCTGCTAATCACGTAGCATAATCTTCCTTACCGTTAGTCCTGGCTCAGCCACTGTGTGCAACGCCTCACTGTTGTTCGACAACGACCGTTTTCATTTACGAAAAGGACTCACTTTTCATTGCCAGTAACCATCTACTTCAGAAAGCTATTGATTTTGTTGCGTACGATTGACTCCTCCAGTATATGAATCATAAGCTCTACTCACATTTGTAACCACTTGAGGTGAGCATTCACTCCGACAAGAGCTAACATCGAAATGCATGCGAGTTGGATCTCCATTGGCGTCTTGCGATCTAGCACCGGACCAATGGATTTTGCGTGCGCTTAGATCCAGTATACATATAGAAGCTTTTTAGGTAACACAACGGACAAGGTCCAGTGTGTTCAACGTGGGTACCTGCTGACGACGGCTTTCCTCACGTTGCTCAAAAGCACAGCGCATCAAATAACCACCTTGGTAGAGTTCGAGGCTGATCTAAAACCTCTGTCGTACTTAGGGTTCGGCACCCGGCGCAATGCAACTCCACATTCAACTGATAAAGTATCAGTTCTTCCCGCATTCGGGTTTTAACCACAACCATCACAATACTTCCCTAGGAGCCAGTTCGCATGAGTAAGTTGGCGCGAACTGCAAGGGCTCCTGCTCCCCGTTATACCAGAATTCAGTTACCGGAGAGACCTCATAGCCGAAACTACTACCAGTTGAGCTTCCATACTGCTCTGGACTGGTGACAAGATACCACAATGGACAGAAGTTCTAAGCTGTCCAAGTAAGATCTCTCGAATGATCGATCGCTTAACCTAACTTAACCTTTTACTAGATCTAATACATACTTCATTGGTGCTCCGCCTTTTCCTGCTGCGTGTTGCAAACTGGCAAAATTCATATGCTGCTCGTGCGGTTTAAATAAAAGAAGTAAGAAAGTTCCAAAGATGTCTTCTGTTGAAAGTATTTCAATGTGCGCGTCAATTTTTGAGTGTTTTAGAATATTGTTGCGAACTATTTCCATCTGCCTAAAAATATTTTCTACTAAAATATACAGCAACCTGAACTGGTTTAAAAAGTCGATGGCGATGTTTGATATTTTCGGAGATATTTTTAGCAAGTCTTACCACTTCATCTGAGCTAAAAAGTTAATATTACATAAATAGTAATCACGAAATTTGGAACATTATAATATGAAATAAAAAGTAAGAAAAATATTATTTTTTAAAATACAAAATATTGTTTCCCCTAGTACCACCCTGTGTACATATTCATACATAGAGTTGAACCTCTTGGCTTGCGTTTGTATGCGTGGCACTGCAAGGTTGTCGCCGTCAGGCATGCAGTCACAGTTCAGTGGCTTGGAGTGAATAAAAAAACAAAACAAAACTGTAAACTTATCGCCTTGCGGCAAATCCAAATTAGAATTAAGACGCTGGCACAAGCGCCAGCTGCATTTAATTGCAAAGAAAAATACATTAAAATGTACCCCAGCGCTGTTTCTTGGCGTTCTCCTTTGCACAGACACTTCAAGCGTGGAATAGCGCTTTTAGCACCACCGACTCGGCACCACACCATAAACGCAGCGAATTTATCAAATGAGTGCAATTTGGACTGCAACTAAGTGCGCTGTTATGCCAGGGTTAATACCGTCAATTATGCACGGAAATGTACGCAGTGGAAACGAGGGAGAGAACTAGTTGCAATAATTTTTCTAGGTTATGTGGCTACTTTGGTGTCTCAGCTTAACAAATACCGAGCACTTGCGAAGAAAATTATGAGATTACTGCAGTAGTTCAATACTTAAGTAATAGGGAAATAGAGGGTTGGTCAACTTTAAATTATCGCAAATATTTTGATCTTAGACTTGCGAACTTTGAACAAAAGGCCTTATCAACTTTGAAGGACTTTACTTGCAATTTTTCTTGTTCCACGCTTAGCTGATTTGCAGTTCACAGTAGTTCGCATATGAGTATTTTAAGGTTAGTATCTTAGATAAAATATATTAACAGGTTTCGAAAATTTTTAAGGACTGTGAGTTTGAAAAACTTTTCAGGGCGATTAACTGAAAAAGGATTTTCAGTCTATTTTATTAAAGAAATCTTGTTTTGATATTTCAAGAGAGTAATAAAATCCCTTTTGTAGAAAGCAATAATAAATAGCAGAATAGATCACAGCGGCTTCGCAAAGAACCGCAGCGGGAGTTATTAAAATATATGTGATATTTTTCAAGAAAAATGATACAAAGTAGAAAATAATTATTTACTCACACAGAGGGCTTTTTTTGGTTTCTCAAACAATATCATCTGTTTCTACTTACCTAGACAGAGCGCAAGGGCATATAGCTGAAAATATTATCATGTTTTTTTTTGATATCATCATTATACTGACGATGGTTTCAAAGTCAATAACCGTTAATCTGTTTTTGAAATATTTTATTAGAATTTTTTATTGTTCCAAACTACACTAATAACAAAGAAATTCTGAAATTTTTGAAAAAAAAAATTAAACTCGGATAACTCCCTACAGGATCATCTAAAGTGAAACATTATGTGTTTTAGTTAAAACCTTAACTTAGAACTTGGACGAAAGAAAAACACTAAAATTTGGATTTTTGGCAGACATTTTTACAAAAAAATGTTAAGTCCAGTCAAAATTTCGCAAGAAAAAAAATCTTTCGTCGAAGTCTTTAAGAATTGTATCTCAAAGAGTTATGTAAAATTTCATGAAGATCGCTTGAGTAGTTCTCAGAAATCTTGCCAACCGACTTCAAAAACACAGTTTCGAGAAAAATGCTAACTTTTTATCGAAAACATTAGTCAATTTGGGAGATCTGTATTTCTCTTTGGCGTCAAATACCTAATAACAAGATACTCGAACCTCCGGCTGACTTTATACCACATACAAGTATATAAGTTATCTTAATGAAAAGAAAAAAAATACGATGACTACGCTTGCATCGCAGCTAAATACCCTTCACGTTACAAAAGGTCTTTTTAAAGAACTTGGTTGCGAAGGTTCATTTTGTATGCTATATGCTATAGTTATCGGATCTGAGAAATTTCTTCGAAAATTGCATTATTGTCTGACAAAATAACCCACGCTAAATTTCGTGAAGGTATTACGTTAAGTGAAAAAGATTTCCATACAAGCACTCGATTGCGATTGTTCAGTTGGAATGGTAGCTATATGCTATAGTGTTTCGATATCGGCGGTTCCGAAAAATAAGTAGCGCCTTGGTGATAAATGGACGAGCACAAATCGACTCAACTAAGGTTGGTCAAAATGTGGATTTTTTAATGAATTGAAGTAGACCGAAGAGACTAGAAATTGAAAGAGAATAGAATGAAGTAGTTTTCATAAATATTATAAAGACATATTATTGGTTTAGCGCTGAGTATGAATGAACTTTATCTAAAAAATCGTGCAAGCCACGTATTCTTAATATAATGAATTCCGTACCTCCGATTGCCACTACATCAATTCAATATATTAAACTTGGCCTCTTTGACTAAATTTATAACATGAATGTTTTCTAATTTGAGAATGATTATAATATATTTTTTGCAGATATGTGTAATATACATACATATATAAAACAAGTGAGTCCATGACCCATAATGTTAATAATTGTACCTAATCTTCTACTAAATTAAAATATGATTATATTTTATGAGCATCAAAGTCGGCCTTTAAACGAATTTATTTATATATATGTATATCGTCATCATATACAAACTTATTTTAAACTCCATTATACAAATAAAATGCGCCTGCAGTTCGTCATCACTATGCAGATTTCTTTTACAGACCATTTGACAGTGGTTCTACACGCGTAAACTCACAGTACAAGCCGCCCAACACGTTCACCCGGGCGTATGCGCAACCCTAAGCACCAGCGCAAATAAGAACGCTAAAAAGTGCAAGCAAAAATAAATTCATGCTGCGCGCTGTCACTCATTGCCCATTCACTGCGCAGCTAACGCGCGTAGCAAATTGTGTTAGAGCAAAAGAAATGCGGTTAAAAGAAATCATAACTTAAACTGTTTAGAACGGAAGTGACGCCGTAATCTCTCACGTTCTGCGCGACACGCACATACACGAACGAACGCGCTGTCGCCAGCGCCAGCAAGAAGGCATTGTCAAGGCATTAGCCCGCTGAATGGCTAACCGAAGAGGTTGAGTTGGTGGCACTGGCGCGACTGAGAAATACTTAAAAATTTTACTTGATACCACAACTGCATACCAAATGAGAACACATATACACTTATGGACACGCCAATCCATGTATGTGTTAATGTGTAGTTGTGGCACAAGCAGTGTCTCATGTTTTGCACAAGACTCGCTGACACGCGCACGTGGGGAAAAGTGTCGTGTTGCGGCATTTGGCATGCGGCATGTCGCAACTGTTGAAAATGACGCTGGTGTTTGAAGGAAATATATGAGTACACTTGCCAGCGCTTTCAAAATATTTCCTCTTAACTATATAGGTGTGTGTGCGTGTGTGATTTTATTATTGCAGCCGGAAAATGCAAAGTGTTGCAAGCGAGGAAGCGAGGATGGAGTGCGCTGACTAAAGCAAATGCAAAATTTCAGTCACTGTGTGGCGCATATATGTAGGTAAATATATACATATATGTATATATATATATAGATAATATATAAATGCACTCCTTTGCATAAACGAGTTGATTTGTTTAGCACACGTTTAGTGGAGCTCACTATTACGTGCCATGCTCTGTAGAGCGGCGCTTAGCATGTCGACTTGGCTTCGTGTTTACCGTTAGTAGGTATGTTATTGCAGAACTCGAATCGTTTAGCTTCATTTCTGGCATACATAAATATGTCTTATAGTGCTGGAGATAGTGCAGTTGTGTTAGTGGGAAATCAATCTAACGGTTTAGTACTCATATGTCTTAAGTGGCGCAATAAAAGCGACAGTTTACTTGCCCTTGATGTGTTTCATCAATAAAATTACTATCTAAATTTCATAGGCGACTGTGATAGAAAAGCAAGTGAACTATTAAGACAATAAAAGGAAACTTTTACTCTCAGTTTTTACTCCAATTGGATATTGAAGCTTGTTTTTTACTGCATTATTTTGCTTTTCATCATATCTATTTATATAGGGGAAATTTTCACTGAAAAATAAATGTATATATCTTTTATATATACACATAAATATAGGCATCGATTTGATGAGTGTTTGATCGCAATATTTTAAGGAAGCTTGTCAAATGAAGTCTTTTATATTTGATATGTTTTTACTTAATTTGACCCATTACAATAGGGTTACGTTAGGTTTGCTTAAATGGTCGATCCTTCCTCCTATAAAATTGAGCTTCATAAATCGATGAAGCACTTTGAACCTTAACCTTGAACGATATAACTTTAATAATTTGCATTCGACTGAATTTTTAGCCTTACAGCATGGTCAATGCCTAGTGAGAACTCCTACGTTTGCGACAAGCAGAATTTTACTAAGGGCAAGTAGCTCAGTAAATCTCCTACGTTCTGCTCTAGGCTACGCCAGTCACGCAGAGGCTGGTCCGCGAACAACGCTTGCGAGGTCCATAAGGCCTGTGCTAGAACGTAAGATGACAGCGGGCAGCCAACTCATTCCCATTTATGACCGGGGTTTTTCTAGCTCATCATCTTTGCAGTTACAGTGATTTCGGCAAAGTTGAAAAAACAGCTGCACTTCGGAGCTGTAAGTCTACTGCTACTATAATAGCAGCCACAGACCCTAAAGTAGTCCGGTAGCTTAAAGCTAGAGTTCCTTACAGAAAACTCCCCGTCCAGCCTTCCATTCTAGCTTCGATCCATCCATGTGATATATATGTGTATACTGACGTACCATAAGTGCTATTACTGGTGCAGTCCGCAGTGCGCCGCAGATGCCGATGAAATTTGCTCTTAGGATACGTTAAGGCTTATTAGCGAGTGTAGCCTATTCGAGCGCCTTCTACCAGACGAGTACACCACAGAACATTGCTGACTTGACTACGGTTTCCTAGAGCCAAAATACCACCTTTGGTCAGAAAAGAAAATTTCCGAATCATCATCAGTAAAAAGTTGTCCAAACTAATACAGCAAGATCGTCATGTGACCCATCGTAAGATTGAATCAACTATAGAAATTAACCAGCAACATTGAATGAAAATTTAGCCTTAAAACGATTTGTTCACGTTGTATCCAAACCATTTTGTCTTCTTAGACCAGTCCAGTTTTTCTCAAAAACTCGTATCGTCGACTTATCAAATGTTGTCATCATCCATGCCCCTACATCATATAGCAGAACGATAATGAGTGATTTGAGAGTTTGGTTTTAGATCGTCTACAGAGGATTTTACTTCGCAATTGCCTACTCAGTCCGAAGTAGCACTTGTTAGCAAGAGTTATTCTGTGTTAGATTTCGAGGCTTACATTGTTTTTGCTACTAATGCTGGAACCAAGATAGACGAAATCATCTACGACTTCGAAGTTATGACTGTCAACAGTGGATATTTCGTTTTGTCCTCGTTCACTACCAGACCCATTTGCTTCGCTTCTTTATCCAGTCTGGGGAAAGCAGAACTAACGGCGCGGATTTTGAGTGCAATGATATAATTATCATCATGCATAAGCCAGCAGCTGTACATTCTTATAGAAGATAGTACCATCTCTATTTAGCTCTGCAGCTCGAGCAATTTTCTCCAGCAGTCGACAAGCAAGTCGCACAATAGTGAGTCGCCTTATCTGAAACCTCGTTTGATACTGTACGGCTCGGAAAGTTCCAATCCCTATCCAATCCTGACGGAGCTTTTGATATTGCTCAACCTTAGTTTACACAGCCGTATTAGTTTTGCGGCGATACAAAATTCAGATATAGCTGCCATTAAGGCAGGTCCTTTTCGTGTCGACAAAAGCAGCTTTAAAATCGACGAAAAGATGGTGTGGGGCGATCCTCTTTTCACTGAACTTTTTCAAGATTTTTCTGTTAGTCGGCGCATCTTTTTGTAGAATTTTGGAATATTACCTAAGTCGGCCAGCTTGTCGAGCTTTTCGTACTCACACATTTCGGCCTCTCTCCTTTTTTGTCTGCTAATGGGTCTCGTTTACTTCTTTATTCTCTCTGTATCTATCCCATCCCGCACGTGTTGTGGTCTTGTAACGTTGCAAGGTAGCCAGATTGGTTTTGGTGGCCTTGATGAATTTTTCTATGCTGGAATATAGTACTTCAGATTGCCGTGGTGGTCATCAGAGAGGGCTGATTTCTCAATCGATGGTGTTGTTTCTTTTTCATTGGGTGCGCTTTTCACGTGGCGTGTCCCAATCCCAGCGCACAGCACTGGGGAAGGATGGTTCACATTCTCACTTTAACTCGCCTTCAAACGGACGATTTTTGGTTACCCAGAGGATACTTGGTCTAAAACTGGAAGTCGTGAGCTGCTTGAGCCATATGTATCATAATTGTTTCTGGCCACTTCCCAGTGAATGGCGCTCAGAGAACTTTCCTCACTTGCGTGAACTGCTACACATGACCAGTTCAGTTTAACTACAGACAAAAAAAGCCTACGAGCATTTTTAGCCGTGATAACAGTTCCCTCATAGAACAGCAACAGAACGGGTAGTTTATATAATATTTAAACTTAACTGTTATTTAGAAAATGAGTACAAACCTTTTTCGCACTATCGTTTTGACAGTATGACAACTTGTCTTTTTGGATCGAAATTTGAAAGCTTGATCATGTGATTTTATGAATCGATAGTTTTGTAGCTATTATGGAAACCTAGCGCTTTTCGAATGAGAAAAGAACTGTAACTTAAGATTTACTTTAAAATACAAAATCTTTGATCATGTGGGGTCGCCTAGGAGTAAACCACCAACTAATTTTATCAAGTTTTTTCACGATATTCATTTCTATAAAAAAAGTTAAAACTCAACCACATAAAGAAATAACAATTAAAACTTAATTGCTGTAATGAAATAAATTGTCGGCAAATATTTGTCGACTTCTTTGCGTGTCGTTTTTACCGCTTAAGACCGCCTCGCGGACAAGGTCTTTTGGGAACTCAATAAAAGAAATTTTCGTTTTCCTGCCCCTAATGGGGTTACGAGTATTTGTTTGTTTATTTTTTTTCGTATGTTGTTGTTTTTTGGCAAGTTGTGCACGACAAAATTCGACAATCGTTTTGCATGTAGGAAACCCATTAGTTGACAGAACGCTTCGAGTGTGTGAGTGCGTTTGGCAGGTGGCATAGCCAAGAACTTGCGCTCAGTATGTGCAGTTATTCGGTGACTTACAACTACACAAACAAGCACGATTGTGTGTAAAGCGACTAGGAGAGCGCATTAAAAAGAGTAAATAGCGGAAAATATAAAACCTTGATTTAAGTGCTTTTCGCCAACACACACTATAATTAAAGGAACTCAGCAGCGCACAAGCCACACCGGAAAGTGAGCAAAATAAAATGCACAACAAATACAACAAACACGCTGATGTGCTACGATGCCGCAGTGATTTTGAAAAATATAAATGAAAAAAAGAAAACCAAAAAACATTTTACGATTTTTAAAACCACTTAAAAGCATTTTCGTACATTAAAGAAAGCAAATGCAAATAGAATTTTGCAAGCGAGTGGTGAAAAGGTCGAAAATGCGACTGCATTCACTTAAGGCGAGCATGTGTATGAGTGTCGGCATACTTGCAGGTTCACGTAAGTATTGTTGGTGGCTTTGTGACATGTCATGTCGTTACTGCCCGCATTGCCATAAAATGGCCCAGTACTCACGTACACCTGCAGTTGCGGCGGCACACACATATGTCTACACACGTAAGCTCGAGACCCGAGTTGGCGCGCACAACAAGTCTGAAGTCTTGAGTGCTGTCAACTGAAAATCGTTGCAAAAGTCCGGCGTGCCACACATTGCACATTGGACATGACATGCCTCAGGTGCGACATGGCGCAAATGGACAGGCATTTCTTCGCCACAACAAGCACACATGCGGACATTTACGTGTGTGTAAATACCCAGTAGGAATCGTAGGAAGGTGAAGTCGCTCATATGAGTCATTGCCAGGTTTCTTCACTTTTAACTATAACAGTTTTATAGAACTCTTCTTCTTCTTTATTGGCGTAGACACCGCTTACATGATTAAAGTCGAGTTTACAACAGCGCGTTAGTCGTTCTTTCTTTTCGTTGCTTGGCGCATATTGGAGATCCCAAGCGAGTCCAGATGCTTCTACGCTTGATCTCTCCAGCTGAGTAGTGGCTTTTCTCTTGCACTGATTCCCCGGCGAGTACCGCGTGAAATACTTTCAAAGCTGGAGTGTTTTCATCCATACGGACGACCTGACCTAGCCAACATAACGCTGTCTCCCAATTTGTTGAACTATGTCATTGTCGTCGTATATCTCGTACAGCTCATCGTCTCATCGAATGCGTTGCCAATGTGTAAAGGACCATAAGTCTTCCGCAGAATCTTTCTCTCGAAAACTCGTAACGTCGACTCATCAAATGTTGTCATCGTCCATGCCTCTGTACCATAAAGCAGTACGGGAATAATGAGTGACTTATAGAGTTTGTCCTTTGTTCGTCGAGAGAGGACTTTACTTCTCAGTTGCCTACTCAGTCCGAAGTAATACCTTTTGCTTCACCTTTATTCTGCGTTGGATTTCGAGGCTGTAATTGTTGTTGCTGTTAACACTGATTCCAAGATAGATGAAATTATCTAGGACTCCGAAGTTGTAAGTATCAGCTATGTCGAGGGAGCCCAGTCGCGAGTTCGATGACTTTTTGCTTGATGACAGGAGATATTTCATTTTGCCCTCGTTCACTACCAGACGTATGCCAGCACTTTTCCTACAGGGCTATCACAACTACTTTGACAATATGTGACGTGACAAATACATTGATATACAGAACATGCAACTGCAATGGTTGTGAAATTCCGCAAACGTCTCTGGTTATGCCGGGTTAAATTGCATAATACAATTTGCCGCATATGTCATGTGCCAGATACTTACTTTTCCATTTGCTCAGCTCAGCTCTACGCCTGCTTCTTTCCGTGCGCTGCAATCCTCGCCGTCCCTTCACTCCGTTACTGGTATCGCCTTGCACACATTTAGCAGTCGCATTTCACAGTTGCATTCCTATGGCTCTCTGACATATTTTTGACCATCCATTTACTTCAATTAATTTGGCAAAAACTCTGTGGATTTGTAGTTAACGAGCCGGTTAAATTGAACAAGTAATGCAATTGCTGCGGAAAATTGTCCACTTTGAGAAAGCAAATCATACACTTTAAACGTAATTAAACGGGGGTCGGGTTGATGCTGTCGAACTTAATACTCGTTTAGTTGCTGCTTCTCTCTTGCTGTATATACATATATAAGGTAGTCGACAAAAGTCTTTTCGTATTTTGTCAATAGATGTCGTTGCAGTAGTATATGTCCAATGCTACCAATCACATTGTGTTATACCATAAAGTGTTGGAAAGGTGAGATTCTAAGCTTCATTTAGTAAAAAAAAAATAAAATCGGGGAAGTTAAAAATAGTTACAGCTGTTCAAAAATGAGTGAAAATAATGAAGAAATTCGCTATATTTTGAAATTTTTGTATAAAAAAGGGAAGAATGCACGCTGGTGGCTTGCAAAAATTTATGAAGTTTACGGAGACGTTGCTCTATGAGTTCGTGTAGCACAACAATGGTTCGCCCGCTTCTGTTCTGGAAATTTCGAAATTTCGTTTTAAAATAAGTTGAAATTTGATTAGAAATACGAAAAGACTTTTTCGACTACCCAATATAATATTTCAGAAGATATCGAAATACATATTCATCTAGAGACCTGATCTGATGGAAATATTTAAAAAGTGTAAAAAAAAGGTATGGGCATAAATTACTTGAAGCAAGTACTTTCGGAGATTTGAGCCTGACAGATACCATTTTTTTGGAAGTTTTCTTGCAGTTCGGCTACTTGACCAAGGGAATCCAAATTTTTTCAAAATGAATCAGCAATTATTAAAGTTCGTTAAACTGACTTCAAACTTTCTAGTGAATAAAATATTTCTAGTGAAATAAAATGAACGATCCGTTTCGAGGTTTCCTACTTTTTTAAAGAAATAACATAGAAATTTCGACTGGTAACTGGCGAATAGCACGTGTTATGTTTTGCTTCAAGGCCTCAATCGAAGCAGGATTGTCCGCATAGACTTTGGACTTTATATATCGCCACAGGAAAAAGTTTATCGTTGTGATATCACAAGAACTTGGTGGCCATCGACCGGCCCAAAACGTGAAATTATCGCTAAAGTGTTCCCTTAATAAATCCATTGATTGATGCGATGTATGGGAAGTGACGCCATCTTGTTGAAACCTAATGTTGTCGAGATCGCCAGCCATAAATTGATCTCATTGCTGAACAAAATTTGGCTCGAAAACTTCGGTTCTTAAATTCGCCAAGTCGTTCCACGCGTCAGTCCGAGTTGCTGCGAACGGCACCGAATCCACGAGCCTCGTATACACTCTCACCTACGGCTGCGATATTTCCATCACTGCGTGCTGATTGTGATCTATGCGGTCGAGTATTATCCAATAATGAATGCTGGGTCTCAAAATGGGTGATGGTGTTGCGAATAATACGCTCAGATTATGTTGGTCATAAGTTGGGTGAAGCGCGCAAGCACACATTTTTTACAGAATGTGAATTTGCATAATAAAGTTGTATGATTTTTAAACGTTGTTCAGTCGTAAGTATTTCCATGATGAATAGCCAAACAATACTGAACAAAAATAACATGGCAGCTTGACACGACTCACGCGTGATCTGTCACTAAAAATTGAAAAAGCTACCTCTGCTTGGAGGTCTCTTAAGTAGGAAACATATGACTTAAAAGGGTTTTGAAACATTAAAAAAAAAATGTTTATGGTACTCTAATTATGATATATGGACAATAATTAAAAGAAGAATCTGGATTACAAGAGTTCATGAGATAAAAAATTATGCTTACAGCATTTGTAAGAAATAAAAGTTTGCATTCTGAAATAAATCTGCTTGGTGATAAAATATTATATAATAAAATTTATATTATGTTAATATTTTTTTATTTTTTAGCATTTTAGTGCAGAATAAGAGTCAACTGTATGCCTTGTTGCCATTTGCGGCCATCTTTCATATCTTTCATGCAAGTTAATTACTTACCTTAATTTAATAAAATAATAAAATTATAAAAAAACTTATGCCAATAAACTAAGAAGAATAATATACCTTTTACGCATTCAACCAAGGAAATATTGCATACTTTTTTTTGCAAAACTTTTATTTACTTAAAACCAAACCAACGAATGTTCGAAACTAAAATCTCCTATAACTCCTTGTTAGAGGCAAACTTTTGCATTTCAGCTTGCATTTAAACGCTTAAGACTGAATGCCAAACTTTACAACTTGCGAGTACTTAGGCTACTTAAGAAATTATGTACTTTTCGAATAAACTCGTTGCACTCGTTTGTGCAACACCACAAAATGCCATTTTCATTTCCATTTACATGGCGCGCAAGCTGTTTGATTGTATGTGTGCCTTTTGTTTTTGTAGGTTTTTCGTTTTCGTTTTTGTTTTTGTTGTTTTTTATTTTTGCTGTTGAATTTTGCTTGCACTCATAGCGCAATTATTTTATTTTCATTTATTCTTTTATTCACCTAAATACAAAATCAACATTTTCTCTGCATTAGTTGAAGAAGACTAGAAGCTAGAACAGCGAAGTGGAGGCAAGGAATGCGAAGAGAAAATCTAAACATCAACAGACAACGGACAAATATGCTTAAGCACTTAAGTAAGCACACATGGCAGCAAGTAATGGGCAACAAGCAACATTTTAAGTGCATGGGTGTGGCTGGTTAAAACGAAAGACAAAGAGGGGCAAAGAGAGAAAGAGTGAGTTAGCAGGAGCTTGCAGTGTGTGGTTGTGGGCACTTGCAAGCATACACTATGCGCAGTTAATAGTTTATTATAAGAAAAATTTTGTATAGAAAGTGCTTTGTATGTGTGCGTGTGGGTCTGTGCGAAGTGGTCACAACGTGCGCCTGTTGGTATGCTACTGACAGTGCAGCAAATTGAGACGCAGCATGAATGCGAAGAAAAGTTTCGAGTGCTTTTTCCTGTGTCTGTGCGGTTGTGTGTTGCGAAGAGCACTTGTTACTTAGCGCACAGCTGCCATGTGCATTTTGTCTGCCCTTCTTTCTTTTGTGTATGCCACTTTCTAATTTCGAATTGTACATATCCTTTTTCTATGTCCGTTTTGTGTGTCGTAGAGTGCGCTGAAATTGCATGTTAACTTATTTCCTTTCTTTGCTTTTGTTTCAATTGCAGATTGCCGAGTGCCGAGCGCAAGTTGAACTACAGCTGAACAAGTGAAACAAACAAACTGGCAACAACGGTGGCAATTGCTGGGTGCTTGTGCCGCAACAAAAACGAGTTACAAAGTTTGTTGGCAGTGGAGTACGCCGCGGGCAGTGAGGCAGTGTGTGTGTGCGCGCGTGTATGAAATGGCAAGGGCGAGTAAGCGCGCAGTGGCAGCAGCAATAAATAAGTAAACAAAAGAAAACGAAAAACAAAAACAAACACTAGCGCGCGCGTAATTTCTTCAACAAAACTGGGACAAAGGCGGATTAGCTGAGCAAACTGCAGCAAGGAAGACAAACGCGTCAGCACTAAGCGCAGCTTTCTCGAAATAAGCTTAGTGGCTTGCTTTGTATGCGGCTGAAACAACACTGCAACAGCATTTGGCAACATTGTACCGTTGCGCTGCATGTCAACCGAGCTTAGCGAATTACGTGAGTCAAACCAGCAGGCGATTGCCGCAGCGCGCTTACAGATTTAAAGCGCACACATTTTTGACTTTGCCACTAGCTGTTTGGTTGGCCCTCAGCACATTTGACAGTTGCAACAGTTGCAGCAACAGCGCGAACGGCAGTAGCGCGCGTGACCTGAGCCAAGCATAGCAAACACTGCCAGCCCTAAACACGTGCGCAAATTGAAAAATAAGGCGCGCATTAGAAAAATAACGGTAAATAACGGCAGGTGTGAAAACGAGAGCAAAAGAGAGAAGTGTTGGAAGGTGGTAGCGGCAAAGGCTTAAAGCTGAAAGTCAAGAGTTCAAACGCGCAAAAGCCAGAGGGAAAGCGCAATCAGCGCGTCCGCTAAACCAACAAGCATTTTCCAATTGCAACCGTATCAGCTGCTGCAGCGGGAGCGAGGGAGTTCTGAAGGGCAACCTAGTGGCGGGACACGCGCTTCACAACCCCATATAAATCGCTTGACACACGCTCAATCGCTGCGATTTGTGACGCACTGAAGTGGGAATTGCAACGCGGCGGCGGTGAGTGGGTACTGAGCGCGGTGTAGCAAGAGCGCATATATACACCGAGGCAATCGTGTGTGAGCGCTTGACCTGTGAGGGCTGAACTGCTGTGTTGTGTAGTGACGTCATTCAATTTGCTGGCTGAAGTTGGGTAAACACCGCAGGGTTAAGCGTCGGCCTAGTTTCGCGCCATCGTCGGTCGTACAGTTGAGCGCCGGGTCGTAATACAAACGCGCGGCGTCGTTTCGGTTCGTAATTCGTAAGATACGAGCGTGTATGTGTGTACGCGTGTGGTAGCCAGCAATTGCCGTACATCCATATACACACTTATATTAGTTTCTATGCCCGTGCAGCTGTTAGTGTGTGCGTGCGCGCCTCTTTAAACAAACACAAACACTAAACCCGGTCAGGCGTTTTGAGCCGAGCCAATTGAGCCAGCCAGGCAGTCAGTCGTCAATCAGCTGTGTGCACATCGAGTATATCGCGCGCGCATAGCCAGCGCCAGTCGAGCAGTGTTAATAAGGTGTACGTGCACGTGCACGCCGCATTCAACCGTTACATTTTGCGCACGTCGTTCGTTACATTAGCCGCTTCCGTACTCACCATCACCACCACCTGTAGTTAGCATGGCTCACATAACGTCCTTGCTGTCGGGCGCGTCGTCAGCCGCGGCGTCGCCTCTGTCGTCGCGTCAATACAGTGTCGCATCCTCGCCCAGGCTAAGCGGCGACATCGGTCGTGGTCTATTCGCCATTGTTGTGCTGCTATTGCGTATGTCCTCCGTGTATGGCGTCATCGATCGCTTGGTGGTGCAGACATCGAGCGGTCCGGTGCGCGGTCGCTCCGTCACCGTGCAGGGTCGAGAAGTGCACGTCTACACAGGCATACCGTATGCAAAGCCACCATTAGATGATTTACGATTTCGCAAACCGGTGCCAGCGGAACCCTGGCACGGTGTGTTGGATGCAACGCGACTGCCGGCAACCTGTGTGCAAGAAAGGTAAGCGCGCAATTTCGCAAAGGGTCTAACTAGCAGCGCTATATTTCGCTCAGTCATGACAGTTGGTAAATGAAAAGCGCAAATAATTGACTGCTGGCAGTGGCAAGTGGGGGAAATTGGTGCGCCATTGGCGGTGGCACTTGCTGAAAACTTTCAAATAATAATATATGTTAATGCAGCGCTTGTTGTTGTTGGAGCGACACAACATGACCAGCAATTTATTGTCGTATTTTGCGTTATTAATGACAAGCGCCAGGTGCGGTGCGCTCTTAGCTCCTCTGCATAACGGTGTAATGCTGGGCTTACAAATTTCTGCGCTCTCATTCGCTCCTTTATGTTGGCTTAACTGATGGCTGCTCAATTAATTTATATTTGGTTTCCTGTTGTTACTTATGCGCCACCTCTGTGTGGTGCTTCTAGTAAGCTCAAAACTGAAAGTTTTTTCTTGAAAGATTTTTTCTTAATTTTCGTAATATGCGTCATGTATCGACTCCATTAATTTCTATTTGCATACATAACACATTGCTTAAGGGCATTTGAAGTATAGCAAAATCCATCCATTAGAGGTGGTTGCATAGATTCTTATACCTTGAACAGGGTATATTAAGTTTGCCACGAAGTTTGTAATACCCAGAAAGAAGCGTCGGCGACCCTATAAAGTATATACATATATAAATGATCAGTATGTTGAGCTGAGTCGATTTAGCCATGTCCGTCTGTCTGTATATATTCGAACTAGTCCCTCAGTTTTTAAGAAATCGGTGTGAAATTTTGCAAACGTCATTTTCTCTTTTAGAAGCTGCTCATTTGTCGGAACCGTCGATATCGGACTACTATAACATATAGCTACCATACAAACTGAACGATCGGAATCAAGTTCTTGTATGGAAAACTTTCGCATTTGACGATAAATCTTCACGAAATTTGCTATGAGTTATTGTTCATAGAAATAATGTAATATCGGAAGAAATTATTCAGATCGGCTTACTATAGCATATAGCTGCCATACAAACTGAACACATAGTTACTAAAAGAAATGCACCTGTGAAGGGTATATTAGCTTCGGTGTAGACGAAGTTAACGTTTTTTCTTGTTTTTTATACATATATAATGAACTTTAATGAACCAAATAGGTATCATTTTAGTCGACCACTTCTTGCTATTTTTCCGCTAAAGACATTATTCCATCGGTGTAAAAGTTTTCTGGTTTCTTGGCGAAAAACTGCGGAAAGTAATTTTCACAGGCTTCTCTTGAAGCCAACTTTACTCCATTAAGGCAGGTCTGCATTGACAGAGACAAATGATAGTCCGATGGTGCAAGGTCAAAGCTATATGGTGGATGTATCTAAACTTCCCAGCAAAGCTCTTCCAGTTTTTGCCGAGTCATCAAAAATTTGTGTGGTCTAACGTTGTTCTGTTGGAAGACAAAGCCCTTTTTGTTGATCAGTTCTGATCGTTTTTTTTCGATTGCTTGCTTCAATCTCATCAGTTGTTGACAGTAAAATGTAGAATCAATCGTTCCGCCAGGCTGGATCAGCTCATAGTGGATGATTCCTTTCCAATCCTACCAAACATTCAGCATAACCTTACGAGCAGTCAATTCTGGCTTTGCGACCATTTGTTGAGCTTCACCACGCTTGGACCATGATCTTTTTCGCACATTATTGTCGTATTTGATCCATTTTTCGTCTCCTGTTACCATTCGCTTCAGAAATGGTTCGATTTCATTTTGTTTCAGCAAAGAATCGCAGATGTTAATTCGGTCTATTAAATTTTTCACAAACAATTCATGTGGTACCTAAACATCGAGCTTCTTTTAGTAGCCAGTCTTTTTTAAAGGGTTCGAAACCGTTCGATAATTAATGTTAAGTTCCTTAGCGATATCATGTCTGCTTATATGACGGTCCTGGTCAATCTTTTCCATAATTTTATCAACTTTTTCAAGGAAATCTCGCGAGGATCCTAGTGGCAAGAGGGACCTGTGATCAATTTTTTTTTTGAAAAAGTGGGCGTGGCCGCGCTTTTTAACACGTTAAGTGTATATATCTCCTAAACACTTAAGCAATAACAACTAACATTGCTGAGTACAAATCTTCTCTCGACAATGTGACAACGGATGAAATCGGAGGATCACCGCGTTTACTCCCCATATATCGGTACTGTTAAAAACTACTAAAAGCGCGATAAATCAATAACTAAATATCCCAGGGACAGAGAGAGCTTTATAGGTGCTGGTGTGAAAATTGGTAGATGAGCGTGGCACCGCCCACTCTTTGGTTGAAATTTCTTATCTCGGGACACGAACAACCGATTTCGACAGAACTTGGTATGTGGCAGTCTTCTTACATTTTACACAATTTTAACTTCCCCTTGATTCGTTCAGTTTCCAGTACACAAATGAAGAAGTAATTAATATAACGAGATACAACTTTACTGGAATAAAGTGTTGCCACGTTATGACCAAAAATTGTTTAAAACCACTAAAAACTATTCAAGCCCCTGGGTACATAATATTTAGACCCCGGTACCTATAGCTGACATTTGATCGAAAATGTCGGTCAATGTCTAATGTGTAATACAAGGTGCTTTCCAAAGTAAAAAGAACTTAAAAAAACAACAGAACAAATGGTTTTTTCGGCAAAATCAATTTATTTTATTCAAAATAGTCTCCTTCTGCTTCAATACAGCTTTTTGCACGGTCCAAAGTAAAATAGCAGATTCTAATACATTTGTCGACATATAGACGGCACCCCGTCACTAGGGGTCAAAATGCGATAAGTCGTTGTTTTGGAGATGTTCAATGCCATTTCCATGAATTTCAATGATGATTTCGGCTGGTTTTTGATAAATTCACGCACAGTTTCTATGGAATTTCCAGTGATCACGGATTTTGATTGGCCCACATGTTGATCGCCATTTATGTCCTCACGTTGAAACCACTCGTGCACTCTACTACGGGATAGGCAATCATCGCCATAAACTTGTTTCATCAATTGAACGTTTCGGTAAAAGTTTTACCAATTTTAAAACAAAATTTAATGTTGGCTCTTTGTTCGAAGCTCATTTTCGCACCGATAACACAAGCATACTGACGTTAAAACGAATAACTTCACTTCAATCAATGAAATGTCATGGACAATCGAGAAGGATAGTTTTAACGCTTATATCGACATATAGATGACGCTAGATTCTTACGCGATTATAGTCGAGTTAACAACAGCGCGCCAGTCGTTTTCCTTTTCGCTACTATGTCAATGGATACTCCAAGCGAATATCCTTCTCCCTGGTGAAGTGGAGCTCCTCGGAAAACGGCGGGTATATATAAGCTGAAATTTTTCATCCATTCGAACAACATTTCTCTAATAGCGGAGTGTGTCTGTATGTGAAAAATGGATTGAATCGGGTCAATATTCCCCTGACCCCCATATACCTAGTAAAAAGATTTTCCAACTTCCAGTTGACTTTATACCGCTTATATCATCAATATGTGAGTTATCTCAATGAACGAAACCCAGGGAAAATTATTTTAGTATGTGGCATGATAATAGTATATATAAAATCGGGTCTATACTACCTCAACTTCCATATACTACATATGTATAGTGATTTTCTGAGAAACTTTGTGTGTTTGTCAGTGTGTGAGTTATATATAGCTTGTATTTCGATCTTCTGATTGACGTTTTACACCTTAAAGAATTTCCCTGGATTTAATTTTTACAAGTTGCAAGAGTATATGTAAAATGTTCGGTTGCGTCCGAACTGAGCTCTTCCTTACTTGTTTAATGTAATTTATTGTCAAGAATTTCATTAAATGCGACAGCAAAGTTCTATACAAATAATGCAAATCAGGCATTTAGTTAATTAAAATGATGAAATAAACATTTTTCAAATGACAAACCCGCAATGATATATGCAAATGCCGAAATACAATAGTTACACTTAAACTCGTAATTAGCTTTTCAATGATATTGTTATTGAAAATTCTCTTCCGCATATTTGCTCACTCATACCGACACACATCGCATTCAAAAGCAAACGCAAGAGCTAATACAAAAGCAATGAAACTAGTATAGGTGTATTTATGTACCTATGCTAACCATTATTTGCTCGATTAAATGTAATTGTGAATGTAAGTTTCGGCTTCCAGAAAACACTGGCAGTGGAGATATACTTGTATGTATGCACATACCTGAATTGTCATTAAATCTTGTCTACGCTTCATGGCATGATTGATGGTTAATGGAGTTCATATTTACATTGAGTTCACGATTCAACACTTTACAGCAGACAAAACTAACACTCGAGCAATATGCAGTGTTTAATAAGAGTACACATGGGCGATTAAAATGCAAATGAATACTATGTGCAAAAAGTATTATTTCATGTTGGCACCACCTGGCTAAATTATTCCTTTAATTTCTCTTAAAATTATGTATTTCTAATGGTAAAATGGGATCGTTGATAATCTTGCAAAGGGGTTTTAGGGACTCTTCTTTATTACGAACACAAGTATTTGAGTGGCAAAAGCATTCAGTGGAGGGGCTTCATTACAGATGACGAGGCGTGGGTTTACGAAACTGTTTAACAATCTAGAGATTGACGCTTGAAAAATGAGTCCACACTGTAAAAAACAAAATTCGAAATTCAAAAAAAGTTGCTACAGAGCATTCTACTATAGTTTTGTTCACCTAACGGTTGTACGTGTCACCTAAAACTAAGCGAGATAAATATAAGGTTATATATATAAATGATCAGGATGGCGATAAAAGTGGAAATCCGGTTGACTGTCTGTCTGTCTATCCGTACGTCCGTGCAAGCTGAATAAAAACTGAGATATCTCGAAGAAAGTTGGAATGCGGGTTCCTTAGTACAAAAATAAAATTCCATTTCGTAGATGAGCGTAATCGGACCACTGACACGTCCACAAATCGCCATTATCCGAAAACATATAAAATGCCATAACAAAGAACTAAATTAAGATATGAAACTGCATTTGGCACAGAGAATCCTTGGTACAGAGGAGCTCAGCAAGGGGCACCTGTGGACACAATTTTTTAGAAAAGTGGGCGTGGCCCTGAACTTTAACAAGTTTAATGTACATATCTCCTAAGCCCCGTAAGCTATAACAACCAAATTTGCTAAGTACAAATCTTATAAGAATTTCTACCGACAGTGTGGATAACACCACTCATTCCCCATATAACGGTAGTGTTAAAAACTACTAAAAGCGTGATAAACCAATAAATAAATACGCCAGAGAGAGAGAGAGAGAGAGAGAGATGTTATGAGAGAGCTTTATGGGAGCCGGATGTGAAAATTGGGCGATGGGCGTGGCACCGCCCACTTTTTGTTGAAATCCTATATCTCGGGACCCAACCAACCGATTTCGGCAAAATTTAGTACGTGGATTTCTTTTGAAATTATTATGTCACACTGCGAAATCGGACAACAACCACGCCTACTTCCCATATAGCAAAATTTCAAATTCCACTTCATTCGTTCAGTTTTCAGTACACAAATCAAAAAGCAATTGATAAAACGGATGGAACTTTGTTAGAATAATGCCTTAAGAGTATGCCACCTTATGACCAAAAATTGTTTAAAACCAATAAAAACTATTCAAGCCTCTAGGTACCGAATATTTAGACCCCGGTATCTATAGTTTACTTTTGATCGAAAATGTCGGTCAATGTGTGATATATATATAATTGAAATTAAGGGACAATTCTTCCCTTATAATGGTACGTCTGTATGTTAAAAAAGGATTGAATCGGGTCAAAATTTCCCGAGGCCCCATATACCTAATATAAAGATTTTCGAACTTCCAGTTGACTTTATACCGCATATATCGGCCAATATGTGAGTTATCGCAATGAAAATAAGAGAGCATGTTTTATTCATAACAGTGTATCTTTGTGCCTACAATAGATAAATTTCAGCGAAAAGTTGGCCTAGCCCCTATATAACTGTTGCAGGATTTTAAAAAATCCGGTTGACTTTACTTTTTATGATTGATTTTACACCTTAAAATATTTCCCTTGCTTAGATTCTTGCAAATTGCAGGAGTTTAAAATTTTCGGTTGCACCTGAACTTAACTCTTCCTTGCTTGTTTTTAAATATAATTTATCCGGAAACTTTAAATCACAATTCTGGGTACTTTCTTCTCATAATGTATAAGAGATTTTGTAGTAATAACACCATGCTCCGACAAAAATTTGAAGTGATTAGATTATATTTAATCTATTCACTAATCTAGACTGCTTTCACTGCCATTGGAGATTTATACAACAGCTGTTTTCGATATTCGAAAATTGACATCGCTTATTACCCTTTTCTCTTTGAAGTGAAGTGAATCAGCTGTGCTAATGTTATCAATTTCTTACTTGCAAACAGAAGACGCTAAATCAGAGTTGTACAGGGAGATTGCGAGTAGATAAGCTTCAAATATCCTCGCTGACGAGATTGACAAAAGTCAGTTTTGTATTGCGAAAAATTGCTAAATCTCGTAGATTAGTCAGATAAACTACTCAACGGGCTAAATCGCGTGGTTAAGTGGCGGTTGGAACAATGTTTAAATGTACAAGTTTTTTGTTCGATTCACCACTCTCTAAATAATTATTATGCTCGTTATTGTTGTATGTGTAAATGCAAACAATATGAAAATTTCCGCCTCTTACTGTTAACTGATAAATCAGGATTCAACTATATATATTTACGCAAGTACATATGTACATATGTAAGTATATATAAATATACTTACCCATAACCAAAGGACTTATCATTTTTATCTCTCCTTTGTGACTTAATGTTTCATGACTAAGGCCCATTTACCCGTCATTGTAAGCAGATACAACATTGAGGTTGCTTTTCCAGCAAAAAAGCCTTTAATTTACTCTGAGCGAAAAGCGACTGCTTGTACCGTTAAATATAAAGATAAGCTGCTTTGCTTTGCTTACACACGCTACTAATTGCCAACTAATTGTTTGTTCTTTGATTTGACCATTGCAGATATGAATATTTTCCCGGTTTCTCCGGCGAAGAGATATGGAATCCTAATACAAATGTCTCCGAAGATTGCCTGTACATAAACGTGTGGGCGCCAGCGAAAGCGCGTTTGCGGCACGGACGTGGTGCTAACGGTGGCGAGGTGAGTGTGGCCGTTGGCAACAATTTTCAATTTATTAAAAGCCAGCTAACTAACTGTAGCACATACTACACACATATTGCAATATTGCCAACTCATTCATTCTATTCTCATATTTCCTTTCATACGCAATTTCACTTTCAGCACTCCAATAAAGCCGACACTGATCATTTGATACACAACGGAAATCCGCAGAACACCACAAATGGCTTACCCGTGCTCATTTGGATTTACGGTGGTGGCTTCATGACCGGCACTGCCACACTCGATATATACAATGCGGACATTATGTCGGCTGTGGGTAATGTCATTGTGGCATCGTTTCAATATCGTGTGGGTGCTTTTGGTTTCCTGCACCTGTCACCCGCTATGCCCGGCTACGAGGAGGAGGCACCCGGTAATGTGGGGTTGTGGGATCAGGCATTGGCTATACGTTGGCTGAAAACGAATGCTCATGCTTTCGGCGGTAATCCCGAGTGGATGACACTTTTCGGTGAATCGGCTGGTTCGAGTTCGGTGAATGCGCAACTTGTGTCGCCAGTGACGGCGGGTTTGGTCAAGCGTGGCATGATGCAATCGGGCACAATGAATGCGCCCTGGAGTCATATGACGTCGGAGAAGGCCGTAGAGATTGGCAAGGCGTTAATCAACGACTGCAATTGCAATGCGTCGCTGTTGTCGGTGAGTTGGGGAAAATAATTTCAGTTTCAAATTTGATTTAAGAACTCGGTTTTAATAGGATTTGGTGGGATTTAAGCAGAATTATTGAGTCAAAAAAGAAAAGTTTGAAGCATCAAAAGTTAAGTATAGATTTAGAGTGGAAAATCACTGTGCAGTTTCTTGCCTGGATAATTAGTTAGATATGGTTTAGTAGAATCAATATGTTTTTATGGCTGCCAATTAAGGCAGGAACGGATCCCTACTTGAATGATACAATCGAACCTAATTTATTCATATGTTTATCCTAAGGGAAAATTATGGAAAGCTAAAATACTGACAAAAGAAAATTTTTAGAAAATTTCTAACTTGTTATGGACACGAAAATTTGTTTCTACATTTCTTTTAAAAATATATTTAATTTAAAATGTTCGATTTTTCTGGTAATTTTCTAACTTTCCAGTTGGATGGTATAAAAAAACATGTTAAGGGCTTAAGATATAGTATTTTTCGAAATTTCATTTAAAAATATTTTTAATTTAAATAATTAATTTGTTCGTATATTTTCCGCAGGAAAATCCACAGGCTGTGATGGCCTGCATGCGCGCCGTCGATGCCAAAACGATTTCGGTGCAGCAGTGGAACTCCTACTCGGGCATTTTAAGTTTTCCATCGGCGCCGACCATTGATGGCGCATTTTTGCCAGATCACCCCATGAAGATGATGGAGACAGCCGATCTACGTGGCTATGACATACTGATGGGAAATGTCAGAGACGAAGGTAAGTTGTATTAATTATTCAATAAGTTTGATGTTTGCCTAGTTAAGGCTTGCGTGGCATTCTTCTCTTTTTATACAAAAATTTCAAAAAATAGCGAATTTCTTCATTATTTTCACATATTTTTCAACAGCTGTTCAACTTCCCCGAATTTAATTTTTTGTTTGGTTAAATGAAGTTTAAAATCTCACCTTTCTAACACTATATGGTATGACATATAGTAATATGATTGGTAGCAGAGATATACCATTGCAACGACATCTATTGACAAAATACGAAAAGACTTTTTTCGACTAATCCATAGTATATACGAAAAGTGGGCGGAGGTGTTGGAAAAAATGACTAGCTATCTGTGCTTACACTATTTTCATACGTACTTTCATAAATGAAAAGTGTAAGAACTGAGTCGATTTAGCCATTTGTCTAACTCTGTGTATGTATGAGAGAACTGCTCCCTCGGGTTTTTAGATATTGATTTGCAGTTGTTCACACGCTCTTTACTCGCAGTTCATTTTTTGCAACCGCCTTTATACGACCACGAAAGCATATAGCTGCTATTCGAACTGACCGATTAAAATTAAGATAAAAATCTTTTTAAATCCTTTTATGCTATATGAAATCCAGCTGTGTTGCGTATTATACCAGGTGTGCCGCTGTGAAGTGAGCGTTAAGATACAAATGTGTTGGTAGAAAACACTTCTTGTGAAGGAGACCTAATTTTTCTCTGTTTGGCTGGTATGACATCTGTCAAACATATTCAATAACCTTACAATCTCTGAACAAGTAACATCATATATATTCATTGAGTTGAAAATGTAAAATTTTGCGCTGAAAAGTGATGATTTGCGGAAAGCATTAATTTTTTGTTTCCATTTGAATTAGAGATGTTTCCATTTGAAGAATGAGTGGTGACCATGCTCTATCAGAATCAAAATGAAAAAGATGGCTTCAACGTTTCAGAGATATTGATTTTGATGTTAGAAATGAATATGCAAGACCACATAGTTTGAAAATGTCGAACTGCAAGCAATATTGGATGAAGATGAAGCTTTGACTCAAAAGCAAAAAACACTTGTGAAATGAAAATCAGTTTGCATCGAATAGTTACTGGCGATAAAAAATGGAATTATTTTAAGAGTTCTAAATGGAGAAAATCATGGGTTACCCCAAAACAACCAACAACAATACATATCGATTCGGTAAGAAGGTAATGCTCTGTGTTTGGAGGAATCAGTAGAGTGTGGCATATCATGAGCTTCTTAAAAGTTAGCGGAACTGTTATTACTAATCACTACAGACCACAAATGATCAATTTGAACTATGTATTTATCAAAAAACAACTAAAGTGGTCCAGAAGACTCGCCAAAGTAACTTTGTTACACGACAATGCACCTGCATACAATGCAAAATCAGTTCAGGATACAATCAAACTACTTGGCTGGGAGCTGCTACCCCACCACTGTATTCGCAAGGCTAGGCTGCTTCTGATTAACATTTGTTTTCATCGACCCATTGGCTGAGCAGCACTTCAGTTCCTACGCAGAAGTCGAAAAATGGATATCTGATTGGTTTGCTTCAAAAGATTACATTTCTTATAATTAAAAAAATATAAGAAATTATAATGAAAACGAAATTATAATGAAAACTAAATCACCAAAGGTTCTGGAAGATATCCCCGATATCCGGTCAATACGACATCTGGCCAAAACATGTGCAAGCGACTTATGATGAAACGCTTTCGGTCAGCCGGCTTATGACTTTAGACCAATGAAGTCAAACTCGGTGGACATCAGTGAAAAAGAGTTATATTAGGAAATCAACACAATGTTTACATTCCCCAGTAGAGAAGAATAGAATAATGGTTCTGTGATCGACATCAAAAGGTGAAATAGGAACCCAAGCGAGTCTCTTCAGTAGTAATCCATACACACTCTTTCAGGCCGAAATTGTAGGCATAACAGAAGATGCTAAGTGGGCTTCTGTTCTAACAAGCGACTCCATTAACCTTCTAGTGAACAGCCAACTGACAATTCGAACTATCCGTAGCGCAATACTAAGTCTCACTGCGTTAGGTTATGCAAGCAGTCAATAACTAGGCTCTAGAAGAAAACGAAAAGCAAGGCGAGTTGCTCCGCTCCCCCTGACCATTCAGCTCTTTCAAGGGTTGTTTGAAGCGATATACCCTAGAGAAATACCTCATGTCTTGGAACACTAGCAACACAGGGCATATCACAAAGGTACTTTGAGGTAGAGTTGATGGTGAACAGACCAAATGTCTCCTATCTCTAGTTAAAATAAAACTTTGTAATATTTTAGGAGTCGTCTCAAGGCACTTATCCATGAATTGGAAAATGAATTCTACAAAAATTAATTTACGATGTTGAAAAATTTTGAGTAGATTACACCCTCATAATCCTAAAGAAGACACAAATGTATAATATTTTTTCAAAAGTTTCCCCATAAAAACGTCAAAATAAATTACCAACCGAAATTGTGTGGCAATATTACTGCATTAATTCATATTATGACACCAAAGATGCACGTGACAACAATTAATTTTCATATATTTTACTAAAACCGGCATTAAAGTTGGTGGAAACATCCAAACACACATCCCAGGACACAAAGAAAACTTTACAAAAAAAAAGTTCGCCTAATAAAGTCAACGACTTCCGTACATCATATCCGCGCCATAAGCGCACATTCCAAAAATAACAAAACTAACTAGTCTCAGAACGACAATGGAGTTGGTGTTGCTGCAAAGCGTGGCAGATGGCGCTAAGTGCACTTTCAAGCACTTCAGCCGCCACTGCCTGCATTAATATGAATATAAATGTATATATGTGCGCCTGGGTGGGTGTGTGTATGTCCGTGTGCCTGGCTTGCAACCGCTAAAATAGACTGGCAACAGTCAACTTCCTGCCACATGCACTTCATTCGCGTTAGTGGCGCGCGACACAGTTGCCAGTTGCAACAAACAATTCATAATTTGTTGTTGTTGGCTTTGTTGTTATTTTTGTTTAGCTGCTGCTCCATTTTCCAAAATTACTTTATTTCCCCATTTGAGCGGCACTAAAGTGGTAATGGCGAAACGGGTAAAGCCTGCATATAAGTGTGTCAGTGTGTGTGTGTGCTGCGAGGTTGGCGAAGAGGAAGCGCGGCAGGATGCTGCATTATTGCGACTATTACTCTGACGTCAGAGTTGCCCCAGAAAAACCAGCCGGTGCTGGGTTGAGTGTTGCCAGTTTAAGCTCAAAGTGACTTGTGAGGCATTGGACGCGGGTAAGGAGGAGGAGGTGAAGGGGCTTATAAAAAATAGGCCATAAAATGTGCTTGCCGCTGATGGCTGCTCTGCTGGGCCGGTTGACAAGCAAACGGGGATAACAATAATATGACTGTGACACATATACACACATACATAGTTATGTATTTAGTTATGTATATACATATGTATGCACACAATGTTGTATATATTGCGGTGCAGAACTCATTCGGTTGCAATGATTTCGCGCAGCTCACATTTTTTATGCTTAAATGCATCGTTTTCGTAGTTTATGACGCGCGCTCACACCATAAAAAATTGCGAAATTGCAATGTGCGATTGTGGCGCAGCGGCAGGGGAGCACATTCGCAAAATATTGCCAGTGTTGCCATTTTTTATAATATTGTTTTTCTTTTTGTTGTTAGCGATTAGTCCCCTGAGCGTCATAGCTTTTCTGTTTTTGGTAAAATATTTAAAGTTTCTTTTAGAGTATATTTCTTATATACATATGTATGTATGTATGTTCGCATGTGTATTACCAACTTTCTGGGAATCAGCCATCATTTAAATATATATATATATATTTTTCATAAACCCTTTCAAATTACCTTACCATCTTCGAATACTGTTTTTCTTGGTACCATACTTTCAGTAAAATGTGCAAATATCGATAACCCTGCGACTGGCCCTCTGTATTCCTTGGGTATTCATTTCTTTTGTACTGAAATTTCATTCTAAATATAATTGTTTACTTTAATTGTTTACTTTAATAAACATATCCGATAAAACACCCCGAACTATTCGTTTCCAGAATTTTTTACGATAATCGTGTTTCCGAAAATTTTAATTTTCGAAAATCTTCGAACTTCGATAATCTTTCCTATTCGAAAATCTTTATTTCTAAATTAGTTTTCTTCGAAAACTTTGTTTTAAAAATTTCTTTTACCTACTAATTTGAAATTTTTTTTCCTCGAGCTATTTGCTTTCAAAATTTATTTTCGAATATCTTATGTTCGAATATCTTTTCATAGAAAATCTTTTTCTTTCGAAAGTATTTGGTTTTTTTTCGAGCTATTTGTTATCAAATTTTGTTTTCGAATATATTTTATTCGAACATATTTTTTATTATAAAACTTTTTTTTCTAACATATTTCGTTTTTTCTTTTATTTCGAAACTCTTTGTTTATAAAACATATTTTAATTTTTAAGAAAAAATTTGTTTCAATAATAATATGTTAATATTTGAATCTTTTTTAAAACCCATTTTTCCAATTTTGATCTTTTCGAAAAGCTTTTTTCCGAAAATCTTTTTTTGAAACATCCATTTCTTTGAAAAACTTTTTTCCACCAGCCATTTGTTATCAAAATTTGTATTCGAATATCTTTTTTTCGAAAATATTTTTTTAATGGAAAAATTTTTCTTCCGAAAGTATTTAATTTTTTTTCCTCGAGCTATTTATTATCAAAATTTATTTTCGAATATCTTTTGTGCGAATATATTTTTTATTCAAAAACTTTTTCTTTCGAACGTATTTCGTTTTTTCTTCTATTTCGAAAGTTTTTTCCTGTCAAAAAACTTTTTTTTCGAATTTATTATTTTAATATAATTTTTTCGAAAATCTTTTATTTCGATAATTTTTTATACTCAAAAATCTTTTTTCTAATATATTTTTTCGAAAATCTTTTATATTCGAAAATATATTTTTTTCCAAAATCTATTTTTCAAACATTAATTTTTTCGAAAAATTTATATATCGAGCTATTTGTTATCAAAATTTGTATATCTTTTTTTTTTCGAACACCCTTTATTGAAAAAGCTTTCTTCGAAAAACTTGTTTTTTTTTTTTTTTCGAAACTATTTGTTTGTAGAACATATTTTAATTTTTACGAAAATATTTTTTCGATAATCTTTTTTCTTTCTTAAATTTTTATTTTTAAAAACCATTTTTCCAATTTATTTCGCTTTTTCTTTAATTTCAAAAATCTTTTCCTGTCATAAATCTTTGGTTTTCAAACATATTTTTTAATTTTTTCGAAAATCTTTTATATTCGAAAATATTTTCAAACATTTTATTAAAAAATTTTATATCGAGCTATTTGCTAAATTTTTATTTTTTTTATTGAAAAACCAACGTTTTCCAATTTATTTCGTTTTTTCTTTTTTTTTTCTTAATTTCAAAAATTTTTCCAATTTATTTCGTTTTTTCTTTAATTTCAAAAATCTTTTCCTGTCATAAATTTTTGGTTTTTAAACATATTTTGTAAAAGTAATTATTTTGAAAATCTTTTTTTTTTAAATTTTTTTCGATAATCTTTTATATTCGTAAAATCTTTTCTTTCTGATTTCTTTCTTGTTTTGGTATTGGCAACTCTAACTGAATATGTTATCGTTATTGAAGAAAATTTATATAGGTTATCAGTTTTCATTTTTGAAGTATAATCTTACCTGATATGTGTTGTTTTTAAAATTTGACAAGTTTTCTAGTTTTACTTAACCAATGATATTCCGTAATCATCAAAAAATGTTCATGGCCATCTTGCTGGTTGAAGTGTCTCTCAATCTCGCTGTACTCATGTAACTGCATTGGTAAAGTAATAAAACAAGTTCAGGCCCCTATGAACCCATGTTTTACCTCCAGTTGTCGTTTCTATTGAACATTTCCCTGAGCTTTGTAAATGAAAATAAATCTATAACTTCCAATTTTTTTAAGTTTTCACTGTGTGCTTGAGTACTACAGTTTGCAATAGCTTTAGATATACCATTGAGATGAGTTCAAATCTGTAGCTAGGTTCCAATATATGTTAGATCTTTTAGTATAAGGTTCTCCACTTTTCTTGCAATATAATTTACTTCTTTTGGGGGGTCAGTTAATAGGCTGCATGAGCGAGTGTCATCTTAAGTATTATCTTTGAAAGTTTTAAAATCTTGGACTCTCTTTAAGTTTGGAATTTTGTATTAAAACGCTCCTTCCTTTTCGAAACTGTTTTGTTTTTTGTTTATGTATGTTTACAAGAGATATTTTTGTATATTTTTTACCGTTAAATAATATAAAACTTTACATTGAAAGCGATAGTTGATTCAGGCTTTAGATCGATTTTGAACTACAAATTCCTGACAAATGCATAATTTCTACAACTTTGCAATCGAAAATAAAACTATACATACTATATATACTGAATATAAAGCAAACAAGATCTGCAAAATAGTCACTCAATATTTTTTACTTCACCAAATTGTCTGGCATCTCTGCTTAAATGATGTGATGTATTGGCCCTCTTCTTACTATGGTTAAACAAAGTTTCGAGCACAAAACGAATGCAACCACATGCATACATACACAGCACATATCACAAGCTAGCTTGCAGGGCTTATCAATATGAGAGAAAAGTAAATGGGTGTATGTGTGTGTGTGGGTAAAAAGAAGGAATTGCCGCTCCGCTGGGTAATAAATGGGCACATCAAAAACATAGTCCATTGTGATATTTCACATTTGCCAACAATATTTTGCACTGGCGTGCATTTTTTCATATAAATTTGCAAACTTTGTTACGCAACGATGGAAAAGCACATGCGCACACACTTTCATTTGTACAAACGTATATCAGTGAAACAATTCTTTTGCGATAATCCAGTTTTGGTAAAATGTGAATGTAAAACTCTTCTGACCAGCAGACTTATGATAAGATAACTGGAGTAAAAAAAATGCTAACACACACATTTTTCGCAGCACACACACACTGACGCATATATGAACATTTGTATTGTTGGCCCAGCAAGCTTTCATAAAAGTCTGCACTGCAAAAGCATTGTTGGCAGAATGCAGATTAATTTAATTTTTTTTCTGCTCTGCACTTCTCGTAATAAATAACGGTTGTGCGTTGTAAAGTTGTTGTACGTAATCCATGTGTACCCTTATCATTCTGCATACTGATGCGCACATTTTACTCTTACAAGCAGCTATAAAATTTTTATGCAATAATATT
This sequence comes from Bactrocera neohumeralis, assembly GCF_024586455.1. Lineage (NCBI taxonomy): Eukaryota > Metazoa > Arthropoda > Insecta > Diptera > Tephritidae > Bactrocera > Bactrocera neohumeralis. The sequence continues at coordinate 57,281,226 of NC_065919.1, forward strand.
TAGCATATTTGAAAGAATGCATTCCTTATTTACAATGTGGCAGGCGGAGTGATTCAAAGTTGCAACAAATGTACTGTAAGTAGGAAAATATTTTTCAATGCATGTGAATATTAGGTTTTTAGCGTTGGTTGGTTTGTAGACAACAATTTTTAACAAGTTTTGATTGCAATTGCAGTTTAACATCAGAAATATTCAAATATTGAATTGCTTATACCCTGAAAAGGCTTTATTAAACTTGCCGCAAAGTTAGCCAGAAGTCACACGGAGCTAAAATACAGCAAATACGGTGGTTTCGGCACGATATTGGTTGAAAATTTGATGAAAAACTCGCTAAGAATCAAAGCGGTATGCGACGAAGCATTACATGGTGCAAAAAAAAGAGTTGTCGGCTCACAATTCCGGCCTATTTTTATACTCTCGCAACAATGTTGCTAACGAGAGTATTATAGTTTTGTTCACATAACGGTTGTTTGTAAGTCCTAAAACTAAAAGAGTCAGATATAGGGTTATATATACCAAAGTGATCAGGGCGACGAGTAGAGTCGAAATCCGGATGTCTGTCTGTCCGTCCGTCTGTCCGTCCGTCCGTGCAAGCTGTAACTTGAGTAAAAATTGAGATATCATGATGAAACTTGGTACACGTATTCCTTGGCTCCATAAGAAGGTTAAGTTCGAAGATGGGCAAAATCGGCCAACTGCCACGCCCACAAAATGGCGGAAACCGAAAACCTATAAAGTGTCATAACTAAGCCATAAACAAAGATATTAAAGCGAAATTTGAAACAAAGGATCGCATTAGGGAGGGGCATGTTTGGACTCAATTTTTTTGGAAAAGTGGGCGTGGCCCCGCCCCCTACTAAGTTTTTTGTACATATCTCGGAAACTACTATAGCTATGTCAACCAAACTCTACACAGTCGTTTTCTTCAGGCATTTCCATATACAGTTCAAAAATGGAAGAAATCGGATAATAACCACGCCCACCTCCCATACAAAGGTTATGTTGAAAATCACTAAAAGTGCGTTAACCGACTAACAAAAAACGTCAGAAACACTAAATTTTACGGAAGAAATTGCAGCAGGAAGCTGCATCCAAGCTTTTTTTAAAAATTGAAAATGGGCGTGGCCTCGCCCACTTATGGACCAAAAACCATATCTCAGGAACTACTAGACCGATTTCAATGAAATTCGGTATATAATATTTTCTTAACACCCTGATGACATGTACGAAATATAGGTGAAATCGGTTCACAACCACGCCTTCTTCCAATATAACGCTATTTTGAATTCCATCTGATGCCTTCTCTGTATAATATATACATTCATTAGGAACCAATGATGATAGCGGAATAAAACTTTACAAAAATACGGTATTTGAAAAACATGTAAATGACGTATAATGAAATCTCGATTATCACTTTATCATGCGAGAGTATAAAATGTTCGGTGACACCCGAACTTAGCCCTTCCTTACTTGTTACGAATAACTTCGGGCAAACGGCACATAACACTCAAATAAAATTCCTTGTTGACAGTTGGCCGGTCAAAAGGAATTTGCAGAGCACCGCACGTCGATACTCGAAGAAAACTGCCAACATAACCTTCATTTTTGTCGTGCTTGGACGTGGTTCTTTCGGCTTCGGCACACCTTTGCCATGCTGTTTGGCCGATTGATCGTCTGGTCTGGTCTTAAGCATAGATCTAAGACGCATCGCCAGTAATTATACGTTTCATGTCATTCTGTTAGTCGGAAAGCATTGTTTCACAGACGTTAACGCGACGCTGTTTTTCAACAGAAAATTTAATGATTTTGGAACGATTGTACTTTCACTTTTCGCAGGCCCAAATGATCTTTGAAAATATTTTTCACTGATCCTTCTGATATTCTAACGATGCTAGTAAGATCTCTGACTGTTAATCGTCGACACTCAAGCACCGCTTTCTTTATTTTATTGACGTGTTGATCATCAGCTGATGTTGATGACCGTCCTGGACGTGTTTCGTTGTCAACGCGTTCTCGACCCTCTTTGAATAATTTGTAGCAATCAAAAACACTTGCTCGCGACAAACAATTGTCACCGATGACCTTTTCCAATATTCAGAACCCTTCGTTTCCAAAAATTTGATTCCGCACACAAAATTAATGGAACTTTTTTCTTGAATAATTTCATTCATCGCAAAGATCGCTGAATGCTATTTAGGTATTTCAGAGAGACAAGCTTTTGGTACAGCTGTAATTGAGAGTTATAACAACAAAAAAATATTTCGACGAATGGGTTTTCATGCAAAATTGTATATATATGTACATATTTATATATTTAGATTAATAGAATGGGATAGGAGATCCCATAAAGAACGCAATATTTGTTTACCCTGAGTTCTTCTAGGAGTAATTTCTGTAAATGTTCTACGAATTGACTGAAAAATTATTCAAGTATGAAAGAAAATAACAGGTCAATTGAAAAGTCACTGGCCTAACTGAGTAAAACAAGTTTTTTTGGCAAAATTTTTTTTTATCAACACAGTTCCCTCCAAGGCTGATGCACTGATTAAAGCGATCCTCCAATTCCTCGATACTATTTTTTCAGTACGATTTTTCTCTGCTTCAAAATCGACCACAGTTGCGGCGATCACCTCTTCATTCGACGAAATTTTTTCCCAGCGAGCATTCTTTTGAGACCTGAGAAGAGGAAATAGTCGCTGGGGGCCAGATCTGGAGAATACGGTGAATGCGGAAGTAATTCGTTTTTTCTGACTTCTCATACCCAAATATTCCTGAATGATATGATGTCCTTAGAGCGCTTGCTATCTCGAATAACTCCAATTTACTTCTATCCGAAATTATTGTGTAAACTTTTTTGATGTTTTCGTTTGGTAACAATCTGTTTTGAGCGTCCACTGCGTGCACCGTCTTCGGAAGTTATTTCAACATGTCTAAATTTAGCATATCAATCCGTGATGGCTGATTTTCCTGTTACAGTGTTCAAACTCGTCAAATTTTTGCTTCAACTGTTTTTTTTTCGCTCCAGAAAGCAATAAATCTATCATGAAATGGAAATGTATCTTCTTTAGGGAAACAAAAAAAAAACATAAAAAGAAATACTTGAAACATTTCTTAAGTTTCAGTTTGCTAACCGAAGTATTCACGCTACCAACTTTATGAAATGATTTCCTCTCCTTTTAACTGTTTTGAGTAGCAGCAAAGCCTCTGGCCTTAGCGACTCTGCTGTTAACTTGTCAACATCGCTCTTACCGTAACCGATTATAACAGAATTGTTTGCTTTTCGGTTTGCTCTCGATTTTTTCCGCTCAAGTGAGTACGCTCATATATTGTTATAAGTACTCACCTCTACATTTGCCTTCCTGCGGTTAACGGCGCACAACTTTTCTCCGCTCAGTACAATCCTGTCGTAACTGTGTACATAATTCGCCTCATTGTCTTCGGCTCGCGTCGTGGCCACTGCTGTTAATATTGCTGCACTCTTTCAATGTGCAAGCCATTTCGCTGTTAAAGTGTTTGTTGTCGTTCGCAGTGTTGTTATGGCTTTTTTGCTTTTATTTTCTACTATAATTTCGAAATTTTTTTCTCTAAATTAGTTTAGCGGCGCTGACGAGGCGATGCGTGAGCCTCTGCTCAGCCGACATAGAGCACACCTGGCCGTCTGATTGCTTAGCTGGTTGGGATTAGTCGTGGCTAGTCAGTGTGTGTAGATGCTGATATGTGTGTTTGGGTGCTTCTAAGTATGCTTGCGTTTGTTTTCTTGTGCGCGCCTGTAAGTATGCTTGGGTGTGTGTTGTACAACGTTTTTCTATTACTTGCTATTTGTCTATGCTCATTTTTTCATGTTTGTTTTGCGCTTACAGTTGACGTGCGCGTGTCTATGTATTTGTGAGTTCAAGGTCACTTACTGTTATTTACAACAAAAGCCAACCCGTGCGCTGTTCGCATTGTATTAGTAAACTAGAAAACAGCTGGCGGCGACAACGAATAAATAAAATTGTAAAATAATAAAAATTGCGAGGCTGCGCAAAACATAACGGTTGTACAAAATAAATATTTTATGTACATACAAATATACTATACATGTAGGTATACTTTTTTGTTTTACTTTATTTTATTTTTTGTTTTTTTTTTTTTTTTTAATTCTACACCGTACTTTTTGTTGTTTTCTGCACTTCAATTGTGCTCTGTCTCGAAATGCTTTTGCTGTTCGGCTATGCTCACTAATTCGTTTATGCTTTTTCCTCTATGCCTTTCCTCTGCATTTTTGTCATTATTACGCCTTGCCTTCAAACAATTGAATCCTCATTTAAGGCCACAATTTTATTTTCAACAAGCGCATGTTTATTTGCCAAGCTTGTCAGCTTTTTGTTGCGCTTCAGCTTGTTATTGTTTCTTGTTGATTTTTCTTTCTTTTCCGTTTTTATGCGTTGTTTTGTGTATCTTCTTTGTGCGGTGAAAGCACTTGTGTTTTGGCTGCGGCATTGTGACAGCTGCTCGAAAATGCTTGTTTGAGCTTCGCCAACATTAAAAATATGCTTTTTTTGTTGCACAAAAGCTTCCAAAAAGCCACAGAATTGGCGAGGCACGATGGTACGCATGCTTTGTACTGCGAAAGTAAATAGAAAAAGCAGAATAAAACTTGCTAATTTTTGAGTAAATTTCTGCAGTGCCGCATTATAAAGTTGTGGTGTATAGCAAAAAGTGCTTAAGTAGACTTAGCAAACTTTTTATAATCAGATTATGATTAATACAAGTATAGTGGTTTAATATAAGCTAGCTAGATATAGTGAAATCTCGTGGTTTGTGAAACAGAATTTTTATATATTAATATTTGAAAGATGCTAAAAAATATTGAGAATATGCAATGCCGCGAAGTTTCCAGCTTACCAAGCTATTTTGAAGTAGTATATAAGTAAACTTTAACAAAAATACACTCATAAGAAGTATTATTAGTCTTTCCTAACCTGTCTGGAATTTTGCCAATTTTTGGGTTATCTTGAAAGCTTTGTTGCCAAAAAGCTTTTATAAAAATTTTTCAAATCGGCATATATGTATAGTACATACATATGTAAATAACTAAAAAACCGTAGAACAGCAACAAACTATTGAAATGCACAAAAATATTACTTTTCAGAGTTGCCACTTTTTTAAATTAAAAAATGAAATTTAAATAATAAAATAAAAGTAGTATTTAAAAAACATATATATGTACATATTTGCCATGATGATGCTTGATTTAAAGTAAAGTTGAAAACGGTGTTGCCACATATTTTTTAAATATCTGCTTAGCAAATAATTGAAAATTGTAACATCACTATTTGAATATAAAAAGCCCTTTTAAAGAAATATTTTTTTCACGAAATATATTACAATTTGATGTTGCCACCTGTTTCAAAAAATTGAAAACACTACCATATATAAAAATTTTGGTGTATTTTTATACAATGAATTAAAAAATGTGTTTAAAACTTGTTTTAAAGTTAAGTTGAAAACGGTGTTGCCACATCTTTTTTAAATATCTGCCTAGCAAATAATTGAAAATTGTAACATCACTATTTGAATATAAAAAGCCCTTTTAAAGAAATATTTTTTTCACGAAGTATATTACGTTTCGATGTTGCCACCTGCTTCAAAAATTGAAAACGCTATCTTATATGAAAATTTTGCCGTATTTTTATATGTTGAAAAATACTACACAATAAATACCAAATTTCGAAAATATTGTAAAATAACTATAAAATATAAAACTTATTTCTAAATTTTATACACGTATCCTACAAGCAAATATAATTTTCTGCTACGGTATTTTTTCAAGTGTTTTCATGTACCCACCAGCCATTTTTATTTTTATTATTTTTAACTTTTAATAATTTTTAAGCCAACAAAACCACTAAAAATAAAAATGTTCAACTGTTTTGATGTTTCTACTTTTTATAAAATAATTTCAGTTCAGTTAATATTTTTTAAATGTGTTTGCTTTTATTGCAAATTTTATTTATAGACTTCAGTTATTAAAAAATGTAAGAAAAATGTTCATAAATTTAAAATAATTAAAAGAGAAGAAGGAAAAATTTAAAATAATAAGTTTTAATTGAAAATAATTGTTTAATTAAAAAATGAAAATAACAATTTTAAACAAAAATAGTTTTTTAATTAAATAAATTGAAAATAATAATTTTTAATAAAAAAAAAAAATAAATTAAAGTTTTCTAAATATTTTTTTTAATATATTTTGCAACAAAAATATTTTTTTTAAATAATTTAAAGTAAAAAAAAATAGTAATTTTGCATCAAAAAATGTAGTTTTTTACCATATTACATTGTTGGTTAATAATTAACATTATTTTTTATTTATTTTTTAATAAATTTATTTCATCTAAATGTATTTTGTTTAATTAAAGTAATAGTAAACAATTATTTCTAATGCATAAATTTTAATTTTAATTTATTTCTGCCGTTTTCCATATATTTTTAGTATTTGCCTTACTAAGCCACTAACCTGAGCACTCAATTTTCGAACTTTATATAAATTCTTAAATAAATTACACAACAAACTATCTCCTTGAATCTACAATTTCCAAATCCATATTTTTTACGATACAAATATGTTAATACGTAACATAGCGGGGCCATTAAGACTCCATCGTACTCGTAATTACCTCTGTGCGTTTTAGTGATATTACTCTTGCCTGTGTACGTGTGTGTGTGCTTCCGTTCACGCTGCGGCACTTTTGCATAAAATATTCAGTGACCAGCCCATATATTTTTTTTTGCCAACCAACCACTTATGAGTCCTGTCTACGAGTGCTTGTGGTTACCCACACCAAACGCGTGCGGAAGTAAGACAGTGCCTTACTCAGCGTGCTGCCAAATAACTCATTCGTGCCAGTTGTGTGATTTACACTTCCGCTTGAACGCGCGAAAGCCACGCGGCCGCAATGGTGCTGACAAATGCGCATGCAAACATATGGTCGCCTGTATGGAAATGTTGCGTATACGCGGTGGGGCACATTCATTATGCCATATTGTGTTGTAAAGTTTCTGTTTTATGTGCGTGGCAATTGTAGGTCAAGTTCGTGTAAGTACAAGCGGCAAAGTGTGGGATGATAGAATATAAATTTTTGTACAATTATTGTTTTGGTTTTGGAAAATTATGAATTGGTGAGGTAGTACTCAATACATAGCAATGTTTGAATTTTAAAATATTTGTTAAATGTTAAAGAGAAAATGTGTTAAATTGTATGATAAATTAACGAAAAACTGTAAAATCTTATAACAGAGAATTTTTATTATTTATTTTATTTAAATATTATATCGTACCGTAAAAGTATATATAAAATTAATTGTTTAAAGTATGTTTAAAAACTTGAAAATTAACACCTAAAACTTAAAACTTGGAACTTAAAAATTAATCCTAAAACTTAAAAATTAGAACTTAGAGGTTTTATGCTCTTAACTTAACTTAACTTAAAACATAGAACTTAAAACATAATTTTTAAAACTTAAAATTTAGAAGCAAAAACTTAAAAATTATAACTTAAAGCATAAAACTAACTAAATACTTCAGACTTAAAACTTAACACTTAAAGCATAAAACTTAAAACTAAAAACTCAGAACATAGACCTTAGAACTCTGAACTTAAAACTTAAAATTATACTTGAACTTAAATATAGCTCAACTTGAACTTAAATATATTTTAACTTTAACTTAAATATATCTCAATTTCTAGAAAATTTTATAATAAAGGGGGAAAGAATAAACTGATCATAAGATTATAATTTTTTTTAGATGTTCTGCATACTGTTTTCCATATAATAAACTAACAACTTTTTGATCTGATAAATAACCAAATTTTTGGTAGTCAAGCAATTACCAAAATTTTTGATCAAATTCCACTTAATTCATCTATTTAAATGTCGCTTTTTGTCAATTTTTTCATGGTTTTCTTACGAAAAAGATAAAAATATAAATACTTTTTTTCTGAAAATAGTTCAACAATTACTTAATAATAATTTATAATTATAAGTAAATTTTGTATAATATTTTCCTTTAAAAAGTTTATAATATTTCATTCACGCTCTTTCCATTTTCGCCTTCAATCAAACACTTTAATACAAAATGCTGCTCTAGATATTTATTTTTTACGTGAATGTTTATTTTATTTTATTTATTTATGTTTTGTATGCATCCCAAATTTGTGCCTTGCCTTCACTTTTGACAGTATACAACAAAAAAGTGTATAAACGAAAAAATTAAAATGTCACTCATACGCCGCGTGTACCGCTTACTAGAAAATGCTGGTTACCATGCTTTTCTGGCATGGTTTCACTTTGTTTTTAATTGTCACACTTCCGCCGCATTCACATATTGCGGCACATTCAACCAGCTGCAACGAGGCATGAGGCAAACGCACGAGTGACAGGTAGATTGCTGGCGGTAAACAAAAAAATGTGACAGTCATCAAAAGCGCCAGCCGACAACTAAAAGGGGGAACATGTAAAGGACAAATAAGAAGAAGTTTTGCGCAAACATATACATTTGCATATATATATTTACACAAGCATACGAGCACATACGAGTATACGAGTGGCGAGCGACGAGCCTCTCCTGGAGCACTGCTGCTCTTTTAAACACGGCGATAAATACGCAGGTGGCGTACATATTTATTGTACACATACATATATATGTTTGCAGTTATGTATGTGTGCTTAGCGAATGGTGGGCAAATGTGTATAACCTGCTTTCGGGCACTCTGCATGCCACGAGGCAGCGACATGGCACGTGTGCCCTAAAATTGCGAGTAATCACCAAAAAACGGGAGCTTAATAACATAAAGTACATAGCAATAACAACTTTGGCGGCAAAGCAAGCAAAAAATACTTATATTAAAAGTGCTAAAATATAATGAAAAGCTGCAGTGTATAAGTTGTTGGGAGCTCAGTGTGCTGCGGCAAGCACAAATGCACACTTATAGTATATGTCAAAAGGAAAAATTACAGGGTGGTGCAAATATTTGAAAAGCTAACGCGACGTAATGAAGTTTCAAGGTTTTTTTTTGTTTTTTTTTTTTAACAAATCCCTCGAAATTTCAAAAATTTGTCACAGATGGCTTTGAATGAATAAAATCTTTAGATGTAAGTTTTTATCCCACAAGCAATTTTTCATATTTTAAATGAAAACAATTAAAAATTATTATAGCTTCGATGTAGCCTTTCGCTTGTGCATTTCTCAAAACATGAAAGGCTATAAAAAGATCTTCATATTGATTTGGATCGATGAGTTTGTATGACAGCTTTATTCTTTAATAATCCTACATGACCAATTTATACTCAAATTATGGCTCTGACTGGGACAATAACCCATATTAAATTTCTTAAAAATATCTCATAACATAAAAAAGTTTCTCGTACAAACACTTGGTTCCTATCGGTCAGTTTGTATGCGGCTATATGCTATAGTGATTCGATATCGGCGATTGCGTCAAATAAGCAGATTCTTTGTGCCAGAAGGACGAGTGCAAAGTTTCAGATCGATATCTCAAAAGCTGAGTGACATATACTCAATACAAAACTATTACAACATATTGCAAGTGTATAAAAAGGAAAAAGTATGCATTCGAACCACCCTACCTTTGAGTGCCGCATATGTTTACTTACACATACAAAATTTCGTGAAATACCCCGCTTGGGAACAACCTTTTCGCTGACTTTCCACGTGCGTTCGTAACATGAGTGCTGTTTGCATACACATGATACAGTTACAAGCTCACTTGCAATGCTGGAAATATTTTGTTTCACTTTTCCGCATTTTTTCTGACTTTTTTGTTTTAAAGTTGCGATTGTTCTGTATGGCTGTATACTTTTTCATTCGCAATATGCTTTTGCGCCTTCGCTTTTGTGTAATTTTTACGACAGTTTTATAAAACAAAAATCTCAAAATGTGCAGTTTTACACGCGGCTTGCAAGTTAGTGTTGTTTTTTAGGAGCATATTTAAAGTTTGTTAAGTTTGTCATAGGCGAACAAAGTTTTATGTCACAGCTTTGCATTTTTGTCTTTGCTTTAGAAAAAATCTATTTTGTTGCTAATGTATATGAAATTGAGGCAATCTAAGGGTTTTTCAAAAGTTGACAAAAGCGACAGCAAACGACGTTATATTTTTTCCGATCCTTTGACATTTTTCCTCAGTAAGGTTTGTCATTTCATCATGGAAATATATACATACGATCCAACAACGAGCCGAAATTATAAAAATTTACTACCGTAATTCGGTGTCAGTGGCCTCAACTGCAAGATATACATATATTGATGATATATGTATACATATATGCTATGATAGCTTTAGCTCAGTTGAAATTGTTTAGGTAGATTTAGCGCATCAAGAATGTCGCAGTCACGTCCTTAGTTGCTAAGCTACAAGTATGAGTGCTTGCTTGCTGCATAGTCCTGATTTGGTCAATAGTTTCTTTCCAATGTCTGATACTGAAGTAATCACTGGTTACCCAAATTGTATATATGTGTAACCACAAACTGTCCTTCCATATGCAAGGGTGCTTAAAATTTTATTACGAGAATATTTACCATTGTTGCATTGTATTTGCTTTTCTCTAAAGCATCTCTATTACATTTATTTTTCTAGCACAGTGAATAGTGCTCTAGATTCTTTCTCATTGAAATTATTCTGGTTACTTTTGATGTGCTACCAATGATGAGATAACTATAACCAGTTCTGAATCAGCTGTTCTCTGTATATTCACAGAGTTGGCAGGAGGAAAATATGCATAACTTAGCATAGTAATCTGTTTACAGTTTCAGTAGGATCGAAATTTGTCAACTGAATAGTTTTCAGAGGACTTCTCTGTGTGAATATTTTAGAATATGCCTATGTATTTGTGCATTGTTAGCATCATAAAGAATGATACTGAAGAAGCTACTTTTTTTAACATAACGATGAAAGCTTTTGAGGGGTTATACGTAGGTTGCTATATATATTTCTGGCCTAATAATGTAAATAGGCATATTTATCAACGAAAATCACCAATCCACACGAGCCTTTTTTTGAGCGATTGTCAAATTGTGCGGGATCCAACGAGAACAAACCTTTTTTACGGCCAGGTGTTCATGCAATTTCGAATGTATGCTGGTGGGAGAAATGCATAGGCATGCCTCTATCTGAAGGTATGTTACATGACGGTCTTGCATTATCAGTTCACGTACGGCATCGATGTTTTCTGGCACAACGGCTGTTTTTGGACGACCTTCACGTCATTCGTCTTTGAGTGTGCGTCGGCCTCGATTGAATTCGTTGTACCAGTTTTTCACAGTGCTATAGGATGGTGCTTCATAGCCATACAAAGATTTTAGTTCATCGATGCACTCTTGTCGTGATAATCCACGTCGAAAGTTGTGAAAAATGATCGCACGAAAATGTTCACGAGTTAATTCCATTTTTTGGCCGAGATGAATTTTTTAATTCCCTGTAAATAAAACAATTCACGATTAAATGACAAAACGTTCTGAGTGATGTTATGCTAAAAAATGTCAAACTTTCCAATGGAAATGTCAGATTGCACCTGGCAACACTTAGTGTTGCCCTAGGCCAGAATATATATAGCAGCCCTCGTAACCGCTTCTTTGGCACGAAATTCAAGTTATGACGAAAAAGTTTTTAATGAGTTTATATTTAAAGTAAATGAATGGATACCATATACTATATAATAATAAATTTTTAAATACAAAATATTATTAAAAATCGATTGTTTGATCGGATTTGGAATACACTCGAAATCTGCGCTTTTATAGCAAGGTTATCACGTTGAAGAAAACTTCTACGCTAGATGCCGCAGTAGTAAAATATTATTATTGGAAAGTTATGTCGATCATCCCTTGTTTATGCACTTTCGAACACGACAGTTCGGCATGAGCAGTTTCTTTTTATCAAAAGCTGTTGAAAGGGTGTCCTTTGATGACAAATTATGTACTTTTTCAGCTCAATAATGGTTAAGAGTAAGATTTAAATAGGTTGCAGATGAAAATAAATAATAATATCAGGCAGTCGGTGAGAACCAAAAATAAATAAATTAATAAATTTTGGATTAACTAGATAAGAGCAACAGCAATTGTAACGAAATGAGATGCTTAGAAGAATAGCAAAAGCCTCCTCCTTTAAGTAACATACTTTGCTAGTAATTTTAATATTCATAAATTTTTTTTATTCTCAAACATTTAAAGCTTGAAAATTAATATATTCAAGTTTTTTTCTTCAACGATAACAAACACTTGAAATTTGTGAAACCGTATCATTCCACCCACTTGCGAAATACTTTTGATGAAAATATCGACTTTAATCAGCATTAAAGCATTACAAGATGACAAAGCAAACAATTTCGCACAAAAGTAACTGTATACCCAGCAAAAAAGCTGAAAGAGGAAAGCCAAAAAAGTGTGTAAACTCTGAAAAGTGGCAGACGAGCATTGTGCCTAGCAACAACAAAAAAAAAGAAACACCCATAAATAAACAGCAACAAATACACACACACAAGTACAAAGATGTATGTGTTGACACATATATTGTAATGCATGTAAAGGCGAGTATGTGTAGTCCAATGCTCAAACAGCAGTGAAGCACTGAAAAGCATCGCCGCAAACGGTGGCAACACTCGCTAATACATATTTTCAATTTACATGCGCTCAAGGACATACAAAGTAAATTTTATTTCAACGCAAATACTATCAGTCAGCAGTGGGCATTGTGCGAGTACTCAGCAGCGAAGAGCTAGCGGCAATCCTGGCAGCAGCGCTAAGCAAAGAAGCTATTGTTGCGATGTTCTTCTGCGCTTCTTCTTCTTCTTTGCTGCGGCATCTTTAAATATTTATCTTTGCTATACTATTGTTATTGTTGTTTGTTAGCAAACTTTTTTCTTCGTTAACTTTTATTGTGTTTGCCGTTAGATAGTGTGTTACATGTGTCTGTAGTGGTGTCGGACATGGTGATAGGCATATTTACGCTTTTCCAGCGAAAACTGTATATGTTTGAGTGTGTGTTGGTGAATGTGTTTTGGTCCTTATTGTGCGTACACGCGTTAGCGGTATCGATTTCTGCAAATTACTTATCAGCAGCTTTGCCACTCTCAGCACTAACAATAACAACAATTCAATATACATATGTATATAATTTAGATACATATATTAATAGGCGTAGATACATATGTAGTTATGTACATACATAGGTATGTAAGAGGAAATTGATCCGTTTATTTGCTGGTGTAAATATAATTTTGAATATTTTCAGCGAAAAGTCAAGTCACTCTTGGAAGCGGTTTGAATTATACTCTGCCTACGTATCCAGCGTAACATACATTTGGCTATGTATTTGGAAATTATAACATTTAACAAAAGTGTGAATTTGGTCGCCCAATCGGTGTGCAACTACGGCTACTTCACATACAATATAACGCAATTTTTAATTTCATTTTATTCTTTCAACTTCCGGAAATAAATCAAGAAGAAATTTTTATAATAGGATACAAGTTTCAACGAATAATTCCTTTAGAGTATTCCACTTTATGCTCAAAAAATGTTCAACTAAACTATTCGAGCCCCTAAGTGCTGAATATTTGGAACTCAGTACCTACCAGTAATAGTATATAATTGTCTTTTGATCGAAAATATCGTTAAATGTGTGAGATATGTAATTGATATTCAGGGATAATTCTTCTCTGATAATAGTATGTCTGTATGTAAAAAATAGATTAAATCGGGTCAATACTTCATTGAGCCCCCATATACCTAATTTTCGAACTTCCGGGTGGCTTTGTATCGCACATGTCGGCCAATATGTGAGTTATCTCAATGAATATGAGAGCGCGTGTTTTACAGATAATATTGTATCTTAGTGCCTAAATTGGATACAATTGAGCGAAAACTTGACCTAGGTCCAATATAGCAAATATATAACAACTGGATGACTTTACTCATGGCATGTTTGGAACCTTAATGAGCCTCAGGGAACATTTTATTAGTGTGTGGCAATTACTAGAAAGTAGTATTGGAAAATAGATAAAATCGGGACGAAGTCAAGAAAGTATCGTGAATTCTTCATTTAAATCTCCTGCTTATATAGAAGACAGGGAATTTTTTTTCCAAGGTTGGTACAGCTGTTCTTAATTATGATGCCAAAAATTAGCACGATCTGCCAACCAGTGTGTTTACAGCAGCTGTTTATGTCAGTCGCCCTCAGTGGTATTTGTCGAATTTTACAGTGACCGAAAATATTGATCAACGTATTTGAACGAATTTTCGTCTGCCGATACATTGAAAATGTTGCAGACGACTTTTGGTGAATCTGCTCTATCAAAAAAGCGTACTTACGAGTGGTACAGAGCATTTTAGGAGGGTCGGGAGACCGTCGAAGACATGCCTCGTTGTGGACGGCCTTCAACGAGTGTGACCGATGATAACATTAAAAAAGTGAAGTAAATTGTTGCCGAAAATAGTCATGGGAGCTTGAGAGAGATTGCCCATAAATTGGGAATGTCACACGAGAGCGTACGTACGATTATGCATGAAAAATTGGGCATGTAACGCCTTGCTGCAAGACTTGTTGTGATAGAGCTGAATTTCGATAAAAAAATGTATCAAGAGCAGGTGGCTGCAGACATGCTGGATCTAACCAATTCGGATCCCACCTTCATGGAACGTATAATTACAGATGACGAGACATGGGTCTACGAAAATGCACACTTACGAACCAGCAATTATCGGAATGGCGGCCCAAAGACGCGCCCAAGACGAAAAAAACCACGCCAAGGCCGTTCAAAAGTGAGCTCATTGTTTCCTTCGATATTCATGGTGTTGTCCACTATAAATACTTTCCAACACTGGTCAAACCGTCAATAAAGAGTATTATCTTGGTGTTATGAGGTGCTTACGATACGCTAACCACCGTAAACGTCGTAGTTTGTGGGCCAACAATTCGTTTATTCTTTATTATGATAACGCACCATTGCACAAGGCCATCATTGTGAATGAATTTTTGGTCAAACACTCAACAAATATCATTGAGCAAGCACCGTATTCATCTGATATGGCCCCCAGTGACTTTTTCTTATTTTCCACACTGAAATATCCACTTCGGGGAACGCGCATCGACTCAAATGAAGACATCAAAACAAATTCTAAGCGAGAGCTGAATAAGAATACGCGAGATAGAAAAAATTTTGACTATTGGAAGAAGCGTTGGCACATGTGCATCACTACAAATGGATGTTACTTTGAAGGCGATAAAATAAATTTGGATGAAGATTGAAAAATTATTGTTTTATTTATAAATTACCAATACTTTCTTGGCAGGGTGTATTATGATTTTCGTTTTTTTAACAAACCTTTTGTCGAATAAGTCGGTCACTCATACAGAGTTGAACTTCCATAACTCGAACTCTGGAATTGGCAATAGAAGTCAAAGTTCATACAGATTTCCTAGCATAACTCGAAGTCTCTCTAACTTGAAGTTTTTTGTGGATTATGGTAATTCGAGTTAGGGAAGTTCAACTGTATATATATAAATGCTTGGATTCCATTCCTCTGGGTGACGGTTCGCACTTTAAGGTATTCCCCTAACTTTGATTCTTGCAAGAGGTCGGAGTCCCAATGTCTCTTATGTAAACGCATCTTGGTCAAATAATTTCATGGATAACAGAACCGGTAACAGTAGAGATGAATTTTATTATTTTTATACCGAAATTAGTTATATAAAATTGTATCTGCACATAAGCATGTAATCATGTTAACTCTTTCTACCACAGCCTTTTCACTTCCTTTGAAGAAGGTTAGGTTAGTATGAAATGATTTAGCTAATTACGCTTACATTTTCTCTTGACATTAATTACTTTACTCTTTTAACCAAAATTAAGAGAACACTTTCTTACGCACATACATATGCACATGCATATACACACATATGCATATGAAGTAAAATTTGGTATATACACATATATGGAAACACAAAAATGCAAATTAGCCTTAAAAGCGGTATGTTTCTCACACACACACACCCACACACACATAGAAATGAGTGAGTGGCGCTTATCGCACTTGATGTGTAATCGCAATCGCAAGTGGCAACCGCGGCGCGTTTAACACATTAAGGTGAAAAGTGGCACAGCGTGATAACAGCGTCCGACACACGCGCCCAGCAACAACAACAACAATTAAATTTTGACAACAAGCCACAATGCGAGCGAAACAGCGGTACACCCACTGCACACACACATAAAACACCAACTAAAATACGAACACAAACACTCACACCCACACATTCATATAAGCATATACACACATATACAAGCATACGTACATACCCGTGTATATGCATTTGTTTATACATTCTGTTAAATTAAAACTGTGGCCGTAATCGTATTAATCTCTGTGCCACAGCGCCCAAAAGTCGAAACAGTTGAATGCATGACAACAACAACAACAGCAACCAGAACAACAATAACAAAACAGCTGACGAAACAGATTAATGCGCGCGAACGAGCGAGCCTGCCGTTAGCACCGCCAGACCGGAAGTGTACTTTCTTTCTGTTGCTATTTTTGTTGTTGTTGTTGTTGTTGTTGTATATAATACATTTTCGCTTACCCGCTGCTGGCATACTTTAACGATGGCATTTACATAATTGTAATTTGTTAAAAAATACGAACATTGTACTTGTGGTGGCGCGGCGTCGAATCCCGAGCGGATGTGTGTTCGTCGGCACTGTGAACAAAAACAACAATAGCAAAGCGTAAATAAAACAAACAACAAGCCGCAAAGTGTGAAGCACATGGTGGAAGCGCAATAAAATGTAACGAGCTGCAGAAATGTAAACAACAACAACAACAACAACGAATTGCGGTATTAAAACTTTTAATGTGGAAAAAATTTAACACATTCAGCAAAAGGAAATTATGGTTAAAACATGCGAATGCATAATTTTGTGTCCAAATGAGTTGAGTGATATATAAATGGAAATTCATTTATTTACGTAAATTTCAAATGTAAACACACTAATATGCATAGACAGTTAAATGTGTTGGAGTTGAAGGCCACAAAGGCCATTAATTGCTTTGGCGTCCAATAACTAGAAAAAACCAGAAAACGCGTTAAATAAACGTTAAAAAATACAAAAGTTCCTTAAGTGAACTTGAACAGTGAATGGTAAACTTGGAGTCAAACCAGCACCTATTTCAAGCGAAGAGCTCGAGTTGCCGCGAGAAACGAGTGTGACCTTTGCGTAGCTTCATTCTGGATACTGTAGCAGGTTAAACTCTTACTTATCCAGCATAGACCCTGACACATCAAACATATGTCCAACGTGCAATGAGTCTCCGCATGACACTAGTCACCTCTTTGCATGCCCTGCTAACCCTACATATCTGATACCCTTCTTTCTTTGGTCCGACCCCGTCGTAACAGCACGTTTCCTGGGCCTACCATTGGATGACGTCGATGACAAGTTATCAAATTTTTACTACCCTAACGGGGTTTAGGTACCCTTTACAACAACAACAGAAATGAGAGGCTTTCTCCGTTCTCTACTATCCCGAGATAAGCCGATTGCAAAAAAGACATTTGCAAACCTGAAATTTCTGCGGTACCCCGTTTATTTACCCCCGTTTATTTATTTACTGTATCCTCCAGAAATGGTCATGGGCCACATCTTTTTGTTTCCAATACATGTGTATTATACTTGATTTAATAAAGTTGTATAATCGACGGATTAATTGTATCGATCTAAAAATGTTGAAATACAAATCAACGATTTTTCGAAATTTTAGATTTTCTTTGCTCGGTCCGGCCGATTATGTATAGCCAACAAGGTTTTTATACTCTTGCAACATGTTGCTTATTTTTATCACATAAAAATAGTTCAGTTAGTTATTGGGTTATAAATACATATATAAATGTCTGTCCGTGCAACTTGTAACTTTCATAAAAATTGAGCTATTGTAATGAAAAGTGATACTCGCGTTCCTTGGCAAAAAAGTGAAGACGAGTTCGTGGAATTCATATTATAGGAGCCGGTATCAAATTTGGACGATATCCATCCGAAAATCCATATCTCGGCATCTGCTCGACCGATTTCAACAAAATTTTATATGCAATGTTATCATGGCGTTCCTACATAACAGTGGGATAACAATGGGCGAAATCAGACAAAAACCACGCCTACATCGCATGTAATGTTCTTTCACTTTCCAGTTTACAAACTAAAAACCAATCAATGTTTCCTGATAAAACTCCACACAAACAGTGCCCTCAATGTATTTTTTAAAATCGAAATCGGATTATAAATTTTCACTAATCCAGACGGCAAATATTGGCACCACAGTGCTTATCGCTGACTTTTTTCCGAAAATATCGATCAATATATGAGAAATATGTATTATTGAAATTCGGTTCAAATGTTTCTTTAATAAAATATACTCTTGTGTCAAAAAATGGGTTGAACTGGATCAATACTTCCATTAGCCGCCATATACCTAATATAAAGGTTTTCGAACTTCCGGTTGACTTTATATCAAAACGGATGATCCAAATAGAGGTACTTTTTTTGAATAGCCTTTTTATGAGTAAACAGTTCTTTCGATTAGTTTTCTTTTAAGTTAGCGAGAGGATTGTTTATTATCTTAAAAGCGTTCATACAAAATGAAATCCAAGAGAATTAATTTTCATATTTAACTTTCATATTAGTTGGTCCAAAGTCGGTTCCTTTAGGCTTTTTCTATTGTAATATACATATGATCGTCATTTCCCAAGCATAAACTTATTTTAAATTTTCTCAGAGGTATCTTGAATATTATGACAAGTTCGAGTTAGATACAAGGTTGTGTGAGTGGATTGTCTGACCACAAATAGTACTCGAAAATGAGGGTTCTCAGTAATAAAAAAGGACACTTACTCGGGAATGCTGTTCCTCAATAACAAAAAAGGACACGAACGAAGCAAGCAAATTATGCTAAGCCAATAAAACATTTACAAATCGTAGGTCCGAAGAATTTCGAAGACGATAGCGAAAGTAAATGAAGCAACAGCAGCAACATCTACGCAATCATTAACTTATAAACTAATAAGGCAACAACAGTTAGAAATAAGAAAAGCATGCATTCACTTCAGGCGCTCGCACGTGCAGCACGCCTTCGTATGTGTGTGTGTGCGCGTGTTTCTACTCGCACTCACAACAAGTAGTTGGATATGCATCTGTACGAGGGTACGTGCAGTGTGAGTAGCATCTATTGTTGTTGTTGTTGTTTGTTTGTTTTTATAATGATCTTGCCAATGTTGCTAATGAAGTACTTGGTGCTGTTACAATTCATAACAGTTGTCGTTGTTGTTGCAAATTTTATTGTTGTTGTTGTTGGTGCCGTTGTATTGTTGTACTTGACTTGCTACTCTTGACATTGTTTACAGCTGGCGCATTGTCGGCTGGTTGCACTTGTCAGCTGCAGCCGCAAGCAAATACCGTTAGCACTGCAGAGAAACGTGTTGTCCGCAAATTAGTGTGGAACTAGGCGGTTAGGGTGTGCTTTTAGTTTTAAATTTTGGTTGTGTTTTGAGGCTAATGCTTCCATATTACTACTAAGTTGTGGTTTGGCAGAAATATTAGCTGAATAATAACGGTGAATTTCATAACTGAACAAAAATGGGTTTTTGAGGAAAAAATATGTCAGCTTAGAATTAAACTCTACGAAAATATGAAAATTCGCGTAATTTAGTTAAGAGATTTGCACTGAAACAATGCTAAGGAATATGTTTATTTTTTCGAAAAAAAAGAGCAGAGAAACCCCTTGTTTGAATTGCTCAATATTTTTCAATTTGACTCTTTAAAACGTTCTTTATTCGGTCTAAAAGTGAAATCTTCTAGAGGATATTTTGTTTTAATTACTAAAGTCCATTGTTCTAGTATATAGTACCAACATTGACTCGGCTTGAAAATAACCCCGCATATTGTTCTGCCGTCTACAATGCCTGTTGTCTTTTATGTTATCGCCTATTAACTTCTCTGTATTGTGAGTTGAGATCTATTCATTTGTTATAAAACATGAAAGGAAGGAGGCTGCGCTCAGGTGTAGTAGATTTACTGCTAATTTTATGGCAACCACTTCCGCTTGGAAGATGCTACAGTGGTCGGAAAGCCTACAACTGAAGCTAATGGATAGCTCCCGACAGCCTTTGACTTATCCGTAAGAAAGCTCATCGTCTCTCCTACTGCGAGTTCTCCCTCTCTCGAAGGTATGTGGGCTGAGAAATGGCAAAGCAATCCAAGTTTTTGGTATGAAATCAAAGTGTGCCAGAATTCCAGAGTGCCCAGGTGCCCAGATATCGAATTTCTTAGATTATCTTAGTCTTAGAGCAGTTTTCACGGCCATACATCTTCTGGCTATGAACAGCAGTGTCCGTTGAACACTCGCAAATTTTTTCGCGAATATAGTATTTTCCAGCACCTTCCGCCATATAAAAATTTCATAAAACAGCCAAAGAACTAGCTTTGGTGGTAGTACACACATTTAAAGAATGGCTTCTCTGCAACAGTTCAGGGCAAGCCCTATGCATTTAACTCTAACAGCAGGTCAAAGGCACGTTCCTCCCATTGATGGCAGATGCGCCTTCGGAATGTGGCACTTCCCAATTATTAAATCTATTCGGCCTAGCTAGCTAGTTTTAAGCAGAGGGAAAATACATAATTTTTTATAAAAACTCAATTTAACCAGAGAAAAAATGTCCATATGTACCGTTATTCGAACACGCCCTATAACCACTAAAATTTGTAATTTCCACCGGCTCCAGCACAACTTCTCAAAAGATGAGTTAACCGTAACATTAGATTTGCAATTTTTTCACTGAAAGCAGTTGCGCCCTCTCCAAGTAGTGTGTGTGTGTGTGTGGTGTGTGCTTGTAGACCTTTGTTTAGATGGGTTTATCTCGTTAGCAACAACATTACCCTTGACATGCATTCGCTTCTATCACTCATTCACGCTCGTATACGCTTCGCTCGGTTTATTGTTTTTTAAGTTTGTTGTTGTTATTGTTGCTGTTGTTGTCATTGAGTTAAGTGGCCCATAGGCAATGCTTGATAACAATTTACCAGTTTTGAGCATTGAAGTGCCTCTTTGTTGTTGTTGTTGTTGTTGCTGTTATTTTTGTTTCCTTTTGGCGTGCATTCTGCTATATTGGAATTGCCTGGCAAAGCGTTTTCACGTGCATAATTGAAAAATGTCAAAAACACACACAAAGCCATGACGCATAATTAATTATGTTCGTGTGTGCGTGTGTACGTAAGTATGTATGTACTTGGAATTTTCCGCTAAATAATATTCTGCAAATTTTTACTACGCTTAACGTTACGCACTTTAACGGCAATGTGAAACAACAACAACATAAATAAAAGCGAAAGCAAAAACCAAAACAGAAACAAAAACAAAAAGAAAAACAAAAGCAAAACAGATTGACTTTTTAGCACCGCTAAACCAGTAAGTCATATTTTTCGGTTAACTCGTCAAGCTTCCTGCCATTCATTTCCCCCCAACTCCCGCCTCTTTAGCAATTTGCATTAAATTTTCACCGTTTCTGCACGTCCTTGGTGTTGGCGGTTGATCGCAGCGCGGACCGTTAAGCCTTGCTGCTTTGTTTGTTTTACGTTTTAGCGTTGTGGCGTTGCCACCCGTTTGTTGTTGTGTCCTGCGGCGTTGCGCTGTTTACCGCATCCGCATAATCCCGCCGGGGAACGCTTACTGGGAAATGAAATTTTGTGAAATGACAAACTCAGATAAATGAACGAAACTTTGTGTAAAAGGAAATATGCTGAAAATATTGTAATCGTGAATTATGGTGGAAGTTCTTTTCAGTTACAAAAAGAAAAATTTTATTGAAATGCAAAATCCAAAAAACTAACGACAATAATTTGATGAGCTTGGTTGCATACGAAACTGTTAGAAAAAAGGTTGGGCCATCTAAGTACACAGTGATGTAATGAATTTAAGAATGAGAAATGGCAACATAGAAAAAGCGTAAACTGTAAACAGTTATTCTATTTTGCTACTTCTCATTCTAAATTCATTCCAACACCGTTTGTATTTTGTTCCTATAACACAGTATTAATCTTCAGGGTGATGGTACTAGGTCGTCAGTTTTTTGTTTATGACCTTTTAAATTTTTTCCTAAACTGTAAAATTTTGGCAAAAACGTTTTAACATAAAAAAAAGCTCTTTTTGATTTTGCTTTTGTCAATCATATTTTTTAAAACCTTTACTCGACGTCGTGTTTGCGAAAGATTTCAGCCTCTTGGTACGAGTGTAGCATTTACGCCCTTAATACCCAAAACAATAACCAAAATGTTTTCAGTCGATCAATAATATACGTTGAGATTCTTTGCTGTCTCTTTAACCCTTAACCACCTGAGCCCTATATCAGTTACGTAACCACCTGAGCATAACACAGTAAAACAGCTAATCTGCGTTTTTACCTAAATATATGTAAGGGTGAGAAATTCCAAGTCAGGGTAAAACCTTTTTGGCTGGTACTAGGTCAGCGTTCGTATGAATATGATAGATTCATCAATGTTTTTTGTTTATGACCTTTTTTTCCATCAGCACTTTGATTAGATTCCAGTGTGGTAAACATTTCCTTTCAGTCGATCTATAATAAATACCCAAACAATAATCATTAACTAGAATCAAAATATTTTTAGATTTAAACGAGCGCACTTGTATGCTTGCCGAGCGCACACGCGACACTAAACCACCACCAGAAAAGGTACACGAACGCACACTAACACGCGATAACGAACTCCTACGAAATCTTTAAGGTCGTCAAGACGATTATTGAGCACTGTTTCTTTAACGATAACATCAAATCGTCATTAACGCGACTTTAACTAAATGTTTTGTGTCACTCAAATACATGTGCTCGTGAAAGACCAACCCAAAACACTTCTTCAACGATTCTGTAGTCGTGACTTCTTTGGAAATATAAAATTTCTAGCAAAATCGATGTTCAATTTGTTCTTCCATGATAAAAATCGTCTTTCGCATCAATAGAAAAAGAAATTGTATCGAACTCGTCGTAGTTTATATTTATAGTATACGTGGCAGCTCTTTATAATCAATTTAAATTTTGTCTAAAAAATAAGTATTATTTTCTCATATAAAGGATTTTTTATTCATTCCTTTAAA
This sequence comes from Bactrocera neohumeralis, assembly GCF_024586455.1. Classification (NCBI taxonomy): domain Eukaryota; kingdom Metazoa; phylum Arthropoda; class Insecta; order Diptera; family Tephritidae; genus Bactrocera; species Bactrocera neohumeralis. The sequence continues at coordinate 57,304,438 of NC_065919.1, forward strand.
AGTTATACGCAGTGAGTCTATACTTCAAATGTACTGAGCATTCTTTATGTTCACCATGTCGTATGAGCAACACAGAACTTTGAATGCAAAAGGTCATAAAATCCATGGGAAATGTGAAATGATTTCGGAACGGTTCAAACTGAAACAAAATAGCTTTTTTACTTTATATACTATTTTTGGAGAAACACTGAAACATTAGTGGCGTGTGTAAAAAAAACTTAAGTTGGGAAATAACTGACATCCTAATACATATGGCACAAACATATATCGTCACCTAAAATGCAAAATAACGTCTGATCACTTTTCATAAGTTTACAGGCGAAGGAAAATCAATATATTTAAGTTTTGGTTATAAAATGGTTATATATTGGTTATAAAATGGATATATATTGGTTATAAAATTGTTATATATTGGTTATCATACACTCATATTGAAACAAAATTTGAGTTTTGGTTACAAAATGGTTATATATTGGTTATTATATCAAACAGTGGTTTTCTATTTACTTTTGATGATACGCTGTTTTGTATTTTAGGTGACGATACATATTGCTGCGGCTAGTCTTCAGATGCATTTTTAGGTGCAGAAGTTTTGTAGTTGTACTTTAAGGCACACACACTTATACCACGTTTAGCTTTTTGATCTACCCTAGATGGTATCTCTATGTTGAAGCTGAGATTCATCAACAATATGAATTAAGAGTTTTGAACGTCATCTTCTATAGAATAAAAGTATGATATCATTCTATTCGGTTTTGCATAACCAATTCGAATTTTACATATATCCGACCAAGAGGACTGGACAGTGACGGTGAAATTAAAGGTGATACCTTCCAAATTCTAGTTTTTAACGCTAAGTAGGAATGCACTACTCTTCTTAGATAAGCTATACAAAGACGACGTCGAACTTCTTTTGCTCTAATTTCGCCGAAATGGTTAGGAATGAGAGAGAATGATAGAAGTCGTTAGCAGATCAAATTTTCCAATGTTCGATTCTTTTAAGAGTGGTTACATAAATTGAAAATTTTCATCATTTTGATGAGCTGACGAATGGGTATGATTAACCTTGTGTTGAAGGCGAAATCATATGTGAAATGTCTTACTCGCTTGCAAAGGGGATTAAGGACCACTAAGACGTAAAAATTTTAATCATATCAAAATTTTGTGTTATAAATCCTTATAAAAAATAGATTGAAAATATCCGTGCATTAATATGTATACTCTCTAACTATGTAGCTGTAACACATATTTAAACAATTTTCGTAAAATTTCTGAAAATTTTCTTCTCTCCATTTAATTTCTTACACAGGCACCTACTTTCTGCTTTACGATTTTATCGATTATTTCGATAAGGATGAGGCGACTTCATTGCCGCGTGATAAATATTTGGAAATTATGAATAACATTTTTGGCAAAGTAACACAAGCGGAACGCGAAGCAATCATTTTTCGGGTAAGTACATACCATACATAATTGTAAGGCACTCATAAGCATACATATACTATATATAGAAGTTAAGTAGATTTCTACATACGTAGAATGTCTTGAAGGCATAAGAACTCAAATGCATACACATTAAATAACGAGTAACGGTATAAAAAGCTGCACACTAACATATATAGTACATCCTTATTTATCTACTTATTCCTTTCTAAATTTGCTTCAAATTGAAAATCATACATTAAATAGCACATATTTATATGTATCCAATTAACAAAAAAAAGTTTCCAAATTCCTTGACTTCATGTGGAAATCGGTTTTTCATTTCAATTCGTGGAAAATCCTCTTATTATACCATAGACTGACTGTAGGGGGGTGTGTGACTTCAACTTGCTGCGAAAACTTTGAGGGTCACAGCTCAGTTTTGACAGACTTTGTCTGGTATTATACAAGTATATTGTTGAAGTTAATGTTTTCCTTATTTGGACGGAATAAGTATTGGCAACGTTCTTCTTCTTCTTTACTGCTTACGCGGTTAAAGCCGAGTTTACAACAGCACGACAGTCGTTCTTTCTTTTCACTCTTCTTTGTGCTATCAAAAACAGCTTTGAAATCGACGAAGAGTTGATAGAACCATTTATATTTTTCAAGATTTGGCGATGATGAAATTGATTATTGGTTTATTCCACGGTCCAATCAATTGGTTGACGGGAGGCGCAGATTGAACCTTATATATGCGATGGAGAAGGTTTATTCTTCCGTTTTGTTTTGATTGGGCGGAGCACACTTAAAACTAATCGTCGGACATGCTTTCGTCTAACCATCGATGTAGCATGCTCCTTATCAGTTCTTCATTTTATAATCTTGCAACTTGCAAGGATTTTTTGTCAAAAAGGCAGGCTATTATTAGAAAGGGATCTTTTCTGAATTTTTATAATACATTTCACAGATTAACCGACATTTTCGATAAAAAGCTCTTAATTAGAACTTTGATCCACATATTCGATATATGGGAACATGAATAGTTTTGGTCCGATTTAAAGGCTTTTTTGACAAAGTCGAAGGTAAAAAACAGGATCTGCAATTTTTGTATTAACACCTTTTTCACATAACCTCAAATTTTATGTGAAAAATTCAAACAACCCAAAATTTTTGCGTTTTTTATTTTTTTCTTGTACAAAAATAAATTTTCTTTCACGAAATTTCATATACCTTCTTATGTCATACACACATCGTAATTTTTCTCTGGTAAAATATTAAGAAAGAAACCTCACTTCGACCAAAGATCGATAAAACCCTAATTTTCAAGCCAAAATTCACATGTCAAAATATCAGATTTTTTTTTTAAGTCAAAAAGTTTTACATTTTCTGAAATCTCTACTTATTGATAGTATAAAAAATATGCATTTTTAGTTCTTTCCAGTAAATGCAAAAAAGTCGAAATAATATTACTAAAATTTTTGGCTACCCATCTTTGCTCTTGGCACCGTATTTATCGATGAAAATATTACGCTTACAAATTAATCAATTCCAACGAATCTTAAACTTCGAGTGGGATCACATTAAACAAATATAGCTATGGTATGGTGTGAGATTTTTCTTGTTCAAAAATATATCTCCGTCGAAAAACTATGACTATAACAAGCGTAATTCCGTACGTTTAGAAATTTTACAAAATTTGTTTTCTTCGAATTAGAGACATACGTTGATTAATGTCAGCAGTCAGCAAATCACTTGGAGGAATATATCAAAATTTTGCTTTCCTGGTGCGTTCTTTGTTACATTAATATACTTGTAACATAATGAAATATTTTTTAACCAAATTCCTCCTTGCTTGTAGCGTTTCTAATACTTCCTACCCTTTACTATCAATAGCAATGCCTCTATATATCGCACGTTTCCCCAAATACTCAATTTTCAAGTACATTGCACATTTTCCAATCACCAAAAAATAAACAAAAACACCGATCTTTTGCAGTTGTTCCCTTGCACAGTCAATTTGCAACATACGAAGCTGCGTTACAAAGAGGCCAGCAGCCGTCAGTTGCACCAATCAGCCAAATGTGCAGCTACTCATTCTTTACGCAAGAATGAAACTCAATATTGGCACAAATACTGGTTGGTTGACTTTAATAGCGACACATTTTTTTCACTTTTAGTGGCCTCTGCTGGACCGTTAAAACTAGCCGCCTGAAAATCGTCGTGTTGACATCAGAGAGATAGCAGAAGATCTTGACGTCTCTTATGAATCGACTAACACATTTTGGTTAAAGTCTTGAATATGAAGGGTGTCAATGCTGGAATGGAAAAAAAATAAAATTCGCTGAAGGCATTGAGGTCATCCCAGGCGGGGCTTATAGAAAGTGTGTGGGAAATTGGATTAAACGTTGGCATACTCTTATACTTGTAGGTTCGGAAAGGCAACAATAAAGATTTGTACTAAAATATTTGGAAATTTATTTGGCAATCCGGGTCAATTTTGATCAAACTGTATAGCCACTACAACTATTAGAGTAACTATTGAAGTATGCACTAGGACTTTTGCTCTCCTCTTTTTGATAAATACTGATTCAATTCAATTCAGCACTCTTATCAACTTAAGGACCGTGGTAAGCTCCAATAAGGCTATATGCTCCCTGCTAAGATATAAGAACCCCAGGAATTGTTTCTGTATCTCCAGCCTAACTGAGATGATACCCCATATAATCATATTCCGAACATTTTAATTTCAATTTGATTAAATCAAGAGTTGCTGGTTTTATAAGTTAATCAGCGCCAATCTGTGCCAGTGCCAGCATTCGAATTTCTCTTTTACCCGTATTATTATCCAACGTATATAAAGCATTGTACTCTGCTTCATTGTTGCACGCACATACATACATATCTCCGCGTGCATGCACTGAATGGCTCTGACAGTTGCGCTAATTGGCAACTCTGTAATTGCATTGCATTGTGCGTGACCATTCCATACACATATGCGCCGCTGTGCGTATGTGTGTGTGATGCAAGTGATGGATGTGTTGCATGTCCGCCCCGTTCATGGACGCTGATTATTCGATTGATCAGATTTGCTGCTGATTGCCTGATTGTTGATAGCCTACTTATGTACTTATTTTTTTAACTGCCTGCATCTGTTTGTGTGTGCGTGAATGTGAATCACCAATTAGTGTTGCGAAAGCTTTAAAAATAGGTCTTTATGATAAACCTTTTTAAAGAAGCTGAAATGTTCGAAAGAATTCAATATATTTCCATATATTTGAAGTTGAGGTTATGTCGGTTCGATATTATATATATAAGGGTATTAATCGACGATGGACCACGATTCAGCGAATTTTTGGTGCCCTGTCACACTAAAGTTCAATGCTGAACTCCAAATTTGCTAACTGCTTTCCTAATGAAAATTGATAATTCCAATATACCTGTATCCAGTAATCATTGCTGAGAGATGCTTGGAATCTGCAGTTGTATCTCACAGACTTCGAAACGAGGCGTCATTGCATCTCTTTTCTTAACATTTTCGAATGAGATCAAAAAGTTCAGTTCGATGAAATCATCAGTGGATATTCTACAATATAATCTGACGAGACGGACGCGCTTCTTTCAGACCATGCTAAGCTCTTAAATATTTACTTAACACATCGCCTATCTTGGAAACAGTATCAACACGTACAACAATATCAGCTTTGGAATCCAACGCAGAGTCACTCTTGTCAACAGGTGCACATTTAGACAGAGTAAGCAAGTGAAAAGTAAAGTTCTCTCTCGACAAAGACCAAACTCTACAAGTCGCTAATTCATTCCGTCCTGCCATATGGTGAACAGGCATGCACGATTTTGCGGATTGCGTATTGACAACGGTGAGTACGTCAGTCGATGGAACGATGAACTGTAAGAGAAATACGGTGACTATGAAATAGTTCAGCGAATCAAGAGGCAACGTGAGCGCTGGTTAGGTTATGTTGTCAGGATGGAAGAGAATACTCCAGCTTTGCAAGTTTTCGATTCAGTACCCGTCGGTGGAAGCAGTGGAAGAGAAGGACCTGGTTGCACTGGTTATCTGGAATTGAGCCCAAATTACGAAAAGGAGGAGGAGCTAACGCGCTGTTGTTAACTCGTCGAAAACGTTTTGGTTCTTCAAGGTTGTATGTACTGATAATTTGTCTTTGTTCATCCTTCATTCGGTGCCAAAGTCTTCTGACAAATCTGACCAGTTGTTTCTTAGCCGGTTCTTGGAAATCCACCAATACTCAGCGGATATTATTTTAGTATATAATTAGCTCAAATGACTACGGAGGCCGTGAGCCAATAGTCATTTTGATAAGCTATCCAATGAAATAGCTGTTTTTCCTTCATCGTAGATTGTTCTTTGCTTAATAGAATACTCTTACATTTTAGACCAATTTTGGTGCATCAAACACTTGAAGAATGGGAAAATAGAAATTGCAGAAAACATAGCACCCTTTAGCGAAGAAAAAATTATTATTTCACCACGTAACGCACCGGCGCAGACCTCCTCTCATATTGTTGCGGCTAAATTGGTAAAACTTGGCTACTCTGTGCGATATCCTTTTGCTTCCCAAACGGGAAGATCACTCTTAGAAAAGAAATTTGATTCGAAATAGTTGGTTGTGGCCACCACCAAGTCCACTCTGCTTAGGTCCCTAAAATACGTATTTTGTCGGGTTAAAGAAGTAAAGTTTATGGAGCGAGCCAACAGGAGACTACGTTGAGAAACAAATCTTCGTTTTTTTCAAATTTCGTTTTACTGTAAACTGTGATCTTATCGGTGCGCAGTTGTGCGTGTCTTTCAAGGTTAGTTCTTACTACCAAATATACAGGGTCCGGCACTCGAAGTGTTAATTGAAAAAGCCATAAATGGGTGTGGAAAATTTTTTTTATTTATTCTAAAGTACAAAATGTGTGAAAATAATCATAAATTCAGGATCAATTCACTTTTGCCTTAACTATGGCATTGAGACGGTCAAAAAACGAATCGCAAGCTGCCCGAATGTGACTTGTCGCTATTTTGGCCCACTCACCGACAATGGCTTTCTTCAGCATCTCGAGACTGGTGTATTTTTTACTTCGAACCTTGCTCTCCAAAATGGCCCAGAGAGAATAATCCATTGGATTCGCATCTGGTGAATTCGAGAGCCATTGTGTGGTCGTAATGAAGTTCGGAACGTTGTTTTTCAGCCATTCTTGGTTCACTCGCGCTTTGTGAGACGGTGCTGAGTCTTGCTGAAACGTCCATGGTTTGCGACCGAACTGTTTGTTTGCCCACGGCTTCAAAGCAGCCTCCAGAACACTTTTCCGATAATATGTCGCATTTACTTTGACGCCAGGCTCGTTGAAAACAACCGTGGCCAACCGATGACATAGATGCTCGTATGAATGGACGGTCAAGTAAACCCTGTCGTTTTAAGAATTTACGAATTGCTCAATTGGAAAAATTTTTTCGTCAGAAAACACAATGTTCGGAATTTGACCGCTTTCGGCCAAGCGAAGCAACTGCTTCGCTCTTCAAGTCTTACTTGTTGCTGCTTCGGTGTGAGATCATGGGCCTTTTGGAACTTGTAAGGCTTGACCTTGAGCTCATTTTTTAATATGCGTCGGATGCTGCGGTCGGATATTTTCAGTTCTTTAGCCATTTGATTGGCACTTCGTCGTGGATTTCGCTCAAGTCGCTTCTGCACTTTCCAAACCATCTCACGTGACGTTTCAGACTTTCGATGACCACCTCCATGGCGTTTTGCGATGCTACCAGTATCATTGTAACGTGTGATAGTGCGATAAACAAAAACTTTATTCACATTAAGGTGTTTGAGCTCACGAACAATTGCTGGCTGTGATTTTCCAGCTAAATATAAAGCAATCACACTATTACGTTTGAATTCCTTCGCTGATCACTTTTAAGCTTACACTTTGAATGCCGGACCCTGTATATATTCACTCCTAGTGCTCCTCTCAGAGAAGCACTATTAGCTGCTCAGCCTGCTAGGGATGTATGTTTTCAATTTATCAGACAATCAGACATTGAAACTGAAAGCTGACTATGTAAATATTATAAAAAAACAATAAACAAGAAAAAAAGTACACTTCCGCTCTACCGAAGCTTCAGTATCCTTCAGAAGAGTATTTTTATAACATAAAGGGGTATAAAAAGACCTTTATGTTGATTGTGATTGGTCAGTTTGTATGACAGCTCTAAGCCATAGTGTTTCGATCATGATAATAAGTTCGTAAATGACGATGTCCTAGGTAATAATCTATGCTAAATTTCATGAAGATGTTTTGTCAACTCGGCTCCTTACGCTGATCATTTATTTATGTGCTTTATAGGGTCTCCGACGTTTTCTTTTGGGTGTTAAAAGCATCGTGTCAAAATTAATGCACCCTGTTCGGGGTATAAAAGTGCCAAATATCGGCTGAGTTAATTTCCATGTGCACTCATGGGCGAGATATACCAGACAAATACATTTACTCATATATGATTGGTTTTTAATTAACTTGACTAATATACCATGTAAGTGGTTACATGCCACTGCAACAACCACGTTCCTCACTTGCCTTCATTAATTTACAGTAATGTCTACTAATTGGTGTTCGAATATTTTCAAATGTGGCTACATTGACTTTCTGTAAAACTTAATTGCTCTTGCATTACTAGTATGCTCCTCTAATGGATTACTAAATATTGTAGCACAAATACTCAGATTCCATTGCAAATACTAAAAACAAAGTGGCCAAAAGTTGCAACGCATGCGGCCAGGATGTAAGTGTATACATTTTATACTGTAACATATAACTCTCATATGCGAAACATAAGATAACTGTTATGAATAACAGTTTAATTTCCCTTTTCGATTTAACACTTTCTTCCTGTGAGCTTTACATTTTGATTATTGTTGCAGCACACCTTTAATCTGTTTTGTGCGCAAATTTATCTGTGTGTGTGTGTTGTTTTGTGGTTTTTGTTGGGATATGAATTGTGGAAGAGTACAATTTCCGTATTGCTATGCGTTTATCTGTAGTTATGTGCAAACAGTCAGCAAGGAAATAAAGGCATAATATTCATGTTGGGTTTGTGGCACATGCAGCTCTATTTGGACTGTATGGTTAACAACAGAATGAAAGCAATAAATAAATAATTTATAATTTTAAAAAAATATTAATATTGGGCGATCATACGTTTTATTGTTAACTATTGCCTAAAAATGTATTTTCTCACTAGAAAGTGGTGAAAGATATACTCGTACACTTCACCCACAGCAGAATTTTTTTTTGGTTTAGCTTAAAAATCATTGAAATAACCAAGTTTTGGTGTTTTCCATTATTATCTTGAAATAGTTTTTTGTAATTATTGAAATTTGGTGTACACTTATGTACCTTATTATCACACAGACACACTGTTTTTTTAATTTAAAATGTTAAAGAGGATATTTTTTTTCGACTTAAAATCGAAAAAATCACAATTTTCAAGGAAAAAATCTTAAGTAAAAATTTCAGATTTTTTTTAAGCAAAAAGATTTATTTTTGTGGATTTCTTTATTTTCTGATGGTGCATAAAATTTATACATTGCTATAGAAAATTTTCTCAGAAAATAAAATAAAAATCCCAACTGAACTTACTTAATCGATTAGGGACTCGATTATTCAATAATACAAGTATGAACCGATTTGGCACATGGTGAATATATCGTCAGCTGTTGGTTTTCCAGGCTTAAAGTCACACTGGAGGATGGAGTCATGGCTCGGAGAGGTGCTTCCCGATCCTGACGGAAGTTTTTGGTGTTGCTCAACGTCAGCTTACACAGCCGTATTAGTTTTGCGGGGATACCAAATTCAGACATCGCGGTATAAAGGCAGCTCCATTTCGTGCTGTCAAAGGTAGCTTTGAAATCGACGATGAGGTGGTGTTTGTCGATCCTCTTTTCACAAGTCTTTTCCAAGATTTGGCACATGATGAATATCTGGTCAGTTGTTTATTTTTCAGGCTTAAAGCCACACTGATAAGGTCCAATGAGCTTGTTGACGGTGGGCTTTAATCCGGTACGCTGGATAATACCGATGGAAAAATTGCTGAGTTTTTTCTTCTGACAAGCCGGTACAACAACTATATTTTTTCGACAAAATTTTTATAGCAGATGTACCGTAAATGAGGTTATTGTGTTCACATGTAAAATACTATCAAATATTATTACTATATATCGTTTTAAGCATATATGCTTATACGTCAATAAAAAGTGAAGTTATCACAATAATTGGTTTCCTTAGGGACGCTGTCACCTTTTCATAATGCTTTCGAAACAGCTTCAAAAAATATCAATAAATTACCACATTAAAGCTCCCCTTGGCATAAAAAAATTATGTCACTTACCGGATCATTATGCACTAATTACTTTATCGCGGTCAACTCGGTGGCACATCGAACATGTCCACTAATGACCAATGTGACCAATGACCAGTCACTGACCAATATTTGCACATATTTATACGAGTAAATAAATGCAGCGCACGTCATTGCTAATGCGACACATTGTTGTTGTTGCATATTGTTTTTGTTGTACGTAAGTGTTATTGAGAAACAATTTCAATTTTAATTTGTTGATTTATTGAATGGGCTGCTTATTGCAACAATTTGCCGTTGTGGTTTTTGCTAAATGCTGTCAGTCGACTCTATCGATTTATTTAATTAGGTAATAATTGCTTATGCAGTCAAGTTACTTGCAACGATTACATTTCAGGTGTGCGGCTTTTGGTATGGAAATTTTAATTGAACTGAATTAAATAAGCATTGCATGAAAATTCCTCAATTGATATGAACTAAAGCAAGATTTTGTTTTATTTAAAATTATTATTTTTTGGTTATTACTGTTAATAATAATATTATTTACATAACACATTTCTTTATTACTGTCAAAAATAATTTCAATAAAAATCAATTTTCTGTCTACTCATATAGCCATTTGTGAAAATCATAATTAAACTAATATTTAATTAACTTCTTTCAATGATTTCATTTGTTTTGTACTTGCAGCACACCAGCTGGGTGGGTAATCCCGGTTTGGAGAATCAGCAGCAAATCGGACGCGCAGTTGGCGATCACTTCTTCACCTGCCCTACCAATGAGTATGCCCAAGCGTTGGCCGAACGGGGAGCTTCCGTGCACTACTACTACTTTACACATGTAAGTAGAGAAAATTTAATTTTATACTTTTTATAAGTTGAGATTGAAGGAGAAATTTTCAGATTTCTGAAGAGTTCACTAATAGCACGACTTTTTTTAAGGAAATATTTATATATCTGCCTTTTGTCATCACGTAAAATGCAAAAGTCGAAAAGGTCCTTTCAATCAGTGACAACACTTGTGAGAGTTACTACTAAATTTACCAAACTCACATGAAATAATAAATATTCATAATTTATAATTTGAAGTGTTCTCTCTAAAAATAGTCTCTAAAACAACAATTTTAATTTTAATATATCTTTTGAACACAAATTTGCTTAATATTTTGAAAATATTAGCACTATTTAACGTTTTAATATACATACAATATTATTGGTGCGACGGTGCGTATACGTTACATTCGAAATTTTATAAATTCGATAGGAAGTTCTATGCCATTACTAACCTTGTTGACTCGACTAAACTTATGGGGTCCACAAAACATGTTTTTTGACAAAATATGATAGAAAAGATATCGATAGAAAAGAATTTTTTTTAAATTTTGAATTGGAAATTTTATTTATACGTAGCATAGTAGGAATATTCCGGTTTAAGTTAAAAATGTACCATTGACCTCGAGATTGATAGTCAGTAGATCTCCTGTGTTCTACTCTTGGCCAAAATGATTTTGCAGTCGCACAGGAGCGGGTCGTCTACTAAACGCATGAAAGCTCCATTGGTTCAGAGCTATAACGCAAGATGATAATGAAGACCTAACTCCGTCCCATTCTGAAAAGACAAACACTACTTATCCTAAACCAAAGATTGACGCAGAGCTCCTTGCAGAAAACTTCTCTTCCAACTGTCCCTCCTAGCTTCAAACCATCCTTGAAAAAATTCACTGTACCTGTTCTCCAGCGACTGCTCCTCATCCACAGAGAAAATACCACAAAAACTTGCCTCTATGGCGCAGTGATCCAAGTTTTAAGGAATGCTACTTTTCAGAAATCATGTTTTATTAAAGTCTCAATGGGTTCTTTACTTCTTGGAAAACGCGCAGCAGAAGATAATAGAGCTCATATTGGAAATGCGTAACGAAAATATCCATAAAGACCTTGGTATTCCTATGGTAATGAAAGAAGTAGAAGATAGCAGAATTAAATATATATCTAAACTCCGAGATCACCCAAACAGTTTGGCTAATGCTTTGGTACATTTCTGCGATCAAACACGACTTAAAAGAAGAGATATGCTTGCGTATTAAAGAGCAACGTATCACCAAAACAGCTCAATCACTTGCTTGAGCCTGTCTAGTTTTTAAATAAATTTAAGATTTTATAACTTATTGTTAGGCTTTAAGAAAAAGCAGATCCAATAAATAAAATAATTTTGAAAAAAAAAATAAAATATTGGAAAACTCAGATAGCACATTCATAAAAAATCATTCTAAAATTATTCTCTTGAACTTTCCTCGTTATCCGAAAGAGCCTTGAATAATCTGCGTTCAAATGTGGTTATCGAAGCATTGGATTAATTTGAATTTGGAGTTTTGAATTGAGTGAAATTTCAGATACCATTTTTAGTCTTCGCCACGCCTCGTACCTGGTCATAATCGAATCGTGGGATGTGCAATGACTTTGAGCTCCCTTGTCTGCATACAGTTTGATGTTAGCTGGCGCGCTGGCGTGATTTCTAGCGGTTTTATATTCTCCAAATCGCTGGTCTGATACAATAAGTTTCTCAGCTATAATCGGAAATATGATTGTGGATAGCAAAGAAAGAGTATGATAATGATTTTTTTTTCAAACAGCTCCGAATACATAAAAGCGAAGCTAAATAAAATTTCAACAATTTTTTCTGTATAAAAAACAAACGAAAACTCATACACACACGCACAATTCAAGTGGCAAATGAAACCCACTTCTCTCCTCGTGTAAGCGAACACTTGTTGGTATTGACTTCGTTGCAATTTAAAATGCCACATTTTCAAGCTTCGGGCTGTGAGTGTTTGTTTGTTGTTGTTCGCTGCAATTACCAACGCAAACTGAACGGCAACACACATACTCACACACGCACACATTCACATTTACACTTACATGCTTATTTATGCTTTTCAACAAACTTGTCCATGTGCTGCCTATAGGTCTGTGGGTCTGTGGGTCCATTGAAATTGCTGACACTGTGTACCTTCAAGGGTGCTATTGAGAAAACGAGCAGCTGTGCTGTACTTTTTTATTTCCATTGAAAGCTAAATTGTGTGGTGAAAAGCGCCAGAGAAGCAATGAATAAAGCGAGAAGGCCAAAGTGTAAGGCCCGCAGATAGCGGTATTTCTATAAACGAATGCATGTTACATGCATTTGTGGGTGTGTGTATGTGAGTGTATGTGACAGTGGCTTTGCCCTCCGTTCGTCGTACTGCACTATTTGCTCGGACCGTTGGCAGCAAAAATAAGGCAAATAGGAGAGTATATTTACACAATGTAATTATTAATGAAATGTACACAACTATCTGAGCAAATACACAAACGTATGCATAACGGCACGTACAGTGCTATCATAAGTGTGCTGACAAGTGACAGGATACTCACCTGTTCTTATATGTGTGCATGCATATATTAACATGTGTATGTGTGTATATATTTATGTACGCTCTCAGTTGCGATTAGGGACTTACTTAAAACTAAGAGTGAAATTTATTTATTTCTTAATTAATTTTTGAATAGTTTTGAGAACAGCAACGAAATTATGTTACGCAACGAAATTCCGTCACGATCAGAGTAGTTGATCTAAATATCCAGGGGAAAGTTTGAGCGTTTTGCAAACTTATTTAAATTTTTTGTTTAAACAAAAATCATATACAAAGTAAGAGGGTTGCCAGCTATTTTCAATGTTTAAGCCAGGTATATACTTACATATGTATGTAATTAACGAAAGAGCACTTAAATTTTCCTACTTTCCACGGTTAAAAAGTTTAAGTTTGTTAACAATTCAATTTTTTTTACGAGCATTGCCATTTGTCTAAACTTGCATTCAATTAAATTTTGTAGTACCACCCAACTGTAGGCTTAGCCGATTTTAGTATTTTGATTTATTAGTGCAACATCTGACGTGTTTGCAAATTTACGTGATTACCAATTAAGTGAAAATATTAAAAAAAAAAATTAAAATTAAAATTAAATATATAAGAAAAGCCTGCATTGTGTTTTAAGCAAAAGAAGTTTAATAGTTTTTTTTTTGAGAGTTGCCTACTGTTCTAAATTTTTATTCACTTATTGATAAAACACGCATTGTAATTATATTGATTTCATTCATGGCAATTATTGAAGAATTTATGTCGGAGGTGGTTGCCACCTGTTTGAAATTTACAAAAAAAAATGCGTTTTCAAAAAAGGGTCACAAATGTTCACGGAACACTCTTCTCTCTTAACATTCGAAGAAGCATTTATGTGGAAGATAGTTGCCACCTGTTAGAAAAAAAATAAATACTGAGTTTGCAAAACATGGGCACAGAACCTGTAAGAGAATTTTTGAAGAGCACTTCTTTCTCTTAACATGTTAATGAAGAATTTGTATAGGAAATAGTTGCCACGTGTTTGAAATTAAAAAAAAATTGAAAAACAGGCACAAAAATGTGAAGGAAAATTATTAATGGAATAATTTTTCTATTAACATAAAAAGACGCATTTATGTCGTATATACATAGTTGCCACCATTTTGAAATAAAAAAGTTAGGTTTTCAAAAATATGGACGTACAACTTGAGAGGAAAATGATTAAACATTTTCGTGGAACACTTTTTTCGCTTAACAAGCAATGAAGCATTTATTTATTTATTTATGTGGAAGATAGTTGCCACCAGTTACAAAACAAAAAAAAAATTGAGTTTGCAAAAATGAGCGCAGAATTGAAGGTGAAATTTTCATAAAACATTTCTCTCTCTTAATATGTTAATGAAGAATTTATATGTAGGATAGTTGCCACCTGTTTAAAATTTATAAAAAATATTTTTTCTATAATACATTCATGCTATCAGAGTTGTATTGTAAACAAGACCATGTTACGGCGAAGTATTTTTACACATTTTTCATTTCTTTCTACATTTCTACGAATATAAATACATACATATATTGATATACATTTTAAATGTATTTGTTCCTGTACGTATGTATTTACTTATTTGTCCTCCAACTGCATTCAGAAACACAATAATTTAATATTTATTTATTCAAGTTAACCGGCTCTTAAAATAGTACAATATATAGTATGTATGTATAAGAGTAATAGATGTACACTTAATAATCTATGAGAGTCCACTATGCACTTAAATGACAAGTGCTATTTACTTTTGCATACGCTGCAAATACCCTGTAGGAATGTAACGTTGTTCAAAATTAAATTTGGAATTGATGTGTTTAAATATTTTAAAATTAAAAAAAATTTAATTTGTTTAAAATTGAATTTTGATGTATCTAATGACTTTAAATATTTTAAAATTGAAAAAAAAAAAATAAAAAATAGTTTATAAGTGTATAGAAAATTACAAGAAATTTACGTAATTTCTTTGGTTTTTTTTTTGAAAAAAGAAATTTTTAATGTTAAAAAAAAATTATTTCTGACAAACATTTAACAAATTAAAAAATACAAATAAATTAAATTGTAACTGTATTTTCTCATTCGTACAAAATTTTTAAAATCATTAAGTTTTCTCACTGGCCATCAAGAATTTGTATGCCAACCTGCAATGCTTCTTCCATGGCAGTATGACTCGATCAAACGTTCGGCAAGCACTGTATGCCGTCCAAAGGGAACTACTACATCCACGGATATGAATATGCAAGCACACACACACACACAGAAGTAAGTGTCCGATGCAAGTACATAAAATGCTTGCATTTCAAAGGCAAGAAATATTAAATGAATGACACATTCCAAGCTCTGGTATAAAGCAATGAACTGTCTCTAACCATTTGAGGGTGGCTTGTGACTAAATGACAGCTGTTACTTCTTCGACATCACCTTGACACAGTTGGCCGCGGTGCAGGAATAAAAGCTTCTGTGGAATGTCGTATAAACCTTAGTGAAATGTAACATGTAAATGAAGTGTGTACGTGTGTGTGTGTTCAAAATGAAACTTTTGTAAACAACTTGCCATAGTACACGCTAGAGTTTCCACAGAAATTTTACAAATAATCAATAAAAGTGTGAATAATCTAATATTTAGATAACTCATAGATACATATCCCGGTAAATAATTTTGATTTATTTAAGTGCAGGGAAAAGTTACTGGAAATATAGCTGTTTTCGTTTTTAAGTATGCTCGAATTGTGGTAAAAAGTGAAAGTATTGAAATATCTGTTTTTCAGTGTACCGAAATGTACGAAATCTTGTATGCATCAATCTCTACAAAATTCAACAGAAAAATCCATCAGTACTTTGGAAGCGTTTAAGAATTTATAAGACTATCCCTTTAAGAAATAGAACATATAGGGTCTAATAATATATTTTTGCAGTAAACTGAATATTTTTTTATTTATCATTTTTAATTTCATAATGCATTTCTCATATAAACCCTTGTCCCTATTCAGAAAAACAACTGGGACACTCATTTTTCATTAATTCAGTCTTCTGTGCGACAGAATAATTGAAACGGAATGGGGCAATGCACGCGCTTAATGAAATGGGAATAAAAGAAAACCCACAAGTTGGACTTCTCTCCCCTCTTTTATGGATCCTGATTGTTAACGACCTGTTAAAACAACTTGAGGATCGTGGATGCCGGGTGATTGCCTGTGCAGACGTTGTAGCACTTAGTAAAACGGAGATGGTTTTATTTACTAAAAGATATAAGATTCCGGTGTTGTCCTCTGGCTCTACGACAACCCATTACGTTCTATGGAGTCTTTATGTGATGGAAGGCTTTGAAAAGATCACACTTGCAAAGAAACTCGAGAGCCCTTAACACAAACTTTGACTTCATATCGGAACCCAAAATTCTGGCGGCTCCTTCTCTGCTCATATACCAACGAGGGAGTTTTTCGTGGGAATAAGCCGTTGGAGGAGAAGGGTAGTGAACTTTTTTACTGATGGGTCAAAGCTTGTGGGGGAAGGTTGTTGAAGAGGTTTACTGTCAGGCGCTCTTTATCATCTCCAGCTTCAGACTTCTTAACTTTTGCAGTGGCCTCCAAGTCGTTGTTGCAGCCATTAAGGTAGCAATAGATATGCTGCTCTGAAGTGCAGCTTCTTTCAGAGAGTGATCATTCACTCAGACAGCAGAGTGGCGATACTAGCCTTGAACTCATTTACAGAGCGTTCAGAGTTGGTCGAGGAGTACCTAATCTCGCTATGAATATCATCAAGTGTCTTTGTGATAAGTCTGGTATGGATGCCGGGCCATAGCGGAATCGCAGGAAATTGCAAAGCTGATGAACTAGCAAGGAAAGACACCCTAGAACCGCTATTGGTAGAATGGAAGCGGGTCGGTGCTCCCGTATCGTATTGTGTTCTATTTCTAGATAACTGGGCTTCGCTATGCCCTCGATGCATGCGCTGTCGCAAAAGCCTTTTGGCCCAAGATCGATCGCAGGAGATCTAGTGATCTCTTTGCCCTCAGTAAGGCTAACCTCTCCCTAGCTGTGGGGCTTTTAACAGGCCATTACCCTATTGGCGTAAAGGCTGTAAGGTTGGGAATCTTACCCGACACCATTTGCAGAAGCTGTTTGAAAGAAGATGTGGTGGAAACAACTCAACACTTCCTTCTTGACTGTTCCGCGTTTGGGAGGTCAAGACTTAAGCACTTGGGAGCGCATACTTTCAGACATCCCACCGGCGGAAGCGGAAATTAAACGTCCGTGAAAATTTATATTGGCTACTTAGCGTTTTGCTAATTTATAAGTTCGAACACAGGAGTTCTTCTTTTCTATGACTTCACAAAGGACTACATATAGCAGTCCACGTGCGACCTTCGATTAGTCATTTAACCTAACCTAATCTAGTAATCGCTTTGTGCCAGTTCCGGACTATAAACAGGATACATTATTACCAAGCTCCTAGAATTTCTGATGAGTCACTACCAATGTGTGTGGCTTACCATTGTCCTAAGGTAGCAAAATTAGACTCTAATATTCAAAATGGGCTTTTGTTAAATTTTTAGCTCCTTACAATCGAAACAGGACTTACATGACTTCGAGATACATATTACTAAAGTCACAACTCGAAAAATTTTACTATACTTTCTATATTAAGAACAGCTGTAAAAAGTTAGTATAAAGAATTAAGCTCCACATTTAGTAAAAATTGATGGGTACTACTTTTTACAAACTTAAAACCACTTTCCCTGAGGAGAATATATAGTAAGTCCAAGAGAAGGAGTCTAACAGCACATCAATTGTTTCTTTATTTCCCGAATTGGAGCTTGAAGCACAAAGTTTTATTATATTTGCTCTTTTTTGGGTAGAAAAGGCGTTTTCCTTTCTCTGCTTTTATTTGCTACCATTTACATGTCTCCATATATTCGGATGGCACACTACATCCAGCAGCATCGTTTGAAGAAATCGCACGAGAGAAAATAATCTGGTCTTTAACAACTTGGAGTATCAAATTACTTGTATACTTTGAATCCTATCGGAGCTGTTCGTAGTACAAAAATACATTTAAATAGTTGAGTTTTGTGGAGATATGAAATTCGGAAGTATAGGCATAAACGCAATCTCGGAAGAGTGGAACTTTCAGTTTTTCTGGAGGTTTAATTTTTTACCTGCTTAAGGGAATTCATTCTAGGTCTAATGCTAAAGTGGTAAGGTCCAATGAGTTTGCGAACGAGGAACTTTCATTTCAATAGATTCAAATGTCATTTTGACTAGACAATTTCGGGCACCATACTATTTCTCGAACACATGAGTCTAACTGGCTCGAACGCGAGCTAGTAAAGCCTAACAAAAGATATCATACTTACTACCTCTTATATATATCCGCCTTTCTGGTGCACACCTACACACACATATGTGATAAATAGTTTCTACTAATGTTTAGTCCCAGAGCTATGGACACGTGCTTGCAACACACGCAGGCCAAACTAATCACATAATTCTAACACAAATATGCACAAACACTCATATACCTACATATACATAGGTATATCTCATATGTACAAGCATATTTAAATTAGACTGTCTTTACAAGTAAAGGGTGAGGACACATTATATATGCCAATGTTTTACTTTCGCCATTCACCGTTTGCTCGGTCAACCGGTCTGCCTTTGAATTTGTGCTGAATGCCCTGAATGCGCCCCGGTGATTTGTGGGTGCGTTCATTCGTCGGTCCCAAAACTGGGCTAAAAACTCACAAACAAACAAACAAACTCGTGCATTATTAGCTAGCTTCCCAGCTCTGGCTGGTTGGTTGGTTGGTTGGTTAGTTGGCGCTTGTGGGTCAACAAAATTAAATAGCCATATAAGTAGCACGATAAGCACGGTGGTAGTCGGTGCCGATTTTGGGAGGGAAGCGCGTGGTGTGATGGACAGCAAGTTGTTTAGTTTGTTTGCTGATTGCTTTCTGGGCGAACGTGCGCGCTTTTATGTGTGTTTATGTTTTAAGAGCGCGCGTGTGTTTATGTGTGTAGGTGTGTGTGTGCGTGGAAAGGTGTGTTCATTGTCATAATTATGGTCAAGGACAATGACCGAAATTCTCACTGTTGCGACATTGTATCGCGTTGCCTGCGCCACTTGCTGTGTGCCATTGTAGTCTGCTTTTTGCTGTATCGATTGTCTCTTCGCTTCACACACTTTGCGCGTAGTCACGTCGCATCCTGACCGGTGCTCTGCCCAGGGGCCGGTCGTTCTCTATGCATAACTCACGCAACGCCACGCATTCCTGTCTGTCGCTCGTAGCTGATATTTTGTTTGATTCCTTTTTAATGTTTTTTTGTTCAAATCACACCAATTCCTCGTAGCGCCGTTAACGTAAACTTAATGAATACATTAAATTGCCAGCTGTCCGGAATATTTATGTGCGACGATTTTCATTTGCATTGGTCGTGGAGTTCGCATTGATTTAATGGTTTGTCAGGGGATTGCCTCTGAGGGCAAGTACTTATGGTAGCGATTGTCATTATGGACTTTGAATCCTGTGTTGCGAAAACAGGTATAGTAAGTCATCATAAGTGTTCGTTAAAGTGTCTCTTCGAATTTAACACAATAGTTTAAAAACTAATGAAGTATTAATATCTTTAAAGATGAAGTTTCATATTTCATTTATTTAAGTTCTCCATATAATTCTTTGCATCCGTTGCTTATAAATATCTGAAAAAGAGAAAGGTTTGCAAAAGTTTCCTGAGTCAATGAAGTATTGTTCAAGAATATGCTTTTGGAAAACTGATGTAGCTCTAATTCTGATACTTGTGTGCGTAAAATTAAGACGTTCATCTTCCTTCGCGGTTTGAAAAATTTACTTATTTAGTAATATATTTAATGTGAACATACTAGAAACATGCGCTGTAAAGCATTTGGATCGCAAGCGTGTTAGTTTACGAGATATTGAGTCACATATCTACTCCCGCGCAAACTGTTCACGTCGCTCAGTCAACTATAAACAAGTTTTCCGAAAAGTTGAATTTTTTTAAATTTTGACAAAACTATAAAATATATTCGAAACCTGTTGATAAGGATTCACAAAATATCGCGCCATGCTTGGCCATGAGTTTTTTTGGAACAATTATTTTTTTATGGTCTGAAATTTCTTAATAAGGAGTAAACTACGTCGCAGAGGAAGTGCATTCAAGGACGTTTCAAGGTTATTTTTGAAGCAGATATTGTTTATCGCAATATTAAAGCTTAAGAATTAAATAACTAAATAAAAAATTGCGAATAAAATATCATCAAAAATCTCGCTTAAGTGCAGGTTATGAACTATTAATCCTACTTAAGGCAAGAATACCACGCCTAGGATTTTGAAAAAATCTATTTTTTTGCATATCTTGAAACTTTAGACTTTCAAAAATATGACCTTGGAAGGATTTTTCAAAATTCGACTTATTTTCGGAGATACAGCCGATTTTGTGACGTGGCGTCCGTGTTCACTAGAACTGTCTCCTAAACTTTAAACGCGTTTTTCTCAAAACTGACTTTTTCGGAACGATACCCACGATTTCTCAGGTTCTACTGGACCGATTTACTTGAAATTTTTATAGAGTCTTTTTTATAGGCTTGTCTATGGTTGGAACTAGCGCCATCCCCAAATTTTTATTTTTATTATTTTTAAAAAATTCGAAATAGTCAGAAAAAGTGATCAAAAAAAACTTTTTATTTCAGGCAGTCGCCATTTTGTGAAAAAAATGTTTTCCCACTTTTCTGTAGTTCCGGCCATTGCGACATTATTCTAGATTAATAATCTTTGTTTTTGGTTTCAGATAACTAGGAGAGTTTGAAATCATGGATAGGGTCACGTGGAAATTTTTAGAGACCCCCCATTTCGTCACTTCGTCATTTTTGAAATTGTTTAGTATTTTAAGTATTTAATTTTTTCTGTACTCTTCTAAAATTAACAAATAACTAGTAAAAAAAAATGGATAGTAAAAATATTAATTGCCTTTTTTACGACACTTTAAAAATTACCTGAAATTCATGCTTCTAGACCAGAATACCCCCTTAAGGGGTTACATGGGTTTCTTCGCGTAAAATACAGCCTTTTCTCAACAATTTTTTTTTATATAAAAAATTAAATATTTCATTAGAATTTTTTATTGTTACAAACATACACTATTAACAAAGAAATTCTGAAATTTTGGGAAAAAATATTTTAAATTCCGCCAAGCGAGCAAAAGATGCGGCCGCATTTGCAGAATAACTCCTTCAAAGATCATTTAAAGTGAAAAATTACGTGTTTTAGTTAAACCTTAACTTTCAACAATGAGGAGAACTTAGAAGAAAAAAAACTGAAATTTGAATTTTCAACAGATATTTTTACAAAAGAATGAAAACTTCTTGAAATTTCTAGAAATCTTGCCAACCGATTTCACAGTTTCGAGCGCACATGTTCTCAAGGCTGTATTTCCGAAACTATTTACTCAGATCCTATGGTATTACTGTGATGCCATTATGATTATTTTCAAGCACTGTTTTTCAACTTTTTCGATGTTATCGTGATTAACAGAGGCGGATGGACAACTCGCTTGAGGCAAATTTTCGATGACCACGCGATCCTCTCTGAATACTTTTTGCCACTCTAATGAAGGTTTCGCGCTTGACAGTCGTTCAGCTTCAATTCTTGCGTGAATTGCATTTTGTACACTCACAAAATAAAAATCCTTCCGCAAAATCTTCCATAACGTGGATGGGCACAGCTCCAATTGTTGCAAGTCAGTGTAGACTTTAAGGGTTGTCGACAAAAGAATGGCATGCTCTTAGTATCATTCTTATGCACTGGTGGTAATTCCATCTTTATTAAATTAGGTGCGGTTGATTGGATGACGATAAAGTTGATTTCATGGTAAATAAAGTCTTAATTTGTAAACTTTAAACTTGGAAAACTTTACTCTGGGCATAACAATGATACTGAGGGCATACAAACCACTCAGCTTTTATACCATGAATAAGGAGTGTTAAGTTTGTAACACCCCAAAAGATACTTTGGTGAGCCTGACCGTCCGTTCAAGGCTGATTAAAGAATGTCTAACCTCATCATCGATTGCATCGGGTATATTTAGGATGAGACTGTCAGGCCAGAGCGAATTTGGCAGTAACGATGAAACCGACGAGCTGGCAAGGGAGTTACCCTACCCCCATGCTCCTTTTGTGCGTGGATTTCTGTGCTTTCACTATAGCATATAGCTGTCATACAAACTGAACTATCGAAATCAAGTTCCTTAAAGAACTTTTAATGTTTGTGAAGGGTATTATAGCTTCGGTGCAACCGAAGTTAACGTCTTTTCTACTTTCTGATTGTAATAGCGTTTCAACTTACTGCTCATAATTAGAATGTGGCTTAATTGTGGCAAGTCCATTGAAAACCATAACACAACTAAACGGTTGAGAAGTCATCAACTAATTTGCCAGCTAAAGCAAGTTACTTAACAGTTTCCTGGAAGCCTGGCTTTGGAGTGGTCAGTGTGTCTGCACATTGATGTACTGATATAGATGATATGTGGTCGAAATACACGCTACAGCGCAGGCATGCTTAAAGGAGATAAGTTAAATTACTGCAAAAGCGAAATTAATAGCATACATTTAGGCACATAAACACTTTGTGGGCAAGTCTGAGCGTATTGACACATACAGGGAAACCAACAACTGGTATACCTTGAAATAAGCACAAGCTAATAGCTTCTGGTTAGCTGCTGATAAAGTGTACATACATACATACCTCCTCATATAAGCAAACTAATGCTCTACCGACAACCATATCACATCATTGGCAGTCAGCTTCCTCAGATTGCGTAGAGTAAGCAGTTAACACACGCACCGCTAGAGTGTACCCCTGGAGAGCTTTGCCGCTAACCTCTTTACTTTGCCGTGTGTGTAAGCTCAAACGAGCGCATAATCTTCAGAGCCTTGTTATATGGAGTGAAGCGAAGCGCACACGCCAAACCACACTTCCATACGAACTTGTCGGATATTTACGAGCTGGCAGCTTAAATGAAAATGCGAGAAATATTATAACGGTAATGTGCCCCTGCTGTGGTTTGCCTAACTGTTCGACATACATGTGGGTAAGCGATATCGCAAGAGAAGGCACTTGTTTGGTCCAGCCAGTGAACGACATTGCCGCAGGTCAACATGTGGTTGAGTTAAGGTTACCAGATCATTACACATAGGCAATTGCTGTTGTGGTGACATTTTGACTTTTTCGCACATTTTTATTTAATTTAGGGGTCGGAGTACTTTAACTTAAAAATATGTTTATTTTGTGAGCAGTGTGGGAAACTAGTAGAATAGAATTGATTGTTATTATCGTTGCAGAGTATGATACTCAAAATATACAAAGATGTGTGTTGTTCCAAGAATTGGTGATCATAACCTTTGGATCATGGTCGCCAACGACCCGTTGAAAAGACTTGAACAGCGATGGCAAAAGGTGTGGTCTCTCACCAAAACAGTCCTCTGGTTCTTCGGCGCCATAGTCTAGCCCATTAAGTTCTATGAAGTCTTTGTCCAGTGGAGGGCAAGGAATTTCGGTACAGTTCAAGCAGTGGCGCTCCACACCAACCATGGCACTTATTGCCCTTCTGCATATACTGCACACTCACCCAACCCTGACGGCTTTTTTATACCCACATGCAAACAAAAGAGTTGTGGGTGGGTAGAACCCGGTAAAGGAGAGAGATAGTAAGCTTCTTTATGGAGGAGTCAAAGCTTGTGTGAAGGTTCGTTCAGTTTCAGACTTACTAACTATTGCAGTCTTTTTTAAGTCGAGATTGCCATCATTAAGGTACTGGTAGATTTCTTATTTCTTATAAACGTGCGTTCAAGGCATATTAAGGAGTGTCTATCCTCATCATCGATTACATCGAGTAGCTTTGGGATGAGACTGCCAGACCACTGCGGATTCGCAGGTAACGAGATGGCAAGGAAAGGTACCCTAATGCTTAGAATGGCTACGATCGGCGCCCTACGCTTTTCTTCTGATCTGCTACTAGATTTCTTTGTTTTACTGCTTCCATCGGTTCATATGCTGGCGTAAGATTCTGTTGGCCCAAAGTCGAGATTAAGTAACCTCTTTGCGCTCAGTAAAGCTGGTCTTTCCCTAGTTGTGGAGGTTTTGATGGACCATTGTCCTATCGGCGTTCACACTGTAAGGCTTGTAAACTTGCCGGAGGCCAGCTACAGAAGCTGTGCGAAAGAAGACGAAGGGGAAATATTCGACACTCCTTCCTTGATTGCTCTGTGTTTGCGAGATCAAAGACTATCCCACCGAACTGTTAGAAATCGAGTAATTTTGTAGTGACCAAACGGCGCTTTGTCGATTTTATCAACCGAATACAGGAGTTTTATTTTTATAATTTCACCTTTAGATATATAGATAAATAAATGATAATTGCACCGCGTCCTAAGGACTATTGTGCTCTCTCCTAAGTCGCAACGACTCACGTAGCTCCAGTATATTGATAAATTCCAATATACTGCTAGGTGCTATTGAGGCGATTTGATCCCTATTTGAAAACATGGATCCAAGAGTCTTTATCCTATGTCCACATTCTGCTTTGCAGTCAATTAGCAGGTGTTCTGGAGTTTCAGGCTCTATGTCGCATGGATAACATATTTCAACCTGCTAAGATTGTAACCACCCATTAGCAACTTGAACTGGCGCATGCCTTAAAGATGTTCCCAATACCTCTCCCTTGTCACTTTTTCATCCTTGCGGAGCAGTTCTTGTATATAATGGGGATGAAACGCAATAAAAGGTTCAGGTCTATCATGTTGGTGGATTCTGCGGAGCGGACGAGCTCGTCAGCCAGTTCATTCCCAACCATACCTTTATGACTGGACACACGGTTACGATCTGATAAAGTTTAAAGCCATTCTATATACTCCTACACCAGTAGTTGATCTCGCACGCAGGGCTCGCTTTAAGTGCCGCTTGACTGTCGCTGACTAGGGCTATACGTTCGTTACGATAGTTAGTTGGCTTACTACATAAGGCAGTCAAAGTACGATCCGTGGATCAGCGATCGAACCTAACTTAACCTAACATATGTACTATTTACGAATGCTCTTACTATTCTCTCCATTTTTTATTCCTAATCGATTGTTATTATGAACTATGTAAGATTGCACTGTTTTTCTTAACCTTATCCAGTTAAAATTTTTTTTATGATTCGGAATCATTAATAGTTTCACCACATAGTACCAGATACTCACATCGTAATGAAAGCATGTCTTGGTAATTCGACTTATCCGTTGAGTAATTGATACGTATTAGATGATTGATAAGGAGAATATTTAAGGAAGTACAGAACATATCTTTTATAAGAGATGAGTTATATAGTATAACTGACCTTTCTTTGTGTACAAAATTGTTGGTAACTGCCTTGATATATGATGAAGATCTGAATTTCTCTTTGGATTGTGGTGGGTGCTCTAAGAAATTGAGAGACTTATAAGTTCTAAGCAGACTCAGAAAGGCTAATTGATTTTAGGTGTAGTTCTTGCAAGGCGATAATACGATCTGGGGTATGCCAAGCAATGCATTTAGTTGTTTTGTGGGCCATGACGATGGTCTGTTTCTGTACGTTTGAAAGACCAAGTTGTTGTTGTTGTAACGGCAGAAAACAATCCTGAGGTGATTTCATGACATGGCGTCGAGTTGGCAGTCCTTGGTCGGATAAAAATCGGGGTCATTTCCGGTTACTTAGATCCGATTGTCATGGGAAACGGAAATACCTATTTTTTTGTAGTGCTTGAAATATGAAAATATGGGTGAATATATTTCAAATATTTTTTTTCCAAAACTTGTGAAATCTCATAATATTATATACAACAAGAAGAAACGTTAACTTCGGCTGCACCGAAACTAATATACCCTTCATAGGTGCATTTCTTTTAGTAACTATGTATCCAGTTTGATGGAAGCTATATGCCATAGTTAACCGATCTGAACAATTTCTTCGGGGATTACATAGTTGTCTTAGAACCTGTGCCAACTTTTTTGAAGATCCATTGTCAAATGTGAAAGTTTTCCATACAAGAACTTGATTCCGATCGTTCAGTTTCCGAAAAATGAGCAGCTTCTTGAAGAGAAAATGGCGTTTACAAAATTTCAAAACGATATCTTAAAAACTGAGGCACTAGTTCGTATATATACAGACGGACATGGCTAAATCGACTCAGCTCAACATACTTATCATTTATATATATACTTTATAGGGTCTCCGACGCTTCCTTCTGGGTGTTACAAACTTCGTGACAAACTTAATACACCCTGTTCAAATATAATATAAATATATAAATCAAAAATATGAATTCAAATGAAAGAAATTTCTAATATCAGCCATATTAAATTTTCTCACGAAAAAACCAAACTGCATCCTCCAAAATTCAAATTCACATATGAATCGTCGACAATTTTGTACAATTTTGTAGAGCAATTTCCTAAATAGAATATATGTATGTGTGAGTAAGACGTAAACAAAAGTAAAATAGCGCAGAAATTAGAAATTAGGTAAATACAATCGATGGAATGATGAAGGGAAGTTCGAAAGTCTGAGTGAGACTGTCATTGAGCGAAATGTGTTGCTGGAGAGGGTTGATAAATTTAGATGGACAGGTAAACAGCGAACAAATAATTTAGGTCTTAAGTGCAAAATCAAGTACAAAGTTAACTGGTGAGGACAGAAATAGTTACAAATGTTTTTATTTAGGGCATATGTATGTATATGTATATGTAAGCTAAAAAACGTATGTGCAAAATGTGTGTGAGCTGCGGCTATACATAAAGTTGGACGAAAATTGTATAAATGTGAATAAATATATTGATTTTATTCGCTAGCTTTAAGAGTTTTCAGAAAATATATACAAAAATTACTTATCATCTTCAATTTTAAAATAATTCTTATTCTTTCTCAATAAAAACCCACAATACTACAATGGATTTATATTACTTATCTGCTTTCAGCGCACTAGCACCTCCCTGTGGGGTGAGTGGATGGGCGTACTGCACGGCGATGAGATCGAGTACTTCTTCGGTCAGCCATTGAATACATCGCTACAGTATCGGCAAGTCGAACGAGAGCTGGGCAAGCGGATGCTGAATGCCGTTATTGAATTTGCTAAAACTGGGTAAGTACTGGCGTTCGCTGCTGATGAAACTTTCAATGTGTTAATAATATAGCAATACAGCATTCGAAAAGTAAGACAAACACACACACACACACATACACTGCGGTGGTTGCTTTATGAGCATTAATACGGCTTTGGCGTGCAATAAAAAGTGTAGAGTGGCCGGCACTCGAAAGTATATTTGCCGACGCAAGTGGATTTGAAGTGCAATTTTAATTGCAACAGTTTTCGACTGTAAACTCCTCAAGCGGAATCGTAGCAGACAATTTATATGTGTTTGTATGCTTATAAGTATTTGCTTGATTTTTTGTGTTGTGTTGCTCATACGCCTCGGTGGGCAGCAGAGTTAAATCTTTTAAAGCAAGTGCTTTTATTTATTTTTGTAGCATACTTTAAAGCGCAAAAAAGTTGAGTTAATTGAATTTTGTTTATATTAAAATTTATTTTCCATAACTACCTGCCTTTTATGCATTTACTTTGATATATTCTTCGTAATTTCATATTTTCTTCAACTAACGAATCGAACTTATTCAAATCCACAGAATCGCTTCTGCGCTTGAGTTTGATTGCAGTTCAGCTAACGTTTCTTAAGTGAACTCGTCAATACATATCATTGCATTATATTTGCGCATGTATGTGTGTGCAATGGGCAAGCTTAAGTAGAGCAATTGATTTATTATTCCTACGATTATTTTATATAAAGTGGTACATTCTTAAGTTTAAGAAGTATTTATTTGAAAACGCTAAGGAAATACACATTCAAAAAATATTTACCAAACGAATATGTTAAATATGTAAGATAAAAAACAGACCGATTTCAACGAAATTTAGTACGCACAATTCCTTTTATATCTCCATGCCACAGTGTTAAAATAGGCGAAATCGGACAACAACCCATATAGCACAATTTCTCACTTTCCAGTACACAAATAAAAAAGTATTTAATATAACGGAATAAAAACTGTTCAAGCCGCTAGGTACCAAATATGTGGACCCATAACCCAGTTTCAACCAATATTTAAATTTTGTTTCACTCGTGTTCTATTTTATAACGTGTTTCTTTCTTTCCTTTATAAATTTCCGAAAATATTCTTACGTTATTTTACGTTTCAGGTGACGATATAATACTTTTCGGTTTTCTAACAAACCTAATGCAGAGAACGTATTATTACAAACACTCTCTGCCTTTTCTGTCACATACGTTCTCTGATATACGTTCTCTGCTCGGCATATACGTTCTCTGGTATAAAATACGAAAGCTTTTTAAATACAGCTTTTTTGGTGGTATGCACGGCTTTCGTTAAGTTTATCTAGCGTTGAACCAAAGCTTCATTTTGATGTGAAAAGCTCGGAAAGCTACTATATTTATAGTCACGATGCTTTCTAATAGCAGCTTTTTATAGAAAGAAGAAGTTGATTTCAACTTTCGCAGCTTTCGTTTAAAGAGCATTCTCAGTGGATGGGTGATGCCAATACACCATGAAGAGGAAGAAAAATACACCACGCTATAACGGAACTGAGAACAGATGCATAAATACGCAAAAGGAGTGCTCTCACGTGAATTGTAGACATGTCATCCTATGTTGATTGAACTATTTAGTTTTTTTTTTCTTCAAATTTTCGGATTCTTTAAAAAATTTCATAACTTTATTTTCCAAAACATTTAAAATGCAAGAGAGGAAATAAAAAATATTAAAATATTATATGCATTTATACATTTTATTTATGTTCGCTGCATATCATTACCAGTGAGAGCAGATATGACAGGAATGAAGCGTATTTTGCACCGTCAATCGGCTTTCAAGTCAATATTTAATTAGGTGTTTCCGTGGGCGAGTCTGGTGTTACAAGTAGCTTGGGTTTAGCGGATTCAAGTTCTGCACTCCGGCTTTTGATGCTTCCCCGTATGTAAAAAAAATCATCTGTAGATCAAAGTTTTTTAAGGTGATAATCCCAAAAAAATTTATATTAGTTTCATTTCATTTTCAAAGGGAAGCTACGATATATTTTTAAAACTGAAATAAAATATTAAAATTTTTTTTTAAAGGTTTGAAGAATGGCTTTAGAGAAGTGTTTAGGGATAGGCTATCAAAGAATATAAAACAATACAAAATTTGTATCAAGCGAATCGTGAATAATGGAGACCAAGAAAAGAACTTGCTTTTTACTTTGAGCAAAGATTCTTCGCCAATATAAATACATATATTAAAAAATATATATATTATAATATACATATACATATGTATAGTATTAATATATGTATATTATTTTGTTATAGTAACCTTTGCTAATTTTAATGCAAATTCTGCTTTACAGCAATCCCGCCGCAGATGGCGAAGAATGGCCAAATTTTACAAAGAAAGATCCCGTGTATTATGTCTTTTCAACCGATGACAAAGAGGAGAAGCTGCAACGTGGCCCACTGGAAGGACGTTGCGCATTCTGGAATGAGTATTTGCGCGAAGTCCGAAAATGGGGATGTAAGTAGCGAATATTTATATAAATATTATTATTTTAGTAAAATTGTTGACTGTGTTAAGGTTTCATTACAATTTTGATTTTTTATTTTGAAAATCTTATAAAATTTGGTTTCATTCGTAACAGAACCAGTAATAACAGTAGATCATTTGAAAAAAAGGCTGGTTGTAAGATACTGGTTTCATATTCAGTTTTTCCTTTGTTTTTATATCTGAATTCCACAAATTATGTTTCTATTTACATATTTTAGACTTGGTTTCCGAGCTATGGGTGTATGTATTTTGAAGTTGTATAACTTTTTGCTCAATTTATAGAAATCGATTTGAATAATGGCTATTTAAGTAAACTGATTTTTAAATTGAGATATCGTAAAATATTGTTGTCAGAGATAACATTCTCTCTATAAAATTTAGTTCTTGCGTGTTGTAATAGAGTTTTAGCAGTCGTTCCTTGATCTGAAAAGTGTTCTCTCTTCCTTTAAATTCAATAGTTTAATATTATTACCGACTTTCCCTATTTTAAGGTGATATACTTTGTTGTTGCCTTATTTGGCAGTTTGAGTAATTTTGAACCTTTTTTTTCCAAACCAAAAATTTCGATCTTTCTCGTCGAACATTTTTTTTTTAATTTTTATGAGTTAAATCATATATTACTACATAGACATTTACCAAAACGATTAAAAAAATGTATAATCAATAAATATGTGAGAAAAGATTGCCATTTTACAACGTTATGAAAATAGTTGATGAAAATTCTGAAAAATTTAAGGAAACCCATAATTTAAATTAAAATTTAAGGAAATACATATGTGAAGTTTGCCACATTTCACTGTTAAAAAAACAAAATTTTTATAAAATTGAAAACTATGAATATATTTTGTACAATTCATAAACAGAGTTGCCGCTTGTAAATATTATAGTCGTAAATATAAATGTGTTTTTTTTTATTTTCGTAAATATAAAGGTATTTCAAATATATTCGAATGCATTGCAAAATTAGAGTTGCCAACTTTAGTTAATTAATTGGAATTTTTTTTGTATATGATTTTTGAAAAGTAGCAGTAATACGCAAAAGAGAAAAATGTGCGTGCTAAAATATCTCAAAATAATTTTTACCAAGAAATTAATAAAATAGGGTTGCCATATTTGGAGAGTTTTCAATTCCTTTTATATGATCAAAAGTTTTTTCCGCATTTCTGAAAAATTAAAGATATTTCAATTATATATAATAAGCCATTTCTACAAAAGGGGTTGCCAGATTAAAAAAAAAGCATTGAAGCATTTTCAATTCTTTTTATGTTATCAAAAATTTTTTTCCGCATTTCTGAAAAATTAAAAAAATTCCAAAAATATATAAAAATCCATTCCCACGAAAAGGGTTGCCACATTAAAAAAAATTTAAATACTTTAAAAAATATAATTTTTATAAATTATGGAACACTCAGATATATACAAATATTTTTTCAAATCTATAGCCGAACAAGCGTTGCCACCCATCTTCCACCTAGATTTCAAGTATTTTTTATGAATGCTTGCCGAAGAGCAGCAACGAAAATATACTATACATGAAAAAAATAAATCGCTCGTATGTAAACCAAATTAAATCTAGAATTTCGAATATAATCTAAAATTCTATACAAAACTCGCTACTTAATGCTGCATGTGCGTTTATTTACTGCACACGCTTGCTCTAAGCCATAATAAATTAATTAAGCTGACAAGTCAACAAAGAAATTTTCGAAGAAATAAAATGCACAGACTGTGCGGCGCAGCGCTTACTAACTCTCGGGGGTCCCATAGAGAATTTACTATCGAAAATTTGCATTGCTAATGAGAATGCAGCAAAACAACCAAAACATGCTAAAGCCACAAAAATTTGGAATAAAAAAAACAAAAAATAAAACGCAGTTTCTAGGCTTCAGCTGGCAGCTCATGAATATCGATAAGCTGGGAGCTATGATAAAGACACTCAAAATTGGCTGAATGATGGTAACGATGCGGTTGCCATACCTTTGTTGTCAAATTTCTAGAAAAATAATAAAAAATTAGTTACAAAAATGAGGACGGTTTGATACAACAACAATTGCAATTCGGTGACACCTGTGTTAAGGTATTTTTTTTCTCCAAAAAGCAAAATAAAAAAAGAACATGAAATATCAATAATAAGAATCACAATATGTTAATAATGCGAATTCAGAGTTGAGCGCTGGCCATAAATCGTGCATCGTTTTCAATACATACGAGTATGTACGATTTGCATAATGAAAGCCAACAAAAAACAAAAACAAAAGAGAAGGAAAAATCATTTAAATGCTGCAAATTAACGGCATCACTCACGCAAGATTAATTGCCTTATGCTGTGCTAGGCGGCTTGCTGCTGGCGACAGAAACTTGGACGTGTGACTCATGACTGCCAAAGCGCGGCGACTTCAGTTTTAACTGAGCTCAGAGCTCAATAGCGTTCGAGAAAGTTGATAAAGGGAAGACAATTGATCAATATTCATACGTGAAATTATAAATGTACATACATATGTGTGCGTATACATATGTCCAGTTATCGCATGGCACGCGCAAGCCCCTATTCAGATTGAGTCGATGACTAATGCCGCGCGGTGGGCTCGTGTTGCAACTAATATTGATTATTTATTGCAGCGTTGAAAACCGCAAACATTCACGAATTTACATACATTTATGGGGTGCGTATAATCAAACCATTAATCTATAGTTGGGAGCAAAAAAGATATTAAGTGTGGTTATGTATAAGGTGTTGCTCATCTTTCATGTTTCATGCTGATTTGCAAAGAAATGTCTTTTTGGGCATTGTGGTCAGATGAGCATCACATTTTTGGAATTTATTGGTCTTTAATGAACCATAATGTGGTTTGGATGTTGATTTCTAAGAATTTGGGCGCTTTTGGAAGTTTTACTCAGCGATGAGCCCTAATTAAAATACCAATCTTTTATATGCGCTTGCGGCGACAACAGTCACAAAAACTTATGCTGAAAACAAATAAAAAGTTTAGATTTATAATTTTGCTATTTGCAGGGATCAGAGCCACCTTTTGCAAAACTTTACATTAAACAAGTAAAAAAGGGATAAGGGTTCGGATGTAACCGAACATTTTATATACTTTCAACTTGCTGGATGCCGTCACATATCTTCAAAGCCACAAATTAATTGAGGCGGCTAATATCTATTCCAGCTGATTCGGCAGGTCCATAAAACGTATGGCAATCGAGATGCTTGAACTTTAGTCTGCTACCTCGTAGGCTTCCACATATACACTACATTGGTCTGACTGTCTGAAACAAGAACTGATTGAGGGCTAACGACAGAATAGTCTCACTCAACTTTCTCCTTGAACTTCAACCCATCCGTGAAAGAACTCATTGCACCTCTCTCCAGTGATTCTGCTTCATGCACATATCCCTCGAAGGTAAATACGCGGATAATACCTCACTAACAGTAGGCTCGGCGGCACGTAGTCCATGTTATCAGGAATGTAGTCAAAGTGAAATTTCAGAATGTCTATCTCTGGCCGGTTTTCTGAAGCCTGATAGTAACCTTCGCAACAAGGAATACAAAAACTAAATATTTTTTTTTACAAATTTGAAAATTTTATGTTAACTAATATATACCCGAATTCCCTTGTCAATAATTTTAATATTTGTTTGGTATATCATTGTTATAAAATGTTTCGGCAAGTTTTGAGATCCTTTTGCGGTGGCACTCCACTCTTTCTTACTGGCTTTCCTTCTCCTTGTTTTGCTGTTGGTCTTTGTGTGGCCGGAGTTCCCCTTGAGGTCCACTTTTGTCCGGTTGTTTTAGAGTGATGATGAGAATAGGGGACCTATGTAAGTGTTCTGCTATTTCTACGGAAAGCGGTCTCGTTGTAGTTATTTCAGTTGAGGTTCTTTTTTTGTTGTTGCGGTGAATTCATTTTATTTGCCTGGGTTTCCGTTTCAAGCCAAAACATTCCGGACGTTGTAAAAGTTGTCCTTTATAAACTAGTGAAGGTGAGAACAGTATTAGCCTGCCAGCTATTTCGGTAGGATGTCACTCTTACCTAGTGAGGTGACAGAATACTGCCCTCAACATCCCTTTTTCAAAGAATCTTACTGGCCTTGATTCTGATGGGCTCTTGCCCACGGTTATCGTCGACGGCTGTGCATATTTGGTGCTTCATTGTATTGTTCCCTCGTCGCTTCGAACAAAGAGCCAACATTAAATAATTTTCAAATATTGGTAAAACTTTTACCGAAACGTTTCAATTGATGAAACAAGTTTATGGCGATGATTGCCTATCCCGTAGCAGAGTGCACGAGTGGTTTCAACGTTTTCAAAGTGGTCGTGAGGACATAAATGACGATCAACATGTGGGCCAATCAAAATCGGTGATCACCGGAAATTCCTTCATTCATGGAATTGAACATCTCCAAAACATCGATTTATCGCATTTTGGCCGAACATTTGGGCTTACGAAAGGTGTGTGCACGGTCTCACGACCAAAAATTGCTCAGAATCCAACATTTGTAAGACGATTATTTGACTAAAAATTACATTTTAACCCTTATATAGCAGAAATTTAATGTTTCATTTTATATTCTTTATAACAGTAAATACCAGTTCGTTTTGAAGCTCTTTGAATAGGTCTACGTGCTGCTGGCATCGTATGCATGAATGTTTGTCTATGAGATCCACTCTTAGTATTACTTTGGCGCTGAAAAACGCGCTAGCTTTCTTCGATTACATTATTCTCAAAAGATATGCCTAAAAGGCATATCAAATAGACCTCATTTCAACACATACAGGTATAAATATACTATATGTACATGCTTACAATGGGTTATAAAAAACGGTATTAGCATAAAACTCGGTGAATTAATTATTGAAACATTCAGAGACGAATGCAAGAAATGAGGCAATAAAAGAAACGTTAAATATTTATAAATATGCGTATGCGAAATTAAAACTGCTCTAAGGCACTAACCTTTTACGTAAAGGCCTAAGGCATCGTTAGTATACATACATATGTACATGTATTTACATAGCCAAGCGTTACATGAAACCAACGCAGCTGTAAACGAAAGGACAAAACGTGCAAACTAGAAAAAGAAATAACGAAATGACATTCGGCGTGAAACAACTCGCCAACACCGCTCAGCATCCGCTCCACTTGTCGCTCGCGCATCCACTTTTATAACCTCCTATAACTACTTTTATGATCCGAATTATTAATGATAATCCAATGGCTTGAAGTAGAAAAGTGAACCAGCGACCGGCGAAATAAATGAAATCCAACCACAATAATAAAATCGAATGAAATTTGCATAAATTAAATAGTTGCCGTTTGGTGTGGTTTTCAAATCTTTCTCGAAAACTAGAGGTTCGGTATTCGATTGAGTTAATTTTGGTTTGGATAGATGTTTTTTGCAAATATCTACTAATTTTGAAATAAAATATTATGTTTCTATTCGCAAATATTTTCAAAAGAGATGTAGTAGTTTTTCTTAGAGCGATGTGTCCGTTTTCAATTGAATTAACCCATATTTAGTCCCTCATATTGCGACTCAAATTAAAGACTAAACGCCGTAAAAGTGCTCAGTTACGATTTAAAAAGTAAGATCCAATTCAAATCACGATAGATCAGTGCCTTTTTTGAAAAAAAAATTAAATTTTATTGTATTTTTCAAGTCGAAACACAACTTTTCAAGCCCCATATACCGAATATGTGAACCTCATTGTGTACGGTCGACTTTTTGCCGAAAATATCGGTAAATCTGTGAGATATATTATTGAAATTGGCGGAGAATGTTTCTTTGATGATAATATTATATCATTGTGGCAAAAATGTGTATAACCGTATGAATACTTTTTATAGCCCCGCATAAAGATTTTCGAAGAAACAGTTGACTTTTTACCACATACCATATAGCAGTATGTGTTAGTTATTTTAAAGAAATTGGGGTGCGTGTTTTTTAATATGTATTTTGTGTCTAAAATGAATAAAATTGATTTAGATTAGACCTTCGTCCAAACCTCATATCCGTAGTATAAAAAAGCTCCATCCTTTGGTCGAAAACCTAAAGGTATATCCAAGCCTTTGATCCTACCAAGTTCCAAGCGTATGAAATATACGGTTACATCCGAAGTGAGCTCTTCCTTAATGATTTTTGCTAAAAGTTCACTGTCACAAAAATAAGCAACATCCATGTGGATAATATTTTTCTCAGAAAAGGGTTACCATTACCATTTTACGTGATATTCTAAGAAATAGCGTGCCATTTCGAGTAAAGAAAACGAAAAGTGATTTCGAAGTTGTCGTCGTTATGGAAATTAAGTATCAAAATCGTACAAGTATGCGTGTGCTTTGAATACCCATATAGTATGTTAGTATGTATAGCGGTGCTAAAACAGTGCTTGATCTCATCGCGATCGCGCAGACAGTTGGGCGCTGTAGCGCTGTCGCCTGCTGGGACAATATTTATTGCTAAAGCAAACAAAGAAGCAACAAAAGCGGCAAAACAACGATTTGACATTAGATACACATGTAAATACATAATCGCGTGTAGTTCTTTATTGGTGTCATATATTTTATAGTGTTCTGTCGAGCATAATCAATAAGCGTTTATTTATCGATCGTGCAGTATAGTACATTCGCCTTTTCGGCAGTTTTCGAGACAGAAAAAGTAATCTTCCACTATTGTGATATGCTCATATGCATATTTTGTATGCATATATGTACATATAGACTTCGATTTACATATCTTTCAAGCATACATTTTGGGGTCACCAATATGTCTTTGTCACAAACGCCGGCGATGCGTCACTTTCGAACTGAACATAACCATTTCAGAGACGATGAGCAAAAAACTTGAGCTTTCATGCTTTAAATATGATTAACAATCGATACACAATTATAAAGCGATATGCAATTATATTGTTGCAAAATGATTTTTAAATTTCTCTCGTTAGCCGTCGTCGAATCGTCTTCGAAATTTGTGCCTCGCGTCTTTGCTGCGCTGCTCGTACATTGACTTTCTCGATTTGGCTGATTTCTGCGATTTCTTCAAAATATTCAAAATAATAATAACAAATGCAGGCACATGTGCTGTATAATTAATTAAATCGATTTAACGCGATGATGGCGCACGATAAGCAGGCGAAACTGCTCCATAACCCAATAGCTTAAGGAATAGCAAAAGGTGTTTTCAAAAAAAAAATATATATATATATATATATATTTGTATATATACATACATTGAAAATTATCGAAAAACTAAAATCTGCCACACTTTTGCATAAATTTGATAATTTTAACGCTTAGCGATAAACTGAAATTAGCTAGGCTAATCGATAAGTGCAGAGCAGATAGAATTTCGAATTTTTTCAGTTGCTCACACTTCATATAAAATTTGTTGTTTTAGTTTGTTTTTATTTCGAAATTATCACCATATTAACTTTTTTGCTCCTCACTGTATTGCCCTCGCATTTGGCATTTCGCTAATCCGCTTGAAAGTGGAGCAACATTATTAAATTTCAATCATGCATATGCATGCAAGCGTTTTGTTAATTTTTTCCTCCTTTTGTTTTTGTAATTATGCAAACCCCAATTTATGATGCTCTAAATCTCTCCAATTAATTTGGTAGCATTATTGAAATTCAGTTGCTACTAATCGGTTTTCGAGTAGGATTCACGCTTTCAGCTACTGTTTTTGCAGTTTATTATCTCGAAAGCCATATTTTGTTGGTCCAAATGATGCCAGTGAATAGCGTATAGATAATTATGGTTCACAGTTTTATCTACGATTGCAACATTCAGGTGTGCAAATAATGTGTAAGAAATTCATAATTACATACTGACAAAAAAGGACACGGAAATTGTAATTAAATTCCCTGAGTAAATGATATTTCAAAAAAATGTTGTTTGCTAAGCTGGTAGGACTATGGCATGGATAAAAACATCGAACAAAGAATTTGCTTAAAATTTTGTATTTCTAACCAAATTTCGTGTGCGGAATCATTGAGAATGTTGGAGAATGCTAACGGTGATTCAATTTTATCAAAATCACAAGCCCAGAAGTTGCACAAAGCCTTCAAAGACGGTCGAGAGATCGTTGAAGCCGTACGACCTTCGACTTCTTCAACTTATGAAAATATTAAAAAAGTGAAGGATATGATGCTTATGAAAACTGTTTCAAGGACTGGAAAAATCATTGGCATAGCCGGCAGAATAATATTGATGAATAATTAAATAGTTTTTGTTTTATTTACAATTTCCGGGTACTTTTTTGTCACAATGTATATAAATTTTCTCAGTAATGTTAAACTAGATTAAGCAACAATCCCAGAAATCTCAAATTGTGCACTTAAAAGTGCAATTACAAAGCTTAAAGTAAAGAAAGCATCAGCTTCAATCTAATTACGACTGAAGTATTAAAGAGTTTCAATACAAAAGTTTAGTAAAACTCAATCTAATTTTTCAATTAATCAATTCTTCTGATGCATTTTCCAAGCCTTTAGAAAGGATTCTCATACAGTCTTGCCATATAAACCAATTGCACTACTATCACACAACTCAAAACTTTTTGAAAAGTTAAAATTTATAATCTATGCTACTTTTCATATCATTAATCCAACGCATAAGTTCGCATTCAGAAACAAGAATTCAACAATGGAACTAGTTCATAGTATAACATACAAAATAGAAATAGCCCTGGAAGAGGGAAAAGTGCGGTCATCTGCGTTCCTTCACATTGCGCAGGCTTTCGGTAAGGCGTGACACGAAAGCTTTATGCAAATAGTAAGTTTGTGTTTTCCGATTGAGTATTGTGCTCTTCTAGTAAATAATCTCAAAATTTTGCCATGTTTGACAAGGGAATGAATTTTCTAAACTAAAAGAAATTGAAGCAGCGAGCCGCAGGGAAGTATCTTAGGGCCAGTTTTGAAAATTTTGAATATAATAGCCTTACAGTTAGCACCAAACAGTTTGACTGCCACTTTTGCTTTTGAGTTTTTAAAATTTGCACACTATATGCCAATACAGCCAATTATCATGGCTTACGCTAATGCGTTCTTTCTAGATGAAAATAATTGTACTTAATCAGAAATCGCCAAAAAAGGAGTCGCTAATTTGACATATGTACCTATGTAAAACCTGCCCATACAAAACAAATTATTTTTATACAAATAAATTAAAAAGTCGATATGCTTCGTGCGTTCAACATCCAAAGTAAGAGGCGCAAAGAGGTATTGTTAAGGCTGGTACATCAGAAGTACCGATATTAAAAATTCCTTATAGATAAAACTGAACTAAGTAGGTGAGAAAAGAGCGCTAGGCACATATTTTCCTCAGTCCGTAATTCATGCAACGATAATATGCACAAAAATATTGCCAAATAGGTTGAATCAATTAACCTTTTTAAATATTTTAACATTTTGTAGAAAAAATACAAATTTCAAAAAAAGCCATAAAAAGAATTTATTAAAGAAATAGTCATATTGAAATAAATCATGCAAATGTGTAAAAAACTATATTTTCCGTTAAAAAATTCTCAATTAACGCATGCCTCACAACACAATAGTTAATCAATTAATTTTATTCGTAAAAATGATGAATGATCACCAGAAGCATTGACATTATAAAAAGCACCGATAAATATCGACTGCAGCCACGAGCGTTACAAAGCTATAGTTACAAAAAACTACCAAGTAGTAATAATTTCCTTATGTAATTTACAGTAAATTGTGCCGGTAAATATTTATTAATATTGTTGTCTTTTCTTTTTGTTTTAGAATATATACATTTTAATGATCAATTATGCTTGGGAACGCATACTTTATATTTCCTAGATTTTCCAATTGCGGAATGTAGTTGCTACGGAAGATCATAAACGATAATTAAAATAAATACATACAATTATTAAAATAATCAAGAACTTTGGTATAAACTCTTGGTTAATTCTTCCCATTTCTGATTGATGTGGTGAAA
This sequence comes from Bactrocera neohumeralis, assembly GCF_024586455.1. Lineage (NCBI taxonomy): Eukaryota > Metazoa > Arthropoda > Insecta > Diptera > Tephritidae > Bactrocera > Bactrocera neohumeralis. The sequence continues at coordinate 57,344,282 of NC_065919.1, forward strand.
CTCGCAGACGATAGTTTAGCGGGGTGTTAATGTCAGACAAATAGGTGGAATACAGTAATCGTTGACAAAAAATGAATATAAACTTGTAGTGCCTTAAAGAAAAATTACTAAATTTTCAACTGAAAAAATAATGCATTAGACTACATATGTTCAATGTACTAGAGGGTTGATCCATTTCAAGGTTCTCTACTTTTTTAAAGAAAAAACTTAGAAACCAAATGTCGCCGAGATTACGAGATTGAATTTCAGCCATCAAATTATCGGTTAGCGCGAAGGTGGTCGTCATTGACGGTTACGATCTCACCGGCATCATTTTTGGAGAAATATGGGCCGATGATCCCACTGGCCCACAAACCACACCAAACCGTTGCTTTTTTCTAGATGAAATGACAGCTCTTGAATGTCTTCAGGTTGCTCTTCGTCCCAAATGCGGTAATTTGGCTTGTTTACATACCCATTGAGCCAGAAATGCCATCGTTAAACAAAATTTGGCCTGAAAACTTCGCGTCTTATTGGAACTTTTCAAGTGTTCATAGAGCGAAACCAGAAATAAAGAGAGGAGAGTTGGGTCCTGTCACTGAAAATGAGAGAACCGCTCACCTACCGAACTTTGACAGTTGACTGGATTGGGTAGGTTTTGACGTTATGCTATTGGCATGACTGGAACGGCCAGAGCGAAATTATACCAAAAATATATGTGAACGGAGGAATTTGTTGCCCCCGTTCAAGATCGCTAATGCAAATTTAAAACAATGAAAATCAAAGAAAATGCGAAACTTAAATATATTTCATGAATGCATAATAGAATTAATTTTCAATTACAAATGATTAAACACATTTATTAATTGAGAACTAACAGGCTTATTTCACCTTATTAAGTATTGAAAGATCAAAAGTCTGTTGTTTTAATATACAATAAAATCATAAGAAACGATTTAAGTAGTTTCGTCATATATTAAAAGTCCAATATATAATAATTTGCAATCGTAATAAATGTTGGGTGTTTTAATTTAAAATGCCCAAAAATTCTTATTTTGTTCGATCTGGCCATAATGGAAAATGTTATAAAAAACGCTTATTTTGAGGCGCTCTCACACTGGAATAAGTTGGGCATCCCATTATCCCTGGCGCCGATGTCGCTTGGGAAGGCTGAGCGGCTTCTGTTTTTGCACAAGCTGTATTTCAATTTAAGATCTCAAAGTTAAATGCGCCAACAGTCTGAGTTGCTGCGAACGGTGCCGAATCAACTCTCCACGTTCTTCAATAATCAATGCTGCTCTCAAGACGGGTGATGATGGTGCGAATAGAACGTTCAGTGGGCTGCGCGAAACACATTCTTTACGTGAATTTTTGTAATAAAATTGAGCGATTTGTAAACGTTGTTCAGACGTAAGTCTCTCCATGGTGAAATGCCAGAAACTACTGAACAAAATTAATATAACAACTTTACACGCCTCACGCGTGATCTGTCAAGAAAAGGCTGTTGAAAAAGTACTTATACGTATGTATATCTTATTTTGATCTTCTTTGAACCTTAAAGGGCTGTCGTTATACTCAGACAATCATAGAAAATCGCTTAAAGAGCTAAATCCAATCCAAAAAATCAAGTTTGAGAAGTATTACGACAATTGGAAGAAGGGATGGGTACTCTTTTTGAAAGTGAAAACATAAACTGGTCGATCAACTGAAACAAATCGACAACGGGAGTGCCGAAAAGTTGCCTTTTTCCAGATAATAAATATATTTAATTTGTGTTTATGATGAATATCTTCTGTATTAGAATTGTTAATTGAAATTATTTCGCTATATGAAGCACATATTTTGAGATACCTATGGCTCATAATTTCGAATGGATATTCATCGTGTCCACATTTGCTTTATAATATGTGTAGCCAAATAAATATTAATGTCCAGTCGTTTTTGTTACGTGTCAGTCGTCTCTCTGTCTATTAATTCACGGCTTTGATTGTCCACTCACCATTCTGTTTACTTGAATTGGCATTGCTTTTCCTTATACCCGTACTGTTGCGGCGCGTGGATTGTCTGCAATCGCCACCAAAAGCACCTTTCCAAATATGTGTTGGTGTGTGTCTGTTCAATTTAGACGAATGTAAAACAAAAGTAACAACAAAACTGCTGAACAAACAATGAAATTATCAAATTATGAATATCAAAGGAACATTAGCCATTCTGCCGCAGGCAACTCGCCCATGAACAAACCTAACCATATCAAGAAATGCTTACACCTGTGCATGCGAGCGCTCAGCCGCCGGATAATGGATACAAGAGTGACAAAAAATATAGTCATATAGATAAATCTGTTGCCGCCGCTGGCTACAAATCGACATTGTTGGCTTATTGGCTTGTTTGCTTATTTGTTGTTTTTGTTTGTTTTTTGGTTTTTGTTCGACAATTTATTCAATAAGTGCGGTTAGCTGTTTTGGCATTAGCTGTCGCGTGCAGTTAATGTGATGCCAATGCCAACAACAACAATAACAACAGAAAGTGAAATATAACATACAACAAAAGTCAAATGGCAACAAATATGGGCAATATGATTTTTTGCTAATTTAAATTTTATATAATTTCGACGAACGAATAACCGTTGAACCCGAACGGACGAAGAGAGACACCAGCGAAAGACCAGCACATTTGCATGGCATGAATAAATAGCCAAAAAAGGGGCAAAACACGAGGTTCGTTTAATAAAAGTTACTAAAATGAAGCATGAATACGCCAGTCAAATGATAATTTCTACGAAAAAGCCAAAAAAAAATGTGGGTACTGCTGCTAATGTAGTCAAAAAAGTGGACAGAAGAGCGGTGCAGCCGAAGTAGGGGTGACACAACATTGGGAACACGTGTGTCAAACGCTGCGTTTTAATCTTACTAATTAAAGCACGACAAATGGTGTTCGGCGCAGCGCATAATATGCAGACAGACCCACAGTCTGGCGAACGCGCAGACCGACCGTCGTGCAGAGGGACCGCCGAAACTCGAGCCAACAGGTTCATAAAGCTAAGGCGAGCGTGGCAAGCTAGACGCGTGTCGATTTGTACTGTGCTGTATGGCTTGGCCGGGCATAGAACTGCCTGGTAACACACACGGCTCAGCTTTCGCTCGGCGCTCTTTCGTTGCCGGTGTGAAAATCGGGTTGCCAGTGTTAGATAGTCGACCGGCTAACTGGTTGGTGTCATTAAGAAAGGTGCCGAAGGCGACTGCTTGTCACTGGCTGCGCGTTTGGCACAAGCATCAGCTGGATGACCGCAAGCAGCGACGACAAAGTGTCTGGCGCAGCGTTTCTGTCGATGAGTGTGCGGCGCTGAAAAAGCGCACAAAAAAGGGTATAAAAGAGTCTATACTCATTTATAAAATTGGCAATGCGCGTTTTTTGGCTGTTCTTTTAGGCACATGGCACGCTATGGGACCATATTTCATACCATTGCTCTGTCAGAGAAATTTATATGCGGGGATTAAATGTGTAAAATAAAACAGTAATTAATATTTAAATTGCTATGAAATCAAAATTGCTTTGCTCTATCCTTGGGGCACATACTATTGAATTTGTTTATTATTTGTATTTATTTTTTTAAATTTAATTTGTGTATAAGTCTGTGCTGTATTGCCAAATAGAAACGAGAGATATTAGACTAAGAAAAGATTAGTAGATAATATTTATATGAATTAAATTTTATAATGCTATAGAGTGGTCCATATAAAGGGTGATCTATTTCGAGGTTCCCTATTTTTTTTTTAAAGAAAAAACGCAGAAACTTCAAATTTAATGGGGAATGTTTATTATCATTCGAAAGAACATTCTTTTGCATTTATTTTTTGAAGATTATCTCTTTCAAGTGTTGGCCGCGGCTACGTCTCAAATGGTATCTGTTGTGTCCAATTTTCGATGACTCATTCAGGCATTTCGACTGGTAACCGGCGAATGACACACGTTATGTTTTGCTCCAACACCTGAATTGAAGCGGAATCGTCCGCATATACTTTAGACTTTACATATCTCCATTATTTTTTGAATAAATATGAATCGATGATTCCTCTGGCACACAAATCACACAAACCGTTGTTTTTCTCTGGATGAAATGGCAGCTCTTGTATCTCTTCAGGCTGCTCTTCGTCCCAATTGCGGCAATTCTGCTTCTTTACACATCCATTGAGTCAGATCATAAAAAACGTCAGATCTTTTTGAACTTTTAAAGAGCTCATATAGCGAAGCAATGTCGAGCGGCTTTAATTCTTGCACAAGCAGTATTTTGTACGCGCTTTCAACTTAAGATCTCGACGGAAAATGCGTCAAGTCTTTCCATACGTTATTCCGAGCTGCTGCGAACGGCGCCGAATCGATTCTCCACGGTCTTCGTGATGGTGTTGCGAATAGAACGCGCAGTGGGCCGATTATCTACATATATAAATAAAAATGAATTGTTGTTCGTTAGTCTGATTAAAACTGGAGAACGGCTGGGTCGATTGAGCTGATTTTGGTTTTAAAATGTTTGTCGCAGTCCAGGGTAGGTCTAAACGGCGAGCAAATAAGGAAAAATTGCGAGTAAAATAGAGTAAGACGAGAATTCCATTTTCCCATATAAACGTTGTCACGACATAACATGAAAACGGCTTGACCGAGGTAGCTTAGAACCAGGGTAAGGACATAGGATACCCTTTATCTCTTTATGTCAAAGTTTAATACAACTCATAGATACAAAAATTATATTTCAAATCATAAGCATTTGTTCAAAATTCATGTTTGTAGGAATCATTTGAATATATGCGTACAATTTTAAACAGAGTCTTTTCAAAAATAATACAACTGCTAAATATTTGGAATAGAAGAAAAGAACTGCAACCAAATACGCAGTGATATAGATTATAACTGGCAGAGTAATCAGTCGTTGAGTATGTATTATACGACGTGCATCCCAAGAGACTGATGTCATAACCTTTCCCGCCGCCTTTTTCGTTTTTCCACGCCTGAGAACCGGTTCATCAGGTTCATCATGTGCAGTTCACTACAATGACTGTCGATTGGACTCCAGTGGGAAATGATGGAGCTATGTTTCTATCACTGACGAAAAATTTCGGCTTTATTCCGATTAGAGAACACTTAAACACTTCTCAGAATCAGTTATTCGTTGTTTTTGTTGGATTATGAACTTGCGAGGCACATTTCGCCTGTTTCCAGCTTAGCAAAAATCTTTTCAACGGTGGATTTCCCTGAGCCCAAATTCAACAGTATTTTCCCCAAAAAGCCAAATTCTTTATAAACACACAAAATGCTTTATGACCCATTTTTTTGTAAACTAACACAAGTTGCTTCACAAAATATTATATCTCAATAACTAATAGTTATAATCCAACTAATAGAAATCATATAGATGGTAGTAGTATTATCTATGTATCAGCCACAGTGAAGCGTGGACGGGTCCTCTAGTGTTGACTATAATTTGAGAGAAGCGCGCGAAACTTATTCTTTACAGAACGTGAGTTTTAGTAATAAAGTTGAACGATTTGTAAACCTTGTTCAAGCGTAAGCTGTTTGTCCGCAAGGAGCTTCTTATGATTCCATGCCAATCCCACAAACACATAGCACAACCGTTTTCGCAATACCACCGCGTCCTTTTTCACTTGAGTTTGTCGTAAGTGATCCAATCTTCATCACTAGTAACCATCTGCTCCAGAAATGGGCGATTTATTTGCATATGGAAATTCGGTTCATAAGGTTTTTGGGTTCACTTGTGTGACAACCAAAGATCGAGCTCCTTTTTGTACGCAACCTTATTTTTATAATTCCTAAAGATTTTTTTGTGCACTGTTTAGCTCATGGACACTTAAAACCATGCTTCCATGACGATCGACACTTTCCATTATTTAATCGATATTTTCGATAACTGAACTTTAGAATATGGTATATTTATGGCATCAAGATTATTTGGCCGCAATATTGCTCATGATTTTCTGTTACAGTATCAGGGCATTAACATTTTCATCTGCGTTATCTATTGAAAAATAAAGTACTTACTTTTGCTGCGAGTATATTCCGAGACGGCTTTTGTTGCACATTAATCAATTTCCTCATTATTCTTACAATAAAAATGAGAAAGTCATTTTGGCAAATTGAAAATATTCAATACAGCATTCAGATTACCGAAAGAAATAGCAAATAAAGTGAAAAATCATATGAATGAAATTAAATCAGAGTTGTACTTTCGCCTTAAAGGAAATTTACTTGGATTCCGTGGAATAAATCAATTTGATGGCCCTACTCCGTATAATATAGTCAAAACAGTATATTATTTGTTATTGTCACACGGAATGTATTTAACTTTATTGCCTTTTTGACATTTTTACAACTTTGTTTGTGTTTTGCTTGCAATTAAAGATTGCTATGGAAAAATTTTTGACGTCCAAGCAAACAAATACGAACGAAACTTTGTTTCAGGCTTCAATGAATATATAGTATAGTATTTGAGTATTTTTATACTCCCGCAACATGTTGCACAGAGCCGTTTGTTCCCTAACGGTTATTGTAATACCTAAAGTTAATTGATGTGGATATAAATTGTATGGGGTGTGCTTGGCCCCTTTTCGAATATGTTAAATCTATATATATCACAAGTCGCTGAAGTTATTTCAAACAAACTTGCTGATAATAAGTTGTTCTAGCACCTCTTCAAACACTGTGAAAATAGGTGAAATCAGATGAGAAAGGCGTCCACTCTTCATACGAGTACAACGGTTATACCGGAAACTAATAAAAGTCCGATAACTCAGTAATTAGAAATTTTAAAAATTGGATATTGCACTGCCCAGCTTTCGATGAAATCCTATATCCTATCCTCGGGAAAAACTCCACTGCACTTGAGGTAGTGGATTGAATAATATTTTTATCTTAAGGCAATAGAACATTATTGTGGATAGTTAGTATTTTCTTTGCGGAAGAACGGTTATGGTGAAGTGGCGAAGTGCACGTGCATTTCGGAAATTCAAATAGGGACCCCGCATGTTGGCAAGCTGGGTATATGAGAGGTCTCGAGGTCTCAAATCACATGCCTTCAAAGGATTTGCGGTGGGGAGGGGAGCGAAGCCGTTAGAGAAGAGATACAGTGAGCTTTTTCACGGATGGAACGAAGTTAAGAAGGAGAGTAGGAGGTGAATACTTCTGTCGGGTAAGGTATCCATCAAGATACTATCTTTTAAAGAGTTAGGGTTACGAAAACCCCGTCAGAGAACTCTTTGTAGAGCATTCAATTTCCTACAAAACCCACAAAACGAAATATACATATTTTATTATATTTTCAGATAATTAGAAGCGAGATATGATTTTTTCCATCTGATCGTAAGAAATAACGGGAAAAAAACGATAACTACGGCTGCACCGAAGCTTATATACCCTTCACATTGCATTTCTTTTAGTAACAATGTGTTCAGTTTGTATGGAAGCTATATGCTATAGTTGACCGATCTGAACAATTTCTTCGGAGATTACATTGCTGCCTTAGAAAACAATCTGTACCAAATTTCGTGAAGATATATCGTCAAATGGGAAAGTTTTCCATTCAAGAACTTGATTCCTATCGATCGTTCAGTTTGCATGGCAGATATATGTTATAGTGGTCCGATATCGACAGTTCCGACAAATGAGCAGCTTCTTGAAGAGAAATTGACGTTTGCAAAATTTTAAAACGATATCTTAAAAACTGAGGCACTACTTCGTATATACACAGACGGACAGACAGACAGACGGACATGGCTAAATCGACTCAGCTCAACATACTTATCATTTATATATGTATATTTTATAGGGTCTCCGACTACAAACTTCGTGACAAACTTAATATACCCTGTTCAGGGAATAAAAATGGATAACCGTTAGGTGTAGGATCTTACCGTTACAATTAAGATCTTATACTTGAACAGCCTTTCTTAGAGATGTCTATCAATTGATTTTTCATTAGTTTTTTTTTTCGCCCACCCTAACATACATACTAATGTAGGCATAAACGCATGCACTATGAAAATATACGAATAACAAATAATAATTTGCCACTCTTGTCACAGTCCAAGTTGCTTGTCTCTTCAAATATTAATGTGTCGGTCTGTTTGACACTTGCAATTGTCAAATGTATGTATATGTGTGTGTATATGTGTCACCGGCATTTACACGCAACTCGCGCGCCAAAAATTATTTCTCAAATATGTTTGTAGTTGTATTTGTACAATATGCGCTTATTGCTATTATTGTTTTTTTGTTCACATTGCTTTTACAACAAAATTTCTATTTTTGTATACATTTTACGTACAACAATTGCGTACCGGTTTGCATATGTATGAGTTTATGTATTGTGTTCCTGCGTTTGTTTGTATGTACATATGTAAGGTAGTTTGTGACTTTTGCAAAATTTGTTACAATTCAATTCAAAAGTGTTGATTGTTGTATAATGAATATTACATGAATAAAATCTATGCAAAATTTGAGCGTTTCAATTCGAACAAAAAAATTAAAAATAACACACTTTAAATGGCAGTAATAATCAAATAATATAAACACGCAACGAGGCTATAAAGTAGTTGTAAAATGAAATAAAAATGGCTTTCGCTTCGTTGTTGGCTCTTTTTGCCGGCGCACTAATAGGTAAGTAGCGAATGCTGAGTGAGAAGCCCAAAAAAAATTTGAAATTTTTAACAACTGCATCAATCACACAAATTCGCATATATTTTCACTTGTTTTTGTTGCCACTTTATTACCAAACGTTATTTGCATACATGTGTACATACATACATACTAACACGTTGCCATATTTTACTCGCTTTTTTGTTCTTTATTTGCATTTCAGCGTTGTTTACAGTACGAAAGAAGAAAAGTAGTTTGCTTCGGTTGCACTGAAGCTCGAATTATTTTACAAATAAAAACGTTTCCATACAAGAACTTGATTTTGATAGTTCAGTTTGTGTGACAGCTATATGCTATAGTCGTCCGATATTGGCGGTTCCGACGGGTGAGCAACTTTTTGATGAGAAAAGAATGTGTGCAAAGTTTCAGAGCGATATCTCAAACAATGATGGACGAGTTCGTATATATACAGACTGACGGACCGAAGGACGAACATAAAGAACAAAACATATTGTGTCACATACTATTAAGTATAAGCAAAACATAAACAAATGACGCATATCACTCAAATAGTATTACTTGTTGACAATTTGGCCAATCGGAAGGAATTCGTAGTGCACCATACTTCGATAATCGAAGAAAACTGTCAACATAACCTTGATTTTTGAATTGCTTTGACGTGGCTTTTTCGGCTTTGGCTCACCTCTACCACGATATTCGGCCGTTTGATCGTCTGTTTCCGGGTCGTAAGCATAGATCCAAGACTCACCGCCAGTAATAATACGTTTCATGTCATCCTAGTATTCGGAAAGCATTTTTTCATAGATGTTAACGCGCCGCTGTTTTTAGGCCCAAATGATCTTTAAAATTAGCTTTCACTTATTTTTTCGATATTCCAACGATGCCAGTAAGATCTCTGACTGTTTATTGTCGATTCTCAAGCAACAATTAATTTATTTTATAAACTTGTTGATAATCAGCTGATGTTGATGGCCGTTCTGAACGTGGTTCGTCGTCAACGCGTTCTCAACAGTCTTTGAATAGTTTTTATCAGTCAAAAACAAGTGCTCGCACAATTATCACCGAAGGAATTTTCCAACATTCCGAATTTTTTGGCAATAGAAATTTGATTCCGCACACAAAATTGAATGGAACTTCTTTCTTGAATAATTTCACTTATCGTAAAAATGGTGTTTCCATCACTGAAATAGACTTAAATTTTTTGTTTATTTTATCGCAGTTGTAATTTTAAAATCTAAAGCTTTGAAACATTTACCTGAAAGACTGAGCCAAACAAGTTATTAAACGCCATACTTGCATTTGCGATAATATCCTTATCAAATCTCAATCAACATCCTATCTATTGAATGTTTTTTTACCCCAATTGTTCGTCTAATAGAAATCACCTTATATGATAAACCTTATATAATATAAACCTATACCTATAATATCTCTCTAATATCAAATCGTCATTAATTTTATTTATGCTAATTGTTTTGATATGATACGATTCAAAAATAACTTTACAGTCTTACATTGTCGCCGAGATCATGAGCTTCAATTTCAGGCGTCAAATAGTCGGTTATCATGGCGCGATAATGGTCGCCATTGACTGTTTCGTTTTCACCGGCATTATTTTTGAAGAAATATGGACCGATGATTCCACTGGCCCACAAACCAAACCAAACCGTTGTTTTTTCTGGATGGAATGGCTTGTTTACATACACATTGAGCCAGAAATGGGCCTCATCGCTGCACAAAGTTTGGTTCGAAAACTTTAAATCCTCCTGGAACTTTTCGAGAGCTCATAGAGCGAAGCGATGTCAATTAGGAGGGTCGAACGGCTTCGGCTCTTACACAAGTTGTATTCTGTATGCTTTCTATTTAAGATCTTGGCGGAAAATGCGCCAAGTTGTTCCATACGTCAGTCCGTTATTGTGAACGGCGCCGAATCGACTCACCACAGTCTTCGTGTCTCAGCTACGGCTGCTATATTTTCTTCACTACGTGCTGTATGAGATCTATTCGGCCGAATATTATCCAATAATGAATGCTGGGTCTCAAGATGGGTGATAATGTTGCGAATAGTACGCTCAGTAGGTCGATTATGTTTACCATAAGTTGAGCGAAGCGTGCGATACCTATTCTTCACAGAACGTGAATTTTCGTAATAAAGTTAAACGATTTGTAAACGTTGTTCAGGCGTAAGTCTTTCCAGTATATAGTATTAAACAATACTGAACAAAACTAACAAGAGAGCTTAACACGACTCACGCCTGATCCGACAAAAAAAGGCTATTGAAAAAAGTACATCTACTTGGATCACCCGTATAAATTATTAACATATTCTGCCAAATTTACTATTTTTTATTTTTGTTGGTTTTTTCTACTTATATGGATAACGATCACATTGAGTTTCTTAAGATTTTGATATTTTTTTACTACAGATTCGAATGATGGTTCTTGAAAAACTATTATTGATTTTCGAATTATACTATTATATTTTTTTAGATACGATTATATTATATACTATTTGGTGAAAATACATTTGTCATGAGACCATAGAACTCGCTTCTTGGATATAAAATTGGCAACTGATTTTTTTCATCATCATCATATAAGCAACTTAATTGAGAGCGTCGAAAAAACTGTTCTCGTTGGCATTAGAATGATAGTACAGGCTCTCATACATACAATTTTGCTGACGCATTATTCACGAAGTCGTCGATTTAAACTACCGCTATTTAGTACCGATATAACGAGCATATATAGAAACATGAACTCTTACTTAATGTATTCGATATATTTGCCCTTTGTGACTTCGTGCTTAAAAAACTTAAATATTTATTTTGGGTAACTCAACAAGAGACTACCGTGGTCATAAAAAATATTCTATGGAACTAAGTAAAATCATGAGGGTTAAAGTCTATTTATGTATATAGATTATTGGCTTATCATTGGGATGTTAATATTAGCTCAATAAATACTTAATTCGACATTTTTGACATAGCCTTTAGGCAAAAGCATAAAAATTGTGATAAGCAAAAACCTTGAGGGCTTGAAAAAATATTATGCCTTTCTCTAGTCCGGTTCAAATTTGATCAAGTGAGAAACAAAAACCTTGAGAGCTGGAAAAAATACATGTGTTTGCCATAATACGTATAGTTTTTGTTTTTCAGAAGAGATCTCGTAAAGAGAATCTCACAATGGGTTGTCGCAAAAAACAATTCCAAAATCCTTTAATTTATATTTTTTTATAATTTTATAAAAAAAAATTCCTTATATTAATTATTTATATACCTATTTTAGCGCTATATACATACATATATGTTCATATGTCTTATCATTTACCAACATTGAACTATATTCTGAAAATTGAAATAATAATTATAAGTTTACAGTTATTTTCGCCACACAACAATAACCACCAACTCTCTCTATCTTTTTTGCAGCGCAATGCGAAATCAAACCATCATCCGCTTCCTCTCTGCAACAAAAGCAACAACACTTGCTGCTGCAACAAAGGAGCATCGTGGCGTTCATGTTGGCGCTGTCACTGGTCTTAGGCATTCCGTCAGTAAATGCATTTTTCTAAAACACAAGAACAATGTTAGGAGCGCACAAGTAGCTACAGACAGGCAATAACTGCAAAATTTACAACAACAACAAGAACATGCATATTATTATTAAAAAAGAAAATATGAATAAGAATGACAAACAATTTGTTATTACAAACTAAAGAGACACATACACACACACGGGCGCACACATACACACACATAAAGGCTTATAGCGAAACGTAAACTGAAAACAAATCAATAAATTTGTAAAGAGCATTCATTGTAGGAAGTGTAGTTAATGTAAGCGTAGATGCAGTTGGGCGGAAGAGTCGTATAAATATATATGTGTGTGTACATATGTATGTTTAAGCAATGTTAGGCGTCAATTTTGTTTAATTGATATAAAACGCACACAAAAATATTGAATGAGACATGAAAATGCGTGTTAGAAAATTCCTTACAAACATACTATTTATATACATACATACATAACAACGAGTAAATGCATTTGTATTGCTTATTCGGAAGGCCTTGTGCATATAAATTTGCAATAAAAATGTTTAAATTTAATTTTTGAAACCTATTTTTGATTCCAAGTTGATTTTCGATAGAAATTAAAGCGTTAAGGTGTCCAATTTAAGTTTTTGTATTTAGAAATAAAATATAAATTTAATAACAAATTATATTTAAAAAAATGTTTGAAAGATTTTTGCTAAAATATTTAATTCTCGCAAAAAATATTATAATATTTAGCTTTTTTTTCATTTTCGGAAAATTTAATATTTTTTTTGTTCGCAAAATTAATTAACAGTTTATAATTTTTTTTATATTGCTTTACAAATAATTTTTTAATATGTACTAATTAACAATTTTTATATTGTTTTACAAATAATTTTTTAATATTTTTTGAGTTATTTCTATATTTTAAATTAATTACTTAAATCATATATTTGAAACAGATTTTAGCATCAGGACCTACCTAGTGTTGCAAATAAAGCTTTTAACGGTAATAAAATGCAAGCTTTAGTCTAGTTTCATAAATGCAAAAAAATGTATTTAATTATAAAAATATTTTATAAAATTTGTGCAATATTTTTTTTTTTAAATATATGAAATATATAAATTTTCTCATCAATAATTTAAGCAATTTTTAATTTTAATTAAAAAAATTAAAAAAAATACTTTCAATTCTTAAAAAAACAGATTTTTAATTAATTTTTTGCTAAATAATTATTAGTTAATGAACATACGTAAAAAAATTTAAAAATAATTAGTATTAAAAAATTATATTTTCTAAAATTTCAGAAAAGTTTTTGTTAAAATAAAATAATTTTTTTTTTATTTTGTATTACAACAACAAATCATTTTTTAATTAATTCAATTAATTTTTTGTTAAAAACCTATTAAATACTGAAAAAATCGCAAAAACTTTGAAAATTGATTAATATTAAATCTTATTAAATATATAAAAAAAAACATAATATATAAAAAAATTTTTAATTAAGTGTTTTTGTTTATAATTATTTTTTGAACAATAACCACTTAATGTTTAATAAATTTCTCGATTTTTTTTAATAATTTGTACATTAATATATTTTAAATTTTTTCCCCCGATTCATTATTTTTAATTAATTGATTTAATATTTTAATTTCATAAATTTTTTTTATGAAAAATTTTTTATAATATATTTTTTTAATAATATTTATTATTTATTATGTTTTTTTTGTAATAAATAATAAATTCTTATTTCCGTTTTTTGATTAAGCTGTTTTTCTTTAATTATTTTTCAGGAAATATTTTTTCAAGTAATTCGAATGCTTTTTAATTATTAATAATTTTTAAATTAAATTATTCCTAAATTTAAATTTTTATATTAATTTCTTCAAATATTTTTTTAATCTTTTTGTTCATTTTTTAATGGTTTGCCTTAAATATTTCTTTAATATAATAATTTTTATATTATTAGTTTTTTAATTAAATTAAAGTAAGAAAAATTATATTTAAAAAATAGTTAAATAAAAAATTAGTAATTAAATTAAATTTCGCAATTTTTATTTCATGTTTTTTAATCAAACACATTTTTTTCCATTAAACCGGTTTGTTTAATTATTTAAAAGAAATTAAAAAATAACTCAAGAAATTATTATCATTTTTCAAACCTTTCATTTTTTTACATTTTATATGGACAACAATTTTTCTGATAAACAATTTTTTTACTACAAACAAAATAGTCATTTTCGCTATAATTTACATACAACGCCTTCAACGTAATCGCGCGCACACACACACGCACACACAATAATACACTTTTTTACCTTTGCGGCAGCTGCCGAGCAGCCGAAACACTTTAGCTTGGAGAACCCAACCAAAGTAGTTACATAATTGTTTTTTATGAGCCAAAAGGCAGATTCCAAAACCCTAAATGGCACATACAAACATGCATATGTATTTGTGACAATTGAAAAAATAATAAAATTATAGACAATTGGACTACCGCAAGCATAGTTTTTTACAATCAACTAAATTTCGAATACGAAGTTAAATTAAAACTAAATATATATAAATGTTTAGCGACGACGAAAAAAGTATGGAAATTTTGCAGAATATTAAAGATTTTATACCTAAATTGTGATGAAGCGATGAGATAAGAGATCGCCGAAGAAAATTTAGAAAAAATAAATTTGGTACTATTAAATCATTGTGGGTACAGGTAAACCTCAGATGACATGGATGAGAGGTTGGAAATATGAAGAATTGTGAATTTTAAGAATAAAGAAGACGAGTTTTATATTAAAAAATCTTAGACTGAATTATTATCATTTTTAAAATATTTTATTTTAATTTTCAAAGCGACGAGTAGAGACATGAAGTATGGTACATTGATATTTTATAAGAGAAGGATTGAGTGTTATGGTGACACTTGAATACTTGTTTGGGATAAGTGTTAAATATCGGTGAATAAAACAGAAATTTGTTTATTAAATGAGCGGGCAATGGGATTTTCAGTTTTTCAATAGTGTTTTGAAGTAAAGAGATCTTAAAATCGAATCAGAAAACAAGGTTTGGGCATTTCACGTCTTTTCATGTTCTAGGCTCCAGAGCAAGTAGACGCGTTTGACTCAACTGTGGTTTAGAAACACGTCAAAAATAGTTAAACTAAGAACTGGCTGGTTAGTGTGAGGATTTCAACGAGTCAGAGATGTTGGTAGTATATTATTTAGTATGAATAATTCGTTCTAAAACTAATAAAGCTGGCAAGAGTTACGCGCATATACATAGTTTACAGAACTCTCGCCATTTGTGTGAAGTGGGTACAATTTTTATAACAATTAAATGACAGATGAATTCTTAATGACTTTCGACTTCTTTTCTTTTCTTATTTTTTATTCTTCTTCTTATTATTAATAATAAAATTTTAAATGTGATCTAGTTTTTTTTTGATATTTCGAACTGATTTTCATATATCTCAATAAATTATATTGCGCAATTTTATTGCTTGTACGCCAGTTAAAGCATGTATTACACAGTAGTCTTCGTTATTTGAGGTTTGCCTGTGAACGATATTTATT
The DNA here is from genome assembly GCF_024586455.1 of Bactrocera neohumeralis. Lineage (NCBI taxonomy): Eukaryota > Metazoa > Arthropoda > Insecta > Diptera > Tephritidae > Bactrocera > Bactrocera neohumeralis. The sequence goes on from NC_065919.1 coordinate 57,360,034, forward strand.
TCAAAAGAACAACAAATGGTTTACACCCCCCTTATTGTATTTTTGTGGGACGCAACAATAAACGTCATAACAAAATTAGTCAAATTACTGAACTGAATTGTCATGAAACAGTTTGTATGCTGATTGTTTCATTTTGTCACTATTATTACGCACAGCAACTGTCACGAACAATAACATCTTATTTACTATATATTTTATAAATTTTTGAGTAAAAGTGTAATTTAATTTTTCAAAAACTTACGCTTGCCAATACAACACCAGCTTTAATTAAATTACTTTGTATTACATTTTCGCAACAACAACAATATATTTAGTGCGCAAATAAGCCTTTAGCCTTTATTCCATATAGCTTTCCCTTCAGCTGTGCTGTAGAAACTAAAAAAGAGAAATAATTAGAAAGAAAAGAATATAAAAAAAATGAAAATTAGTAACCTATTCTTATGGCTGACAAATTAATTGGATTTTAATAGCGTAAAGGAGGCGTATTGCATTAGGAGCATGTTGCAAATTTGTACAATAAACTAAATTAGTGGCACCAATACACACATAAATGCATATAATGAAATAAAAAAAACAATAAAAAAGAACAAAGACAAAGCTAAATATTAATATAAGTATGTATATGCATGATCATATATGTATATGTGTGTATGTGTTTACATGTAAAACTAAAAACAACTTATGTCGAGTTACTAGAATTTGAAAACAAAGCTGTCAAGCTGCAGGCAGTTAAATGTTTAAGTTAAGGTGTTGAAAAATATTAAGATTAAGGTAATTAAAAAAATTAACAAAATTAAAAAGATAATTATTGAAATTAAAAAATAATAATTTATAAATTTTAAAATGATAATTAAGTTGAATAATTAATGAAAATTAAAAAAAAAATTAATGAAAATTAAAAAAATAATTAATAAAAATTAATAAAAATTAAAAAAAAAACAATTAAGAAAAATTAAAAGATAGTTAAGGAAATTTAAAAAAAAATTATTAAAAATTAAAAAAATAATTAATGAAAATTAAAACATTTATTATGAAAAATTAACAAAAAATTATAATAATTCAAAAAAATTAAAGTCTAAGCTATTTCTATATATGAAAATGAATTATGCATTAAACGAAATTGTAAAATGAATTGCTAAGCAAACACTTTTTATATAAAGACATAAGCAGTCTAGCAAAAGTGTGACAAATATTTATATACACACACATATATACAATATATATTTATATATATTCCAGTAAATGGTATATATATGGCGCAAAACATATCAGTATATTATTATAACGACTATTATTACACTTATTAAACCAAAAGATGATATTATTAATATGAATTTGTACTCAACAGTTTTATAAAATTGGCTCTTATCGAAGGAAAAATACCAAAAACAACTGCAAAAAAAACCAAAAACTATGATTATCGCCTAGGCACGTATTAACGAAAAATAAAATAAATAATATTACATTTATAAGTATATACAAACCCATATATTTAACCTTAAGCTGAATATAAAGAAAGTTATTATATACACACATACAAATACATACATACAAATGTATGTAATAGTTTAAATTAATAAAAATTAAACATTAATAAGCGTTTGCAATGTCAATGAATTACTAAAACAATAACGGTATATCTGTATCTCCAGAGAATTAAAAAAACACACACTCATACAAACACACATACGCATGAAAAACCCTCACACGCATTAGTAGTTAGTTACATAAGCACATACCATGACTAATAAAAGTATATAAGCAAAAGTAACGCAAAATATTAACAGTTATGCGTATATACATATATATACTTATACATTTGTGTGGTTTAGTTATACACACACAAAAGCATACATGCATACATGTCGTTGAACTGTAGTGTACTCAATTATAAACTATTAAGTAGTTAATTAACTAGATAATTATCTATAAAATACATATATACATTATTATATACATATATATAAATATAATGCATATCAATTATAAACACTTTTAAATGAAACGTCGATATATTGGATATTGTTTACAAAAAGCAAGTAATGCAAATACAGATATTATATAGTTATAAGACTAGTTCTGTAACTAGTTGCACATTTATACTTACTTTACTAAGTGTGTATGGCGCATTAGGTTAAGTGCGACACAAAAATAAAAATGAAAAAAAAATTACAAAATTAATTATAAATATAAATATATATGTATAAATGAAAATTATAAAAAATTAGTGCATAACTGTTAAGCAAAACTCTTGTAATTTAGTGACCATGCATGTAAAATGAAAAATAAATAAAAGAAGTTATGCGAAAAGCAAGCAAAAGTGTCATAAACTATAAATAAAACATGAAATTTAATAAAAAATATATAAATAAACATGTATTTTAATTTGAAAAAGAAAATAATTTAAAATTAAGAAAAGTCTATTATTATTTCAAAATAAAACCCATAAAGTAGCGGAAAAAATTGTGTATTATTTAAGTCCAAAAAACAAAAAATGAGCGGTTATACGCTTCAAACTGCAGCACAGTAGGCTAAATAAATGAAATAAATAAATAAATAATAATAATAAAATTAATAATAATAATAATAAAAATAAAAATAACAAATAATACATATTAAATAATAAATAAAGACAAAAAAATTTAAAAACCAAAAATAACTTTTTAGACAACGCGTAATAAATATTATAAATACTGGAAGGAAACACATAGCCCCACAAAACCAAAAAAAAAAAATAATAATAATATTTAAGCCTTAAAACTAAAAAAAAATTATTTAAAAAAATTAAAAATTGTATGTTAAAAATGCAATGAGTATATGCAGTGTAGTAGTGTACCCTGATGCTTTTCTATTTGAATACTAAGTATTTCGTGAGCAAAAAGAAAAAATTATATAAATAATAAATAAAAAATAAAAAATATTATAGAAATAATACAAAAAAAATTATATAAACAATAAATACAATTTTTATATAAAACTTAATTGTAGTAAATTAAACTAGTACATATTAGCATCCCTGCCTAACTAAACGTAATGCAGTTATGCCCTATAACCTCAAATCATATAAATGAAAAGCTTCTTTTATAGATTTCAACCTTAAAAAAAATTACACAACGCACTTGTGTGATGCTAGAAAATGAAATATGGAGTTGCGCGGTTTTTGCTGGCATTGCAGCAGAAAGCTCAACCAATTGACAGTGGTATAACATAATGGCAAACGGCGGAGTGCTATTCAATAATAATTATAAAAAGTATAACCTGAAGACTAGCTCCAATATTATTCTTGTTTTTGAAAAATATGAAAACATTTCGTGCAAGATAATTTTCTTTAAGTATTGAAATTTTTATGAATTTATTTCGCTTATTTTACGTTACCTCAACCGTGTTCTTAAGTTTCTTACTTTTTGTGTAAGTGGCTACTGTTGATTACACTTTTCTTAGAAAAAATTATTTACATTAAAACAGTCTTAAAAAAATAATTTTTGACTTAAACATTTTTGTCTTAAGTAGCTCCTGGTTATTACATTTTTTATGAAAATAAATTAGAAAAATAAATTTTTTTTTTAAATATTATTTTTATTATTTTAAGAAAAATTTGCAACCCAAAAAATATTTTTCTTAAAAAGTTCTATTTGAAATACCACTACGTTTTTGTACCCACTTCTTGTTTCGTTTCATAAATTTATTGCTATTTAAAATCAGCGGTTTTCCAATAATAGTTTTTGATTACAAATTTTATCAAAATGTTAAAATATTTACGAAATTTTTTTAAGGCATTTAATAGTGCGGTTTTTATTAATATATGCATGAATATATATATTTAGTTAATTTGTATATGTGTGAACATTGCATGGTGCCATTAAATGTGTTATACTCATATGTAAAACGCAATTTATTTTTCGAAAATTATTACAAGCTGGCAGCACAGTCAATTATATATGCATATGTATATTTAGGTCAAGGAATTTATTATTTGTTAGTCTTAAATTTTGAAGATAAATCTTAGAAAATTCCATAAAAAAATTTTGATGTTGCCAGATTATTATTTTTTAAGTATCAATATCTATTTACAACTACATAATTTGGTTGTAATAAAATTAATTGTCAGTTAATATCAGCTGATATCCAACCTTGGTCTTCAATTAAAAGTATTTTCCAAGAGTTCTTTAATTAAGTTATTTTGATTAATATCTTCTGGTAGTTAATTTATATATGTTTGGACATAACAATAACACCATTTAATAAGATTTGAAAAGCGATTTTCTTTTAAAAATGATGATAAGGTGGCAACACACCCAATTATTTTGATATATAAAAGAAGGAAATTAAGATTTATTGGTGTTAATTTAGATTTTAAAGATCAATCTCAGAAAATTCCATACAAAAATTTTGATGTTGCCAGATTTTTTTAACATATCTAAACAAATTTTTCATAAGGTTTGAATAAAATTAAAATTTCCATCCAAAAAGTGCGTTGTTGCCAGATTATGTTTTTTGCACACAACATTTTATACATAAGAATTAATAATAATTGTTTAATAATTTTTAACGAATTTTTTTTATAAAATTATTTAATAATTCTTATTATAATTAACGAATATGATATTCGGCAAAGTAAAACGTTCATTTTAGAAAAAAAATTTGTTAAGGATTTTAAGAAAAGAGAATCGGTTATGACTAAATAAATCAATTTATTTTTCGAAAATTACAATAAGGTGGCAACACTCTCAACTTTTTCGATTCCTCAGCCGAGGAAACTAACATTTATTTGTCTTCATTTAAATTTTAAATATAAATCTCACAAAATTGATTATCAAAAGAATGCTGTGTTGCCATATTATGTAATTTTATATAAGAGAATTTTTGTAAAAATTGTTGATTTCTTTTAACCATTTTAATTTTATTTAATTTTTGTATTTCAAGTATTTTATAACACGAAATATGTAAATAACAGTGTTAGGAAAGGTATAGTCAGCTTCCTTGAGGGCGCCCTATATGTTTTGCTAAAATAATTTAAATGTTGTTTGTGAATTATTTACATTTTTATTACAACAACAAATCTCTGTGGAGTTATAAAACCACATAAATTTTTTTTTTAAGTGGCAACGCTAAGGCTTAACTAATTGCATTTCTTTGCAAATTAATTTTTTATACTTTGTGAACTATTTATTTACTTTTACAAGAAAAATTTTGCGAAGAGCTAAGTGACAATGCTAAGGATTAACTTATTATATTAAACAACTGGGTTACTTTATATTTGTTGAGGTTACACACTAAAGTAAAATGAAAGTTGAGAAATGGATATATGAATGGAAATAAATAAAATATGCAAAATACAACAATAATAACAATGTGCTGTCAATTGATTGCTTGCCAGCAAAGTAACTGCGTACAAAATAATGTTACAATTAAACATCCATATGAATATGTATATATATATATATATATATATATATATGTATATCTATAAAATAATGCTATACATTAAACATAATAAATATTTATATTTTTATACAACTAAATAATTAAACCTAAAACTATATTACGTACTTGACATAGAAATAAAATTTCAAACAAATAAAAGCTGCAACAAAAGCAGACGATTATTTACACCTTGTACTTTAAAGCTACATATATTATTTTGTATAAGAAAAAATTAATTTTTTTTTCGTATTTTAATTTTTTATGCACCACTTTTCATATACTATATGAAAAAATAAAAGTAAACTGATTAATTAAAAATTAATATAAATAAGGTTAATAAATCAATTTAAATAAAAAAATTAAAATTAAACAATTAAATTAATTAAAAGTACATTAATATTGTTTGTATGTATACAAATCACTGCGCGCGCATGCGCTAAGCCTCCAAGCGCTCACAAATATAAAACAAAATTTGTTTGAGACCGTTAGTAACGGCAGCATACTGCTTCTTTCTCCACGTTGCTGTGCTCTAATGCCGATTTATCAAGCAACTTTGTATACATACATACATACATACATATATACATGATTTCAGCCGATTATGTAATAGTATATACTCGTATATAAATATAGTTTATAATTAGCGATGCTTTCAATTCTACTTGTAGACGCGATTGAGCTTTTATAATTTATTGGGATATTAGATTTAGTAACATGTTTGTAAAAATAGATTCATTCTAGAAACTCATTCATTCTAGGCACACATATCTAATGGCTTAAGCCTCTTTCTTATTTCTACTACTTTATTTTTATATTCTAGGCATATACAAAAATATATTTTTGTTTTTAAACTGTTGTGTCTTGTTGTCATTTATACCCGGTTTTGTGGCTCAAACCAAATTTATGAATGGCAACAAGCTACTTGTTAGCTCTAAATTTTAATTATTACTAAATTTTACTTTTTTTAATTCATTTAATTACCACATTTTTTTCAAAATTTTACACTGCACGGAATGAACAGAATTTGACACAAAATGTTTGACTTTGCCTTTGACGAAAAGAAGTGAAACAAATGCATACTTCGTTGAAATCCATTGGATACTGCAGATAATTTACGGTCGTTCTGTGATCGGGTGGAAAAGAATGTTGTAAGAAATGAAAAGATCTACAACTTTTATATTTACACCGTTTTCACATAACCTCAAATTTGTGTGAAAAGTTCAAATATTTAAGTTTTTTGGAGAAAGATTTGCTTTCAGAAAATTTAATGTAAATTTAACTTCTTATGCTCAAAACACACTGTATTTTTTTAAATACTGAGAAGGAAACTTAATTTCGACTAAAGGGGCTATACCAGTGTGACGCATGAAAAATTAGGGGATTTTCGTGAATTTTTTTAAAAGAAAGTACTAGATTGAATGTTTCGACGTTCTATGGACGTAATATATTATATTTTTAGCTATATTAAAAAATATAACGGAGTTATGTGCTATCTGCGGAAGTGCCGAAAAAAAGTGCCTCAACTGCTGGCATGCTTCCGGTCGAATGAGTAGCTGAAACAAAAAAATTCAAAATGTTTATTAAACTTAAATATATTTCTATACAATGAACTACGATCTTTGGAAAATATCAAAAATTAAGAAAATGGCGTAATTTTGAAAAAAAAAAAATCGTTTTTTTACGAAAAAAATGGTTGTTTTTTTAATGCCAAATTGACAATTTTCAACCAATCAAAAAGATTGTAGTCCATTGTATAGCAAATATATTCAACTATTTTTTTTTTGAAGTCGATCGGTCAATTTTTCGTTGAGTTATGATGTCAGCAATTTTGAAAAATGTCGTTTCGTGAAAAACGCGTTTAAAGTTTCACTTATATATGTATATATGTTTGCACCTCTGAGCGGTCGCTATTTAGAACGCTGCCATTCAAAAACTATAGAAGATACGACCTCGCCGATTTCACAGGATATTTTCGAAATAAATAAACTATCGAAAAAGCAAAAAAAAAAATTTTTTTTTGAAAGTGTCACACTGGTATAGCCCCTTAAAATCGAAAAATAGGCTAATGTTCACTCAAAAATTCTTACAACAAAATATTAGATGTTTTTAAAAAGTCAGTCGGTTTTATATTTGTTAAAATCTCTACTTTCTGATGGCATAAATTTGTTGGAAAGTATAAAATGTTTGATTTTATTATAAAATATACAATAAATATACTACCACTAATTATGTTTCTCAAGTACTTGGGCATAAGTAACTAATTTAAAAATATATGTTGAAATATTAGTGTAATTTTGTTTTGAAACAAGCTCGAATCGTGTCTGCCGTTACACGACCACGATTTGATCATCAACTTCTGTGACACGTTCAATCTGTTTGCAGTCTTAATGATAAGAAGATTCCAATAGATTTTCATTGTATTTTTTTAATATTTTTTAAAACTGCTGCTGCTGAAGTAGGTTGAAAAGAAATAAAAAAAACACAAATAATTTTTATTACTTATTAAATTGTACTCAAAATATTATATTTTCGACAAAATATTTTGCGGACATAATATGCAGAAATATTTATATATTTACATGTTTTATGCAATAATGTTTTTTACATATATTAATTTCTTAATGAATTTTTTTAATTTATTCAAATTTTTTTAATAACTCTTAATTAAATATTTTGGTTGAATTAAAACTTTTTATTTAAAACAAGCACTAATAATTTGAATATTTCACAAACGTTTCCTTCATTCTCTCACACAAAAAAATAAAACTACCAACGTTAGCAAATGTAAAAAATAACCACACTTACATAAGTCGATGAATTCTTTGTTATTGCAATGAAAAAAATAGCAACAATTATACATACATACATATTATTAAATATAACATAAATTATATCAGCTATGACATCTGATAATAAAAGGTAAATGTGTAATTGAATAAAAAAACGAAAATGACAGAGCAAAGAAAGCGTTGGAGAGTTCACAATGTAGAGAGCAGAGAGTGACGGAGTAGACATGCAATGAAATGCAATGAGCGCTCGTCTCCCAACATTTGCGTTGCACTGTGTTTAAACGCGATAAATTCAATAAGGAAGCACACAACAACTACAAAACTACGAAACAATGTAAACAAACAACAAAACAGCCGATGACAGATGAAACAATGTTACTCAAACACTCAAATACAATAAATGAAACAAACGAAAAATGCACGAATGCGCACATTGCAACAAAAAACAAAACATAATAAATAAACGCTGAAGTGCATGCTCATACATGCACATTTATGAATGCGGCGGCGTTAAACGGTTAATGTAATACAATGTTATATAGTCGTAATAATTAAATATGCAATTGTAATAAAAATTGAAATGCATTTGAATTCAATAAAACGAAAGCTGTGTGGCATTTGAATGCCCGTCAATAAAAATGCATAAATTAATGAATTTATGATATGAAAAGTTTTGTTGGCTGCGGAGAACAAAAATAATATTACAATAAAAATTATTGAAAAAGTTTCAGACAAAAACTGTTTTTTATGTACAAATGTCAGAAAAAGTAAATAACACTAAAAAAAAACAATAAAAAAATAATAATTTAAATAAAATGAAGTAAAATAAAATGAAAAATAATAGCAAAATGATAACGCTTTAACTTTAACTTTAAAAAGTAATCAAATTCATTGAATATTATAAATTAAATGCTTATAATGGTTTTCGTGTCAAACAATTATCAAATACATATCACTATATGGCCTATTTTTTTATTTACAAAATCGAAAATGGCAGCAACACGAACACAAGGCGACACACCGTTAAAATTAGACCGGTAGAGCAACATTTTGCCTAGAATATGTACATACATACATATGTATGTATGTGTGGGTTCGTTGCTGCTGAGTTGAGAATTTTGCTAAAATTTTAATTAGAACTTATTACTGTACGATTTTTAACATTTAAATATACATATACTATGTATATATATATAACAAAACAAATGAAAATTATGTGTTCTTTAACGGTAAAGTTATTGACTTTGTACGACGTTATATAAATAAGTTAAGAACTACCACACAATTGTACGATAATAAAAGAATAAGATGAGTACATTGACAAAAGTAGCTCCAATTAATTGCAAATACTGGTTTAAACGAGAGCTGCATACTTTAAGGCGCTTTAACCCATGGGGAAGTTAGGATGCTAGAATGATACATTTTTTTAGCTGTCATTTTAGTGCTTCTATTAACTTGATAAAAGATATATATAGAAATGGAAATAAAGCAAAATTAAATAAATAACAAAAATAATTTAATAAAAAAAGTAAAGTAAATAAAAAAAAATTAATGAAATACAGAAAAATATTAAAAAAATGCGAAATGAAAAAATCAAATAAAATGAAATAAAATCTGAAATTAAGTTAAAAAATATGAAAGAATAATTAAAAAAAATAAGGATATAAAGAAATAAATAAAAAATAATGACACATTAAAATTAAATTTAAACAAAAATAAAATAACATAAAATAACGCAAATTTAAATAAATGTTTACAATAACAAAACACAAAAAAAAACATAAAAACAAAAAATAAAATAAAATAAACTAAAGCAAAATAAAACAAAGTAATAAATAGATAAACAAAAATAAAAATTATAAAATAAAGCAAAATATATAAAAACAAAATTAAAAGCTAAAATAAAATAAAATAAATGAATGAATAAAAAAAATTAAATATTTAAATAAAATAAATCATTACAAATAAAATAAAATGATGCAAATTAATTTAAAAAAACAATAAAAATGATAAAAAAAAATAATTTAAATAAAATACATGAGTAAATTACTATAGTTTAAATAGTTTAAATAAAATGAAATAAAATAAGACTAGGGAAAAAAACAAAATAATAAATAAATAAAATAAAACGAAATTAAGTAAAATAAAATTAATTAAAATAAAATAAAAGAAAAAATAAAAAAAATATAAAAATGAAACAAAGAAAAGTAAATAAAAATAATAAAAAATTAAAATAAAATAATACAAATGAAAATAATATAAGCAAAGACTATATAAAAAAATAAGTAAACATAAACCAAATTAGTTAAAGTTAAGGAAAATAAAATAAAAAAGTTCAGTCAAAAAATAAAACAATTAAATAATTTAAATTAAAATGAAATAAAATTATAAAATTAAACTTCATAAAATTGAATGCATAAATACAAATAACATAAATTGAAAAAAAAAATAAAAAGTTAGGTGAAATGAAAAAAAATTAAAACTAAATAAATAATCATAAAAATACATCAACTTAAAAGATATATTTAATATAATAAAACCGAAAAATAAATAAACAAATAATAATAATATTAAACATTGTAAGCAAATTTACACAAAATAAAATTAATTATAAAATAAATTATATACCACTCAATAAATTAAAATTAAGTACAAAAAGAAAATTATGCAAACAAAAAAAAAAAAATACAATAAAAATAAATAAATGAGTAATAAAATTTAAATATAATTTAATTATTTATTTTTAGATAAAAAAGTTATTTGTAATTTTTTCAAAAATATTATTTGAAAAACATGAGAACGTAGTTAAAGCCATACTTAATACTAAAAAAATATAAAAAAATTAAATACATTATTATTATTGAATAAAAGCATAAGTTTGTATATTACTGTAAACATATTTTCACCAAAAAGTCGCATAAAAGCATAAGAACTAAACTCCTTGCTTTGAGTATGCCAGAGAATTAGAAACGCTTTAAAAAGTAGTGTGCATTAATGACAACTTAGAAACGGAAATTTTTATTTTTTTTGTAAAATTTTTAATAAATCAATAAAAACCCGTTAAAGTAGACTTTATTAGTGTTAAATTAAGCAGTGCTTAAAAATACAATTAAAAACTAAAAATAAACAGCGAAATGAAAAACAAAAAAATATTTTTTTTCTGTTAATTTTTTATGACGTTTTTAAATTAATAACAAAATATAGCTGAAATATTAATAATTTGCAATAGCAAATTTTAGTTAACTGCTACAGCCAACGTGCACACACACACACAAAAATAATAAATATAAAATTAATATATTTGTGGGAAAGTAAAATTGCCTAGCTAAATTAGAAAAATTCTCTAAAATAGTTTAGAACTTAATACAATAAACCGCAAACAGCCGTAACAGAAGGAAAACATAAAAAAAATAAGCCTAAGATATTTATATAGTGAAACAGTCTAATGAAGGATATAGTTAAAGAAGCAGTAAGTGTGAGTCAGAAAATCAGCGAAAAATAACAATAATAAGTATTGAATAACTAAGAGAAAAATAAGTAAAATAAAATTAAAAATACTAGAAACTGCAAAAAATGTCAATAAGAAGAAATAATTAAAAATAAAAGCAAAAAATAATAATAATAATGTAATTAGTTATTAGAACGAATAAATAAATGCTAAGACAAATAATAATTACTTTCTAAAATAAGTAAAGTAATCTCCTGTTTGAGTGTTCAGCAAAAGCAAGCGATATTACTTTCGAAAACTTTTGTAAAGGAAAATCAGGAAAAATATTACACAAAAACAAAAAAAAATACAAAAATAAAACAAAACAGAAACTATACACATATTATATATGAATCAAATAATAAGAAAATATCTTTAATGAAATTATAATACTAAAAAAATAAAAAAGCAACAATACAATAAGAGCACTAAACACAAATTACAACTTTGGTAATACAGTCTACAAAATACAATAATTAACACAGTAATTTAAAGCATAAACTAAGTGAAAATAGACATTAAAAATAAATGTAAAAATATTTCAAATTCAAAACATGCAATTTCAAATACTTAAAAAATAAACAAAATCCGTTATACAGCATACAGCAAATACTAAAAACTACTTTGTAAATTACAATTATAATACATAATTCCATAAGCTAAGCAAATATAACGGTTATGTAGCAAAAGAGTCTTCAAGCCACTCAACAGAACCTAAAACAAAATCCCGTAAAAAAATTTCTAAAATTATTAATGCAATAAGTTTTAGAAAATTACAATAATAAAAAATAAAAAAAATAAAATAAAATCCACACAAGAACCCCAATTTAATTTCAGAAAATTATGAAAACCAAACACAAAAATACCTTTGACAGCAAACGAAGCAAAAATCCCCTCAAAATGATTTCGAAATAAAAAATAAAACAAACAAAAAAAGCATTTGATTCAAAGTTATCTAGTGAACATTTTAAGATATAATCTAAATCTGCTGCAGCAAGTAATCCACACATAAGTAAATACTCATTAAATAATGTATAATTGATTTATATATACACACATAAATATATAGAAATGTGCGTAACTTGATGCATATATACATACATAATATATCAAAGATCAATGCTAATGCTACAACAAAGCTACAAACAATAATTATAATTACTTAACTGATAATGATTACATAAATATACACACACAAAACACATACATACATGTGTATTATGAGCATAATACTAAAGAATTATTAAGGTATTGAAATGTTGGTGATGGCCAATCAACTGAAATAATTTACTAAATCAATAAAAAGAAATTCATATTATAATGTACTGTCAATGAATTGTGGTTTTATTTTGGCAGCGAAACAGACAGACAACAGTATTCACCTTTTTTGAGAGGCATCAAAATATTGCGGTATTTATGTGCATATATACATAAGGGTGATCAATACAATTTACGAGAGACTACGAAATTTTTATTTGGGGGCCGATTGGTACCGACGATTGACACAATGCCTCGCCCCGCTTGGTAGCTCTTCCAAAAGTGTCAGAAAAATTGTAGAGCACACTATGCTTAGTATAACACGAAACTGCCTCAAATCAATGCCCAAGACTTCACATAGAAATAATAAAGCAACAGTTTACGGGTGGACAGGAAATATCGCTCAACTTATACGCACATGTCTTCGTTTTCGCAGATCATACACGAGATCTAGAAGAAGACGAGCAATGTCAAGTGGCGAAAAAAGAGCTTAAGCAATCTATCGTGGCAAGCAAAACAGAAAAATGGGAGCAACTAAGCGAGGATGTTAGCAAAAATCTTTAGGGACTCGGGTATAAACGAGTTATGAAAAAGTTCGGAGCTCGAACCAAGCCACCTTACTTAAACGCTGGCAAAATGGAAGGCATCGTTAACATACTCTTTCCCACTCACAAAAAAGTTGGTAAACCCGAACAAGCTACATATAAGATTTTCGAAAATCCTCAATTTACCGTTGAGGAATTGGCAAGTTCAGAACTAACAAATCGCCCTGACCGGACGGGATCCCAACAGAAATATTTACTCAAAACAATCGCCGCAGAACGAACCGCAGTACTCTTAAGTATACTGGAATATATTTCGTGAAATTTGGAGGAAACGACGTCTGGTCCTAATTAGCAAGGACAACTTGCCATTAGCATACCGCCCACTATGCTTGATCGACATGGCGGGAAAGCTCTATGACTACTTAAACCTAGACTGAAAGTGGTTATCAACGACACTGGCGAACTCTCCACCAGACAACATGATTTTAGAATGTCAGTTTTATACGCCATCCGAAACGTCATTGAAAGTGTAAAAGTCGCACAGTCGCACAGTCGATGATGCCCCAAATACAAGCGAATAGTTCTGTTGGCGACTTTAGACGTTCGAAACTCCTTAGATGCTTTAGAAAAAAAAGTTTTAGAATCCCCGATTACCTCAAAGCTGTAGTGCGGAGCTATCTTGATAACAGAAAACTGCTGCACCAAACTACGGTGGGATTACGACAAATAGAAGGGACCATTTTAGGCCCAGACCTGTGGAACATTAGTTATGACGGAATATTAGAACTTGAAAGGCCAAATGAATTATATTTAATCGGCCCTGCGGACGACATATCAGCAGTAATCATAGCACGAGACACAGAAGAAGCCCGAAGATAGCTAAATCAGGTCATGATTCGGGTGCAAACATGGCTTGACTCACATAACCTGCAGCTCGAGCTACTACTGCTGACAAACAAGAATACATATAATAAGTATTCAAACGACTAGGAATATTCCAAGGACACACAAAGATTGTGAGTTACCTAGGCGTAAGATTGCACTCCAGACTAAACTTCTGGGTACAAATCCAGCACGCCGCAGGAAAGGCAGTGAAAATCAGGAAAATTAGGAAATCTTAGCAGACTAATGGCCAACGTAGGAGTGCTCACACAAGAAAAGAGAATGTCTTAATGTCAACAACCACCAGCGCCTTACTATACGGAGCAGAGACTTGGGTAGATGTGCTAAAGAAGGAAAACCAGCGTAAAGTTTGGTCAGAGTGCAACGCATCGCAACTATCAGAGTTGCAGCAGCTTACCGAATTGTGTCAGGTGATGCAATATTTGTCATAAGTGGCAATGCTCCCATTGGCCTTCTAGCGCATGAAAAAAAAGTTGTGACAGCTAAAGAAAGCAGATGAAAATAACAAGAGCGCAATTGTCTGAATAAAGGAAGGCAAGATTTTCGCATGGCAACGAAGTTAGGAGAATGAGAGTTGCGACAGATGAATGACTAGATATATAAAATATTTAAATTTATGGGCAAGACTCAAAATTTCGTTTTAGTGACCTGCAAGTGGTACATATCGTTGCTGTGACGACAGGTTTGATGATGAAATGATGAAGGCATTTTCCACCCCACACCCGGAAAAATATAAATATATATTATCATAATTACATAGTATGTGTGTTACAGTGACTCGATTTGAACAATTTGTTCGGAGATTGTAACATTGCCTCAAACAGTTACCTTTGCCAAAACTCGTGAAAATATCTTGTCAAAAAAAGTTTTCCAAACAAGAACCTGCTCAACCAGTATGTATGGCAGCTATATGCCTTAGTGGTACGATATCGGTGGTTTCGCCAAATAAGCAATTGACGCTTTTCTATGTGTTAGAAAATGAATGATAATGCCCCTAAAATTCCTGCACTCAATTTGAAAGGGCTGAGCTTACAGCTCAAGAAGGAAGATCCCCTTCCGACGAGCTTTCTCTTTTTTTCGGTCACTTGTCCAGTTATTCGTGCTTAGACATAGTAAAATTTGAAAACTATTTGTTAAGATTGGAGGCCATCTTCTCCTTCTTTAGTTTTAATTAACGCTACTTACATACAATCTGACATAGTAGTTAATGGATATTAATTAACTTCAGATCATTTTGGTAGCCTCCGTGATATACTTGTAATTTACTTTTATTTGTTTTAAATGATTGTGTTGAATAGATAAAAACAGTTGACTTAATTTTTATACTCTCGCAACAAAGTTGCTAAGGAGAGTATTATAGTTTTGTTCACATAACGGTTGTTTGTAAGTCCTAAAACTAAAAGAGTCAGATATAGGGTTATATATACCAAAGTGATCAGGGTGACGAGTAGAGTTGAAATCCGGATGTCTGTCTGACCGTCCGTCCGTCCGTGCAAGCTGTAACTTGAGTAAAAATTAAGATATCATGATGAAACTTGGTACACGTATTTCTTGGCTCCATAAGAAGGTTAAGTTCGAAGATGGGCAAAATCGGCCCACTGCCACGCCCACAAAATGGCGGAAACCGAAAACCTATAAAGTGTCATAACTAAGCCATAAATAAAGATATTAAAATGAAATTTGGCACAAAGGATCGCATTAGGGAGGGGCATATTTGGACGTAATTTTTTTGGAAAAGTGGGTGTGGCCCCGCCCCCTACTAAGTTTTTTGTACATATTTCGGAAACTACTATAGCTATGTCAACCAAACTCTATAGAGTCGTTTCCTTTAGGCATTTCCATATACAGTTCTAAAATGGAAGAAATCGGATAATAACCACGCTCACCTCCCATACAAAGGTTATGTTGAAAATCACTAAAAGTGCGTTAACCGACTAACAAAAATCGTCGGAAACACTAAATTTTACGAAAGAAATGGCAGAAGTAAGCTGCACCCAGACTTTTTTAAAAATTGAAAATGGGCGTGGCGTCGCCCACTTATGGACCAAAAACCATATCTCAGAAACTACTAAACCGATTTCAATGAAATTCGGTATATAATATTTTCTTAACACCTTGACGACGTGTACGAAATATGGGTGAAATCGGTTCACAACCACGCCTTCTTCCAATATAACGCTATTTTGAATTCCATCTGATGCCTTCTCGGTATAATATATACATTAGGAACCAGTGATGATAGCGGAAAAAAACTTTACTTGTGGAATACGGTATTTGAAAAATATGTAAATGACGGATAATGAAATTTCGATTATCACTTTATGATGCGAGAGTATAAAATGTTCGGTGACACCCGAACTTAGCCCTTCCTTACTTGTTCACAATCCATTTATGCATTTTTTGAATTATCATATTTTCGAAAATAAGTCCGATTAAGATTTTTGTTGCTACTTGGATTTGAGATTATTTTGGTAGTCTCAGTTACGTAATTTCCTTCTTTTTTGCTCTGACTGATCGCGCTTAAAAGCATGAAGAAAATAATTTTAATATATTTTAACCGTAATTTCTCACACTCCATTAATGCCTTTGTTGATTTTGCAAATTTTCGAAAATAAGTCTGATTAAGATTTTTATTGCTACTTAACGGTTTGTTTTGAGTCTGCTTTCCTCAAAAGGTTAACATTTTTGATTTACAAACAACAGCGAGCACAGTTAGTGCTTTTGTGTGCTGACTGATCCGTTAATAATTTTGAGTTATAAATAAGTAATCAAGTTAATGTAATGCAAGTAAAGCAAGTAACTTTCCGCACAGCAAGCAAATTATCAAATTAATTATGTAATTTGTAAGCACATTGCAAGTGATTTAATTTCATATTTATTACCTCATGTGTGTCTATATGTCTTTAGCACTAACTTTGCTCAGACTAAATAATCATTAAACGAATGCTTTACCGTCGGCGCACTTATGCCTGCTCATTGTTGTTGATAAACCGCAAGTGCCGATTGAGTGACAGTTGAGTTATTAAAATGTGATGTCAATGCGTTTCACGTGCTACTGAAATTCATTAAAAAAATCGTAAAAAAAACTGAAATTATTATTTTTTTATCTCAAATGTAATCTGTGTTGCTGAAGAGTCCGGCTCGGCGGCAATTAATGAGCTGCATTCTAACGTGCACACAGGCATAATAATCAAATACAAAATGTGCAATTTCATTTCTGTGTTGTCCATCCATCCATAAGCTGTTTTCATCCACAATTACATTCGTAGAGTGGAAATGCGGTGAATTTGTATGTACATATGTACTCGTATTTGTAGTCGTATTTGTACCTCATTCATTGCTCAACCAATGAGCTGGAACAATAAATGTGGTGGTATATTATGCATAGCTTATTTAATGGGCGACTACATTGATAAATTATTCACTGGTTAGGATGGTTTTCAGGTAAATACATGAATAATTGTTAATGTTGTTGTTGTTGCAAACAAATGAGCCTCAAACAGGTCATACTTAGTGCCTCAAGGCAAGCCGGAAGCTGCGGATAATAATATGCATATTGTTTATGTTATGCCATGTGTGTACAAACATATGTACCTATCAGTAGAACATAGAAGCTGGCGGCAAAATTTCTAGAATTTTTTGAGTAAAAGCGAACTAGTCCGAAAAGGAGCAGACTTGAAACACTTTTGAAAATACGGGTCAGAAAGAGAACACAGTGAATAAGAGAAGAAAATACAAATTAAAATATTTCCAATAGTAATTCTCACAGTGGTCCGATCTGAAAAATTTGTTCAGAGATTACAGACTTGTTTTGGACATTAATGCACGCCGACATTCGTGAATCTTGTTGAAGAAAATAGTTTTCTATTTCAAAGACCATTTTTGATCAATCGGATTTAATGACAACTATATGCTTAGTGGTCCGGTAAGAACAATATATTCAGAGATGGTAGCGTTGCTTTGGACGTTAATACATGCCACATGCATTACGAGAGGGCATCATAGTCCAATAAAAAAAAGTTCACCACACAATTAATTATTTTTGTCGATCAGTTTGTATGGTATATCCTATAGGGGTACAGTATCGGTGTTTTCGTCAAACGAGCAGTTTCCTCGAGAGATAAGGACGGATGGAAAATTTCATATCGACATCTCAAAAACTTAGGAACTGGTCCGCGTATTTACAGACGTACAGACGAACATGGCTAAATCAACTTTATCGATTTCGAAGCAAACTTACTAGTATGACCAACAAATAGTAAAACTTTGTTATTAATTCTTAATTTATGCTTCAAAGTCTATGTAGTCCCTCCCAAAGTAATCCCCCTTAGCCTCAATACACTTTCTAATTCTCGAAATAGTTGTTAAAGTCAATTTCCGGAATGCGTGTAGCGATTCTAAAAGGTTCCCCCGGAGCAGTTGTTTGAGTTTGCTGAGTAGCCTGAAGTCAAACAGAGCTAAGTAATGCGAAAACGTTATATTGTGAAAATTGCAAAAAACCAACCAATGATCGACATCTTACATAATCCCCATAATTCCAGCCTCTTTTTACTAATAGCTTCGCGGAAACTACGCACAACACCCAAATAGTATTCCTGTTTGACAGTTTGGCTAGTCAGTAGGAATTCCGAGTGCACCACGCCTCGATAATTGAAGAAAACTGTCAACATAACCTTGGTTTCGGCCGATTGGACTGGTCTTAAGCATAGATCCAAGACTCATCGGTTACACTGAATAATACGTTTCTTGACACCCTGGTAGTTGGAAAGCATTGTTTTACAGACAGTAACACGACACTGTTTTTCGAAAAAATTTAGTGATTTCGGAACCAATTGTGCTTTCATTTTTCTTAGACCCAAATGACATTTCAAAATGATTTTCACTGATACTTCCGATATTCCAAATTGCTATTAAGATCTTTGACTGTTAATCGTCAATTAAATTATTTTAACGAGGTGTTGATCATCAGTTGATGTTGATAGCAGTCCTGAAAGTGGTTCGTTGACAACGCGTTCTCGACCCTCTTTGAATGATTTGTACAACTCAAAAACAATTGCTCGCGACAAACAATTATCACTGAAGGCCTCTTCCAACTTTCCGAATGTTTCGAAATTTTTTAGAAATTTGATTTCGCACACAAAATTTAATGGAACTTTAATAATTTCACTCATCGTAAAAATCGCCGAATGCACCTTATGTACCTCAGAAAGACAAGAGTATACTAAACACTAACGATTATTTTACGTGACATTTGGCACAGGAGTCACTGACAGTGATATCAACCTAGAAAAAGATATTTCGACGAATATCCCATTCGCGCGAAATTTAAAATGAAAAGTTACAATTTTTTGCCCACAGTTGTATATACCCCTAATCAAGGTACAAAAATATTCGGCTAACTGGTTTCGCCACTAGTTTCAGAGTGGTTCACAACTAGTTGATTTCATTGCAGGACATATATGTATTCGGATATATGTATGTTGGTGAAAAATACATGCAGCAGTGCTTAGTAGGTTTACAATAAATCGCAAACGTAATATTACATATATTAATATTAAAGCTATATTCTCGAATTGCTGTACAAATAACGGTATAGATTAAATTTCATGCTCTACATAAGTAACATATTAATTAGAAATTTATAATTCGCTGCAGGCTCACTCACTTGCTCATTTATTCCAAGTAGTCCCTGGTACAAAGTGATAATACTGTTTGTGTATAATTAAATCTTTGACCTTTTTAAATAGCATGTAAACTAATTCGCACTATTTCTTACGTAATGAAAGGAAAAAGTAAAGACGGGAGCAGGATTAGTCTTATACTGAAAGATTCCAAATTATCTCATTGCAACGGTTCTCGCTAGAGAGTCATTTTTTATGAAGTTAGAATCGAAGTTATGCACAATCAACCCGCTCAAATCCTCCGGAACGCATCGAATCATTAGAGCCTGTTGCAAAATAAGTTTTTTCTAGCTGTGCTGTGGCTAAAAGTGATTTTTATGGGATCGCGAAGTTCAGCTGTTAGTCGCATTAAAGGAGAGAGGCTATGGTAATTTCCATATCGAAGGCAGGTAGGAACAACCCAACTTAAATACCAAGTTGACTTCCTTCCTGTTGAATACAGCGCCCCCTTAACACTCGTCCAAAGCGCAACTAAAAGCAGATCCGTAGAGACTGCACTCCTTTAGTACTCACTCCAAAAGTATACAAAAACTAAAGGGCTTTAGAAGATAGGAATACAATGTTGGAGTGTTTCTGGAGATTTCTGGAGCATTAAGTTTAGTATCTACGGAATGTATTCCGAATATTAAAGCCATGATACTACACAGCGATTGTAAGACCAACTCTGATCACGCTACGGTGCATTAGTGTAATGGACAGACTAACGAAAATTTACTTACCGAAAGCCAATAGAATGGCCAATGGTTCAGTCGCCGCTGAGCTGTGCACAACGGGAGCTCAATAAATTTCTCCAACGGAGGCTTTTGTACTTGTGCTAAACCTGCCATCCAAGGACTTCTTCGCTGAAAACGGTGCAGCACAATCGGCGGAGCGACTACTGGTTGCGGGAAAGGACCTTCAGAAATAGCTCGGTGGGTAATGGCGTTTTGGAAAGCATCAACTGCATTTCCACTGTTAAATTGGGAAAGAATGTTCAGAGTAAACATAGCAAAATATGGATGGCATAAAGGCATGTTAGCAGAGGTCTTTGCTATTGGGTAAAGCTGCAGAGTTAGTCTACTATATAATGCATTAGCAAGCAACTCCACAGTCAACATCTATGTAGACAGCCAAGCAGCAATGAAGGCAGTAACCTCGATTCGCATATCGGCCAAAAGTGTGTAAGAAAACAGGGCAGCAATGAATAGTGCCGCCAGGAACAAGCGACTTCACTTCTATTGATAGCCAAGTCACAAAGGCATCGATGGTAATGAGAAAGTGAAATCGGAATCTATGGTGAGGTCACAGAACTTATTAAAATTCGCTCCAAGCAGCCTAAAGAATGACTACTTCTTCGTTTACTACGTCCATCTAGCATCGCTAAGGACAAAACCTGGTCTATGCGTGGCTCACGAGCCCACGAGAGTAACCTAAGCCCCATGTTATTTATTTTTTGAAGGATTTGTACTTAGTACGCTTTACCTAAGTGGGAGCTGATTTCGTATTTCTTGTGGTATCTGTATTGACTTAATTCTTATCAAATTAACACCTCCAAATTTAAAATCCTGATTCGTCAGCTGGTATTCATAAAAGCCCAAATGAATCACTTTTGTGACTGTGAAAAGTCTCCTGCTAATCGAACCAGCATCTATCATGAAAACCCAAAAGACACCCACACACAGACAGCTGCTAGGGCGTGTATTCGTATTAGTAACTCCTGGTTTTCTACAATGCTGTGCACTGCGAACTAAACTTAACTTAACATAGTTTAGCTTAACTTGACTTGTCTTTTCTTTAACTCAACTCAACTTAATTTAATTTATCTTATCTTTACTTAACTTAACTTAACTTAACATAACTTAACTTAACTTAACTTAACTTAGCTTTACTTAACTTAACTTCGCTTTACTTATTTTAACTTCACTTTAACTCAACTCAACTCAACCTAACTTAACTTAACTTGACTTGACTTATCTTGACTTAACTTAACTTAACTTAACTTAACTTAACTTAACTTAACTTAACTTAACTTAACTTAACTTAACTTAACTTAGCTTAACTTAACTTAACTTAACTTAACTTAACTTAACTTAACTCAACTCAACTTAACTTAACTTGACTTGACTTGACTTGACATTCATATTTTAAAAAATATTTTTTACTATTTTAAAATTAAATTTTAAAGCATTCGTGTCAACAGTCGAGTAGATAATACGAAACTAATAAGTTATCTAAATCGCTTCTCAGCTAAGTAAATGCATATACTCTACGAAATTGACAACAAAATGCACAAAACAAAAGAATTGTGCGCACACCTTTGGGAATACTTTCTAATTAGTTGACCTGCAACTCAGCGGCGTGTTTCTAACCTCCCCTAAGAACACAAATAACCGGCTGTCATAAAATTTAATGAGCCTCATTTTAATGTGTCTCATTAACGAATCAGCGGCCAGGAAAGCTGAAAGCCAAGTCGACTTTATCGGATATCACAATACACAAACAAATTCAAACGCCACTATTTTCATTTGAATTGCCGATGCTAATGATACAATAATTTCCATGATACTGAAATGCTTGTCGCTGATTAAACACAGGATGCGCACTTCTCTCTCGCGCGAGCTTAGCGCCGCTCAGCCGAGCTCGCATGACAAATCCTTCCCATAATGCGACACCGCAATGAAGGGATTTGATTTTCGCGCCTAAATTCATTTTCATAATTCATAATTTGCGGCGGAGAATCCGAAAGCTAAGCAAATAGTCAAATCAGTTAAAAAGCTAACAAGGTGTTGACGGGCTATAGGTTTGCGGGTGGTGCTGAAAACTGCCGTTTGTTACAGTGCTAGAAGAAAATGGAACACAAAGGAAAAAGGTAAAAGGCAAAGGCGAATGGCAATGACACTCACAGGTGCGACTGGTGAAGGAACGCTGGCCGCTCAGCTCAGTGAGCGCAAACAAATCCTAACATTTTGCCACGTAAATTTTCCGTGTAAACATTACTGCACCGTTATTCCCGCACCTTCTCATTTGCATTTACGCTTATACTTTTGTTTTTAGTCTCTCATTTCACTTCTCTGCGGAAATGTTATTTGTTTCTCTGGCGGATTTGACTTTAAATCGCCTGTCATTACTCAGCGCGGCTCGTATTCTGCTTTGTGTAGACTTTATGTCTGTACCGGTGTGTGTGTGTGTGTGTTGTAGGCGTGAGTAATCATAACGGTGCTGTAATGCGACGGTGTGCCCTAAGCACATTTTTCAATTTTCAAATTTGTGAGATTTTGGCTTTTAATTTTAATTAGCGCTGATTAATGCGTACGCTTTTTCACGTCTCGTATTTAAAGCCTCAGTTTCGTTTAAGCTTTGAAGGTGATCTTTAAATATTTCTCAAGAGGGAGTTAAGGTCGTGTTGTACATAAAAATTATTTGCGATTGTTTTTGCATTATGAAAGCGTGTGGATGCTGTTAATTAGCAGGAGCAATTTATATTTAAAGTTTAAGGTTTTAAGTTTTAAACTTCACAAATCGGACAAAAACTTTTTAAGCGCCAGATATCTGGGATTTATTAATGAAATTTAGAGAACATATTTTTTGATAATAGTGTAGGTTAAAAGTATAAGAACTTCAAATATCGGTTGGACTTATGCCTATATACATACCTAGCGATATTTACAATTTCTTTATATGACGCAAACGCATAATAAACAAGAAAAAAGGTTAACTTCGGCTGCACCGAAGCTACATATACATAATATGCTTCACATGTTAATTTTTTTATAACATAAAATAGTATAAAAAGATCTCTGTCTTGATTTTGGTGGGTCAGCTTTAAGGGCAGCTGTATGTTATAGTGATCCGATCTGAACCATTTCTTCGAAAAAAGCGTTGTTGCCTGAGTTAATCATACTATCAATCAAAATTTCTTGCAGATAAAAAGCGGCATTTTCCGCATAGACCTTAGACTTTATATTTTCCATAGGAAAAAGTTTAACAGTGTGATATCACACGATCTTGGTGGCTAATCGACCGGCCCAAAACGTGGAATTATCTGCTCACCGAAGCGTTCTTTCTATAAATCCATTGATTGGTGTGATGTGTGGGAAGTGGTGCCATCTTGTTGAAAACAAATAGTCAGTTATCATTGCGTAATAACGGTCGTCATCGACGGTGACTTTCTCACCGATATTATTTTTGAAGGAATATGAACCGATGATTCCACCGGCTCACAAACCACACCAAACCGTTGTTTTTTCTGACTGAAATGCCAGGTCTGCATCTCTTCAGGATGCTCTTCGTCACAAATGCGGCAATTTTTCTTGTTTACATAAACATTGAGCCAGAAATAGAATTGAAGATAAATGCACTCTCTTTTAGCTAAATTTTCGTAAATAATTCTTCATTTTCAAAGAGTAAGGGGATTATGTAATAATGATAAAATAATTTGGATTAGCTTCAAAAATGCTCTTTATAACCAAATCACTGTGTTGTAAGGTAGCTCTGCAATTCCGTAAGTTCACATTTTTGTGCACCAAAAATTGGAGGTTCCAATGTTGAACAAACGCCTTCGACTTTTTCAAGTACCTTACAGTACTGAAGTGATACATGTTGGGAAGTTTTGAATGCTAACAAAGGAAGTCTGTTTCAAAAGCGCAATTGACTGCTTCTACAATTACATTGCGCATATCAAAGTTTTTGAAAATCATAGTTTTTCAAATTATTTATGCGAAATAAAGCCGATTGCTTTCTTAACGAACGTGTTGTATAATAGGAAATGTATCGAGAATGGTCAGGTGAGAACGTAGCCTCAACGCCCGACTGTGTTTCTACCTCAAGATACATTAACGTCGAGTCGTATTTTCTCGTCGTCTGTCCTCCGATGATGATCGTCAAAAGTTCCTTTTATGAGTTTCAACGTGGTTCAAATGACCTACACGCGTGACATAAGTTTACGATTCCATAATTGAGGTAGTAAGCATCTAAAATAAATCCATTTTTAATATCCTGCATAAAATATATGTAGTTCTTGGCAAGACAATAAGCGTGACCGTGAAACCCTTTCGTAACCATTGCCGAAAAATTGCTCCATATTAGAGATCAAGGAACAGTCAGTCGACACAAGGGACCAATTTGTAGTTTTCCAGAAAAAAACTTCAGGACCTTTAAAGAAGTTGGAGCATCGCTTAGTCAATTACATAGAGCTAAAGAATTCTATGTCGAGATATAAATTGCCATTTTTCCAATGTTTTCGCTAAGTAGTTAACGGTAAGCTTTCGTGTGTCATTTTGGAAAAGTATGCTACATGTATGAGTCATTGTCATAGTGGGAATATAGTAATAGTAGAATTTTCGGCTAAGTGACGCTGCAATAAAATTGCGGTAGACATGGGGTAGACGGTACAAATTGATTGCATAAAAATTAGAATTAAATTAAAATTTTCAGTTTCCACAACACTGTAAGTAGTTTTGAATCTATTAATCTCAGGCTCTTATAAACTATTCAGAAAAGTGTGAACTCATTAGTAAGAAATGCGCTAAAAGCACTGCCAAAGAACAATTAGTGCCCGACTCGCCTTAAAACTACACTTCCAAGTACTAAGACTCAAGTCGGAAGATTAGGCATAATGGCATAGTAAATTAGTAGCCACGCAGTAGCCGCAGGCGAGCGCGTGCAGGAAGCTCCACCACACACAAGCCAAAATGTGGCAATTAAAAGAAATTGCCAAACCACACAGGTGTCATTTCAGACATTTTAATCCCAGCAAAGAGATTTAAAAATTAATTAAAAGTATTGGATTTTTTTTTTATTTCTCTTTTGCACGCAAATTCAAAGTTTCAGTGTTTCTAAAATATTTCTTCCTCTTAACTTTACTTGCAGTGGCCATACTGAAGGCGGTTCATGTGCTGGAATTTCTGTTTATTTACCTGAAAACTTGGCTAATCAGCGGCTAAGTATCAGCAACGTGAGTGAAATGCAAATGCCGAGCTGAGCGGAGCAGATGTACCTGAGCGTGTTTGTCGAGAGGCTGGCGGACCGGTGAGCAGACGGCAGGTGACGGCGCAGCGCTGGTGGGCACTTGTGGTTGAGTAGAGTGTTTGCAATTATGCCCCCGAGTACAGCAAATTGTCAAAGTAAATACTGTCGCCTAGGGACTGGCCAAGAATAATACGTAAGCAAATACCTGATAACTGTGTAAGAAAAAGAATATGAAATTGAAAATAAGATAGAGTAAACAGCTTATATGCGCAATCACGAATTTAATTCAACCACAAACGAGACAAAAGAGACTTCAGTCAAGTGTAGGCAGTGCAAATATTTAAGAGGGTAGGCAAAGTATGAGCATTCACTGGATTTATAAACAAATCGCATACAAATAAACAAAAAGCAGTTATACATATAGGTAAATAAATAAATACATAAATAAATAAAACAAAGTTAAACTCAAGTATTGATTAATATCAAAGCCAAAGCATTTTCGCAAACTTCCAAGCACCGACCATGACTTTAAGTCAGAGCCACAAATTCAATTACGCACCCAATAAACAAAATCCAGCTTAATGTGAGATCGATAAACAAATCGATAGTAAAATAAAAATATTTACTATTAAAGCAAAGGCAAATAAACCGTAAAAGTTTAAAGGCACTGGTTGAGAATTATAAAGCAATACGTTTGGTCACAAAGCAAAGACAGACAGTGCTGTTAAACGGACTCAGACTCCGACTCCATAATATTATTGTACTTGAATCTGCACGTTGCTTCCCTGGATTTCGATTATCAGCGCAAAGTTTTTGGAGAATGCGTAAACATAGAAAAAAGAACTTAAAACACATAAGCTTCTGCGTCACTAGACTTTGTACAGACGTCATCAATAGCAAAGCTCTTAAGCGACATTGCAATAACTTACATAAGTCGCCACTGATGTTGCATATTTTAATTTAAAAGCTAAATGCGACAACGCACTTTTTTCTGTAAAAATATATAGAGTACGTATGTATGTATATTGTTAGTGCAAGAATCAGTGATATTGAAATGTAAAGCAAAAACATGCGACAAGTTACTCACGGCAACGTGTAGTGCACAGTGGTTAATTATATTTAATATTGTGGATTAAAATTAGTTTTATTTCAGTAATATTTTTTTCATTTAAAATATTGGTACATACATTTAGTATTAAAAACAAGAAAAAACTTTATAAAAAACGCTAATATACCCTTCACACGTGCATTTCTTTTAGTAACTATGTGTTCACTTTATATGAAAACTATATGCTGTAGTAATCCGATCTGAACAATTTTTTGGAGATTATATAATTAGCTTAAGCAGCAACCCATATCAAATTTCGTGAAGATATATCGTCAAATGAAGAAGTTTCCCATACAAGAACTTGATTCCGATCGTTCAGTTTGTATGGCAGCTACACGTTATATACTTCGTATATATACAGACAGACAGACAGACAGACAGACAGACAGACGGACATGGCTAAATCGACTCAGCTCAACATCCTGATCCTTTATATATATACTTTATAGGGTCTCCAACGCTTCCTTCTGGGTATTACAAACTTCGTGACAAACTTAATAAACCCTGTACAGGGTATAAAATCAGTGCTTTTTCGTAATTCGAGAAAAAATTCAATTCATTTAAGTATACAGCTAAACTTAAATATTTCTATTAATTTGAATTTTAATTTCTTTTCTACAAATCAAGCAAAGTTAATTGCTTTATATTTTATTTTTAAATTTAAAAGTAAAAAATTAAGATTATAAAGGGTGATTTTTGGTCATGTTGTTCTGTTATAAATTTTGACAACTTTAATGTTATATACATATACGCACAACGCTTTGACACACGAGCACTATTTGGTTGTTTACAGTAACTGAAAATATTCATCTCGGCCCAAAAGTGAAATTAAAAAACGAAAAACATTTGTTATTAGTGAAATTATGTCGCATATCGCGCAAAAATTCGGGTGTATTACTCTTGAACATCTCATAACCCAGCTCCGATTCAACAACTCGTGACAAAAGTGAGCCCACGAGGCACCCACTTTGGAAAGAATTTTCTCATACCCAAATATTCTTGTTTGATATGAGATACACGTTCAGTGTACATACTTAGAGTGCCCGCTATCTCAAACAACTTCACTTTACGATCATCAGAAATTATTGTATTTCTTCTTCTTCTTAATTGGCGTAGACACCGCTTACGCGATAATAGCCGAGTTAACAACAGCGCGCCAGTCGTTTTGTTATTGTATTTAGCAAATGTTAAAATTGAGTTATAAATCCAAACCGTTGAACCACTGTGCAAGCTTTGATGCATGTCTGAGCGACACGACGTGTCACTGTCTAGTTGTCTGGCTTTGTGAAAAACGTGCCATTTTGGGAATTTCGCGAAAACACAGACAAATGAATTTATGTATTTGCTCAATCAAACAAAGAGTGCTTAAACAATATTGTTAATAATAAGAAAGTATGGCGAGACGTTTTAACAAAATATTTTTATAAACGTAAAAAGTGCTTCTATGTTAGCGAAAGTAAACTATTATAATGCTTAAGAGAGTATAGTCTAGAAACAATGAGGCGACAGACTTGATTAGCAGTAGAAACGGCAAGGCTGTGTATGCAAATGTGATTGAATGCTGGCGGAAATGATGTAATAAACTATTACGAATAATTTGTGATGAGCATGATGATATGAAATGCGAGAAAATATTTATTGAACTAAAAAAAAAAAAGTATCAACAGCTGCAAGCGAATTTGAAGGACTCAAACCAGGCAAGAGTTAGCTTCCTTAGATTTATTTAGATACAAAAAATATTATATTAAATATACACATACATAAACATTAATAAAAAACATATTTACCCTGCAGTGTAATATGAAACATAAAACTAGTTACGAACTTCTTTAGAACTAGTATGGATACTGACTGACAGAAGTTTTAACTAGTTTTTGCATGGTTTGCTCTCTAAAAGGTCTTCTAAAATTGATATTTTTTCAATAAGTACACGAACAAAATTCAGATTCAAACTATGGTAATAAAAAATAATACAAATTTTAACTAATCTGTTACTAAACTGGTAACTAATCAGTAATTTAACTGGTTTTGAACTAGTTCGACCCTGGTATATAACCGAATGAAATCTGATAATTTTGATAATTTTCTTCTTGTAAGACTTGAAGTCTTATATTGTTTAATATCAATTATTTGGATGAAAAAAATACAGTCTAAAGTAGTTTGTAACTAGTTGGTTTCACTGCAAAGCACTTACAGCACTAGAAATTTAAGCAGGATAATCCATATCACATATCATTACTGATGTTAATAAAACACTTAAAGCTGAAAGCAAGCAAACTTTAAATAAGTGAAAAAAAATTTAATATAAATATGAAAAAAAAAGCTAATGATATTAAAATGTTAACAGCTAATTGTACCTACATACGTCTTCTTCGTCAACATATTCTCAGTCATATAATGAAATGAAACAACATATTAAAAAAATTATTCCAATACTAATGATATTAATGCACTACAGCCAAATGAGCAATTTTAAAATATCCAAAGCTCCATTTTAAATATATTATATATAGATATATATGTACATGTACCTAAAAGTTTAAGTGATAAATACAGATGTGAAAACTTAACCACATTTTAGTGACGACTAACTGCATATGCATACATCAGTGTTTACACAACTAGATAATCTTCCACAATAAAGACTTAAAATAATCAATCGCAAATTGACTTTTGGTGTTTCAGTTAACTTTCTTGTCACGGGAATGCGTTTTTGGTAAGAAAAATTACGAGATTCCAGATTATGTTTTGTTATTTGCTGTTCTGAACATCATCATCCATATATGTAAGTAAATAAAAATCAGGATATTATTATTTTCAATCGATTCTTAAATTCATCAATGTCGAGATGTAAACGGAAGCACGTATCGCACCATTATGCTGCAACTGAAAGTGATCAAAATCAGTGGACAATTTTTTTAGTTGAAGAAATTTAGCAAAATTAAAATTATTTTCTAACACAACGCTACCTCATCCTTGAACGTGTGAAGAGTAAGTATTATGAATAGCTTTGGTGCAACCGAAGTTAAAGTTCTTGTTCTGAATTAGTGACCTTCTTTATCCCCTCTAACATAATCTTGGACCGGCTGAAATATGTCTTCGGAATGCGTCAAAAAACTTAGCAGTTATCTAATGATTGATCGGCAAAAATTCGCTACTTACAATAACATGATCTCAAGCTGGCTCCTGTCAGAGTCATTACATTGCAGGCAGGTGGCTCCTGGAGAAGGCTGATGTATTTTCCCAATCATCCCCTGATGTTGGACCCAGAAGAAGGTGACTGGGTATTACAACGGCCATTGTTAATGAAGTACCTGGCGTTGGGCATAAAACGCTACGGGTAGAGAAACCCGAATCAAAACTCAACAAGGAGGAACAAAAGAAGGAAGCGGACTGGGAAATCAGTCCACACGTCGGTGGGAGACGAGGCTGCTACCACCGGTGGCCACAGCGACCTTAGGAGTTGTGTCGCCAGCGGCTACTGCAACGGGAGCAGGTTGCGGTGGTTGTAGTACTACTGCCAAACCAGGTTTACAGCGCCCGATTTTAGAATTAACGCGAAAAGTTTCCTGTGCAGGCGTCCGAGGGTTCCAACTATCGCAACAAGAGAGTGCTCCGGAAGAAGTCAGGCAAAGAGGAGTTGAAGGCAAAAGCGAGATACTAGGCGGCGAATAAGGAAGTAGAGGTGAAACGGCTGGCTTGGGCTGGAGAGGAGGGCGCACTTCGCCACTCGAAATTTGTGTAATACCTTGGATTCAGCGTATGCTAATCTTATTGAGGAGCATAGCGCTGGAAAGAACCAACGTTCGATGGAGAGCAAATCGAAGTGGCACTTGAAAAATAGAAAGTGGAAAGACGTAGCCGGGAAACTAGACATCAACGTGGCAGCCACGGCATTTAAAAAGACTGCAAGAAATGTCTAGAGCAGGGCACCAGGGAAACAATGGAGCATCTCTTGTGCACTTGTTCCACATTAACAAGATTATGCCGTAAGAGTCTGGAGGTATCGATACCGAGGCCGCAGAGTCTGTTAAAATTCGCGTGAAGCGCAGGAATCCTAAAGGATAACTACTCCTCTTGGATATAGCAACTGAACCCCATCTGGTATCGCAAAGGACCAAAACTGGTCTATGCTTGATTTATCGGCCTACCAGATTAACCAAACCTAACCTTACCGAATGACTTTCTAACTGTTCACTAAAAATTATTACTTTTAAGTTTCTTTTTAACAATTCGATTTTTTAGAAATATCGAAGCTGTTCAGCAAAAGCTTTGAAAAAGCTCTACTAAGAGTGTAACGAGATATTACTGAACAAAGTTTGAACGATAAGGACTTTCGTCAAGCTTTTCCTCAGATTCTAGAGATGACCCATTGATTTAGGTATAAAATATTACATTAATTTTTGGTATTGTTATGGATCTAAGGCTTTGAAAGGCGACGGTTGCTCTTTTTGTAATGCTTCCTTCTTCTAGATTCTAATTCTATTCTTTTCTAGGAATCCAAAATTTTTCCTAATACTAACTATTAAAAGATTTATATTTGATGTCAATATTTTACTATATCGTTTAATTTTATTTTTCATTTTCTGTTTTCAACAGTTATTTCAAAATTAATATTGCTAAAATGCCTTCACTGTCATCTAACAACTTCCCTAATTAGTAAACAAATCAAGCGCAGACAAACATAAATAACGTGTATTATAATGCTCCAAGTAAGGTGAACGGTGGCTCCAGTCAAACTTTTTAAGTGCAAATCGATCAATTCCGATATTCATAAATGCCGCAATAAAATGAAGTGGATTGCATTGAAATTATTTGGCTAAACAACTCACGATTTTTTGACGTAAATAAAAAATTATAACGTGTTTGAAAGTCAATTGACCAATATGCACCTTTATCTATAGATTTAGATGGGTAAATTATAATAGGCAAAAAAGAGAAGTCAAATTAGTCTAAGATCTAAATTGGAAAATATAAAAGGAAACTATGCATTACATACATATGTATGTATACACATAAGTAAGACACTCAATACACACAAGACTGTTCGCGCAGATCAGAAACAAAATTTTAGTAGTTTTGAAAGTTGAGTTCTAGGTATAAAGCCAAATTTCTAATAGAAAATAATGTTCGTTTTTTATTTTCCTCCTTCTGTTCTATTAAAAGAATTAAAAAAAGCTTATTTCGCGATAATATAATATTCTCAAAATTAGTGAATATTCTTTGTGACAATCTCTAATAATATTTGAAGCAATTAAGTCATATAAGTAAGTAAAACCTCTAATTTTAGAACCCTAAAAATAGAATAAAATACGTTCTTCACTTGAAATACAAAACCAAATTTATAATTGCTCTCTGAGCCACCTAGCGGCAACTTTAGATTAATATCAATATTCTAGATTAATATCAATATTCGATCGAGATTATGCCGTATAATGCGTCATATAATTAAAAAAACGAATAACATTATTTCATAATAAACTAAAAAACTGGTGGCGTAAAATTTCCAAATAAAGTTCTGGTTTATCATATGTTAATTATCAGGGTTTATGGGTTTTTAAAAATCAGAAAATATGTTTTCATGAAATCGTTAAATTTTGATTGGTTTTGAAAATTTTTATTTCTTGAAAAATTCTCTACCTATCTTCATGAAGTTTTACATAGACCTATGAGATATACTAGACGAAGGAATTTTTTTCGATTACAACTATTTGAGAAAAATTTCATGAAATTTTCACTGAAATTTTCATTTTTTTTTTTGTTTTATAAAAATGTCTGCCGAAAATCCAATTTCCATTTTTTCCCCTTGTCCAAGTTCTACGTTAAGGTTTTAACTAAAATTTTTTTCGATTACAACTATTTGAGAAAAAAATGTCGCAAAATTTTCACTGAAATTTTCATTTTTTTTTGTTTTTTTCACTTTAGATGGAAATGCTTCCTTGAAAGGAGTTATTCTACCAATGTTGCAGCATCTTTTTTTTTACTTGAGGAGTCACCGGAAATGGCGTCGCAATGTGTAGCTGATTATCGGGATATATATCTACCTATCTTCTGCCTTGTCCGAGACCTATTAAAATATTTTTTTTCAAAAATTATCAGATTCTCTATGTTAATAGTGTATGTTTGTAACAATAAAAATTCTAATAAAATATTTAATTTTTTATGTGAGGAAAAAATTGTTGAAAAATGCTATTTCACTCGAGGAATCCCATGTAATAACCCCATGTTTTAGAGAACGCTATGTTTCTAATTAGTTTCAGAAAGGCTTTAAGAAACTAAAATACTGGGTTGCTCGCGAATTTCAAAAATTATAACCTCACTTCAAATACTACTATTAATAAAACTATAAATTTCACTTCCGAAAAAAAAAACTTTTCTTTGCTTCTTTATTTAAATACATTTATTATTTTAATTCCATTTACCATGAATCTCTATATACCATATACATTACACACACTCTCAACATTATAATTTGTCAATGGCAATGAGCCTACAACACAAAGGAGACCTTCAACTTGGCACTCTTAACTCGGCGACGTACGACAGCTTTGATTGATTTCTTCAGGCGCATGTGTGTAGCTGATGGTGGTTTATATATATATATATACATAAATATATATACATATATAGTATAATATCTAAAAATACACGCTGGTATAGAGTTATCAAACGAACATGGTGTTTTCTGAAAGTAGAAAAAAACTGCAATGTGATCAATGAACTTCGGTTCGGCAAACTATACTCACACATGCATATGTATAGACAAGCTCATATTACAATACAACAACAATAAGTTATCTAAACTTCCAAGCAAATATCTATTTATATTTTTATATATAAAAACTCATTAATTTCTATGCAGTGGTGCTTGTAGCGGAGACAAAGGCGACAATAAGCCGACAAATTGACTAAGCAAAAAAGCGTCAGACAGCAAGTCACCAACGCCAGCTGCGTTACCATATATTCATTCTATTTGTTTATTTATAACTATTTCCACTCTATTTAACAGGTTTTATCTCCGGCTTATATTTGTATAAAAATATAATTATACAATATATTTTTTGGTGTTGTAGTGTATTAATTTCGCTTTAACCTGTATGAGCAAGCGAGTTGTCATTGCTATCAATTTACTTAGTTTGAGTTTTTTGTTTGTTTTTATTTTTATACTTTTCTTTTTGTTTAATATCAATACAGTTATATAAAAAACATATGAAGAGAGAAAAGATGAGTGCAAACACCTGCCGCTCAAGACTTTGAGACAAACGTTTTTCTTGTGTTATATTTTTAGATATATTGTATTTTATATAATGTTTAACCTTTTGTTTTCAGACTTGTTATAATATGCAAATAACGTCGCCGTTCAGTTCTAATGAAACTTGTTTTGTTCGTTATCATTTCTGCTCTTCTTGAACACATAAGTACCATTCGTTAGCTTTGCAAATAAGTTAAAGGAACAAAATCCACATTTTTTTTAATTGAAAATTATTTGTAAATATTAAATGTAAAGATTTATGTAATTAAAAAACATGTAAGGGTATAATGGACCCCTTGGCCTAAATAACCTTCTTCCAGCGTTTTTTCTGCTCAGCCAGGGTGCCGAAAAAACGAAAAGTTTTTATTGATTCTGAGGCTGTAACAGCCAACTCCCGAAAGTTCAATTACATTAAACATTGCACAAAAAGCAAATGATGGCCAGCCACGATTGACAATAAGAAAAATTTTGTTAAGTGTTCGGTGAGCTTAGCAGGAATGGTAAGAGGCATGAGATCCTCTCTTACGATTAAACTCTTTGAACCTGAAATGTCAATAATCAACGGTACACTGCCAAGCAAAACATATTGAGAGAAACACACAGCAGAAGCTTCGATAGCTTAGTTGGTAGGTCTTTATGCATCGATGCTATAGTTCGGATCTCACATCAAGTGATTATTTTTTTCTGCAATGATTGAATAATTATTCTCAAGAGATGCTTGTGATAGTCAATGTACCAGTTTTTTGCCAAAAGAACAAGGTATTTCTATGAGAGTGGCGTAATAAAATTATCTTCAAAATGGCAACAAGTTGTTGAACAAAACTGTACATAATTGACTTAAATCATGTCGTTCTAACTGTACTCAATAAAACTTTCAATTTAAGACAAAGATCACACTGGTCTACCGCATTGCGCATGTGTTATAAATTAGAGCGTGTTGACTTACAGGGAGCAAAAAATATGGAAAAATCGCGTTTAAGGAAATGTTCTACAAATTATTCTGAAAAACTTTGCCAAGAGACTGTTGGTCTAAAAGCGGATTTTGGGTGCGCAAACATTTTTTTTCTGGCATATAATCGATTTATGTTTAATAGGCGCATTATTAGCGATACATACATACACATTTTTATTTTCAATTTTAAATATTTACATTTCTCCAATATTTTTATACTTTTGCAAACATATCGGCATAATATTTGATAGTCGAGAAAATCTTTTCGTATTTCTAATCAAACTTCAACTTATTTTTTTTAATTCATAATAATAAATAAACAAACAAATATGTCCCATTTCGTTCAACCACTTTTTGTAATTTTTCCGTTAGAGATATTATTCCATCAGTGTAAAATTTTCATCAGTGTAAGTCGAAATTTTGAAATTTCCAGAACGGCAGCGAGCGAATCATTGTTGTGCTACATGAAGTGATGCAGCATCGTCTTCGTAAACTTCACAAATTTGATTGGTGGCTTGCGTGATATTCTTCCCTTTTTTATACAAAAATTTCAAAATATAGCGAATTTCTTAATTTTTTTCACTCATTTTTGAACAGCTGTAACTTTTTTTAAACTTCATCGAATTTTTTGGTTAAATGAAGCTTAAAATCACACTTTTCTAACACTACATATATGGTATGACCCAATGTGATTGGTAGCACTGGAAATATACGACTGCAACGACATCTATTGACAAAATACGAAAATACTTTTTCGACTACCAATATCTTCTATCCGAAACGGAAATGTTGGAACTGGAAAAAGTTGGTTAATGAACAACCAAA
This sequence comes from Bactrocera neohumeralis, assembly GCF_024586455.1. Lineage (NCBI taxonomy): Eukaryota > Metazoa > Arthropoda > Insecta > Diptera > Tephritidae > Bactrocera > Bactrocera neohumeralis. The sequence goes on from NC_065919.1 coordinate 57,396,203, forward strand.
CCTAGCATTTTCTAAAATATACAATAAGGCATGGATGCTTTTATTCTATTAACAAATAATTCTAATATTAAACTCTTAAATAAGTCTCTCGTTAGCGAACAATGGCAACTTGTAGCAACATATAACTTAAATGCGAATTTCGCAAGCAAACAAAGAAATTAATAAATTTCGTTGCAATTAATTATGCACTCATTAAACTTTAAATCAAGCAAAAGAAAGGCAATCAAACTCGCAAGCAGCACTTGAGCAAAAGCAGAAGTCGTACAAAAGGTTTTTGTTTCGTTAAATATGCATTTATTATGTAAATCAGCGAGCGACAGACATACATTAGCTGTAAACAAGCACATAAAAGAGCAAAAAAGGAATAAAAAACAACAACAACAAAAAATAAGAGTTATAGACAACTGCTACACAGGCTACTGCGCAGCTCCAGCAACCAGTCATCGACCAGCGGGTTCGTCGTTTAAGTCTTTCGTTTCATCTTTCACCTCAAACCGGCTCTGGCGTTTATTGCCCAGCCTGTGTAGTTGTTTTTGCCACGACTGTACAAACGATTAGCACAATTACTTAGGCTTAGGCGAAATGCGAGTGTGCGGATGAGACTTAGCGTCGCAATTAGCCGACTAACTGACGCGCTTAAGGCTAGACAAAAGTGGCGGTGTGGCAAAAAGTTGTGCGCACGCGCAAGCCTCACCCTTTTTGTTTGAAAATTCTGCCGCGAGCTTATGCTAATTCACCTGTAACAATTTGCTAGACTTACAATGTAACAAAAGCGCACAAAATCATTAACTGTTTGTGTGTATGTGTGACGAATATGAAAGCGTTCGCTGTGAATGAGTGATAAATGAAGCAGAAGAACGCGTCGGTTTGCATATCATAAGCGTGTCTTGAGCATGTTTTAATAAACAAATTAGCAAAGCGCTGACTCGCTTTATTGAAATGAAAATCCGCTGCGAATCGGGTTTTCACCGAAATTTCATGAATGAGCTTGTTTCGCCGGTGAATCAAATTCATCGACTGGCTGCATTGTCACACAAGCGTGTGTTTGTTTACAGCGCCAATTAAAGGTGCTAAAAGCCAATTACACGTAAATGCGCCACAGTTCGCGTGAAGTTGACATAATTTTCGCTTTCGCAATTCAAAGGAATTGTTTTGCCAAAACTTCGAAGGTAAACAAAAACAAGCGTTCCAATAAATTTTTATTGCCACTTCGATTCTGACGAAATTGTTTGTTTATTTTGATGGATTTCGTAATATGTGAGATCCATCCCATTGTTTTGCATGCCGTTATTGTTTAAATAAAATGCTGTGGAATATTCCGAGTATATTGAAAGTATAGTGAAAAGGCGTACAATATATCTATATGAGATAACATTACCTTTGGTTGCACCGAAGCTATGATTATTTTCGCTAGTGTATTTCTTAAGCCATAAAAGTGTACAAAAACATTTTGTATCGTATAGTAATCCGTTGGTAACGATTTCTTCGAAGAATATGGCGTTGCCTTTTAAATGAGTATTGCCGAAATTTCGTCAGAATATCTTGCCAAACAAAAATGTTTTTCGAACAAAAACTTGAAATTATTAGTCAGTTTTTATGCATTTTCTGAGGACACTTACTATAGTAATGTATGTTATATATACATATAAATTAAACAATCAAAAGGTAATGATTTTAACAAGCATCAAGCTTATTGCCTGTTTTTAATATTATGATATTTTAACGTAAGACTTTTTTAAAGGAAAATTAGATTTTTTACTATTTATAGTCCAAATAAGGTTTCCCCCGTAATATTAAAAACAAAAAACAAGATACGGATATAACAAATTAAATTCTCACTAAAAATCGTAAAAGGAAACGTTTTTATACACGATAAAATGAACACCACAAAAAATTGGCAATTTGTTAGTTTCTGCTAAATTTCGAGGTTATGTGAAAGTTGAAGATCTTTTCATTTCCTACAATCATTCCATTACACTTTTTGCCGGAAAACCCCTTTTAATGGGTGGATTACCGGCAGAGCAAAGAACTGACGAAGTTCATGCATCAGCTTCTTAGCAAGATATGGTCGGATAAAAGCATGTCCGACGATTGGAACCTAAGTGTGCTTTGTCCAATCAACAAAACGGAAGAGCCCTCAATCTGCGCCAATTACCGTTGACCTAGCCTCCTCAACATCGCATATAAGGTTCTATCAGAAAATTGATTGGACCTTATCAGTGTTGCTTTAGGAACGGGAAATCTACTATAGACCAGATCTTCACCAAGCGCAAAATCTTAGAAAATACCCAGGAAAGAAAGATCGCCACTCACCACCTTTTCTTCAGCACGAAATAGAGCTTCTTCTATGCCGCTATGTCTGAACTTGGTTTTTCCGCAAATCTAATACACAGCTGACGTTTAGCATTACTAAAAAAATTGTCAGGATAAGGAAGGATTTCTCCAAGTCGTTCGGTACCAAATGAAGATTCAGACAAGAAGACTCCGTATCGTACGATTTCTTCAATCTATTGCTGGAGAAAATAATACGAGCTGCAAAACTAAATAGAGAAGGTACAAACTTCTGTAAGAGTGTACAGCTGCGGGCGTATACCGATCATGTTGTTATTATTGGGCTCAACAACCACGCCGTTAGTTTTACTTTCTACAAACTAAGGAAGGAAGTGAACGAAGGCAAGACGAAATATCTTCTGTCATTAAACAAACAGTCGTCGTACTCACGACTAGGTTCCCACGTTACTGTTGATAGTCATAGCTTCGAAGTAGTCGATAATTTCGTCTATCGTGGAAGCGGAATCACTACCAACAACAATATCATCCTTGAAATCCAACGCAAAATGACTTTTGTCACAGACAATTTTCGAGAGAAGAGACAGCGACTGCGCTAAGTCATATTATTTGGATGAAACAGAACACTCCAGCTTCCCGTCGTTGGAAGCAGAGAAAGTGGAAGGCCTCCATTTACTTGGAGAGATCGGGTGGAGAAGGACCTGGCTGCACTTGGTATCTCGAATTGGTGCCAAATAGGGAAAAGAAGAAACAACTGGCGCGCTGTTATTAACTCGGCTATAACCGGGTATGCGGCGTCTATTTCACTAAAGAAGAAGAGCGCAAACTATTTTTGATTTCTAAAAAAATATTTATATGTTGTTTTAACACAACATTTTTCAATACAGTGCCAGAAAATATGAAAAAAAACAACTGATATCTTTACGTTGTCAGTTTAGTTTTGAAAAATAAGAAGGCATTAAGATTACAAGTTTGGATGCTTAAAAACATTACATGTTTAAATTGAGCTCATTTTAAGAGAATTTTGCAGCACTTTCTCCAGTAAAAAATTGTTTTCATTAAAAAAATATTTTTTTTTATCTCAATAATTCCTAATGTAAAACTTTATGTAAACCCAAACTATGCATGGAATAAATCAATATAATATGTCGCTAACCTGCTACCCTTCATCATTTCAAAAACATTAGTATATATTCGTTAAATAGTGAGTAACATAGACCCACCTTAGTGATGTGTTGAACCAAAAAATATCTTAAGTTCAATGGTTTTGTTTGTCAACATTGGCATGGCACACAAGTAACACAAATGTATGTACATATGTGCAAGTACATATTTAGATATTTAGGTATGTCAACAGCCTCTTGAACTTCATTGTCATAGTTTTTTTCTTTAAAATTGTTCACTGTTGTTGAAAATTTTATGTTAAGCATTTGTCAAATATCATTTTTGCCAGCTTTCAATGTCAACTTAGCCAATTGAGTTCAAGCGCCAGCTTACGCATTTTTTATTTACCTGCAATGAACAGTTAGAAAATAAGGAATACGTTTGTTTACCTTTTTGATTGAAAGCAACTGTCAACTAACATTGAAAAGTGCGATCATATTTGGCAACGATTGGTTAATCTGACACTTGTTGAGTGACACATAGCTACTTAGCTGGCGACAAGGTCAATTTCGAAATTTCAGTTGGCGGAAATGAGAAAAATAAATATGATGTTGAAAAATTTTAAAATTGTTATTTAATAAAGGAATATTGAAAAAAGGCTATTAGCACAAGTCAATTTTATTTCCAGAAAATTATTCATATTTTATTCAAAAATGTCACGTTTTCATTAATTAACTTTTTTTCAAAGCAATTCAATGTTGGTAAATAAAAATTTTCAGACATAAAACAACCTTTCAACAGTTTTTAAATTTTTTTTATTTCCAAAATGTTCAAAATTTTAAAATTTAATAATAAATACCTATAAATCTTTATAAATTTGGATAATTTTCTAAATTTACATCATTTTTGGATTTGTTTTCATTCAAAGTTTTTTTAACGAAACATTATTATTTAAAAAATTTCATATTTTCACTAATTAATTTTTTTTTTTTCATAGCAATTCGAAGTCAAAAAAATTTTATATTTGCTGATCAAAAAAAAAATAAAAACTTTCAAAAGTTTTTACTTTTTCAAAAGTTTTTACTTTTTTTCTATTTACAAAATTTTCAAAACATTAATTTCTTTTTTAATCAAAATTTTTTAACTCAAATTTTAATTATTTTTTTCATAGCGATTCGGAGTCAAAAAAATTGTATATTTTCTGATAAAAAAGAAGAACTTGCAAAAGTTTTCATTTATTTTAGAATTACAAAATTTTCAAAGCTTTAACTTTTTTACAATCAAAATTTTTTAACTAAATTTGTTTTTTTTTTTTAATTCCCAAAATTTACAAAGTTTTTATTATTTTACCATTTTTTTATTTCTAAAATTTTAAAAATTTTAAAATTTTCTTTAACAATTTTTTGAATCAGTATTTTTAACTAAACAATTTCTGTTCTCTTTTTAATTTCGAAAATTTATAAAATTTTGAAATTTTTTTAAATAAAAGTTAAAAAAATTATTTAAAAGATATTATGTTTTCAATTATTAATTTTTTATTTTAAGTTAAAAAAGAATTATTTTCAGATCAAAAAAAAAAAACTTTAAACGGTTTTTCAAATTTTTTTAATTACCAAATTTTTCAAAACAAATTTTAAATAATTTTTTTTTCTTTCCACATTTGTAACCAAAAAATGTCTGTTCTCTTGTTTAATTCCCAAAAATTTACAAAATCTTATATTTTTTTTTAACCAATTTTTTCAATAAAAATTTTCAACAAAAAAAGGTATGTTCTTTTTAATTCCAAAAATGTTAAAATTTTTTTAAGGAAAATGTTTTTTTTTTAAATAAAATTTTGTTCAACAAAAAATTTTTTTTTCTAATTCCAAAGTTTTTAAATTTTTTTTAAACAAATTTGTTTGAAAAAAAAAAATTTAACAAAAAAATGTCAGTATAAGCTTCGTTTATTTTCACCAAATATAGATCGAAACTTCTTTAGAAAATTACATAAAATTCACAAACATTTGTTGTTGAACTCACCATGGTAACAGTACTCATCGAAAATGTCACGGTTCACACACTTCTTTTATTTCTGAAAAACAAGACAAAAACTGTTCTCCGGAAACAAAAAAGAATGTGAGGATGAACAAAAGAACAGCTAATTTTATGCAGACACGTGTATTGAAAGCAATAGTAAATATTATTTTTGATATAAAAATATCTTCGTTTTGATAGTTGTATATTTTTCATATACATACATACATATAATACAATATATGAGGTTTTGATTTATACTAGCTATATTTGAAAATTACGCGCTAATGGGTTGGATGAATAGCCAAAACAAGCAAATTTGGCAATTTATCATTTTGTGTTATCTTGGCTGCCAACAGGTTGAATGACGCACTAGCGAATCGGGCTATCCCCGAATTAGTAAATACCTTTCAATCGTCAACAATTAATCAATCAATATATGTATGCATTCTGGTTGAATACACCGCCTTTTGGACAATTAAATGTTTTTTTCTGTGTAAGTATTTAATTACAAGTTTTTAAGCTGTAATAAACTAAATTTTTTACTAATGAACACATTTGATATATCAGTTTACAACTTTATTATTCTAATTTGTTGGGTATTTAAAAAAAAATGAACATTAATATTTTAAGCGCCACTTTTTTGTAATCTTATTTTATTTATATGCTATTTATTTGCTTCAAAACAGTTGTACTGGCCTACCTACTTTGCCGACTACAGATACGGACAGAGCTGCACTAAACAAAATTTTTTTTTTGTAGGCCAGTGTAATCAATAGTCAAAATCAAAAATTTTTCCATAAAAAAAATAATCTGACAATATAAGACTTTCATATGAAAAAGCTATAAATTCAGTTTATGAACGCTATAATTTTTGATAGAAGTTTCCTTTCACGCAAACCATTATAACCAAGCATTAGAAAGTAGGGAATTGAACAAACTAAAGCAATTGTTGAAGCACTTGCGAGGCAACCTTGTACTAGCGTGATCTCTGACGCACTAGTGTTGCACTTCTTTCTTTGCTAGAAATATGCCCCTTTGCACTTTAGTAACTCTTAATTTCAATGACGTTCTTGACTTCATGTTTTCTCCAAGCAATCATACAATATCTTATTTAAAGCCTTAAGTTTTTAAAATCCCCCCATAAAAAGTGGCATTTTGGTTTTGAAAAAAAATTTCTATTCAAACAACAAGCTTTAGTAAAGTAAAACTTTGCAATTTTAAATACGTACCCAACCTATTCTCTTGAATCGAACTCACTTAGCTATTATTGCCCTTGATTTTGGATAAAAGAACAACCCACAAATAACAAGCAGAGAAATTACAAATCGAAGGCGAGAAATAATAATAAGTCACAGAAATTAATTGAGGTTTTGCATTCCGACCTATGGCCTGGACCTGTATGACCATATGAATAATTCTAGGAGCTTGCTGGGCGCGATGGTGATGATGTGAACCCTGTTCATGTATATGGATGCAAGGGATTTTTGCCTGCTTCTACAAATTGCTTGGCAATCTAAGGTCAGGTATTCTGTAGTTTCCAGTTCTATGTCGCAAAACTGGCAGAGGATATGCCCCTATTGGACAAGGACACGGTAGTTGTCTCGGGGGTGGTTGAACATATCTCTAAACCCTGCAAGGTTGTAACCTCCTAATAGCAACTTGACGTGGCGTATTCCGTTTGCCTGCTGCCAGTGCCAACTCCTTTATAGTGTGGGACCCCTGCATGAATAGTTCTGGCCCCATTAAATCTGCGCGAAGCGGGCTAGTTCGTCGTCTAGCTCATTGCCTGCTGCCCCTTTATGCCCCGGCACCCAAATCCGTTGTACACGGTTGCAAACTGATAGGCGGTTCAGCCTTCCTATGCACTCCTCCACTAATAGCGATTTGACTTCATAAGCTGAGAGTCATACACATATGTATTACTTGATACAATATTTTAAAGATTTCTTTTAGTATTGGTATAAACCGTGATCGAAATAAATGAATTTTTTCCCCTAGTCGCTATTTACGGAATACTCTAATAGCCTTGACAGACGGCAGCGTTAATCCGGATTAACTGCGCACTTAATCAGATCCAAATTTGTAGGTGACAGACGGCAGCTATGCGAGTTTGAAACTCTCATAAACAGCTCATTGTCCTTTTTATAATATTTTCAATAAAAATTGATAGAAGATAAACATTACGGTTGTTAGCCGACCAATTTTTACCAAACCATTTTTTATTACAAAAGCATATCAACACATTATTTTTAAAACTGCATCATAACATAGAAGTTTTATTGATATTATATTGAGAATTTGATAAACAGCTGTCAGGGTTGCTTGTATTTCATTCACAATAGATGAAAATTGACCATTTTTAACAATGTTGCCAACGAAAATCTCACAAACTCCCTAAAATTTTGAGAGTTATTTTTGGATTCAGCAACGGAGTTAGCTGTGGTAACTCCTGAATTAATTCCGAAAAATGCAATTAATCTGGTTTAACGCTGCCGTCTGTCAATGCTATAATTGGCATCTGCTTTTCTTCTTTTCTAGATAAATCCGTCGATAATAAGAGAAAAATATCTTAAAAACCTAAGTAGACATAATTCTTTATTTCAGATAAAAATTTACAAAAAATGGTCCTCAGTCCCTAATTTCGTCTATATGATAAGAAATGTACCTTGCTGCAATCATCTAGTTTCTTCTTTTTCACCTTAGGTTAGCCTTACAATCTGATAAAAATAATTCTCAAGGAACTATAATATTTCATTTTACCTGAAATGATTTCTTGCATATTCAATCTTAATTTTTACTTTTTAATTCTAGCAGAGAAATATTCTTAATATGCAATAATATTGCTTAAATTATAAGTTTCTGTATCCTCCATTTTTTCACTGTTCTTCTTTTTTACCCAATCTTAAAGCCACTTTAATGCTTACACTACACTTAAGTATTTAATGTATTCGTGTAACTACTGTTATTAGTGCTGAAAAGCTATCTATATCTTCAATAACTTATTAAGTTATTAATTTTTTCTCTATGCTTTTTCAATGATTTATGTTTTATTGTCTGGTTCCTGAGATTGGAAATCAATCGGCGTTCGTGGCTAATTGAATAAAATTATGAAAATTGTAATCGTGCGCTTTGTCGGCATCAACTTAACGGAGAAACATCTAGAATTATGTAGTTACAAGTTTCTCATTTACAGCTTTAGCTTGAAAAGATAGACGTAAATTATCGTAGATTTGCATGAAAGGCGAGAATCAGCGAGTTTCTCATGATAGGCGGCAATAAAAAGTGTCTGCTGATGACAATTACATATGTACGATGTCGCATGTGTTTGTGTGAATAAATTACTAGTCTGTAAATAAATTATAGAATGCAAAACATTAAAATATAGATTGTAAAGTAGACGAAAGTAGTATTAACTCAATACTAAAATAAATCTTGCCTTTATATTTAAGCTTTTAATAGCAAACTTTAATACAGGAAAATAACAGTAAATAATTTAAGTTAATAACTCAATTTCGCACAAATTGGATTCTTGGTTTGTTGATTAGAATAAGCATTAAAAATATTTTTTTACTTACACACACACAGATTCACACTTTTAACTTTCGAAACTTTAAGCGTATATTTCATTGATTTTTATTTGTTTTGCGTGCGGTTCCAACTATTTAGTTAGAGTTGGTTGATTTCTACGGAAGTTGCTAAAATATTACGCACAATAAAGTAAACATGAATCCAAACAACATGTTTTATTTTTTTAATTAAAAATTCAAAGAATAAAACATGAATATTTAAAGTTCTTTTTGTGCTATTTTATTGTGGGAATATTTAATAAAAATTAGACAGCTGCTTCCATAAAAGATGATTAATGAGGTGATTTCACGGCGAGCACATTTTTCCTTGTTATTTATGGTATTTTTACATATTACTTAAGAAATGCATACTATTTAATTCCGGAAAATGATGGGAAGTGAATTTTCTCTACACTTTATTTGTGTTCTCATATTACAAGTTTGAATAAATATAATAAAAAAATGATTTGACCGAAGTATTCCAAGCAAAAATGATGTCTATTACTTGACTTGAAAGAGAGTTGATTGTTTCATCTTAGATGGTCTATACCTTGTGCCCAATTTTCGATGACTCGTTCGAGTACTTCGACTGCTAACTGGCGAAAGAAATAAGGGATGTTTTGCTCCATGGCCTGAATGGAAGAGGGATTGTTCGCATATTACATGTCCCCACAGGAAAAGTCTAACGATGTGATAACACACGACTTTGGTGGTCAACCGACCGCTGAACAAAATATGGCTCGAAAACGTCGGATCTTCTTGGAACTTTTCAAGAACCCATGGTGCGAAGCGATGTCGCTTGCACAAGCTGTATTTTATACGGTTCCATTTAAGATCTCGAAGTAAAATGCGCCAAGTCGTTCCATACGTCAGTTCGAGTTGCTGCGAACAGCGCTGAATCGACTCTTCACGGTCTTCTTATACACTCTCATCTAGGGCTGCTATATTTTCTTTACGGCGTGCTGAACAGGATCTATTCGGTCGAATATTATCCAATAATGAATGATGTGTCTCAAGATAGGTGATAACCATAAGATCGAGCGAAGCGCGCGAAACACACTCTTGTTGTTCAAGGGTAAGTCATATTACTACTTGACACGACTCACGCGTGATCTCTTAAAAAAGGTTATTGAAAAAAGTACCTCTAGTTGGATAACCCGTTACACATGAATACAGACCTTTCTTGTGGTATATTTCGTACGAAGTGTTTAGTAACGCCACTCATCTCAGGTTTAGGGCACCAGTTCCGAATCATTCAGTGTAGAAAAGTCTCAATTATGTTGCTATGTCTTGCTAGAATATTTGATTTCTAATTCCATCATACGATAGCAAGTCTAAATAGGGTTAGAAGTACTTCCAACTGAGATATTGTCGACGTGATCATTCTCTCAATTGTCGTGAAAATATTTTACTTTATTTGCTAATTTATAATTGACCATTCTCATATATCTGCCAGCTGTAAGCCCAGGGAAAAGATAACGATGATTGGGCTCGCAGGCATCCAAGTAATTTGAAATGAAGGCGAAGTATTACAAAATTTCGTTGTACCTCGAATCATAGTAATTTGGATACATAGCGCCTATGACTTTGAAAGCAAAGTTTCCAGCATAGATGGACGCCTCATATTGTGAATATCCTTCCTAAGTATTTGGGAAAAGAAATTTGGTAAATTCGTTCCATAGGAAAAGTTCATAAACTTTATAGAAACATCCAACTGCAAATATATATACAATCAAATACAATTTCCGGTCAAGTATAATTTCAACCAGTTACCGAAAATTTATATCAAATGCTGAGTCATGTTTTATAAACCTTTGCGAAAATTTCATTAGAATAACTGTTTACCTATATAAGTATTTATATACAAACTTTTACATATTTTAAATATTTAACTTGTTGCTTATTTAAAATGTTTACAAGATTCTAAGAAATATAAGCGCCATAGTAAACACGTAAAATGTTCAAGGCAAGCCGGCTACTAAATCTAAACAAAATATCACTAAACTTAATCAATTGGTTTTGCGAGTTAAAATCAATTTATTTATTGTTTACAAATAGAACCTGTCTGCAGTTAACGGTTAAAATGTCTGTCTTTATTAAAAACAAATTATATATATTTCATATAATATCGATCAAATGCAAATAAGTTCAGGCTTGTTCTAGACTGGTCACATACTTATACATATGTACGAGTATTTATTTGTCAGCACATTGAGCTAGATTCTGGATTCCAAATTAATATTGTCGGCATTTTCAAACTAGTTTAAACATGTACGAAAATTTTAAATTTTATATATAATAAATATGTAGCGTATTGTGAATCACAACATCGTTTTATCGTACACATAACATATAGCAGTGTTAGAAAGCATAAAAGACTTTAAGAAAAGACCTTAACCGTAAGTAAACAGAGGTACCTACTGGAATATCTATTGAGTACATCACTTCTCTCAAAAAAAGTTAACTTTCATATTGAAATAATAATACAATACTATTAATAGAACATCTTCTAAACACCACTTAACCTTACCATACCGAACAGATAGGTGAGCTTTAAAAAATTAAGTCAAGCAACAGTAAAGGATTTTTAATGAAAAATAAAAAAGTCATTGAACTTAAAATGCATTATTAATAATAATTATTGTTGGCATGTTATTTATACATCAATTACTTGCATTAGAACAAGTTGTGATTAGCTGATTGTTTTGCTGTTGTAGAAAAGCCCAGGCAAAACAAATATTTGATGCCTTTTTAATTAATAAATATATTATAAATGAATGCCTGACAGATTTTCACAACAGCTTTTGATTATGTTGGCAATGAACAGCTAAACATAATAACATATGTACATATGTATATAATATATATGGTATATGTAATTCAAGCAGGTATATGTAAATAATTGTGGATAGTTGGCATATTAATGTTTACTTCTGCTTGGAATCAGAAGTAATTTTATATGACGTTACAGCGATCAATAATAATTTGACTATGTGGGAAACATATCCAATATGATATGTCATAATCTGTAATTCTTTTCATTGTATTCACTAATGTTCACAATTTCATCGTGGTAAGATGTACGCAATAACACCGTTTACAAATTATTCAATTTTATTATCAAAATATTCGTTTTCCAATTGCAACTTTTTGCGCTCTGCTCGCTCTTCGTCGAATTGTTGAAAATATCGAACGTACATTTACTTTACGTAATGTTCAGGTGTCAATATGATAAAAAGCCGCACAAAGCAATAAAATTATTGCTGCCGTTTAGAGAAGTGTTCCAAGACGATTTCAAGAATTGGGGCTGTCTCAAACCACAACTTGGCGAATTTTGAGAAAGGACTTCTCACTCAAGACTGAAGCCATTAGACCAAGGTGAACGTCGTGAATTTGCTGATTTTTCCTTTGAACGACTTGAAATCGATACGATTTTTTTACGAAAATCATCTTCTCACTTTCATCTGAGTGTTACGATAAAAAAAAACAAAACTATCGATTCTGGTGCGAAGAAAATACACAAATTAGTAATGAACAATCATTCCATTCACCTAAATTGACAGTTTGGTGTGAATTTTGGTCTGGTTAAATCATGGGTCCGTACTTCTATCGAAATGAAGACTGTTTTACAAAACAATGAAAATTTCAGTGAAAATTTCGCGACATTGTTGTTGCAAATAATTGTAATCGAAAAAACAATATTCTAGAAGTGTTGTAGGATTTAATAAAATAAAAAAATCGAGATTTTAAAACCCGTAAACCCATGTAACCTCTTAAAGAGTAAACCAGGATATATGCAGTAATGAAGACCTATCTTCACACGAATGTAATAAAATAGGTTGTACAAGTCAAAATAATGATATGTTATCGATTCTGTTCTGCTATCTTTGCAGTTTGGATGTACAAATCCGGGCTAAATTTAATCAGATTATATCTTTCAAATATTAAATATATGAGACATTATGGGGTTTAGCAGGATAAGCAATGTTTTCTTCTCAATAATTCTATATAAACCGGTCTATTTTCATTTCGATTATTCCTTTGCTTTGTTGGAAACAACTCAATTAGTTGAGACAATTAAGATACAAATTGACTCATCAGTCTTCGTATACAAACATACTCAATTGAGTTGAAATCATTACTACTTGCGTGCTGTCAAAACCTGTGTTAATATTGCTTAACTTTTCATGAGAGCGACTTGGTAATTAATTAAAACTTAAGGAAACTGCTGCTTCTGCCTTTTGGATGAAAAAAGTATATGAAATTTGATAATTTCACCATTATTATCGTTTCTTATCGCTTCCGCTTATGATGTTGTGTTTCAATTATATGTCAATCTGATAGAAATTAATTGGTTAGTGCATGTCAGCGTGCAAGTACAATAATTTGGTTAGACATCCACATCATAACCTGATGATAAACTAATAAAATCAGTTAGAATACTTCCAAAAGAAACCATTGTGAGATAACTTCCTAATTATCTACATTTTAATAATGCCATTATCCATCTAATTAAAATTAGTTTAGAATATGGACTGCATTAAATTGCTTTTAGTTTATTCATTACCAAAAAGTGTCATTTTAATTGGTCGAATAAATTCATTTGTATAATTTTCTTACACATTTAGTTTCTAAAATACTAGAAAACTCCATTCTAATTAATTTTGATACTGAAAGTAATTTCAATTTCAAAATGTTAAGATAATTATTTAAATCTTTACATCTAGTTTCTAGTATAGATTATTGTTTGTGCATACCAATATGTATGTATACAGATATTCTTACTTAAAATGGATAATTGATGACATTAAAAATATTGTCTATCGAGTTTTCTATCTAAACACATATACATACATACATACATACATATGTATATACGCGTATGTTGTCATATACCTAATGGTTTGCAATATTCAATATTATTGATTGAGGAAGCGTCTGCCTGATGTCAATAGATAATGGAATGACACATCAAGTTAACCGTTATACGCTAACAATATTTATGAATGCTGAGTTGGTTTTGTTCAACTCACTATACCTATATACATGCACATTCGGAGTGCACCACACCTCTATAATCGTAGAAAACTGTCAACATAACACTTATTTTTGACTAGCTTTGACGTGTTTTTTCGGCTTTGGATTACCTTTGTCACGATATTCGCCCGACTGATCGTCTGTTTCTGGGTCGTAAGCATAGCTCAAAGACTTGTCACCAGTAACAATACGTTTCATGACATCCTGGTAGTTGGAAAGCATTGTTTCACAGACGTTAAGGCGACGCTTTACATACTTTAACTTTCTTTAGGTGCAAATAATCTTTAAAAATGGTTATTCATCAATTCCTTTATTTTATTGACGTGTTGATCAGCAGAAGATGTTCATGGTAGTCCTGGACGTGGTTCGTCTTCAACGCGTTCTCATACCTCTCTCTCTCTCTTTGAATAATTTGTACCCTTGTACGCGACAAATAATTATCACAGAAGGCCTTTTCCAATATCTGCGCCAAAATTTAATGGAATCTCTTTGTTGAATAATTTCATTCATCAGAAAAATCGACTTCAGAAGGACAAGCTTATACTATTATAAACACTAATGACTATTTTGATGTGATATTTGGTACAGACGTTACTGACAGCCATATCAATCTAAAAAAAATATATTTCGAATGGGTTTTTAAGTCAAAAAGTCTTACTATTTTTTGCCCACAGTAGTACATACATACACTCATCCAAGCAGCACATTTCAGAAGAATAAACAGAAATTGTTGCTAATACAAGCGTTTATAATTAGTTATAAGTAAATTTATTTCAGCATTACAGTTAGTTTTCCAATGAAAGCATAGCAAGCTTCTATTATCAATATATTATTAACGCCTTCAAACTAATCGCTTGCAAATGTTATAAATCGTTATCAAATTTCAGCCACAACCACCCACGCACACATACACACTCATGCTATGCTCTAACCCCTAATTCGCTAATTTTCAGCAAAATAAAAATTAATAATAAATAAATAAAACAAAGCGAATGCGAATGCGAATTTTATTTGTAAATGAATTTGCATTGCCTCATATTAATTTGCATATGAAATGCTCGGCGTTGCATTACAAAGCCCAATAACTAATTTGCATTACTCAAATACAATTACAGCAACAAATGTAATTATATATTTATAATTGTCTGCATTTAATTGTGCATAAAAACGTATTTTAATTAATGGCTTAGCCGCTGCTGGGGCTTTGGGCGCTCGCTCAGTATTGGGCCTGCGGTGTTGGGTGTGTTATCAATCAGGCTGCCTGTCAGCCGAACGCTTGGCGACAATAGCAACAAACATTTTAGTGTGCTTGTCGTTAATGCGAAATAAATTCATATATAATATAATATAGATGTGGTTGTGTTTATTTGTGAAGCGTCGCGTGCGGTTTATTAATGCGAATAGATATCGCAAGCGATTATGGAATATTTGTTGCACTGCATTTAATTAACAAATAATGGGAAGGCAAAATAAATCTAATATTTACAAAAAATGTGGCAGGTGGGTGAAGTTTCCGCTTACGTACATGCGGTTTTACAGTTTTCAATAGCAGCTCGGCTTACAAAGTTAAATGTTTATACCCTCGTAAATAAAATAGTAAGAACATTTTTTTGTCGCTAATAAAAATTTTAATTTATTTGAAGGAAAATTCACACTATCTTAAAATACCTGTAACATAATCGAATTTTCTCATTCATTCAAAATTGGTTATATATATATATTTTTTTGAATTTTATTTTATGTATAAATCTGCTTTTCAGAGCTCATATCAATACAATAAACACATCTTTCAAAGGTCTTGACATAACCTATAAAACGACGCTATGCATGATTAGTTTGGATGTTGCGATCAACGTGTAAACATGGAGCTCACTAACGCCGCGCTCTTTTAAAGTTTTCCTTCGTTAAAGGCAAATCTGCTAGGGAAACATTCCGTGAGATTAATAGTTTTTTGGGGATGGAAATGGAAAACATCGAGTTAGACCGGCATGTGTCATCTCGTAACATTGCCCAGCCAACCATCTGCAGAAGGCTGGATACACAAAAAAGCTTGATGTTTGGGTGCCGCACCATTTGACGCAAAAAAACCTGCTGGACCGAATCCACCCATGTCATATGCTGCTGAAACGGAACGAATTTGACCCATTTTTCAAGCGGATGGTGACTGTCGACGAAAAATGGATCACATTCGAAAATATCAAGTGAAAACGGTTGTGGTCATAGGCCGGTGAATCGTCCCAAACAATGGCCAAGCCGGTATTAACGGCCAGGAAGGTTTTGCTGTGTGTTTGGTGGGATTGGAAGGGAATCATCAACTATGAGCTGCTCCCATATAATCAGACGCTTAATTTGAACATTTACTGCGAACAACTACGACCAGTTGAAGCAGCGATCGACCAGAAGTGTCCAGGATAATATTCGTGATGCCAACAGTGACCACACATTTGTTGATAACTCGTCAGAAGCTGTGTCGGGAGCAAAAGTTGAAGATGGGAATACATTATTTATCGCATCCACCATATATATATGATGTTAGCGCCAAGTGGTTAAAACAATCTTGTCCATGGCGAACGCCCTTGTTGGTGTAAAATTGAACTCAAAAGAAGGCTGTGAAAAGTGGCCGTCCGAGTTCTTCGCAAATAAGAATTCCGCTTCTATAAGAGGGGGGTCCAATGAAGTTTATACTAGATGGAAACAGTTTTCGATTTTGGCGCATAATTTGATAAAAGTCCTTCACTGTATCACTTTTTATAATGCATTGAATAAAGAGCTAAAAAGCGGTAAGGAGATATTTGATAACCTAATATTTTAAAATATCAGTTATATATGGACTGACAAAAATTGTTTAATTTTCAGGTATTTTACTACAAGTCTTCGAATTAGCTCCTGAGCCAATAAAATATGTTTAATATATTTTTTTATCTATTTTAAGCTTCGGCTATAAAAGCACTCAGTATTTTCAGCGAGTTTGGTTTTCTCGGTTTTGGTTCATTTTTTGGAGCGCCAAACTTTCAGCGAAATTGTTGGACAGTCTTCCGTTAAAGCCATAGACCCACGTCTCGGTATTAGCACAGCGGGTTTGATTTAGGTTTTTCAATTTCCTTGTCTTGTATCTATTTTGTGACCTCTACTCGTCGGTTTTGCAAAAGATTCAGATATTTTGGTACGAGTCTAACATTAAACCGCCTCAAGCCAAAAACATCAACGAAAATGTGTGCAATTGATCCATAAGAGATGTTGAGACCTTTTGTTATCACTCTGATGGCGACACAATGGTTTTCAATAACTGTTTCCTTATTTTTCATTGTCATTCTCGTTAGCAAAGATGGATGGTCGATTCTCATGAAGCAAATCTTGGATGACTACTTACCTCTGATGACTACTCAAATACATGCCTTCGTTATACAATAGACCCCTCAAAACACTTCTGCAACATTTTCAAGGCTTCCGTAGTCGCGATTCCGTTGGGAGCAAGAAACTGTCCCCCGAAAAGTGTTATGATAGAATCGGATGAAAATGGCTTATCGCTACTTGAGGTGGCAGGCTACTAAAAGTGGGTAAGAATCTTCCGACAAATAATAAAGATATCGCTGAAGTGCGTAGCGGAATCGGGAGAGAGGACCTCTGCTAAGCTCAAGGGGGTACGAAAGTCCATTAGGAAGTATATGACGGCAGCTAAAAAGCTGAAGTTAGATCGTCGTATGACAGCCAATATTTTGGAGCGCTGCGGTGGCAAGTAGGCTAACCAGGGCCAAAAGGGTGTTAAGCGGAGCGAACATTAAAAAAGCGGGAATGTCTAATCCATCATTTAAATAATAATTTTCCTTAAACACATCACTTTGGATATGAAGCAGCCGCATGATACTGACATTCTATTGATATTGTCTGACTATTCCTCTATATTTCGATTAATTAGTGAGGAGATTAAATATTTTTTTTTCCTAATGGTATATAAGTGTATAAATATAGTATATAGTATATTTGATTCCAAGATCTATGAGCCCCAATCTTCGATTAGCAGCAGAGGTTGCGGGTACGAGAGATGGAGATGCAGGAGATCTTCTGAATTACTTGCCTTAAGAAAAGTTAATATTGCCGAAATAATAGAAGTTCGTACTGGACATTATGTCCAGACGTTCATGCGGTTAGGTTAAAAGTCAAAGTTGTATGGAGGAGGGTCAGATATCCAGGAACTTTCTCTACCATTCTCCAACGTTTGCAAGTCTGAGAATGAAACATCTCGACAGTCTTACCTTCGGCGAACCAAGAGACATACTTGTATGTAGCAGAAACTGACAGTGACCACCACAACAAATTTGTGATGGGTTCAAAGTGTTTTGTCGATTTAGATAACAAAACGGACCGGTGTTCTAAGTTGTCCTAATAAGACCCCTGTCAGGATCGACCTCTTTACATAACCTAATCCACTTTTTATTATGTAACTAGTAATGAACTTTTTTTAATAAACTCAATTTCGCTGTTCGAAGACACATTCTTGTATATCGATTTTGTACACTAACTTCGAATTTTGCTTTGGTCGAATATTCATTAAAAGGAAAATTAGCTGTTTAATGTCATTATTGTTTTCTGTCTTAAAATGAGGAAACTGTATATTTTTCCGGTTATGTGTTAGTGAAAAAAAGAGTTATTAATTAAAAATTTTACTTTTGCAAATTGTATAAATGAATATTAACTTGATTTGAAAATTATTAGTGACTTAAAAATTTATTTAAGGTAAATTTATTTTTTTTATTGCAATAAACTATTGTGTTTTTTACTCATAAATATTCATAATTTCAACCACGTCTGCTAGCCAAATAAACTAATACGTTTCGCTCATTTACTAGTTCTAGAAAATTTTAATCCGTAAAAATATAACGGTATACCGGCTAATAAAATAATAATAAATTATGAACCCGAATTTATTGTCTACATAAATTTGATCCGAAGAACAGATAGTAGGTAAGCAGATTTTGGGAGAGTAGGAAATGCAAACACGGAAACATCAGCAATTTATAATGTAGTTAATGAAAAAATATAGCCACTGGGATACACTTAGCGCCAAAAGTATGTGTCCTAAATTATTGTAATGTATGGATATCAAGATTCAGTTGAATGCCTTCAATCTGTAAAAGTTTTCAATTCAGCATGGTGTTATAAAACCAAACAGTTTTAGATCGTATATTTCCAGGAAAATATCCATAAACACAGCACAGATTGGAACTGAGGTTCCATGAACAAACTAAGCTGGCCGCTGACTTATTATTATTAGGCCCTAAACCACTTAAAGTACGAATAGTTTTACAACACACAGTACGCAATGCTTCGTATGCTTAACAAATTGACTGCTTCGCTTTATTAATCATGATATTCATCAATAGAAATGTTACAAGAAAACTTACTCAGCCAGAAAGAAAAAAAGAATGAATGAATGAATAATTGGGTGAGCTACAAGAACAACAACACATTGTATGAAATTATGAAAAATTCATATGCTTGTAAGATACAGTACAAGCAGACACAGAGGGAATAATGAAATGATTCATGGGGTTGCATTAAAGAGATAACAAAACACAAAAGCTATAAAACTGTAATTAATAAAAGTAAGTGAGTGAGTGAGTGTATGAGTGAGTGAGCAAGGGTCAAGTCGTCAGCATGGCTTTTCAGAAAGAAACGCGCCACAAGACAAACAAAGCGGCACAGTCACATGCCCTTCGCCGAAAGCCATGCAATACCGTTAACTACTAATAGGAAAAACCACAAAATCGATGCAGTGTTTGTGCCGAAGAAGCGCGCTTCCATAACAATTGCAATTTGTTCATTATTCGTCAGCGTTGCGCGAACGAAATGAGTCAATGAAGGCATACCTTCGTCTGTAAAGGGAAGACATAATGTTAAAAAAACTTGCTGTCGAAACGACCAACTGCTGATAGCAGTGGCTCGTGGACCCACGCTGGTGCTTTTGGTGATGATTGCACTTGCCGCCGGGGCCAATTTCTGCCGGGAAGCGGTGCCTTAACACACAAACTCACACACATGCGCATATACATAGCACTCGTATGCGGCATGAATGCTTTTGGAAAACAGGTATGAGGCAGAAACGCCACACATGTCGCTGGCCGTCGATCTTGGTGGCTTTTTTTGCACGTGCTCCACTGCAGACGCGCCTGGCGGTGGCGTTGACGGTGGCACAATGCCTCACAACTGCGTGATTTATTTTGTGCGCACCAAGACGCGTAGACTCCGCGAGCGACGGCGAAAAGATCACAATTATTAAAATTTATGCGAACAATTGCGGCAACGATTATTTATATTTTTATGCTCTCTTTTCCCGCGCACATGCCTACAAACAAGTGATTTTGGACAGAAGCATTTAATCGATTTAAAAGTGGCGGCACGTAAAATAAGTGAGAGAGAATATTCTACTTATAAATTGTGTACAATATATGGAGGGCGACTTACAAGGGTTCGATTTGTAGGCATTTTAACTTTCGAGGAAATAAGTTGCGAGTAGTTTTAAGGGGATAATTTCAAAGAAACTTTTTTTTGTATTAGCGAAATGAGACCATCAGAGCTCTTAGATAGGATTTTTAGATCGGTCAGTCACCTTGACAGATTTGCTCATCGTATATCACGAAGTGAGTTAGAGTTGGAGAAAAGTTTATGTTGGTTCTAATAGATTTTTAGAGTTCAAAAATCCAAGATAAGATTAGGTAGTTCCGATACCGTTACGAATCCTTTCACTTCGCTTCCACTGACAAGTCTGAAATTGAGCAAATTTAAAGTATTTTATTAATTGCTAATTTTTCTTGAGAAACTTTGGTTTCCACTGATAATGGTGCAAATTACCAAAAGGACCTTCGATAAATAGTATCGCATTTTTCTGCATACACCAAAAACCAAAAAAATTATTATTACCATAGATGCATACAGGTAATGCTCGAAATACTAGTACAAATTTTAACTTTTGGCAAAGTGTAGACTTTCCAAAAAGGTATTTATGTGTATAGAGGAGAAAATATTTTCAAAATCATCTACATTTAAACCATAACTGACCACTATATGTAGGAAAGTCGAGTAAAATTTAAAAATCAGTCCAACAGTTTTGGAAAAATAGTCCTAAGATTGGTTTATGTTAATGTCAAAAAATAAAATTGACAACTTTCACCACTACAACAAATTTTGAATGTGTCATGCCAAGCAGACTTCAGTCTTTAATGTGTAAATATATGACAAGAGGAGATTGTAGTGGTGAAAAGAAGAGATGATCATCGTGGTGAAAATAAAAAGTGATTATCGTGGTGTGGTGCCTTATAAATTCCTTCCGCCGGACTATACTGTCAATAATTAATATTATTCGTGCATTGCGCGTCATTTGCGTCAAGCTATTCTTCTGAAAATCCCAGAAAAAGCTTGGCGAAAGGTTGCTTTATCGGACGGTGATTATTTTGAATGCGACGAAATTGATTTAGAAGCATAAATAAAGAACTTACATTCTATAAACAAATATAGCTGACTTCATGAACACAGTAGTGTAACATATTTTTCGAAAAGCAGATAAAACTAAACCAGCTCTAAGACAATAATGTGTCGTAGAGACCATTTTTTAAGCAAGGTTGTACACAACTCAGTTTATAATTTTTCATAATTTATCTTCCTCTATTTCTAGGATTATCTAAACAAATTTACAAGCCTAACAATTTTAGCGAACTTTCATTAAATCCCCCGCACGTATATATCTCTACTACAAAATACACATAGCATATACTTATGCGTTTACTTGTTTTGAAACACATTTTAAGTTGTAGTTTTAAACTTAAAGAATCCAAGCAGACGGAAGCAAAATATTACAATTTCTTAAAATAGAATAAAATGAAAATATAACTTGCATATAGTTTTAGTAAAGCCAATTGACCTTCGGAATTTCCAAGCTGCAGATTTTGTTAAAACTAGACCCACTTATGCAGCAGCTGAGAGGATCACATACAATATGTATGTATGTGAATGAAGTGCCTACCTTGTATGAATAAAACCCGACGGCATCACATCTACAAACCATTCAATGAACATACAAATATACATTATACATTTCTCTCATCCTCTTGACTTTCGGAAGAGCAAATAATAGTTTAGATGTACTGAGGAAACTCAGCTTAATAGTAAATACATACTAACTGATCTTTAAAGCCTTTAAGCTTTTTTATACAAGAACTAATGGATGAGAATTAAAAACAATAAATAAGAAAGTATAGAAGAAGAAAATTTTTGAAATTCAAGTATTTTCAGTGCAAAAGCGGTGTTGAAAGAATTGGTCAGTCTCTTGTCAATGACAGGAGCTCTCATTGGATACTGCCTTATTGGGTCTTACTTGTACATCTTACAGTGTCCAACTTTTGTAATTCTCGGCAATCATTCGTAGAATTTACCACTTCAACAGATTTGTGACAGTCTCAAGGCGCTTTGTTGAATCCGATGGTCCATTGATCGCAATAAACTGGCGGTTTTAGCCGTCCAAGTGGGATAATATATATTTATTTTGATTGCCCATATATTTAGATATATATTTTTTCTAACATTCAATAGAATATTGCGGTATTATCTAACGGGTAACGTTATTTACGAATACATATAGTTTTGAAAGCAGATTCAAAGCCATTTATAAGCATTGTGTTTGGGTATGCGAGGTTCTTCTAAGTGAAGCAATGTCTAAATTATTTGAATTAGACTTTGTAGCGTTTCCAAACCAACATATTTTCCAGAAATGCTCCTAATCTTTTCCTATTCTCAAATCACAAGAAATTACTCGCTGGAAACAAATTTAGTGACGTTGAATAAGTTATCGCCCTAACTTATTTTGTAACAAAGTTGTCTGTTACTGTAAACTATACTTTCAGCTATCCTCAATTAGTTTTTCAATTATCATATCTTCATAGCTTGTTCACATCTTGTACTTGCAACCTTGTGAGTATATACTATACATATAGTATGTATGTCGCCCATGAACCTAAGAACATTTTCGAGGTCGCACGACTAGCTATTTCTTTCGCTTTCTGTAAATGTCACTTCAACAATCTACCTATGCACTACAACACCTTATCTGCACTCTTATCACCTAACCTTATCGGTTGGTACAAATGTGTGTACTAAAAGCAGAAAAAGTGAATTAATGTGAGAAATCGAAAGTATTTAAGAAAGGCAATCAGTCTATATGTTTTATAAATTTGTTTTTTCTACAAACATAAAGTTGCAGTTGCAACTAAGAAAGTAAATTCTTTTTATAAAAAATGTACCACAAGAAACCGGCACATGTAGGTATGTATATAGCTCAATATGTATGCAAAAAATCAATTCACCAAATTAATATGTATTAAAATGTGGAATAGCCGGGAGCGTGTCTTATAAATCAAAATTGTGCAACACTCTCCTCCACTACTTGACTGTCTACTTTGCACTTGTTTCAGCGAGCGCGCGTGTGGCTTAAGCCAGCAACAGCGCCGACACACCTGATTGACAGCGCAGACACAAGTCGGCAGGCGTCAGCCAGCAGCTGGGAAAGCGAATAACAGACATACACTAATTAATGCAGCAAAAAGAATTAATTTCGTGAATAAAAGGAAATCAACAAGCTACAAAAGGCAACTCAGCTGGCAGAACAGAGACAGACAGCCAAATAGCCAGATAGCCAGTCACCAAATGGGGTTGGGATTCATTTAACTGCTTAATTAGATGAATTTATATTGGCATGTGTGTATGTACAGCTGCTGCGGCGTGCTTTAAGAACGCGCACACGCGATTCGGCGCCGGAAATGCTGAAAAAAATCAATAGAAGATTTAGCCAGCTGTCAAAAAAGTGTGCTGCGAGTACGACTAATGCCAGCGTTTCTGCTTGCTGCAGGATTTTCATGTCAAATTATCGCGTGTTTAGTTCTCTTTTTTTTATTAATTCTTAACTCATTTTTTCAACGTGCGAATTGACACGTGTGGATTTAGCGATAATGAGTAATATGTTGGTCAATTATGTGGCGAATGAAACACCACATTTATATATAATTACAGATTATTTATTAAGATAACTCAAAGCATTGTATAAATAATTTGTTAATTTTGCATTATTTTGTAGTTTTGGGTTGCGAAAGGGTGAATGAGTAAACTGCATTTTGTAAATTATAGGGAAACGTTATGAGTTTGCTTATGGCGCCATGTACATTCCAATTATTGTGAAGAATTACTCACCAACTTTTCACCACGATTTCTTTAAAAACAAATTTGTGGAAAGTCGCGGTGTCGTTTCTTGTTACTCAATAAGTTATTATGCAACATATGAATGAGGTGATAAGATTTCGAGTGCCAACATAACGCCATAGAATAATTTTTTTCTTTTGATTTTAGCACGAATTATTTTGAATATTATACGATAAATGGAAATATGTTTTTATAACGGATCGAAAATCTTTGTATACTTAAGGAGCACTCCTAATGTGACAGCCTGTAAAAAACTATTATGGACAATTAAAAAAATAATAAACTATCACTTAAATTATTTTAAAATGTAAAGAGTATATTTAAAAATTATTTGAGTATAAACATATTCCAGTATAAAATTCTTTGAGAATGGTAAAAATCGAACAAAAATTCATAGTATCTTGAAACCCAATGAAAAGTGAAGATTTAACAGAAATGAAAGGAAAAAATGTATGGGCAGTCTGAGGTTAAGAAGAGGATCTTTCTTACTATGGATGTTTGCTTTAAAAATTGTCTACTCTGACCTAATAGTTTTCTTTTCATTGGGAGCGGTTTCTACGTGGCGAGTGTCAAACTATGCGCACAACCTCGCTAGGCGAATAGTATAAAGTTTCTTTTCAAATTTACTTAGCCCACCGCTTATTTCAAGACCGACGCGCGTTCGCAGCCGCACCTCTGTTGAACAGACGGCTGCACTTAGACTTTAGCGATCACTTAACCCTAATATGTGATGGTGGCTCCGCTGAAACTTCCTCTCTTTTAGCCGTGACTCCAGGCTCCACACCGGTTGGCTACCGCAGCTTACTTACGTTTCCTACAAGAAAAAACCAACAAATGGCTGCTTGAATAACATCCACAAATTCTGGGAGCTCTTCTTTTGTTTGGCAACAATCTTCATCGCATAATAATACTAGTTCCTCACCTTCAAACTTTATTGGCCGCCCTGGATGTTTTTAGTCTTCCCACAAATAATCACCACTTTTAAATCGTGCAAACCAATGTGGGCAGCATCGCTAGCTAGAGCATGTTCACCATAAACTTCCATCAAAATACGATGACTTTCAACTGAGTGTTTCTTTATATAAAAGTAAGTCAGAAGAGAGGGGGCACCAAGTTTGATATATAGTACATATTTAAGGAGGAAAAAAATATTGTCATTTTCGATTCAAGTAATGATATGCAGTGAAAACGACGTAAAAGAACAGTAGTTTCAAACATATGCCGCAATATCAAAACAATTGAAGACTAATCAAGTTACGCTTTTTCTTGACAAATCGCATAATATAGTTATAATTTCTGCATGTGGTTCCTGCCAATTATTCTTCTCTGACAAACCGCTAAACAGTGGCGCTTATTTCTTATGCCTCTGTCTTGTAATCTTGTTAAGGGTTGATAGGGGTTTAGATCCGCACATGACCCAGAGTTCTGCTACTATCAATTTATTCAAATCCAACGTACTCAAACGTAAATCTCTGTTCGAAAACCCCTGTTCGTTAGGCCAGTTCCATCATTAGTATGCAAATTTGATGGGCATTCCTCATTCCCATCCCTCGTTGAAAAATTATTGCGGATACTAACTTTGAATGAGCCTGATATTGCTTATAAATCTAAATTTCGAATTTCAGGATTTCATACAGAAGGACTTGTAGAGTTTGGTCTTTGTTCATCGAGAGAGGAGTTTACTTTTCAATTGCCTTCACAGTCTAAAGTAGCACCTGATTGCAAGAGTGTTTGTGTATTAGATTTTAAGGCTGACATTGTTGTTGATGTTGTTGCTGGTTCCAAGATAGACGAAATTATCTATGACTTTAAAGTTATAACTGTCAACAGTGCGTGCAATCCATGTTGCGAATGCGATGACTGTTTGTTTGATGACAGGAGATATTTCGTCTTGCTCTCGTTCACTGCCAGACCTTTTGTTTTGCTTCCTTATTCATTCTGCAGAAAGCGGAACTAACGGCGCGTGTGTTGAGGCCAATAATATCAATATCATCGTTGTACGTCAGAAGCTATACACTCTTATAGAATATTGTATCTTCTCTATTTAGCTCTTCAGCAATATGTTGAAGAAGTCACACGATAAGGAGTTTTATTGTCTGGAACCCTGTTTTATATCGAACGGCAAGCAGAGGTTCTTCCCAACGCTGATCGAGCTTTTTATGTCAGCTTACGTAGCCGATTTAGCTTTGGGGGAATACCAATTTCAGACATAGCGGCATAGAGGCAGTTACTTTTCGTGCTGTTGAAGGCGGCTTTAAAATCGACGAGGAGGTGATGTGTGTCAATCTTCCTTTAATGGCTCTTTTTCAAGATTTGGCGCATGATGGAAATTTGTTCGATAGTAGATTTTCCAAATCTCTGGTACAGCCACACTGATAATTATTATCATAATAAAATTACCCCCAAAACAAAATCTAAATTTTCGTTAAAAAATCACTTCAAACGCACAGACATTTTTTATGTCAAGAATCTTTCTTTTTTATTATAATTTACCACCAATTTGTTTTTCTTTGCATTTTCCAAAAACAGCTAAAAAACATAATAAACCCATCAGGGCAACGGATGCTCATGTCGCGGCTGTGTCATAAACAAGCCAACAAAAAAACGTCATAACCTCTTAACCGGTGGCTCCAAAAGTGCTGTTTGTTCAACTATACGCCGGTTGGTTGGTCAAGTCGACAACATCTACGACTAAGCGGCCAAATTTGAATATTTATGAATTGTTTGGTAAGTGGCGATGTGTAGATATCATTTTATAGGGGTATGTACTATATTTCATTTTTGTTTTTGTGGATCTATTTATTGCCTTTTATTTTTGGCTATTTCTCCTCTTTGCCGCTGCGTGATCATATAATTTTCTCAGCATTAGCCACTTTGTCCGATCGAAAGTGATTTAATATGCAAATCTGCTGTAATTAAGAGTTATAATACAATTAAATGGCAGTTATGAATGTGCACCGTGCATGTGTGTGTGTGTGCGTGTGGGGAGCCTCCTCCCAAAGCTGTGAATATTAGTTTATTATACGAAAAGTTAAGAAATTTAATGCTTAAGCATAGACATAAATTATATTTAAATAAATATTTAAATTTTAACGTCACGAAATATTCGAAACTCGAAAGAAACTTGCCACTAAAGAGCTTCAGAGACTTAGCAACTATGGCGAATATATAGCATACAGCTAGGAATGTACATATGTGCATAATATATAAATATTAAAGAGTTTATGGATATACTTTGAGCAAAATGCTGTGATTCATTTCTGTTGTCATTCTAGGTATATTTACATATAAATTTGATTTTATAAAATGTATCTGCCGGATCGAAAAAATGCAACGCGAAGGTTTCGAATTTAAAATAGTACTCGGCTGTGGTCGCCCAGAGCTCCTTTATTCATAGATTTTCTTAGCCAAATTCATTTTTGTCAGTAGAAATTTCTCGAAAAACTGTCTTCTGTTATCTTGTGGTGTTGTTGTGGATCTATAAAGAATTTTTTATAAATTTTAAATTGATAATTAGCTCTTTTAATTTTTCATAACTAATTGTGTTAGAAACAAAGTTACTTGCAGTGATTCTTATTTCAAAAGCCTTCTTATAACAATATTCTTCATTAATGGATGTTGAGAAATTATAGTCTGATAGCAATTTTCGTGTTCTCATAAAACAAATTAAACACTGATAAAAATACTAGAAATGTGGTTTAATACTGTGTTTTAGATAGGCGTTGCTTTTGTAGGCGCGGCCAACTCTTTAGGTTTAATGATCTCCTGACTGCTAACAAAAACAAAATGAAACCCAATCAAATCGTATGTTCGTCTTCAATTTCAAATATTTAGTATCCAATAACTTTCCATTATTATTCTCGAATACTCTTCAAAAATCAGATATTTGAATTCAAATCTTAAAATAATTTTATGGTGATCATGTTATCCGATCACTAACCCTTAACAATCAAGGAAGGACCGAATTTCGGTGTAACTGAACAATTTTATATGCTCCCGCAACTTGCAAGGAAACAAGTCGATATAGTATTAAAATCAGCTATAAAAGAAATATTGGATAGTCGAAAAAGTCTTTTCGAATTTCTAATCAAATTTTAACTATTTTTTTATATTTACATATATAAAAAAAAATAATATTTATAATAATAAATAAATAAACAAATATGTACCATTTTGTTCAACCACTTTCTGCAATTTTCAACTGAAGACATTATTCTATCTGTGTAAAAATTTCATCACTGTAAATCCAAATTTTGAAATTTACTAAACGAAAGCGAGCGAATCATTGTACTGCACGAACTTTAGCATCAGCACTAGCTCCGTAAACTTCACAAATTTCATTGGTGGCTTGTGTGGCATTCTTCCTTTTTTTATACAAAAATTTCAAAATATAACGAATTTCTTCATTACTTTTACTCAATTTTGAACAGTTGTCACTTTTTTTCCACCTTTCCAACACTATATGGTATGACACAATGCGATTGGTAGCACTGGAGATATACGACTGCAGTGACATCTATTGACAAAGTACGAAAACCAGTTGACGTTTTTAAGCAGAAGAGTAGAAATGAGCAGAGTCAGCCGAGAAATCGGGGATATCAGTCATATCGAGATTAGGACAAGTTTTCGCCCGATTTCACCCACTTTAGGTATAAAGATTCACTTGGGCGCAGATATACACTGTGATTAGAAAAAGTTGCTCACTCAATTTTATTAACATAACTCGCATAATAACCGATATATGTGTTATACAGTCAACCGGAAATTCGAATATCTTCATATTAGGTATTTGAGGGCTAAGAGAAGTATTTATGCGGTTCATACCGATTTTAAGATAAAGATATATTATAATTAGAAAAACATTATCCTTTAATTTTATATATCTCAGAGAGATTGATGCGCATAAAATCCGCATTTCTTCAACATATTTTGCGCCCACGCCCCGAAAAGTCATTCTGCGAATTCGTAGTAAAGTTCCAATATCGGAATATAAATTGACGTCGAGAAGCTGCCCACACAAATTAAATCGCATGATCTTGGTATTTTGGGGTCCAATTTCTTGAGATGAATTGTTCGAAGTTTTTCCTCAAAATGGCCATAGAATCGCGGGCTGTGTGGCATGTAGCGCCATCTTGTTGAAACCACATGAGTCAACATTTAAATGAAATTATCTTCAAAAAGTAAATGTCATGAACCAATCTAGTCTGATGAATTCTTTAAAAAGTTATCAAGCTATTCAAAAATCACCCGATATATCTCACAGCCCATTGATGCAAATTTTCGAGGAACAAGTCAGCCAAATGCCCTGGAATTCGTGAAATGTATTTTTGGGGAAATTGTTTTGTGGTAAGTAAGCGACTGATTTCAAACACTGTGCAAAAATAAGGTGCATGCATCATTCTTTGTTGTTCGAGAAATAGGTATGTATTAGCCTCCTCATTTCACCTAAATGCGCCCACCAAACACAACTGGGACGATGACACGTCCAATCGTTTATAATGTCTTTGACGGGTTTACTTATTAATTTATCACACTTTTAATAGTTTTTAACTTAACCGTTACATATGGAGTGGGCGGGCTTATTTTCCGATTTCATTTATTTTCACACTGCTTTAAGAGTTGTCGAAAATATTGATCGTATATAAATTTTTAATGGGTTGTCAAAAAAGTCTTGCGGTATTTTTTTTTTTTTTTTTTTATTGAAATTGAAATGAATTTTTGATGACTCATGCCCAGGTCTTGACCGATGCTACGGCTGCTACTATGCCGGTCTTTTTCGACCAATTCAGCGATTTTATCGCAATTTTCGACGACTGGCCTTCCGGAACGTGGCGCATCTTCGACCACCTCTACACCAGAACGAAAACGTTGAAACCATCGTTGTGCGGTGGAAATGGAAACTATATCGGGTCCATAAACTGCACAAATTTTATTGGCGGCTTGAGATGCATTTTTGCCTTAATCGTAGTAGTACTGTAAAATATGCCGTATTTTCTTTATTTTGCTCCATGTTTGCGACGCTATAACTCACGAACGACTTAAAAGAAACGACAATCAATCAAACGTGTTAGCGCGTGAAATGAGCTTTTCAAAAAGGTATAGCATGACCCGATGCGACGAATAAAACTAGAACTGCGCGCTTTCAGCGCCAACAAGCGAAAATACCGCAAGACTTTTTTGACAACCAATATGTTATACCTCCAATGGCTTGATAGATATATGTATGTACATACATAGTATACATTAAACATATTAGGGAACGGAAACTTTCCCAAATTTTCAAAACTTTTTAAACCCTCAGATGCCCCTTACTAATGCAATTCCTTGTATGGTAAAAACTAACGTTTTTATGTTATTGTGGAGCTAAATTATGACAATTCAAAGGTTATTATTTATTTGCGCTTTATGGGCGTGATGTGTTCACATTTTTCTTGTAGATATCTAAATTTTTACTCATTCAAAATGTTTACAGAAGCGAATATGTTTGCTGCAACATGTTGCCAGCAACATAATCGTTATCAACACGTTGAGAGCTGTTGTGAGTGACAGATAAAAGCAAATAAAATCGAACGCTCTTCAGGCGCTGCCGGCGACGGTCGATACTCAATTTTACTGTGTGTTTTTTGTAGCGCAAACAACGCAAACAGTAAGCATAAAAACAACAAAAACAAAGCTAACCAAATCGAAATGAGAAATTGGAGACAACAAAAACGAAGCAGCACTTTAATGAGCATGCGGCGAACCAACGGAAAAGACAGCGATCGCGTGCATTAGCATATTCCGATCGATACTCGCGATCAGCGACGCGACGCTGCGGTGGGCCATTTCGCGCTTTGCGATCGTCGTCGGTGTCGTCGTTGTCGTCAGTGCGTCGTCTCCACTGCGTTTTGTGCGCTTAATTTCACTCTTCTTTTTTCGGCCACACACTTTTCAGTGGAATTGATTTGTTGGGTGATATAAAAGCGTACGACAGCCGCGTACGGCCAACCATAAGACGCCTTCAAGTCTAGCTGACTGGACACGAACGACGAGAGTGGATATTGGAATTACATTGTCTGTCTTCGTTGCGTTCGAACCAATTTCTGGCACATAAAAAAATATTAAATTACTGATTTGTGAACAAATTTGAAAAAGGCATTTTCAAAAAATTATTAATGAAAACTGGTGCAAGCATTATTTGAAAGAATTAAAAACCAAGTTTTGAAAACAAATATTAAAAGTGTGTTCAAAATCAAAAAAAAAAAAGTCGAAGCAGCAAAAGCAAAATTGATCTTACGAGTATTTATTTTGTGAACCTTTGTCTTTAAGTGTTAAGAAGAAAGTCTTATAGCGCAGTGTGCTGTAATCATACAAAATAAAGTTGAAAAGTGTTAGTTTACTTACACAAGAAAAAATTAACTCCGTAAAAGTGTTCAAAGTCGGCGTTGGAGGCGTGCGGAAAAACTAAAACAACAACTAAAAGAAAACTTGTGGAGAAAGCAGCAGCAAAAGTGTTTGACAACAAGCCGTGAAGCTTGATTTTTACATTAATAGGAAGAAGCAGCAGCACGAAAAATATAGTCGTAATGGAAATATTGCCGCAAAAATATCTACTACATGCAGCGCTATTGCTGGTGTCCTGCAGCGTGGCCTTGGCGTGTCGCGGACAATTATTGGGTAAGTGAGCAAATCTCTGTAAGGCGTATGAAAAATATGGGTGTTGCACGCTAGGATGTGCTGCTAAAAGCTTATACTTTATATTTTTAGCGTTGAAATGCGTTTGACGTTTTTTACAAAAACTAATTTTTTAAAAAGTTTTCTTGTTTTAACTTGAGTGTAAATTGGTTAGATTTTTTTTATTATATTTTTTCATAATAATTTTTTGTAGACCTGCACATTTCCTAAAAAACTATAAGTTTTCCAATTTATAATGATTTTTTTTCATTGAGATATTATAAAAAGAAAATAATTGCCTTCAAATAATTATGTTTTGACATCTTCATATTTTTTATCCTATTATCAATTTCCTACAAAAGCTATAAAATGAATTATTTTCTTAAATAGATGAAAGGGAGATTTGAATTTTCTTATCTGATAATAAGAAAAAAATAGGAAACTGCGATGGGGAGGATCTTCTCGTTACAATTAAGCGCTCATATGTACATAGAGAGACTTTTCAAGAGGTGACTAAAATCCTAGCTTTCAGAGTACCAGGCAAAAAAAATTAATTTTTATCCACAAAAATTATTAGTTTTTTATACATATTTGCATATAGAATCATAAACGAAGAAATTAGTACAAGAATTCTTTAAAACTGAAAATTAGTGGCTTAGGAGATTTCAAGTAATACATACTATATTATTCTAGAAAATAATTAAATATATTTTTAAAATAACTTTTTAAATAGTAAAATCAGTTTATTGTGCTAAAAAAAATTATTGCTCTATATTGCGCAATATATATATTTAAAATAACTTTTTAAATAGTAAAATCAATATATTATGCTAAAAAAATTATTGCTCCATATTGCGCAATATAATATAATTTTAACACATGTTTTGATGGCATAAATAATTTTAAAATTAAATTTTGGCAACAAAAAATAGTATTTAATAGTATTTAAAATATTATTTTCAAAAATAATGTTAAGTGCATATTTATTAAATTTAGTAAATATATTATTAAATATTATACACCATATTTTTGAGGTTTTGAGAAATTTAAAATTACTTAATTGAATATAAAAAATATTTCTTTGGTTTGTTTTCAAGCAAAGACAGAAAATTAAAATAAATAAAAGCTACAGAATTTTTTTAAATATAAAGTAAGGGAAATTTATATTTATATTTAAAATATATAATATTTATTTTAAATGTAAATATTTAAATTGCATAAAAAAATTTATTAACATTAATAAGAAATAATATTAAAAATAAAAACGTATGTAATAATTATTAATATTACAATATTATCAAAATATAAATAATATATAATACATAAATAAAAAATTATAACAAAATTGCTAAAAAATTAGATTTAATATTTATTTAGAAAATATTACCAGAAAAATTAAAAATAAAAAAAGGGAATTTAATTAAAATTTAATTATTTTTTATTACTTAAAAAGTTAAAAATATTAATTAGCATTAATAAGAAATAATAACAAAAAAAATATAAAATATATAATAATTACTTAATAATTACTTAATAATTATAAAAACTATCTAATAAAGTGTCTATTCATTAATTAGAAATTATTATTATTCTTATTTAAAATTTTAATAGGCACATAACCAAACTTCTTCTACATCCATAACCTCTTTCTGTCTGCCTAAAACTAAATTTAATTTTAATAAATTATGGAAAATTCTAACCTATCACCAGAAATCATAAACAATTTAAAATGCATAATTCATATTTCTTGCAAATTTATGTTTACTAAAACGTTTTAAATTGAAATTAAGTCAAACTTGAACTGAACAAAAATAGTATTTTGCACAGAAACCTGCTTCTGAGCGACTCATCAAAATAAATCGCCCGAATTTATCGCTACAAAGTGCAGATAAAATTGAAATAATTTAAAAAAGATCGGCGAGCGACTTCTAAGCAACAAGCACCTGCCGAAAAGCCGGCTGTTTAGCATCGATTAAGCTTAGCTTGGCAGGCGCGCAAAAGCCAAAGCATACAGACGGCGCGACATTTGCTGACTGCTCGTGTGCTGTGTGACATTTGAGTATACTAAAATATCGCGCTTATTTGTAATTCACGGGATCTGCATGAGTTTTAGCTGTTTTTTCTCGTCCTAAATTAACAGGTTTTCGCTAAATATACTCGATTCCCCAACACATTCGCCGCCCAATGTGCGTAACATGTGTGTACATATGTATGTATGTGCAGCCACTCGATAACTGTGTTAACACCGCGCGATGACACTCTTTAAATTACCTTCGTTTTATGCTTTGCAAATATACTTCGTTTCATTTGGTATTCAGTTCGCCCGAGTTGTCCAATTTAGTTTTTTTTTTCGCCTGATGATCATTCTACATAATTTTTTCTGGAGTTCTGCTATTTTTTAGTATATGCAAATTTATTTGTTTCCACTAATTGTATTCTCTTATTTTGCTTATGTTAATTTTGTTGTTACTCTGCTCTTAGCTTTCGTTTTATTGACACACCATATTTAGCCAGATGTAAGCTGCTTACTTGGTACGACCACACTGTCTAATCTAGTCTGTGGCGAATTTTTGTAGTAAGACCTGTGATATATTTTGGGAATAAATAGTCTACATTTCTAATGTGCTTTTTATGTACCACACTGGCCTTAATTTCTTACCTTTTTATTATCAAATGACGCAGATATCGTAAGCTGATCCAATTTGTTCAGAGATTGCGTGGTATTTGATTTAATCTGCGTTTTAATGTAAAATTCTCCACAATTAAAAGTTATAAAAATATCATTTCATTCGAAAAATATCGTCACCTAAAAAGCAAAAAAAAACGTAACATCACTTTTCATAAATTTAAAGGCGAAGGAAAACGATAAAAGAAGAAACCACTCATGCTAAAGCAAAATGTTGAGCTTTGGTTATAAAATGGTTATATATCGGTTATATCTGAGAACGGAAACTTAAAATATTAAAATAAAGAAATAATTTCTAAAGGTTTTTGAATATAGTGATGAGTTTTATAGATGTGTTCTGCATAGTCAGATTTTTGCAAAGAATTTATGAATTATTTATAGAACCTTACGACTTCCTAAAATACTTTTCACTAACAGAACGCTTTAATAAATTAGTTAAAATTGTCAACATATTGTATTTGTTGAGGTATTCCAATTTTGTTTGATATATATTTCAATGTCAAAGATCTCAAACGTGGACTTGTATCAATTATGTGTGTATATAATTGTTTTTTTGTTTTTAATAATAAGACAAATAATTTATAGTATTATAATCTTTTTTATATTGACAAAAAAAATTTTTTTAAAGTTCAAAAATTTTTCTAAAAAATTTATTAAATAAATAATAATATTGTTGTAATTTATTGAGATTAAATGATTATAAAAAAGTCATGCTAAATATGCACAAATAAAATATATAATCATATTTCTAAGTCATATATGCCATACTTATAGCTTTATCCGTCAATATTTCATTATTTAACACAATTATCGAAAATTTGCTCTAAAAACACATTTTTGTACACAAATACGCACGTGTCACAAAATAATAAAATCTTAACTATCATACATTATTGGCGAGCGTATCTAACAAAACATGTCTAATGGATTTATATAAACACGTTTTTGGACAAAAAATATTTCAACAATAGGCCACTGCGTGACTTGCATAAAAAATACTTACATATATATCTAAATTTGCACATATATACTTATTTATTTACGTATATATACATGTTCAAACCATTCTATATACTTCTACTACTGCTTCTACACTACTACAGTACTATACTTCTACATAGTTATTATAAATATTGATATATTTCTTCATACTTAAAAATATGCGACATTTTCTGAGCCTGACATTTTGCATGCAATTTTTTTCCATCACATACCAAAATCGCATGTATTGTACAAGGTCAGCATATATGTATATGCATCCTACTTACCTAATCGATCAATAAAATAACACTCTATGGCAAAATCGAAAAAGTATCATTGACGCCAATTTGTCGGCACTTTACTTTTTTCTATCACCGCTTAAATGTAATTCCAACGAAAGTATTTTTTTTTTTTGACTCGCATGCGAGCTTTTTTTAATACGATTCTCTTTAATTTCTAACCCACCTACCTGCTCGATAATGCTTAATAATCCGCCAACTATTAATATTCCGAGCGCGCCAAGTATTTTGGGGCGTAAATCTACAATTGATTTGGGTGAAGATCTAATCCATTTTGTCGCTTATCATGATGAGCAGCGTTCTGCGAAAATATTTTACGGTTGTCGCATGATACATGTACTTCTTACCGAAACATGCGACTTGCTATATTTTTTTTAATTTTGTGGTTGCGATTTGATTGATTTGAGTAATCGCTTGCTGAGCATACACTCACGTTTCGCCAGTGCCGTGCGCTATGGCATATTAATTATTTAATATGTCACAGAATAAAAACAAAACTGCATAATTTGCGAGAATAAGAACGAAAAGTATTGTAAAAAAAGTATTAATATATTTTTTCTAAATTGATTTTTTTTAATATTTTTAATTTTTTTTATGTACTTTTTCGTTTATTTACTTACTTATTCACGCGAATAGGAATGAAAAATATCAGAAAAGAAATTATTTATATATTTTTTATAATTTTTTATATTTTTATTTATTAATAAATTTTTTATTTTTAAATTTTTACCTCTAAATTTTTCAATTCTTTTTTACTTTTTTTTGCGCCTGAGCTTCCTCGTTTATTTAATGTATGCTGTTTTAGAAAAACCTAAAGTTTATTGACTCAACGTGTAAACCGATTGGCACTTGTTGTTTTGTTGGCTTTGGCGTATATTTACATTTAAATTTTGTTTGGAAATTTTTAGAAGTGGCCAACTGGTAATAAAATTATGTTAACGAAGGCACGAGCTGTTTTATAAAAAAGAATTAAAAAAAAAAAACATTATAAAAAAATTAAAAAAAAAAATTACAAAAAATAAATATTTAGAATAAACTTACTATTTTAAAATTGAAAATAGC